>NC_090328.1:124219601-124901476 GCF_035084215.1 Heptranchias perlo | reverse complement strand
AACCCTAACACAGCCCAGTAATTTTAGCCCAATCTACTCTATAAAAAGGTTTATTCTGGACTTTACTCTTAATTCCTTGATCAGAACAAGAAACACTGAAGCCCCAAACAGCACTGAAAACGTTGGAGCAGCTCTAAGTCACACCAGGTCAGAAGAGAAAGGGGCCAGGAGGTAGCTGGCCAGGAGAAACTTGAACAGCTTAAGAGTAAGGAAGATCATGGAGGAAAGTAACTTAATGGTTTCTCCCATTTGTTGAATCTCCACATACAAATAGAAGTGATCTGGAAATTCCTAGTGGGATTTTGATGCCTACTAAATTGCTTAGTCTCCTGAGCTGCCAAGCCAAATTAGTAATGCTTAATAAAGTATGCCGTGTGTTTCAGGAATAGCTCGTAAATCTACTGATGCTTTTTACAGTTCTCATGGATTGAAACATTAGTAAGCACGGAACAGGAAAAGAGTAAGCAGCTCATCAATACTGCTCCTTCTGCTGACTATGTACAATTTGTCCTTTCAATTTGCCCCACCCATTTACTCTCCAAAGAGAAAGTTCGACATTGTAATCCTTGAATCCTTGATTCCAAAAGGTTATCAATCAAAATGTCAGATGAGCTATCCATCTTCACATATTTTACAGGTCTGGCAACATCTCCATTTTAAAATTCTCATCCTTGCTTTCAAATCCCTCTGTGGCTGCGCCCCTCCCTATCTCTGCAACCTCCTCCAGCCCTACAACCTCAAAGATCTCTGCGCTCCTCAAATTCTGGCCTCTTGCACATCTCCCGATTTTCTTCGCTCCACCATTGGCGGCCGTGCCTTCAGCCACTTGGGCCCTAAGCTCTGGAATTCTCTCCCTAAACCTCTCAGCCTATCTACCTCCCTCTCCTCATTTAAAACACTCCTTTAAAACCTACCTCTTTGACCAAGCTCTTGGTCACCTGTCCTAATATCTCCCTATGTGGCTCGGTGTCAAATTTTGTTTGATAATCGCTCCTGTGAAGCGCCTTGGGGCGTTTTACTATGTTAAAGGCGCTATATAAATGCGAGGAGTTGTTGTTGTTGTTTATTTCAGTTACTTTTTAAAGTGTAACCCAACATAGTTTTGTTACTTGGGAATTAACTGCACAGAAAGCTCTGTGATATACAATTGTTGTACAGTGACATGATCATGTGGCTGTTAGCGAGTTTGTGTTAAGATAGGCACGGAGGCAAAATGATGCCTCTTTTGTCTATAATGCCTTGTGGTATTGGTTTCCTTCTTTTACTCTGTCACGGTACACTCACATAAAATGGTCCGGCTCATTTTGCTCCCACAATTAAGACTATCGAGGTGTCAGAAGGAAGGTCTAAGCCATTCCATTCAATACAAGCATCTTGCTCGTTTTATTTCTATATAGGTTTGATTGCCAGCCTATTTGAATTTTTGAAACACATTCAAATTTTGCCTGTCTTGGTCTTCTTTTGGAAAGTGCTTCTCAGTCCGTCTCGTTCAAATTGAGTAGTCTGTCCGAAGCCATGACAGAGAGAGGTGACTGGCCAGGGAGATTTTATGAATGATCAGCAACAAATCAGTTTGTAAACATTAATATTCAGGGTACTTGTGTCTAGTCCAGCAGCTTAGCGCATCAGACACGAGTACTTAGTAAGCAGGAATACTTAAGTTTGTAACTACAGTAAATCGTTAATGTCCTTGCTCACTGACTGGTTAATAAATCTATTTGGCAGTTTATAGTCTAAACCCTGGTCTAACAGTGATTAATCTGCTGCCTGCTTAAGTCGAGCAAGGTCATGTGAGGGCATGTGGTAGAACTAATAGGCTGAAATGCTTTGTTTGAATTGGTTTGATGATTCCTAAATTATGATTTGAGAAAGTCTGCCATACGTTTACCAAGATTTCTGCGGGACTGGTGCCTTGGGTCAAGTCTGTAAGTATCGGGATATGTGTGGTAGCCAGGAGGAAACATCACTGGATCCAAAGATTTCTTTGTGCTTTAATGAGTGATGAAGGAAAATAAATAGTTTGGAGGCTGAATTATTGTAACTACCCACAATGACAATGGCCCCGCCATTAAGGGGGAAGTGTGGAGGTTGCTGGGGACGTCGTAATCGGTCAAGGAACCTAGCAAGGTCAGGGCCGTGGAGCCCCTGCCGATCTTAACGTTTATCATTGGAATATTGTTGGCCAAATTGACAGCCTGGCTGGAGGGTGGGAGGGAAAATTAGTGACAGGGGGCCACAGCCGGGGACCCATGGGGACAGTCCCTGTCACTCAGAAGGGATCATCAGCTCCGGGCCGCGATTGGGAGGGGGTGGGAGGCTGGGGATCAGGGCCGGGTGGGAGGCTGGAGATTGGAGCGGGGAAAAGGGAGAGGCTCCGGTCAGTAACTGGGGAGGGGGGAGGCCGAAGGCATCCCTGCTCCTCCAGGCCCACAAGGAGTGCTGAAAGAACAGAGCATTAGCACTTACCTTCGGAGGTCGGCCGCTCCTGCCTCAGATTAGCAGCCGGGCAGCTGATCCCCCTCATGTCCAGTTAAATTTAAGTTGCGGTGCTGATGATGTCATCAGGCCATGACTTTGGAATGTTAATTAGGCCCCCACCTGCCTTTTGCGGGGGCCTCGTCAATGGCCAGATTTTTGTATGTTAAAATTTAAAGGGGCAGGTTTCTCAATCCTGATATTTTAACCCCCCCCAACCCCCCCCCCCCCCCCCGCCCTCCCGACACTCTCCCGCCCGTCGGGTGGTGGGGGAGGGGGTTAAATCGAGGCCAATATGTTTTATTGCGAGGAACGGTTTACTGTTTATTTGGGAACATTTACAAAGTGAATTTAACTGGAATTTTCTGTGGGGTCTATTAGTTCTATATGTTGCTAGGGATGAATACATCAGAGTTGTCAGAAAGCAGACAACTTTGTCTATCAATGAAGATAAATGCTTCAGCGCACACAGCAGGAATGTAAAAGACACTGGCAGAAAGTGCGTAAGATAGTTACAAAGACACAGCAGAGGTTTAAGATATTTGCTGGTATAACTTGCCACAGAAGTAGATGTATGGATTGTTCTGAAGTCAGTAGACCTCCTTTCAATTTTTTAAACTAATATTTTATTTATCTTGAGAGGGGTTTATCAAATCATTTTGTCATCTTTATAATTCATTAGAACTATAATACTCATTATTTGCCATTAGGTTATATAATTTCAGCGAATAATAGTCCAGATTTGCATGAAAAATGTGTATAAATGATTAAATTGTACTCCTCACAAAAACCTGGCAAATTCACTCCATACTTTTTGTGCATTACACCCATATTGTATATATATATAAATGCTTCATTCAACTGCTCCAATATTTATATTAAATGTATATAAACCTTCTATCTTTCACATTTGATCACATAACACTCTTTTTCCATTAAGTTTGTTTTATTTTAATTTTAGAACTGTTGAGGCAATCGTACCGAATTCCTCCTCACATTATCAGCTTGGCAACATTCAGTACTTGGATTTTTTTTTCTCCTTGCCATCTGCCTTCATGAATTTGTACTTGAGTGCCAAGAGCATGATTTCATTTGTCAAAAGTGATCATAGATGTTAAAACTAAAAGTTAACTGCCCCTGTCTGAATGAGAGGGCCAGATAGTCATCAAGGCCTTACTAGTAGTTCGGCCATCTGAGGCAAGTCCTAGATCACGACTTCCCTCTCGTGAGGTATGATGCTGTTGATTTGTGCTGCATTTATTTTGTCTCCAGTGTGGTGTTCCATTTATTAGCTACCCTTGGGCTAGAACTCATTATAAACAAGTCTACAAGTTTAACACACTGCAGAAATAGAAAAGGAAAGGAAATTAGAACAGGAAAATAGAAGTGGTTGTCAAGTCTCAATCAAGTCAGGGCCTTGAAATTGACTGCAGACAGGTTGATTTTAAGGAATGTGAGCTGATCCACATGTGCTAAGTTGAACTTAGCAAAGTAAATCCACTCTCCTTCACTGTTCTTACTGATTGCTGCTATGGAATAATGCCCTTTTATCCCCCTCCACACTAAAGTAGTCAGGTACAAAAAAGAGGTTGATTTTGTTTCTTTTCCCATTGGACCTATTCCAGTTCTTCTTCAGCATCATACAATACCAAAAATTCCAACTGGAGATTATAATGATATTGGGTTATACAATAGAGCTTGGGAGTCATGACAGTCATTTCATAAGTAATTTTATTTATATACATTTTTGTCTTGGTGAGTTATGCTTACACCACATGTTCAAGTTGACTGATCTATCTTAAAATGATGTCTTTTTAATGCAAGCATACAGTAGCATAGGGCATTGCTAGAGATGGTGGGGGGTTAGGGAAGTTAAATTTTAATAGGCTGTTAATACAATTCACCAGAAGTGTATGAAATGATTGAGTTACAGTCCATATTTAATTAGGGTCTCTTTAAGGAGGTAGGGCTTTGCTAGAGTTTTTCCTTTAATGAGATAAATCTTTCTCCAAGTTCAGAGGGGCAGCAGCATTACAGGAAGCAAGAGCAGTTTATCCATACAAACATGTGGCACTTGCCTCAAGCCATTCACTTACTTTCTATATAAAAATATATCTGCAATGCAGACACCTTGTTTGAAATGCAATATGCACACTAATTACTATGTTATTAGTGCATAGGCCCAAGACAAATGTCATAGGTCTAGCCTGGTTACATTCAATTGAAGCTCCATTTTGTGCTGATCAAAAGACTTGACCCAAAGAAGATAAGAGGGGAAAAAAGAGTGAGCCCATCTGTACATCTACTTTATAAATTTCAGGGTTGTGGATAGGAGCTTTTAATTCAGTGGGGAGACAGATTTTCTCTTCAGCAGAAGAAAGGTGTAGCTCTATGGGGGTGATTTTAAACCCCAAGAACTGGTACTTTTGCCAATTATCTTAAATCTGTGTCCTCTGGTTACTGACCCTCACCACCAATGGAAACAGTTTCTCCCTATTTACTCTATCAAAACCCCTCATAATTTTGAACATCTCTATTAAATCTCCCCTTAACTTTCTCTGCTCTAAGGAGAACAATCTCAGATTCTCCAGTCTCTCCACATAACTGAAGTCCCTCATCCCTGATACCATTCTGGTGAATCTTCTCTGCACCCTCTCCAAGGTCTGGACATCCTTAAGTCGGAGATGATTAAATGTATTCCCACAAGTAAAAGATGCAGCAAAAACTGGACTTCGGATCAGCAGGGAATCTAAAATTAAAGTGAGACTTTAAAAAGGCTAATAATAAAAAAGGAAATCAAGTGGCAGGTAAAAATATAGAGGAAGCAAAAAATGAAGATTAGAAAAACTGACAGGGATTTGAGGAAAGACTGGCAGGGAATATAAAGGGAAATAATAAAAGATTTTATAGTCACCAAAAGGAAAACTTAAGGACGATGCAGGAATGGTGATGGTACTAAATGAGTACTTTGCCTCGGTTTTTACAGAAGAGTGTGATAGTGTGAATGAAAGGGTACAAGAGGAAGAGGTGGAGCAATGAGATAAGTTATCTTATTGCACTGCATTGGCCCATCCACCACATCGGTCACCTCTTGTATCAGGTTTGTCAAGTACGATTTTCCTTTCTGAAATCTGTGTTTGCTGCTTCTAATTAGTTTCTCTTCATCTAGATATTTAGTAACAGTGGGCGCTAAATTGGGCCGTGTAGCACCAGTTGTTTCTGCGCTACACGGCCTCTCCGACATCCAAGATGGCATCTTGGATGCGCACGCACGTTTCCAGCGTGACTTGCGCCAGACGCCATCTTGGTATAGGAGTTAGCGCAGGCACAGATAATGAACGCTGGAATCATGTAAAGTAGGAAGAAAATGGCTCTCCCCCCTGATCTTCCCCTCTCCCCCACCGATCTTCCCCTCTCCCCCACCGATCTTCCCCTCTCCCCCCTGATCTTCCCCTTCTCCCCCACCGATCTTCCCCTCTCCCCCACCGATCTTCCCCTCTCCTCCCTGATCTTCCCCTTCTCCCCCACCGATCTTCCCCTCTCCCCCACCGATCTTCCCCTCTCCCCCACCGATCTTCCCCTCTCCCCCCTGATCTTCCCCTTCTCCCCCACCGATCTTTCCCTCTCCCCCCTGATCTTCCCCTTCTCCCTCACCGATCTTCCCCTTCTCCCCCCCGATCTTCCCCTCTCCCCCCCCCGATCTTCCCCTCTCCCCCCCCCCCGATCTTCCCCTCCCCCCCCCGGATCTTCCCCTCTCATCCCCCGATCTTCCCCTCTCATCCCCCGATCTTCTCCTCTCATCCCCCGATCTTCCCCTCTCATCCCCCGATCTTCCCCTCTCATCCCCCGATCTTCCCCTCTCCCCTCCCGATCTTCCCCTCTCCCCCCCCGATCTTCCCCTCTCCCCCCCGATCTTCCCCTCTCCCCCCTGATCTTCCCCTCTCCCCCCAATCTTCCTTCTCCCCCTCGATCTTCTGCTCTCCACCTTCGATCTTCCCCTCCCCCCCTAATTTTCCCCTCCCCCCCTGATCTTCCCCTCTCCCCCCGATCTGCCCCTCTCCCCCCTGATCTTCCCCTCTCCCCCCAATCTTCCTTCTCCCCCTCGATCTTCTGCTCTCCACCTTCGATCTTCCCCTCCCCCCTAATTTTCCCCTCCCCCCCGATCTTCCCCTCTCCCCCTTCGATCTTCCCCTCTCCCCCTTCGATCTTCCCCTCTCCCCCTTCGAACTTCCCCTCTCCCCCTTCGAACTTCCCCTCTCCCCCTTCGAACTTCCCCTCTCCCCCTTCGAACTTCCCCTCTCCCCCTTCGATCTTACCCCCTCCCCCGATCTTACCCCCTCCCCCGATCTTACCCTCTTCCCCCGACCTTCTCCTCTCCCCCAGATCTTCCTCTCTCCCTCCTCCAATCTTCCTCTCTCCCCACCCCGATCTTCCGCTCTCCCTCTTCAACCTTCCCCTCTCCCCCCTCCAATCTTCCCCTCTCCCCCCCCCGATCTTACCCTCTCCCCCTTTAATCTTCCCCTCCCCCACCCCGATCTTCCCGTCTCCCCCCCCACCTCCGGTCTTCCAGTCCAGTGCCAGATGATGTCCGGCTCTCTCTCTTTCCCTCACCCCCTCACGTTGCAGCTCTTGATGGCAGCCAGCCTGTCAGTCAGGCTAGCTGCCAGGCGCAAAACCCGGAGAGAATGCTAACCATTATCAATCAACGTGCGATTGCGTCAGAAACGGTAAGTTTGGTTCATGCAGGTTTGTCACGGGCCCAATCGCCCCCTCCCGCTGCCATCCCGCCTCCCCACTAATATCGGGGCCTATAACTCAATGTCGTTATTTTCCATTCCTCCCAGTTTTCATGCCAAGTGCTATTAAATCTACAGCCCCGATTTTAACCCAGTCAGCCAGCACAAACAGGACTGACGGATAGTTAAAATAGCGGATGAACGATTCGCACCGAGTTCCCACCCTTTGCCATTTTAACCAGGGACATTTCAGCCATAGGAGAGCTGCGAGCCCTAGGTAGGCCGGGGCCTACTTAATATGCTGAAGTCGTGGCCTGACGATGTCATTGACTCAGGGATGCGATTTTAACCCACGCGGTGCCAAACCCCTAGCAAATCCTGGCAGGAGGCAGCAGAATGGCCAGAAGAGGCCATGGTAAGTATCCTTTTCAAACATTTTCCTGAGGATTTTTAACTTGTGAGGAGGTGCGGGAGTGCGACTCTGGACCCTGCAAGGAATCCTTGGGGTTCCTCAGCCCTTGGCCTTCCCTCTCCCTCTCACCACCGGCACCTCTTTGGATAACCCCCTCTCCCAGAAATAACCTTATGCTGGGGATCGTTCCCTTGCTTCCCTGGTGGCGCTGGCTTCGCCCCCAATTTCCAGCTCCCGCCTGTCATTCTCACTGGCGGTGGCGGGGGGGAGAGACAACGCTGCTGTGTAGTGCTGAGGTCTAAGAGTTAAAATGACCAAGGCCTCACGCTGAACTCTCCATGGGGACTTTTATCCCGCCCCGCGCCCCACCAGCACTTTATCCTTTCTTGCTCATATTTCACTACTTCTTTTCCCTTATTTGTCTAAGCTAACACATCGGGCAGGATTTTAAAACGGAAAAACCGGTGGGTTGGGGGCGGGGGGACAATCAAAATCGATGTTTTTGGGAGCGGACAGACATCCCGTCTGGAAGCCGCCCATTTTTGAATGAGACTCAGCAAATCTGCTTGCGCACGCACATCAGTCACCAGGAAGTCCCGCCCCCACTTGAATCCAGCAGTCCGATAATTAAAGGGGCAATGTACCTGATTGAGGTACTTAAGGTACTCCATATTTTGCATATTGGACACTGAAAATGATTTTAACGTTACCTGGGCGACTTTCCCACTGCTTCTGACTCACACCTGGTGAAAGCAGGCGGGAAGGGCCATATCATTGAAAAATACACTAAATAAAATTACATTTACCATTGTAAAAAACGTTAATAAACATACCTTAAAAACGATGTCGCCTGGACCCCCCACTTTGATCTTGATGTCCGATGTCTCCCCTCTGATCCCGATGTCCAATGTCTCCCCTCCAATCTTTCCCCGCACCCCCCATCTCTATCCCAATGGCTGATGAGGTCTCTCTCTTCCCCCCTTCTCAGAAGTGTAGCTCCTGTCGGCAGCCATCCTGTCAATCAGGCTGGCTGCCGGGCGTGAAACCCGGAAGAGGCATTGATTGGCCTCATTAAGGTCACGATCACAGATCACGACCAGCCTACTTCCCTTCCGAGTTTCACACCCGCAAATCCACCCCCCCACCCCCCGCCAACACTCTTCCCGCCAGCATGATGCCCTTTAACTCAGACTTTTCCCTATTTATAACAGGTCGTTATGACTTTCCTCCTCTACTCTCTTTATTCTTTCTGCATGCCACCCCTTTTGCAAAATTATTTTTTATTTGTATATTAACCTCATCTACTTCTATCTTCTTTACTTGCTCTTTCTGTTTGTTTTTAATGACCCTGCTTCCATCCTTCCTAGTTTAAAAACAACTCTTCACTTCCCTATTTATCCATTTTTCCAGCTCCCTTCCTGTTCAGATATAACCCCTTCGTGCAGAATACCTTCAATCTTCCCTAAAATTGGTGCCATTGCCTCACAAAATAGAAACCCCCTTCCTGACACAACCCCGTTAGCCAGGTGTTCAGCTCACTAATCTTCCTATCCTGGAGGCTGGAGAGTAATCTAGAGATTACCACCTTTGAAGTCCTGCTCTTAAGACTGTTACCTAACCTCCCCAACTCCTTTTGAAGGGTTTGAGTCTTTCCTATAACAATTGCTTCTATGTGGACCGCAATGACTGTGCCCTCCCTCACCTGTTGTAATCTTTTCCAGTCTTTCTGAAATGTCCCTGACCCTAGCACCTGAGAGGCAACGAAACATTCAGGACTCTTGGGCTGGGCTACAAAAGATTGTGTCCACCACTCTATCAAGTCTCCTACTACTACTGAATTTCTAACGGAATTGCTAATCTCTCTCCCCTCCTGAGCCATCTTATGTTTCTTGCTGCCAAAATAATCCATTTGATCGCCCTGCGCAGAGGACTGGAAGGTTGCCAATATGACACTTCTGTTCAAGCTCTGCTATTATGGCAGAAACAAGGCAGATACAGATTCAGTGGCTTGGTTTATCGCACATTAAACTTACCTGAGTCCATCAAATTCAATATTAAGGAAAACATTTTAATCCCCCAATATTTATTCCTTGTACTACAGAAGTGGCTCAGCTGGTAGCACTCTCGGCTCTGAGGCAGAAGGTTTGGGTTCAAATCCCACCACAGAGACTTGAGCACAAAATCTAAGCTGACATTTCAGTGCAGTACCAAGGGAGTGCTTTTTGGATGAGATGTTAAACCGTGGCCCTGTCTGCCGTCTCAGGTGGACATAAAAGACCCCGTGGCACTATTTCAAAGAAGAGCAGAGAAGTTATCCTCAGTGTCCTCACCAATATTTATCCCTCAACATCACTAAAAGACAGATTATCTGGTCAGTACCTCATGTTATTTGTGGGAGCTTGCAGTGTGCAAATTGGATGCCACATTTCATTCATTACAACAGCAACTACACTTCAAAAGTAAGGAATCTTACAACACCAGGTGTTGTAAGATTCCTTACATTTGTCCACCCCAGTCCATCACCGGCATCTCCACATCATGACTTCAAAAGTACTTCATTGGCTGTAAAGCTGAGGTTGTGAATGGCACTATATAAATGCAAGACTTTCTTTCTTTCAATGTCACAAACACAACTAGGGTTGCTTCGTGTTTGGTGTTGAACTGGACAGCTCAGTTTTTCAGTGTGGTACCTGGAAGATTTGGTGGCATGGTGGTGATTGATGGCAGTAAATCTGAAATCAGCAGACACTGCCACATTTTATAACATCACTGGTGGTTAAAAACTGTGCACGTTACTGTTGGAATTGGGAAAAAGATGAGAACCGTACACACTGCACTGAGGGACTCAATCTGCACTACAAGTCCCAGCAATGGCAGATCTTGTCTGCATCTATCATTGGCTTCCATAGGCTAAATGGAAAAGTCTTGTTCTTTTTGCCTTAAGGACAGAATTTCAGGCAATAGTTTTCAGGCTTCAACGGAGATCGTATGGACAGGTCTAAGCTTCATTCAAGGGTGAAAAGTCAATATGGATTTTTATTAGGGATCGATGGCTTCAAGGTCTAATTCAGAAGAGATAATGCCAGGCTTTATGACTACTCCAAATTAATTGAAGCCTCATGTATTGACTCCAATTTATTTGTTGTGCCTTTTAATAAATGTCCAATTCATGATTTTGACTTGCAGTGAAATTAATCAGTCAGGCTAATGACCCTCCCTGTATCCCCATTCCAAACACAATTCTGGCTTATGTGTTCTATTATTTGTCCTGTAAAAAAAGCACTCTTTTGTACAGAAACACATTCATTTGTGATTTGGAATTGTAACCACATGCTCATTCACGTTAGATTGTTTTGTATAACAGGTTTCACTGATGGCTCAGTAAGTTCATTCAGTTAGGTGCTGAGCCATACAATCTGAGGAGGCCCCAGACCCTTGATTCCCCCTCGGCCCATTTCAATTGATTTCAGTGCTCCTGGGTTAGGGAAGGGAAAAGCAGTCAGGATTACTGCTCCTGATCACTTCCCAATGGCCTCTGCTATGATGTGGATGGATATTGGGTGAGGACAAGATCAGGCTTGGCTGTGATGCACATTGCAATTAAATAGAATATTGGCATTGAGTGTCTGGACTCCCACGTGATTACGGCCATGCGGATGAAGTTCTGGGGTCTGCCTACTGCAGGAAAAAAATGAGAAAGAAAGATTGGTGCAGTTATGCTCTCCAAGTTATCTGAGCCATTGACTAAAAGCTCTATTACTGAAATTGTAAGCTTCATTCATTCACAAGAACCGCAGAGAGTCCCAAAAGTCTTTGATACATGACAATAGCTGGATCCTGCAGTTACTAAGCATTACAGATAACAAATCTATCAATGATTCAATGTTTCAGGATCTGTTGCGGAATCATTAGATTCACTGTAGTGCTGCCCCACCAGTTATGTTAATTCAAATTAAGGACATATGAAAGCAGGCCGTTATGTAGTGCCCTTCTTTGTCACAAATTTGTTGTTTCTTTTGTGTGAAATGTCTATCAGAGTGGAAGAAACATGTAAAGGAATGTGTGATGCATGATAACCGTGCAAAAATTCAATGAACACTCTGAATAAAGAACTAAGTTTGTGTTTGTCCATAGGGGATAAATAATTACCAGTTGAAATTCCGGCAATGTACTGTGATTTGGAGGTGTATGATTAGTTACTGGAAAATAAGGTAATATGCAATAGCAACCAGGAAGGAGCAACCAAGAAAGAACTCTATATATTAAGCATGTGAAGCAAGAGGCAGTTTAAAAGGAGGCATTTACAGCACATCATAAACTTTTAAGTGATACTATGAATCATTGTGGGCTCATTAGCATCTCAACTGCAGATATATTTCGTCATTTATATTCACAAAGATTGAGCCATCACATGTTGATTCCAGTCAGATTTTTTTTAGTGATTGGGAAATGTAGGCCAAGGGTCAAGGTACATAGTGGGTGGGAGGGTTGGGGGTGGGGGGAGGGTATCAATATTGAAAAGAGTGACAGAAAGGGTAAAATAAATCAAGAAGGAATAAACTTTTGGTTTCAAAAGCTTCTATTAGAAAAGGAAGCCTGAGGGAGGTAAGTAGTCCCACAGGTTTGAGCTCTTGGGACCAATTTAGTTAAAGTGAGAGACTGTGATGAGTATTAATTCCAGCACAGTGAGAGTTCAGGGAGGGGGAATAACATATTACAAATTTGTAAGTGCCCTCCTCTTTCATATACATAATATGTAGAGTTATTCAGGTTGTTATGCCCTTATTACTGTTGCATTTTACATTGTTTTCCAGTATCTAACTACACATTTCTAATAAACATCGGTTACATACTTTACTTGTGAATAACGATATAAAACAATTTTGGAACAGAAAAAGTCCATGGTTTTCCCTTTTTCACAGAATGACCTCCTCCCCATCCTCTTACTACATCCCTCAATTGTTTCTTTCTCTAGAAACATATCCAATGCTTCTGGAGCCCATTTACATTGCCTGCTTTGCCACATAACTTAATCTACAAATCTATTACCCTCTGGTGAAAAAATTCAACCGGGCTTCCCTTCTTGCTCTTAACTTGCTATTGTTTTGAATTTTGTTTACTGCTAAATTAATTCTTCATCATAGCCAACAATTTGCCTGATTCAATTTTATCAATTCTTGTCATAATCTTGAAAATTCCAACGAAACCACTTTGAAGTCTGCCTTAGGAACATAGGAACATAGGAACAGGAGTAGGCCATTCAGCCCTTCGAGCCCACTCCGCCATTTGATAAGATCATGGCTGATCTGTGATTTAACTCCATATACCTGCCTTTGGCCCATATCTCTTAATACCTTTGGTTGCCAAAAAGCTATCTGTCTCAGATTTAAATTTAGCAATTGAGCTAGCATCAATTGCCGTTTGCGGAAGAGAGTTCCAAACTTCTACCACCCTTTGCGTATAGAAATGTTTTCTAATCTCACTCCTGAGAGGTCTGGCTCTAATTTTTAGACTGTGCCCCCTACTCCTAGAATCCCCAATCAGTGGAAATAGTTTCTCTCTATCCACCCTACCTGTTCCCCTTAATACCTTATAATCTTCGATCAGATCACCCCTTAACCTTCGAAACTCTAGAGAATACAACCCCAATTTGTGTAATCTCTCCTCGTAACTTAACCCTTGAAGTCTGGGTATCATTCTAGTAAACATATGCTGCATTCCCTCCAAGGCCAATATGTCCTTCCGAAGGTGCGGTGCCCAGAACTGCTCACAGTACGCCAGGTGCGGTCTAACCAGGGTTTTGTATAGCTGCAGCATAACTTCTGCCCCCTTGTACTCTAGTCCTCTAGATATAAAGGCCAGCATTCCATTAGCCTTATTGATTATTTTCTGCACTTGTTCATGACACTTCAATGATCTACCAAATGCCTTCTACCAAAAAAAGTTTTCTTAACTTGACATCATACCTCAAATTCCTGGTACCCAATGCCGCCATAATTGATTGGCAATGTAATCTCCCGAAGATCAGTAATAGCCTTCTAACTCAGTATCTAGACTGGAAACAGTACTCCAGATAGGATCTGATCAGCACCTGGAACAGCAACAATACCTCTTCAGATTTATATTCTTTCCCTCTGCTAATATGACCATGTATCCCATTTGCCTTTTCTTTTACTGCATCTAAGCAGTGTGCTGATGCTTTCATAAACATATCCACTAAAACCCATTAACCTCATTGTGCCACTGTTCCATATAACACATACTACCTCATTTGATTTCTTGCTTACATAATAATTATTTATACTTATCCACATTGAACTGCATGTGTCATCTATTGACCCAATTACTTAAAAGATCTAAACCCTTCTAAATGAGTTACCAACATGTTATTTATTAATTCAGGGAAGACACGATTCAGCTGACGAGTGAAAGAAACCATCGCTTGCAAATATCTGGTGACTGAAGCGCTTAATAAAATAAAATTCAGATTGAATTTACTGTTCACTCATGCAGGCCATTCAAGAGTATTTTGATGCAAATAGGAGAAAGTGGAGCTTTTTGTCCATGAGATAATAAATTATTAAAAAAAAAGTTGAAATAAGAAGTCCGTGAAGCATTCATTGCTGCCCATGCAGTACCCTCTGTCTTTGCAACTGTTCTGTCTAAATGCATTAGTGCTGTAATTGCATCTGTCTGTTTAAATACAAGAGAACACCAATTGCAAATTTTCTCCTTTCCCTTCCATTCAAAGTTAATCTGTGCTGTGACAGAGAAAGGGGGAGGTTGGAACCTTCTATTAGGCATCTCACATCAGCACGGGACTGTTGAACTACAGGTACCAAGACACAGTAACACACTTGATGTTACTGTAAGACACACACACGAACTACACTATTTTGAACATTATTAGGTGTGCCCTATTATTTTAATGCTAAGCGACAGCAATCATTAATAGGTTTGTTTGCTGCCTTTCACAGGTAACAACGCACCTTGGCCAAGTTAGTAAAAGCATTGCCTGGTATGGTAGTGAACCACACAGACAAGGAAAGTCTCTAGTTCAATAAATATTATGTGCTGTTTAGCGAATCTCAGCTAGTGTAGTTGTGAAGGGCCCTACAATTGGCCTGAGAATCTCTGTGCTAAGGGGGTGAAAAGCCAGCTCCTCCTCCTCACTATCCAGTGTGTCCTGCTGTAAAGTGTATGTTTGTGGATGACAGACTTGCCTGTGATGTTCTTCAAGGTCCAATAGTCTATTTTCCCTGGGATTTTCCTCTTCAGCATAATTCCTGTTTCCCCCTGGCTTCTGCTCCTAACCCTGGTCAACTTTTCCTTGCTCAGGCTGCTTTGCGCATTTTAGGCGAGCATGGCTGGGAGGGGGGAGTGGAAATTGGTCAGGGCAAGCAATGGTGCTTGCTGTAGGATTGCCAACTCTGATTGGACTTATTCCTGGAGGTTTCAGCACATGACCTCTGCCCTCCATCTGCCCCGCCTATACGCTACTCCCATCGGTTGCTTGACTCCTCCATCCTCACGGCACACTGCCTTCCCCACGGCCATTGGAAAGCAAAAAGACTCTGCATTACCTGATTGGAAGATACTTGACTGTCAATCTCCCATCTCCAATATTTTGATAACTAATGAACGAAAGTGTTCAAAGAAAATGACAATTTTATTTATTTTATGATTTTTCTCTTGGGTAGTTTGCAGCAGTTGTCCAGGAGATTAATCTTTAATTCCAGGAGACTCCAGGACAATCCTGGAGGTTTGGCAAACCTGGCCTACTGTTGTGCAGCTTAGCTGGTGGCCTCCAGGGGTGGCTCAACATTTTTTTTTAAGTAACACATTATTCGATGCAATCAATCACCCTACAACCGATTTCACAGGCTAAGGCAGCCCTTCAAATTTTAAAAGGCACTCCCTCTCAACGAAATGGATCAGATCCAAGCTCTGCAGTCCTGCAACATCCAGCCGTGAACGGTGGTGGACAATTAAACAACTAACAGGAGGAGGAGGCTCTGTAAACATCCCCATCCTCAATGATGGCAGAGTCCAGCACGTGAGTGCAAAAGACAAGGCTGAAGTGTTTGCAACCATCTTCAGCCAGAATTATCGAGTGGATGATCCATCTCGGCCTCCTCCCGATATCCCCACCATCACAGAAGCCAATCTTCAGGCAATTCGATTTACTCCACATGATATCATGAAACGGCTGAGTGCACTGGTTACAGCAAAGGCTATGGGCCCCGACAACATCCCAGCTGTAGTGCTGAAGACTTGTGCTCCAGAACTAGCCGCGCCTCTAGCCAAACTGTTCCAGTACAGCTACAACACTGGCATCTACCCGACAATGTGGAAAATTGCCCAGGAATGTCCTGTCCTCAAAAAGCAGGACAAATCCAGTCTGGCCAATTACCGCCCCATCAGTCTAATCTCAATCATCAGCAAAATGATGGAAGATGCCGTCGACAGTGCTATCAAGCGGCACTTACTCACCAATAACCTGCTCACCGATGCTCAGTTTGGGTTCCGCCAGGACCACTTGGCTACAGACCTCATTACAGCCTTGGTCCAAACATGGACAAAAGAGCAGAATTCCAGAGGTGAGGTGAGAGTGACTGCCTTTGACATCAAGGCAGCATTTGACCGAGTGTGGCACCAAGGAGCCCTAGTAAAATTGAAGTCAATGGGAATCAGGGGGAAAACTCTCCAGTGGCTGGAGTTATACCAAGCACAAAGGAAGATGGTAGTGGTTGTTGGAGGCTAGTCATCTCAGCCGCAGGACATTGCTGCAGGAGTTCCTCAGGGCAGTGTCCTAGGTATCAACCATCTTCAGCTGCTTCATCAATGACCTTCCCTCCATCATAAGATCAGAAATGGGGATATTCGCTGATGATTGCACAGTGTTCAGTTCCATTCGCAACCCGTCAGATAATGAATCATTCCGTGCCCGCACGCAGCAAGACCTGGACAACATCTAGGCTTGGGCTCATAAGTGGCAAGTAACATTTGCGCCAGATAAGTGCCAGGCAATGACTATCTCCAACAAGAGAGAGTCTAACCACCTCCCCTTGACATTCAACGGCATTACCATCGCCGAATCCCCCACCATCAACATCCTGGGGTCACCATTGACCAGAAACTTAACTGAACCAGCCACATAAATACTGTAGCTGCAAGAGCCAGTCAGAGGCTGGGTATTCTGCGGCGAATGACTCACCTCCTGACTCCCCAAAGCCTTTCCACCATCTACAAGGCACAAGTCAGGAGTGTGATGGAATACTCTCCACTTGTCTGGATGAGTGCAGCACCAACAACACTCAAGAAGCTTGACACCATCCTGGACAAAGCAGCCCGCTTGATTGGCACCCCATCCACCACCCTAAACATTCACTCCCTTCACCACCAGTGCACTGTGGCTGCAGTGTGTACCATCCACAGCAACTCGCCAAGGCTTCTTCAACAGCACCTCCCAAACCCGTGACCTGTATCGCCTAGAAGGACAAGGGCAGCAGGCACATGGTAACAACACCACCTGCATGTTCCCCTCCAAGTCACACACCATCCCGACTTGGAAATATATCGCTGTTTCTTCATCGTCCCTTCCTAACAGCACTGTGGGAGAACCTTCACCAAACGGACTGCAGCGGTTCAAGAAATTGGCTCACCACCACCTTCTCAAGGGTAATTAGGGATGGGCAATTAATGCTGGCCACACCAGCGACGCCCACATCCCATGAATGAATATAAAAAAAAAACCCAGCTAGCAACCCTGGATGCTGGGAACACACTGGTGTTCCTCGTGCCCAGTGTTGCTAGGATATAAGTCAGGTGACATATTCCTGACACTTGGGTACCATAACAATCCCCTCCGCCCATACTAGGGCAGACGTATCATGTGCCCGCCGTCACGTTGGATAAAAAAATAGAATAGTGGCTGCGGTGAGTAGGGAGCATTGCAGAATGGCTCCCGAAAGCATTCCCCACTCCCCATGTGTGGGAGTGAATGTCGGGGGATTGGTATGACTCCAGTGGAAAGTCTAGGTAACATGTGAAGAACTGGCCACTTGAACAAGGTAGAGAAGGTGAGCCAAGATCTTGAGGAAAGGAGAGGAGAAAGAAAAACGGTTTCACTAACTAACGAAATATGACAGTGAGTGTAGAAAAATTCACAGTTTAGTGGTGCTTTGTAAAGGCAGTAAGATTGTATGCCCAGTGGAATCTCATGGTTACAAACTGTTAATACACGCCTCAGAAGCTCCATTATAATTAGATCACCTGCTGAAAGGACAAATTTCTGATCATACTCTGTCAGTTACTTTGTGGTAATAATGTTTGAGTGTATCAATAGAAAAAATCATATGTACAAAAGTCTGTGAAACACTGTTGAATATATGCAGTGTAATGAATTATCACCCACTAAATAGGAGGGGATATACGCCTCCTCACAAACTTAATCAAGCACTGGAATTGTGTTCAGTCTAAATGGATTAGTACTAGCACACCATTCACAAGAATCAATAAGGTCCTGTCAGATCACAATCCACTACAGCTACATTTTTGTCACTCTGTTCTTCCTGTAGCACAGACTATTGGAGATTGTGTTTCCTTCTTCAGATGCCTTTTATTATTGATTAGTTTACATGGCAAAATATTATCTTTCTGATACTTCCGCACAGATTTTAGAACCATCACAGAAATGTTTACACATTTAAGAATGTTGCTTTTTTATAAATAGATAAATTCCTAGACAGTTGTGATTCTCGAAATATATTCTTGCATTTGTTTATTCTCCTTCTAAATTGTTATTGATTGAATCAATTTAACTCCATTGCACAGTAGTCTTCTACGAGACAGAGCATTTGTGATATATCAGCGCTGAGCACTACAGTTACCCAATTAACCTCTTGGGGTATTTTCTTATTTATTCTCAGCATTAAAATTCACATTAAAACACTTGCAAATAAATGATGTGGTGTGCCCAGTACCTGTCCAGTACCAGTAAAGTCTCAGGCAATCTTACCATCCATTCTAGTGGGAAATGCTATTGCAGAATGCCCTTAGGTCCTGATTATAGCGTTTCCTGATCAATCAGTTGGTCATTAATCTTCATTTATAATACACATCAAAACTATGCATCTGTTTCGAGAGCAGATCAGGAAATTCAAAGCTTGCTTCTTCTGTCAACCCTGATCAGGCTGAGACCCTGAATGTCTGGAACAGAGGGCTACTGCTGCTTAACCGTCTAACAGGAAGAGCATTCCCAGGTAGGACTGGTCCGATCAGTTCCACCTTCGCCTATGGCTTTCTGCTGCCACTCACGGTTCCAGCCATATTCAGAAGGAAAGATGCCAATGCGGTCCGAGTAGGACCAGGTGATCTTAAATGTCAAATTGACACCAGGGTTTGTGCACCTCACTCTCTGGTTCGGAGGCCAGCGTTCTGATTATTATCTCTTGCGCTTGTTTTGGTTCCCCGACCTAATACATTAATCAAACACACAGGGTTAACTGAATGCAGCAAGCTGAAACTTTTCTTTGTAGTTCATTCTTAGGATGTGGGCGTCACTGGCAAGGCTTGCATTTATTGCCCATCATTAGTTACCCTTGAGAAAGTGATGGTGGACCCTTTTCTTGAACCGCTGCAATCCGTGTGGTGAAGGTACTCCTGCAGTGCTGTTAACTGACACCAATTTCAAGACTAATTGGAGAGGATGATCTATGATGTATGTTGTCTGAATAAAAAGTGAAAAGAATGCTGAATTCCTGTGTACTATATGGACTAGGTTTTGCAATCATGTCATTGTATCATGTGTGGAATGTGTTATATTCTATAACACAGCTAAAATGCATCTATAGTTTATTTAGTAGTCCAGTCAGGTATATTAAATTAAATATTGCAATGTTCTGTCTTCTACCAGATTATGCATAGAAATCAGATTTAATTACTATATGTCCTTCCAAGTGATTCTACGCTTCCAGACAATCCAATTAGCCAAGTCATAATTGAAGCAAGGGTTTCTAGGGAAGACTTTATAATTTTCAAGGACTCAGTGGGACCATTTTGTTGATATTCATCTAAAACGCATTTAAAAAGGGCTATGATTTTACAAAACATTTGCAAGATTTTTTATATTTCTTCCCAGATTTTGCTTTCACAACTGTGCACATCTTTTCATAAATTAACAATTTCCTAAAACACTGTGGGGGTAATTTTGACTTTGTGCGATAGTGTAAAATGGGTGATAGTGAGTTTGCAGCCCGTTTTACATCTCCCCTCATTTTCATTTCCAATGAGAGCCCCACCTCTCCAGCACCTCACTTGACCGCTCCACTGCCTCTGTGTTGTCAGAGTGCTGTCCGATAACCAGTCATGGATGAGCCGCAATTTCCTCCAGTTAAACATTGGGAAGACCGAAGCCATCGCCTTTGGTCCCACGCCACAAATTTTGCACTGTTGCCACCCATTCCATTCCCCTACCCGCCCATTGTCTCAGCTTGAACCAGACTGTTTGTAATCTTAGTGTGCTATTTGACCCCGAGCATAGCTGCCAACCTCATGTACTTTCCGTCACAAAGGCCATCTATTTCTATCTCCGTAACATCAGCCACCTCTGCCCCTTCCTCAGCCCATCTGCTGCTGAAAGCCTCATCCATGTCTTTGGCACCCCTACACTCAACTATTCCAAAGCTCTCCTGGACGACCTCCCATCCTCCACTGTCTATAAACTTCAGCTCATCCAAAGTCCTGTTGCCTGTATCCTATCCTACACCAGGTACCCCCTCACCTATCAGCCCTATTTTGCTGATCTATATTACCTCGTAATCCCCTAAAGCCTTCAATTCAAAAAACTCATTTTCATGTTTTAATTCCTCCAGGGCTTCGACCCTCCCCCAGTCTCTGTAACCTCCTACAACCGCTCCCCCAAGGTCTCTGTTCCTATGACTCTGGCCTTTTGTGAATCCCCCTGTCCCTTCGTCCCACCATTTGCGACCTGGAATTCTCTCTCTAAAACCCTCTGTTTCTCCTTCATTAAGGGTCCCCTTAAAATCTATCTCTTTGGCCAGGGTTTCGGCCAGTCCTCCTAATAACTCCTTCTTTGGCTTAGTGTCCATTTTTTTCTGCTACGCCTCTGTGAAGCTCCTTTGGATGTTTTTCTATGTTAAATGCGCTTTATAAAGGCAAGTTGTTGTTGGCAAGTTGCGGGTACTCCCCAATACTTATGCCTTACAATTTTCAGCCCCTTTCTGTTTTGCTCCTCCTGTTGATCTTTAGACCAGTCGACCAGGCAAAATATAAATGAATATATTAATGCCCAATTATAGTCAATTTGAATTAAATGCACAATGACAATGAGGGATTTTGATAGAGTAGATAGGGAGAAACTGTTTCCACTGGCAGGAGGGTTGGTTACCAAAGGACACAAATTAAAGACAGTTAGCAAAAATGCAAAGGGGGAAATGAGGAGAATTTTTTTTCTCTCAGCGAGTTGTAATGATCTGGAATACACTGCCTGAAATGATGGTGGAAGTGGATTCAATAGTAACTTTCAAAAGGGAAGTGGATATATACTTAAAAAGGAAAGATCTGTGGGGCTACGGAGAAAGAGCAGGGGATTGGGGCTAGTTGGATAGCTCTTTCAAAGAGCTGGCACAGGTACAATGGGCCAAATGGCCTCCTTCTGTGCTGTATGATTCTGTGACCGTATGAAGTTATGTACTTCGGTGTTAGCTGAAAATAAAAACTCCCATTTCAAATAATCTCTGTAAAAACAGCTTTGTATCAAATGGAGTCAAGTTAACTGGCCTATATTGACTGGCACATATCACATGTTGGACACCATGTAGATGGTCTTATATCAGTGAAGTCTATATATACAACAAAGTGTCTCATGCAGGAAAACGAGAAATTTTAACGTGGATTTTTCTCAATTACTTGCTGGGGTACCAATATAATACAATTAAAACCCTTATTTACAATAAGAGACCACAAAATCTGGGCTCAGTTTGATAGTTCTAATGAAGTAGTGCATGGCCTGGATGGTGTCAGATGCAAAGCTGTTTTACAGAGATTATTTGAAATGGGAGTTTTTATTTTCAGCTAATACCGAAGTACGTAACTTTATACGGTCATAGAATCATACAGCATAGAAGGAGGCCATTTGGCCCATCGTGCCTGTGCCGGCTCTTTGAAAGAGCTAACCAACTAGTCCCATTCCCCTGCTCTTTCTCCGTAGCCCTGCAAATTTTTCCTTTTTAAGTATATATCGACTTCCCTTTTGAAAGTTACTATTGAATCTGCTTCCACCACCATTTCAGACAGTGCATTCTAGATTACAACAACTCGTTGAGAGAAAAAAATATTCTCCTCATCTCCCCCTTGGCTTTTTTGCTAACTGTCTTCAATCTGTGTCCTTTGGTTACGGACCCTCCTGTCAATGGAAACAGTTTCTCCCTATCTACTCTATCAAAACCCCTCATTGTCATTGCGCATTTAATTCAAATTGACTATAATTGGGCATTAATATATTAATTTATATTTTGCCTGGTCGACAGGTCTAAAGATCAACAGGAGGAGCAAAACAGAAAGGGGCTGAAAATCGTAAGGATACATGCTGGCATAAGTATTGGGATGTAGCCACCAGGGATCTCGGCTGCAAACCTTGCCAAACTACATAGGAACATAGGGAGTTACCTTCATAATCATACCAATGGCAGGTGCCTTCACCACTAGGAACACATCTGAGAGTGCCCGCTTGCCAAAGAGACCACATACCGTGGCACTGAATGCCAGTTATGGGTGGAGGGGAGGGAAAGGGGTGGTTGGCACCTGGTCCCCTCCAGAAAGGAGTGTGAAGAGCGCTGCTTTAAAAAGGGAAAAAGCAAAAAAAATTCTGACCACAAACATTTGGGCTTCCAGCCCACCGTCCCGGCTGCATCCGTAGGTGGGGGTCCACAAGCACCATTCGGTGTGCTGGTATGCTTGGTGTACTGCCGCTGATAAACCATCAGTCCTCTGAGTGGCTGGGATGTGGAAGTTCCTGGCACTGGGAGTCCCTGCGCCCTCCTAGGCCGCTGGCCTTAGCAAGCAGAAAATCCCATGCAAGACAGGGGCCCAAAGTATCTGTGCTCCAAGGGCTGTGGCTTTCTGGCCCATATACTCTACTCTTCAACTCATTCAAATGTAAAATCATAACCTTACGGTTTGTGAAAAGCAGAAGAAGTAGAATTGTTACTGAAGACAATTGTACCAATAAAGAATTCAGGAGAAACTTCTTTACCCAGAGGGTGGTTAGGATGTGGAACTTGCTGCCACAAGGAGTAGCCGAGGAGATTAGCATAGATGAATTTATGGGGAAGCTAGTTAAGTACATGAGGGAGAAATGAATGGAAGATTATTGATGATAGGGTTAGATGAAGTAGGGTGGTAGGAGGCTCGTGAGGAGCATAAACAACGGCATAGACCAGTTGGGCTGAATGGTCTGTTTCTGTTCTGTAAATTCTATGTGATTCTACGTAACAAATCTTTATTTCAAATATTTGGTTGGCTGACATAATAACTACCAATCCTTCAAAAAGTTAATCAATCTGTGAAGTGCTATGAGATATTTTGACATTAAAGATGATATATAAATGCAAGTGTTGTTCATTGAAATATATCGCCATTCCCTTATCGCCACTGGGTCAAAATCCTGGAACTCCCTTCCTAACAGCACTGTGGGAGAACCTTCACCACACGGACTGCAGCGGTTCAAGAAGGCGGCTCACCACCACCTTCTCAAGGGCAATTAGGGATGGGCAATAAATGCTGGCCTCGCCAGCGATGCCCACATCCCATGAATGAATTTAAAAAAAGAAAAAAAAATGAGACCTGCCTAGAAATTTTCTTTGGGTTTGTAGCTAATGACTTCTAAGTGTTTCAGTGCCATTTCCCAACTTGTTATTAAAAGATCAAGTTCTTCACAGTCTTTTAAGTGTCTGAGAACCAAAAATCAATGCGCAAGTTCATTAATGGGAGAAGTCCATATGTGAAGGTACATCTATAAGAGTAGAGCAACAAGATAGTGGATTTAAAAAAAAATAAAAGTAAATAATAAATAACGCTTGCATTTTTATGTCATCTTTCAAGTCAAAATACCGAAGTGTTCCCTACAGATGTTCTCCCTCATAATGTGATGGATAAACTCAGCTCAAAACAGCTACTATGACATTTTTCACCTTTACAGCATTAAATGCATTCTGCTATGGTCGGTGAATCTGAAGATTCCATCTAGCTTCGTATTTCTGCAAAACATCCCAAAAAACACCACGGCCGTGAAATTACATTATGTGATGATTAATGTGCGGATGCTTAGCGCATTCTCGTGCAAACTCTTTGTTTGCCATTTTGACAGAGGCATTAGTCTATTTAAAATAAATGGGAGCAGACAAAGGATTTTCGCATGAACCTGTTAGCCATTTGAACATTAATCTTTGCACTGTGTAGTAGTTCTTTTTTAATTCAGTCCTTGCTTGTGACTATTGTTGAGCTAGCTGTAAGAACCATTATTAAGCATTCTTTCAAAAGACATGACTTAAAGTGCTTTTCAGAGACTTGTACTGTCTTCTTTAGAAATATATTTATTGAACTATTTTCACTATCTACCAACCCACCCCCAGCCCACCCGTTCTTGGGGGTTAAAATTACCCCCCTCCCCACCCCGGTGTCAGTATCAAGTGCTTCCAGGTCAAGTATAGCGCGGTCAGTGGCATAGCAAAGCTTCTTCTATTGTGTCCTAAAGATAGTCTAGATAACCCACCACATCGGCCTGATATTGGACTAGTAGCTGGGCAGGTGAGGGCTGGAAATGGGGCAGTGATCCATTATGCAGGAACCACCCCCCCCCACCACCACCTCAGCCCACATTAGCAGCCACTAGACATTTTGCTGTCATTTCTGATGGATGGCAGCACTTACCTGTATTTTTGGGTCTGCACATGGGGTGGTATTATATGTCCCATTTCCTGTTATTTCTGCCTCATTTATACTGCATCTTAATCGTGCCAGCTTAAAATTGGCTTCAAGGATTACTAGCTGCTATCCTGAGGTCAGAAGTTTTTTTTGGTTACTGTTGCTGTTAAAGCCTCATTATTATACTTTCCCCCCCCCCCACTATTAGCACCTACTTTGCCTTCTGCCGTTGTCCCATTTACCCATCATTACTCCTTTTCAGACAGGGCATAATGGGTTTTCCAATGGGGATTCCCCTCTATGCTCCTTGAAGAAGAGAAAGACCACGAGGACCAATGGAAGGACATGAGTCTGGCGAGGCTGCACTTCAGACACATCCATCAATATCCCCACACCAGAGTATACAGTCATAGGAACATAGAACATAGGAACAGGAGTAGGCAATTTAGCCCCTCGAGCCTGTTCCGACTATTCGGGACTCCTATTCACACTTGATGGAGGAGCAGTACCTGCAGAGGCTTTGCTTTACAAAGGCAGCTATCACAAGAATGATGCCACATGCTGCAAATAGACCTGTAGCCCATCTCTATTATATGCAGTGCTCTGCCAGTGACTGTTACCATCAGCATTGCCCTTGATTTCAATGCCATGGGGTCATTCCAGGTTGCTACTGAGGACATCCATAACAGAAGGCAAACAGCTGTATACAGATTCATCAAACAAATGACGGATGCATTGTACTCTAGAGCTAGCAATTGTATCAGCTTCCCCATGGACAGCCAGTGCCAGCATGATGAAGCACTACAGTTTTACAAAGTGGCAGGATTTGCCAAGATCTAAGGAGTCATAAACAGGATCCACTTGCCATCAGTACTGCCTCCATCAATGACTAGATATAGGTCAACTAGAAAGGATACCCACTCTCTCAATATGCAGCTTGTTTATGATGAGCTGTGCACCATCAAGCAAGTGGATGCGTTCTGCCCTGGCAGATTACATGATGGCTTTATTTTAAAGAACCCTACAGTACCAGAACTCTTTAACTCATAAAGACTGGAGATAAAGGCTACTTTCTACCACCTTGGCTGATGACACTAGTAAACTTTCCCAAGATCCCAGCTAAGCTGCACTGTAATGAGGCCCATCCATTATCAGAATCATCACTGACCACCCACATAGGCATGTTGAAGGCATGTTTCCGGTGCCTGGATCGATCTGAGGGCCTTCTGCAGCATTGCCGGCCGAGGGTCTCAAGGATTGCAAGAAGAGCAACAGCCTAAAGAAGTAAAGTACAACATATTGTTGAGTCCAAAAGGTATTCATGCCAGCCTGATATCTGGAGACCCTTCATTACTGCTGCATTTGACCATTGCATGAATAGTCCTGATTACATCTTTCCCCTCCCTTACCACCACAATGCATGCATCAACTTACATACATCCCATTCATGCCACCTCATCAAAGCCACTTGCAAACATTGTAAAAGAAAATGTCGGCTCAACAATGTTAGTGCTACCTTCATTTTATTTATAGCCCATGCAGTGTTTGTGTGTCCACATTTTACCACAGTAATTCCCCTTGGTGCCAGTGTGCAATCTTTGAACTCTTACACCTAATCTATGATCACACACTGGCACCAAGGGGAAGCACTGAGGCACACACACACACGCACACACACAATATGGGCAATATCTAAAATCTAGCGCAATTCCTAAGTGTTACCCGGATGGCAGAAATACATGAAGGTGCTGGCTGCCATGCACATCAGGAGTATTGTCTTGGGATTGAGGTGGCTCTTCTCTCATGTCAGCTAAGTCCCACCCCATCACAATTCCATCAGGGATCATGCCCCAGTGGAAAGTCTATGCTCCTATTTCCTTAACACATGAACTGCTTCTTTGTATTAGTAGTTATCGTATTAGTCACAGACTTTTACGACTGCCCCCTCCCCGTGTGTGTTGGTCAGTTCTAACAAGGAGTTACCTGCCTTCCTTTTTAAGTTCTGTAATTGGGTCTCTACCTAAAATGTGCCTGTTCTCATTTCAGGTGCTGTCTGTGCCTTTTTTCTATTTTTATTTCAGATTCTCAGCATTTACAGATTATTTTTTTCTGAATACCTGCCTTAATCCCAACCTCTGAAGAGCAGCTATTTACTGTGAATTGTTCCACTTTCCACACCAGAAACCCTGTGGTCACTCCATGTAAAATTCCCAATATAATGTCCAATTAGGGGCAGTGTTTATGCGATGAGCCCAGGCTCACAAGAAATTGGGTTGAGACTGGCCAAAGAATATTTATTTTTAGGACTGATCAAACTGCACGATTAAGTACAATCTAAATCAAAGACTATTAAACTCAGACAGATCCAAACCTTGAAAATGATTATCAAAATCAACAGTTTGAAGTGAAAACATGATTCAGTTTCAGATCTTTCATCGGACCAAAGAAGCTTGCAGTACAGACGGAGGCCATTCGGTTCATCATACTTGAGCTGGCTTTTTGCTAGAACAATCCCAAACTAATCCCACTGGCCACCCCACTCCTCCTCGCTCTTTCTAATCACTCCTTCTGGCAAAGCAGTCCTGGCTTCGACAAAATTTCTGCTAACCTCCCTCCTCACTTTTTTAGTGACAATTTTACATTATCATCCCTTGTTACTTGCCCAACTAAAGGAAATAGGGTTAGAAATTCGGTCATGTAGTGCCCGTTTTTCAGGCGCTACACGGCCACCTGAGGTCCCAAAATGGCGTCCGGAATGCACGCGCACGCTTCTAGTGTGACGTGCAATCGGACGCCATCTTGGTAAAGAGATTCGCGCATGGGCAGTTAACGAACACCGGCAGCATGTAAAGTAAGGAGAATATGCGTTAGATCAGTGTGCAACGCTGATTTAAAAGGGTAGATACCATTTTGGCACTCAATGCTCCAGCCAATGCAGTCAACGCACAGTCTTAACCACGACCAGCTAATCATGTCCTAGAATACCTGGAGGATCCTCCACCAGCGCTATTTAACGGGACCAAGCAGGATTTACAGGTTAGTTGCTGGGTTATTGCTTCTGGCTGCTGATGCATTTGTAACTGTTTTTGGAGATCTCCTATATTTGAATACTAGGACGCAAGGACATAGCCTAACATTTACAGCCAGGATGTGCAGGAGTGAAGTTAGGAAACGTTTCTACATGCAAAGGGTGGGAGAAGTTTGAAACGCTCTTCTGCAAATGAAACTTGATGCTAGCTCAATTGTTAATTTTAAATCTGAGATTGATAGATTTCTGTGAACCAAGGGTATTAAGGGATATGGGGCTAAGGCAGGTGTATGGAGTTAGGTCACAGATCAACCATGACCTCATTGAATGGCGGAACTAGCTTAAGGGGCTAAATGCCACTGCCACTTGCTGCCTCTTGATATGCGCCACCTTCTCCTGCAAGAAAGCGAGAAGCGTGTCGGTGAGTGTCCTGCAGGATGTCTGGGTGAAATGCTGGTCATGGTTGAATAGCTGCCAGTGTGTGTGTCCTTTGAAATGTGGGTATGCAGCTTGCAACAGTGGTAATGTGTAAGGATGAGAGGAAGCATCTGATTGACAGCGTTGAGTACTGATGGAAAGAGTTTGTTGGTATGTGGGTGATTGGGGGTGTAGTGCATGGAGCAGTCGATGCAGCTAGTGGTGCAGTTGGTAGGAGATGCTACTTGACAGTTGACTTCACTCACCATTCGTGTCACAGCATTGAACTTCTTCCTGCATTGCATCCATGTTTGTGGTGCTATGCGCCAGGAATTGACTTCAACCCCTGCTGCCACCCACAGCTTCTTGAGCATATGTCTGGAGGGCCTCTTGCCACTCTGCGGATAGTGGATGCCTCTACTTCTATCCACCTCTTGCACCAAGGCCTCTAGTACATCAGCAGAGAACCTTGGTGCATGCACTCTCACAGGCCTGGTTCAAATTTAGATTGCAGATTGGTGAGGTCTGACGTGCAGATTGGAGGATGTGGGATTTAGTGGTGTGCAACCGTTATTCAGCGTTTTAACATAACTCAACAGTTTGTACACATAGGGACGGAACCTGCATCTGTGCTAAGAACATAAGAAATTGGAGCAGGAGTAGGCCAATCGGCCCCTCGAGCCTGCTCCGCCATTCAATAAGATCATGGCTGATCTGATCCTAACCTCAAATCTAAATTCATGTCCAATTTCCTGCCCGCTCCCCGTAACCCCTAATTCCCTTTACTTCTAGGAAACTGTCTATTTCTGTTTTAAATTTATTTAATGATGTAGCTTCCACAGCTTCCTGGGGCAGCAAATTCCACAGACCTACTACCCTCTGAGTGAAGAAGTCTCTCCTCATCTCAGTTTTGAAGGAGCAGCCCCTTATTCTAAGATTATGCCCCCTAGTTCTAGTTTCACCCATCCTTGGGAACATCCTTACCGCATCCACCCGATCAAGCCCCTTCACAATCTTATATGTTTCAATAAGATTGCCTCTCATTCTTCTGAACTCCAATGAGTAGAGTCCCAATCTACTCAACCTCTCCTCATATGTCCACCCCCTCATTCCCGGGATTAACCGAGTGAACCTTCTTTGTACTGCCTCGAGAGCAAGTATGTCTTTTCTTAAGTATGGACACCAAAACTGTATGCAGTATTCCAGGTGCGGTCTCACCAATACCTTATATAACTGCAGCAATACCTCCCTGTTTTTATATTCTATCCCCCGAGCAATAAACACCAACATTCCGTTGGCCTTCTTGATCACCTGCTGCACCTGCATACTAACTTTTTGATTTTCTTGCACTAGGACCCCCAGATCCCTTTGTACTGCAGTACTTTTCCAGTTTCTCGTCATTAAGATAATAACTTGCTCTCTGATTTTTCCTGCCAAAGTGCATAACCTCACATTTTCCAATATTGTATTGCATCTGCCAAATCTCCGCCCACTCACCCAGCCTGTCTATATCCCCTTGTAGGTTTTTTATGTCCTCCTCACTCTCTACTTTCCCTCCCATCTTTGTATCATCTGCAAACTTTGCTATGTTACACTCGGTCCCCTCCTCCAAATTGTTAATATAGATTGTAAAGAGTTGGGGACCCAGCACTGACCCCTGCGGAACACCACTGGCTACTGGTTGCCAGTCCGAGAATGAACCATTTATCCCAACTCTCTGCTTCCTGTTTGATAACCAATCCTCCACCCATGCCAGAATATTACCCCCAATCCAGTGATTCTTTATCTTGAGCAATAATCTTTTATGTGGCACCTTGTCGAATGCCTTCTGGAAGTATAAATACACTACGTCCACTGGTTCCCCTTTATCCACCCTGTACGTTATGTCCTCAAAGAACTCAAGAAAATTTGTCAGACGTGACTTCCCCTTCATAAAGCCATGCTGACTTTGTCCTATTATATTATGTTTATCCAAATGTTCCGCTACTGTCTCCTTAATAATAGACTCCAAAATTTTACCCACCACATGTGATGTCTGATCTCCGTTCAGACTCCATGTGGACCCGTATCTTATATTTTGCACATAAGAGGTGCAGGCTGCCTTTAAGAGGTGCGAGCAGCTTATGTGATTTCTGGGCCCCCCCCAGCTGGTGAGAAGTACAAAGCTGGTGAGAACATCGCAGGCAGGCCTGGCTGCTGCACTACAATCAGTTAAGTAAGGAGGCAGCACGAATCTCACGGACTGCCTGCATCGTAACCACCGCCATGCCTACGCCCAAATTCGGGGGTTAACCTTCATAATTTTAAAGAAATCTCTGTTAAATCTCCTCTTGGCCTTCTCTGCTCCGGTGGAAATGGTCCCAATATCTCAAGTTTCTCCTCATGACTATAGTGTCCCACCTCTGACAGCACCCTGGTGAATCTATCCTGTACATTCTTTATGGCTTTAATGTCCTTTCTACAATGGATTACCCAAAGCTGCACACAGTACCCTCGCTGTAGCCGTACCATTGCCTTTTGTAACTTTATCATTGCTTCTTTACTTTCACAATTTATGCTTCAATTGATAAAACATGTTGCTTTCCAGTATTGCTTTGGACATGTTCCATAATTCCAGAATGTTAATTTAATTCTAATTGAAGAAACCAAATTCAGATTTGATTATTATGTCAGATTATCTCGAACCTACTGGATAAAAAGAAAGACTTGTATTTATATAATGCCTTTAACAACCTCAGGATATCATTAAGCACTTTACAGCCAATGAAATATATTTTGAAGTGCAGTCACTATTGTAATGTAGGAATCGCTGCATCCAATTTGCGCACAACATGGTACCACAAGCAACAATGTGATAATGACCAGATAGCCTGTTTTAGTGATGTTGGTTGAGGGATAAATATCGGCCAGGACACTGGGGAGAACTCCCATGCTCTTTTTCGAATAGTGTCATGGGATCTTTTACGTCCACCTGAGAGAACAGACAGGACCTTGTTTTAACGTCTCATACAAAAGGCCGCACCTCCGAGAGTGTAGCACTCCGTCAGTACTGCACTGGAGTGTCACTGGATTACGTGCTTAGGTCTTTGGAGTGAGGCTTGAACCCACAACCTTCTGACTCAGAGGCAAGCCATGGCTGACAATGTAAAGCCTGGAAGTAGTATGCCAGGTTCATTGTTGAGAGAGGCGATTTCAACTGGGACACCGGTTGTATTAGTAATATAGGCCTGAGTGCCGTGGCTGGAGATGGGGGAGGAGGGGGGGGGAGGGGTCGGGAGCGAGGGATCCCCTTCCCAATGCTATGCAGCAACTCTGCTGGAACATGAACACATGGGGTTATTGATTAAGGAAGCATCCAGCTTGCATGCGATTCCCCCTGAAGTCAACTACCCGGTTGATAGTCATTAAAGCCTTGCACAGTGCGGCAGTGCGTCATCAGGAAATTGCGGGCACATTTCCTGCCATCTTCCCTCCGCAATCAACAAAGTGGGGATCATGCTGCAGTGTTGCGATATGCGGTCCTGGCAGTGGACAGGGTTCCAGGCCAAGATTAGATATTCAGAAAAATCAGCACTATTGTCTAATTGCACACATGAAGGGTGGCCACTTAGGCAAAGTTGCTGGAGGTCTGTTACCACCACTCCCCCTCCCGCCCCCACCATGGAATTGCACCTCAACACCAGTAAGGAGAGAAGGGGGAAGAATTGTGGGGGTGCTGGCACGAGATGCATTGAATTTGGCTATGTCAACTTCTCTACTTAGTGAGCGGCGGGAAGGTGGAGCTCGTTACCACCTGGAGTAGTTGAAGCGAATAGCATGGATGCATTTAAGTGGAAGCTAGTTAAGCACATGAGGGAGAAAGGAATGGAAGGATATGTTGATAGGGTGAGATGAAGTAGGGAGGGAGGAGGTTTGTGTAGAGCATAAACACCGGCATGGACCTGTTGGGCCGAATGGTCTTGTTTCTATGCTGTAAAATTCTATGTAACTCCCTTCCCATGTTCAGAGAATACAGAGCTAAAATGAATAAGCAGGAGATTAATAAGAATATTGATGAGTGCACCTTTGAGAGAGTTGGAACTGACTTGGAGCCACTTTAAAATAGTGACCCCAGAGAAAGCACATGGCTAAGTCATCAGCCCTACAACTTCACACCTACAGATAAAGGCTGTCAACAATGACAAGCAGAAGGATTTTTGCAGCGTAGGCCTAGTCCCAGAGGACATATGAACTACCTTTATACTTGTAGACCATGATGAGTGCTTGGTAGTCCACCTGATAGCTGGCCTCAACTGTGCTGGATTCATAAAATGGAATTGTTACCTGCCAGTGCAGGATTGCTCTGCGGGGATTAGAGGGTACTGAAGGATAAGATAAGATGGTTGAGATATGATAGACAAGATACCATGCTAGATTCAACAAAGTTTGTTTACTGTGTGTGTATATAAATATATATATATATATATACTTTAAAAAGTCAAACCTCAGGAAAAGAATCAGATGCATATCTGTACCGATTGTGATCTCAATAACAAATTCCTGCATTCCCTCCAGGTGACCATAAAAAGACAAAAAAAAAAGAGATCACGAGCTTCAGCTAATCACAGCTCAGTTTGTGCATGCAAATTACTGCACTCTATCAACACAAATGGAAAATAATTTAAAATGATAGGTTGAAGTCCCTGGTTCACTTTCAGTGGTTACCAGATGAGGCGTGTGAAAATTACAATAAAATTCAAATGAAGAAAATGCAGTTTGCTTAAACTTCATTCCAGCTTTTGTTTATAGAGCTCGTGGGGACACTGAGGTGCTAAGACATAGGTTTGTTTAAAGGTACATTGGGTAAAAGTTCTTCCAATATATTTTCTACAATGTGTACATCTTCTTTTGTTCGATGCTAACGTGTTTGAATTGTTAGGTGCTATGAAGAGATGGGTATGAAACCATCCGGAAGCAAAATGTTGCTGTACATAGACTGTGCAAAACTAGATTTAAAATCCTTGGTTTGGGGCCTACATTGAAGGCCTGGTAGGTGAAAAGACTTCCTGATTTAGCTTGAGACCAGAAGATCTCAGATTCTATTCTTAGCCTATGCTAAATTAGTTGACTTCAGCCAGAACTGCAGTAAGAGTGCTATAATTGGCCTCAGTGCCCCTAGGCTAAGAAGAGGGGGGGGGAGAAGGGGAAAATCACTCGTATTATGGCTATCGTTTGTTTAAATGTTTCATAACACTAGGAGCTTTATTTTTTTCAAAGAAGTAGGCAGGAGTAAATTGATATAATATTGGTAGAAATGCCAATGACAGTTCAACCATGTTTAGTGCTGATCTGAGGATTTTTACACCTCCAAAAACAGATCATTAAACATGAGAGAAAAGTTCTTTATTTATTAATGCCTTGTTAAAGGCCAATTTTGAAAACTATGCAAGATTTAGCAACCGTGGCGAGTGATTGGAAAATTAATTTTTCATTTTACGTCAGACCTGGCATTAGTGAGCTTAACAAAGAGGATGATTTTAAAGTATCATTGCAGGAGTGACAAAGTAAATAATACACCTGGCGTTGAGGAGGTTCTACCCAATTACATGGGTACAGTGGCCATTGCTGGGTTCTGGAGGCACATAACGCACAATACATACTCTACTAGAGTCTACATGGACAGTCAACATCTGCCCTGTGGCATTGTAGGACAACCTGCTCTCAGCTATCAGTCTTGGCTCAGTCATAGCACTCTTGTCTGTGGGTCAGGAGGTTGTGGGTTTGATTCTCACTCCTGAGACTTCAGCACATAATCTAGGCTGACGCTTCAGTGCAGTATTGAGGGAGCGCTGCACTGTCGGAGGTGAGGCCTTTTCTATTATGTTAAAACAAGGTCCTGTCTGCTCTCTCAGGTGGATGTAAAAGAACCCATGGCACTATTACAAAAAAGAGCAGGGGAGTTCTCCCTGGTGTCCTGGCCAATATTTATCCCTCAACCAACATCACCAAAAAAAATTATCAGGTCATTATCACATTGCTGTTTGTGGGACCTTGCTGTTTGCAAATTGGCCGCCATGTTTTCCTACAATATAACAGTGACCACACTTCGAAAAGTACTTCATTGGTTGTAAAGCATTTTGGGACATCCTGAGGTTGTGAACGGAGCTAAATAAATGCTAGTCTTTCTTTCTTTTTCTCAGGAACAAGAGACTTTAGTCAATAGGCATTCAGCTACAAGCTTTGTCCTAGTCCCATTGATATCTCAGCTGTCCTCCTAGGGATTAACTCCTCCAAGGACACATCTGCGCAAGGCAAGTGATAAGTCGCCTGTCGGAGAGTCTTGGGTCCCTGTAACTGTCTTCAGTTGAATGATTTGATTGACAGCTCAGTCAAGGAGAAGGCTTGGGGAGTGATTCTTGTTAAAACTGAAATTATTGCAGCTAATTGGATGAGGCAATGTGGAAACATGCGGATTCTCGCATAGTCCGAGTGAAAGAAAAGTTTAAACGGTGGGTGTTAGAACAGATTCTTCAGAATTCAACAAGGCCTGGCCAGCCGATTCCCTTGGGCCCAAGAACTGTAACGTGTGAATACTCCGGTAATTTGTTTTATCGTAAGTGTAAACTTAAGTATATGTGCAATTATTAATAATAGTTATCATTGTATCTGTGTAATTATTAGTTATAATGTTTATCATTATATGCTTCATTCCTATGAAAGCCAATAAATATCTTTGAACCCTATTATCTTGAGGGATTACTTATCAACTTATAAGTTAGAACATCCATTCCCTAACAACCCCCACAAGAAATACTGCACCTCATTGCACAGTTCCCAGATGGCTTTCACTCTAAGGTAATCAAATGTGACACAGGTCTTTAAAGGGGAAGAAAGTATGCCTGGCTGCTTGGAGAGATGGGCCACATGGTGCACCCATGGCTGAGAACTTCCCTGCAGAACCTCAGTACCCAAGCAGTAAGAAGATATATTTATCAGGAAAAGCTGAACAGGCTAGGGCTCTTTTCTCTAGAAAAGAGAAGGCTGAGGGATGACCTGATAGCGGTCTTCAAGATAATGAAAGGGTTTGATGGGGTAGACGTAGAGAAAATGTTTCCACCCGCGGGGGAGTCCAAAAACTAGAGGTCATAAATAAAACATAGTCACTAATAAATCCAATAAGAAATTGAGGAGAAACTTCTATACTCAGTGAGGGGTTAAAATGTGGAACGCGCTACCACAAGGACTAGTTGAGGCGAATAGCATAGATGCATTTAAGGGGAAGCTGGATAAGTACATGAGGGAGAAAGGAATAGAAAGATATACTGATAGGGTTAGATGAAGAGGGGTGGAAGGAGGCTCGTGTGAAGCATAAACGCTGGCACAGACCAGTCGGGCTGCACGGCCTGTTTCTGTGCTGTAGACTCGATGCAAGACACAATGAAACTGTTTTAAGCAGACATTAGGTTTGCTAAAGCACTGCTTAAAATGTGATGAGATGTCAGTGGGGATCCTACAATATACTCAGAGAAGGTCTGCAAAATAATAGTTGTCTGCTGGAAAATGTTGCAATGGACACACATTGGACTTGGATGATTTGGCTCTGGTGCCTTGTTGGTGTGGTTTCTCACAGGTGTCATGAGCCACGTCTGCAGGGGGTGTCCCTTGTCTCCAAGGAGCCAGCCCTTAAGTCTGTCTTCTGCGTGGAAGAAGTCCGGGATGTTGGACTCGCACAAAATGAAAGAATCATGATGGCTGTCAGGGAATCTGGCGCACACCTGCAGAAATTTCTTCCAGCTGTGCATTGATGGAATGATATCCCTCTCGGTTTATGAACAGTCCTGGCTCATGTGGAGGTCCTCGGATTGCTATGTGTGTGCAATCAATTACACCCTGCACCTGTGGGAAGCCAGCCAGAGAGTTGAAACCCATTGCCCTCTCAGTCTGGCTGCTGTCGTTGCAGGGGAAGCTCACGTAGTCGGATGCCCTGACAAACAAGCCATCCATCACCTGCCTTATACAGTTAAGTGCAGATGACTGAGACACCCTGGAGATATCACGAGTGGTGCCCTGGAAGGATCCGGAGGTGAAGAAATTGAGGGCATTGATGACTTTAACTGTGACGGGCAATGCGTGGCACCAGGCCCAGCCAGGAGCAGCTCTTTCTGAAGCAGGCTGCAGATGTGTGCGACCACCTGCTGACTTAATCTCAGCCTGCGTAGACACTGCTCCTCAGAGAGGTCCGGGAAGCTCAGCCTCAGTCTGTAGACCCTCTCATGTGGGTAATGCCTCCTATGACCTTGGCCCATCCGTTGGTCACATCTCTGCTCTTCTCCAGGTCCTTGTTGCACACCTCTCTCTTGTGTACCTGCAGATCCCAGAACTGCATACCATGCCTCCTCCTCAGATGTACTGTGGATGCATCCATTGCGCCCCCCCCCACCCCCCATTCTGATCTTGTCAGTTTGAGGGGCTCCAAAACATTGGCAAATTTGTCTGAACACAAGAATTCTCATTCTCAACAAAGAAATCTCAGTCTAAACACAAAGAATTTCCAGCCAAAGGTTTGCCTGAGAGAACTGAGTGCCCAGCTGCAATACCTCACCTTTTATTGAGATGTTTCAATCACTGGTATAAAGGTCCAAATGAGCTTCGGCTACATTTCTATGGCATTTTTCAGAAGCCATTGGAGACACCTTCAGGTGAAGTTACATCTGTTTCTGTTTCAGAAAACACAAAAACTTAAGTACCTCGAATGTTTAAAGTACCTAAATTGTCCCTTTAACTATCGGCCCGCCGGCTTTAAGTGGGGGCGGGACTTCCGGACTCTTGTTGCACGTGCCTGGGTTAAACCCGGAAGTGGCCGTGTTGGAGCCGGGATGCGGTCCCACTCCAAAAAGCAACTATTTTTACTGCCCACCCGCCCCCAACCCACCCATTCTTGGGGGTAAAAATTACCCCCATTATCCCGACGATATCTGTATCTGCAACTAACCCCGTCGCATCTGATCCTCTGTCAGGAGTCTTTCAGTTGGAGTCAGTCTGGGCTGTCACTTTTAGGGAACCATGTGTTACCTCCAGGCTAATCTGAAAAGAATACTTTTCTCACAATTTGTTTAGCCATTGCTAAAACAAATTTTCTACAGTTGGTTTAACACACTTTCCAGCACTTATCCCATCCAAGTGCCTCATGCGTTGCTTGAGAAGCATTGGAGGATCCTTAATGCAGATGGGTCGTGATTGATTGCTATTTTTCGTTCCTGCTACTGAAATCATATTCTTGGAAACCGCATGTCTCAAAACTACGCAGTCCCACGATTTTGTTTGTGGACTGTAAAAAGAGTGATTTCTCCCAGGTCATTTTGAAAGAGGAAAGTATAGATGTACTTGACATGTTGCCATGTTTTCCTGTGGTGGACTAAATTTTCTTTCAAGCAAGCTGCCTTATTTCGAAATGCATGGTAAAAAAAACACATCAGTAAAGTCTGTTCATACATGTGTTTGGAGATTTGAGGACCTGGAGCTCTAACCTCTGTTAGATGATATAAATTCTACCACTTCTGCATGCTAAATCACTGCCGATATAAAATAGATCTACCTCAGGGATTCATATTAATTTACCCAATTGTAATATTAGTTCATAATCTAATAACTGGTTTTAGTAAAAAAAAGAACCTCGGAATGAATTCTAAAAATCATTCAACAAACAGGCAAGTACAGGGCAACTCTCAACCCTTGTCAGTTAGAAACAAAGCATTGACTAAAAGAAAAAACAGCATAGCTGCGGCATGTCAGGATTAACTGCAGGGATTTTATGATTTAGAATGTTGATAGAGCCGAGGGCTGGATTATTAAGGCTTTATTTTAAGTTTGATGAGCTTGAACTGTAAATTGATCTGATTTGTTTATCCTAGCCACTGAGAAGATATACTTTGATGTATAACATGGCGTTACAGTGAAAATAAGGCTAAAAACTCAGCTTGTAGCAATAATGAAATGACTCCCCAACTCCCCCTCCTCTACCCCCATCTCTTCAAAAGAAATGTATGGTTATATAAACAATATCTGCTGTACTTTTGGTGAATGTTCCCAGTTTCGAAAGTTATTCTTCAGCCTTACAGAGGCAAGAGGCCCACCATTTCAGGTTGTCACTCTCCTCATGAGCTGACCTATGTTACAGCAGAGCCTTGCTTGCATCCCAGAGTGGCTCCATGAATTTCAATCAGAGCTGGTGCTTCAGGTCACCTCAGAAAGCCGAATCATAGCAGGTCAGGCTGAAAAAAAAATCACTCTCACGCACTCATGAAATACTCACCGCAGCCTTGTCCTGTCTTTTAATAAAACTGGCCAAAGATTTGCTCTTGACCCATCAGTGTGCAGTGATCTAATTGCCTGTTTATATTGCTGGTAATCCCATGGTAATTTTCAGAGGAATGCCACCACATTTTTTTCCTGACAGTCCATGCATTACTTGTGTAACTTAACCCACCTTGGTAATTGATCACAATATTAAAGTGCATTTAGACATGCTCCAGAGCAGTCAACAAGAAGATTGAAATGTGGAGGAGAATGGAGCTGTGAGCTAGAAGTACAGAGTTGAGGAATACTGTGCAATGAGCAGGATATATTTGAGGGTGGATTTTTTTCAGTTTCTCTGAAGGTTGTAGATCAGCTCAATTAGACAACCAATACGGTGGCAATCAGTAATTTTAATGATCAAGTATAATTAGTTACTCACAGTAATAAAGCATTAAGTACAAAAGATGGCTATTACCCCCCCCCCCAATCCTTTGGCCAACAGGTAACCATATGTTGAAGCTGTCTATTCCCTTGCTCCTGTTCTGCCCTTTCCCTCTTACGGCAGTTCTTTATATATCCCTAACTCCATATAATATCCACATGACCATGGCACTATCCACCCTCAGCCAACCAGTGACACTCCAGCCCATTTAACCCATATATGGTCATGCTTCCATTTTGTTTCTCCCTGACTCTTTCCAGCAGTTACAACTTAAAACAAACTGCAGCAAGGCAGATTAGGGTTACAAGACGCTGAATGTTTCTACAGTTTGGTCTCACCCTCTGATACCTCACTTAAGCGGTCACTCTTCTGTATTTGAGCCTAAAATAGTGAATATAGGCAGGGTATTAGGCTTCTAGAGGGAGAGTCTCATGTCCACACAAAGGCACTTTCCAAGAGAATTCACTGGAGAGTATTCAGATGCAGTATTCCTAGCTGGGTTTTTTTGCCTTTACTAGCTCAGAGGCAGTGAAACCAATTGTAGTACACTAACCACTGCCGGGCTGTGATCAGCTAAATAAGCACAGGTCAGGATCTACTGGCAGTGAAGGTGAAGGAACTTGCAGACATATATAGTATTTTTTTCAAATCCTTGGGTATTTCAAAACACTTTGCATCCAATGAATTACTTTTCAAATGTAATCACTTTTGCAATTCAAGCACCTTGGGATGTTTTACTATGTTAAAGATGCTATATAAATGCAAGTTGTTGTTGTTGTAATGTAGGTAAATGTTGTAGCTGAGTTCCATACAGCAAGGTCCCACAAATAGCGAATAAGATAAATGACTAGTTAATCTTTGTGATGTTGGTTGAAAGAGCAAAATTGGCTCGAACACTAGGAGAACTCCCTTCAGTTCTTCAAATGGTGACATTGCATCATTTATGTCCATTTTAACAGTTAGACAAGGGATCATTTTAAACTGTACCTTCAAAATACAGTATTGCTCTGGATTTTCACCCCAGATCATTGAACCCATGACCTTCTGATTCAGAGGTAAGAGTTCGATCACTGAGCAAACCTTTAGGGCTCCGTACTACAATAGCCGATAGCTTTTTGCATTAAGCCACTGAGAGAACTCCATATTTGAGCTACCTAAACAAAAATGTGCCCCGTTTCCATTATTCACAAAAAAAAACTCCAGTCAAACCATTAATGGGGAACTTGTAAAATAATCCAGTCTGCAATTTTCTCGTAGAATTATAGAAAGGTTACAGCACGGAAGGAGGCCATTCGGTCCATCAAGTCTGCTCCGGCTCTATGCAAGAGAAATCCAGCTAGTCCCACTCCCCCCACCCTTTCCCCGTCGCCCTGCAAACTTTTTCCTTTCAAGTACTTATCCAGTTCCTTTTTGAAGGCCCTGATTGAATCTGCCTCCATCACCCCCTCGGGCAGTGCATTCCAGATCATAACCACTCGTATTATTGTTTTGTGTGTGGTAAACATGGATTTTATAAGATACATTTAAAATGAAGTTTAATATCTCACTGCTGTTGCCAGCAATATTTTTTCCCGAAGGATAGTAATGCCAATTGAGCCATTTTACCCTCTCCAATATTCTCCCCTGCACTCCTGAATTGGAAGCCAAATACTGCCCATGGTGACTGGGACAGTCAAAATGAGCCACCCTCCACACCTCCTAGGGATTGGTTTCAGATTGGTACTTTACAACGGCAAGGTTATAATGAAAAAACTCATCATCAAGGGAACTATATTGTGGACACTGGCTTCAACTCACCTGCCATCAATTTTTGGCACCTGCCACCATTTTGTGGCACAAACTTTGATGTTTCAAGTTTAGTCAGTGGTAGAACTCTCACTTCTGAGTCAGAAGGTCATGGGTTCAAGCCCCTCTGTGGGACTTCATTGCTACCCACAATCAAATATTACATAGTGGCATTTCCCCTGTAAGATGAAAATGCTTACCGTCAGCCAATATTAGTCACTGTGCTTCAACCAATGTCTTAGAGGTCCCATTTACATTGCTATTTTCCTCAATTGCTGCTGACTCTTTGTGTAAATGGTTCTGTAATCAAACATCTTAACTGGTGGACATTGTAATCTGGTACTTTATATTTGTCTCATATTGGGCCAGAATTTACTGGATTGGGGCATCTCATGGCGTACACCATTAGTTAGACGTTTTCCTCCATCTTTCAGCTCAAAAATTCATTGCGCCGTAACTTACTGGAAGTAAGAGCTGATAACGATGCGGTGAAGAAAATGGGGCATCTGGGATCTTAGTGAACAGTAGGACCAACAGTAAGATTTAAGGATAGAGAAATACACCGAGGAACGATTAAGAAGAAGGGTGAATTAGAGTGAATGAATTGGAGTTAAATCAGGTACATAAAGAGAAATAGAGGGAAAGAAAGATTGGATTAAGTGAGAGAGAGAAAAGAGACAGAAAGGAAAAGTAAGAAAAAAAAATTAAAATGTTAAATTTTAAAAATCTCTAACAACAATTTACCACTTGAAGGAATGAGACTCCACAGTTTAAATTGTTCAATATGTGGGCCAAAGAGGTTGATTGGCAGTGCATTAACAATTATCACATTGTTAAAAAGGTACTTGCGCTGTTAATTACCAGACATAACTTTCTATGACGAGTTTAATGGGCAACTAATGTACAAATTCAGCAAGTTCTTAAAAATCACGGGGAGGTTGAAGGCGAGACACCGTTGGTGCGAAGCAAACGGTGGAATGGCGTAAATCGACCAGCAAGTTCTGGTAATTTGCAACTCACGCGGTATCTCTTCATCCCCTGAACTTGCTGACCAATTTGCACATTAATAATGGCATGCATCATTAACACGCCATTATTTATCCAGCAAGTATTTCTCTAGCCCATTGTATTTTCATTTAGAATATGCATCAATATAGCATCAATTACAGTCACTAAGATTCCACCCACAGATGTCACCTGCCACTTGGGATAACAGCACTGCCTATGAAGTACAGAACTGAGAAGCGAAATGATATTAATTGTAATCACTGTTTTCATGATTAGCTTTGTAGCCTGTACACCCCCTACCCCACCTCCAGTTATATCTACAGTTGACTGTTGAGTTTATAATTGGTGTGAAGATTAATGTAAAAATAATAATTGAATTACTCATTCCAGTAAAGCCCCAATGACCTCTCTGTTATTTTAATGGCATACTCCAAATTCTAATACTCAAAGAATTAAGTAGACCATGAACCTTAATGGCTTATGTAATATCTTTTACATTGCAAGTGGAGTGAATGCTTGGATACACTCTTGTGCAGCTAATATCTAGCCCTTCAGCCAAATGTCCCAGCCTGAGCACTTTTTCCGAAACACTGTGATACCGTTTCATTTATTTGCCTTTAAGATGATTTTTAATAAACAATTTTCTGGAGGTGCTCAATTCTCTGCTCAGTTGCAATGTGGGATGATGATGTTACCATTTGAATAAATGTCATTAAATCGAATTAACCAAGTCTTTTCTTTTTTGCCTGGCCAACCTGTAGGTGGTCCAGCAGAGGTTGGGTCAAGATGGAATGCACTATTGAATAGTTGGCTGAAGGGAAGATATCACTTTCAACAACAAAGCTTTGAATTATAGAACCATTCGGGGCAGAAGTAGGCCTTTCAGCCCATCGCACCTGTGCCGGCTCTTTAAAAGAGCTATCCAATTAGTTTCACTCCCCTGTTTTTCCCCCATAGCCCTGCAATTTTTAAATTAAAAAAAATTCCAATTGATACATCAGAAAACAAAAAACATTGCTTTATTATTTTACAAGACAAAATTGCTTAAAAATAGCCTCATGTGTGTCAATTATGAATAAGTAAGATTGGTGAACCTACTCAGGATTGATGCATTTTGTAATTTCACTTTATTGCAAACTACTTAGCTTCAGGTCAGAGATTTTTTCAAGTGAGAGAGAAAACAAGCCCGTGGTTTATCATTCCACACTGGCAGATAACATTCACTTCCCTGGTAAAGTTTACACTCACAGTTCACTATTATAATCTTTTTGAAGACTGACTGACAAAATACAAGAGGAGTTCTTGTCAGGGGATAATCCAGTCAGCATTTGAGAATTCTAAATCTTTTCCAGGGTTTATTATAACAAGGTGTTACAATACAGTTGGTTCCAGTGTGATAAGCCACTGGTCATTTATAACGATCTACTAAGTTGCATACATAGTTTTGCCACACTGCACTTCAATAATATACACATTTCATAATTTTTTGGGGGGGCAATTTCAGTGTTGCATGGCAGATCATATCTTTCAAAAATATGAAGTACAGTGGACTGGATAACCTTGAATTGGTAGTGTGACATTTATCTTACAGCAAGCTCCCACAAACAACAATGTGATAATGACCAGATAATCTGTTTTAGTGATGTTGGTTGAGGAACATAGGAATGCAGGAACAGGAGTAGGCCATTCAGCCCCTCGAGCCCGCTCCGCCATTTGATAAGATCATGGCTGATCTGTGATCTAACTCCATATACCTGCCTTTGGCTCATATCCCTTAATACCTTTGGTTGCCAGAAAGCTATCTATCTAAGATTTAAAGTTAGCAATTGAGCTAGCATCAATTGCTGTTTGCGGAAGAGAGTTCCAAACTTCTACCACCCTTTGTGTGTAGAAATGTTTTCTAATCTCACTCCTGAGAGGTCTGACTCTAATTTTTAGACTGTGCCCCCTACTCCTAGAATCCCCAAACGGCGGAAATAGTATCTCCCTATCCACTCTATCTGTTCCCCTTCATATCTTATAAACTTCGATCAGATCACCCCTTAATCTTCGAAACTCTAGAGAATACAACCCCAATTTGTGTAATCTCTCCTCGTAACTTAACACTTGAAGTCTGGGTATCATTCTAGTAAACCTACGCTGCACTCCCTCCAAGGCCAATATGTCCTTCCGAAGGTGCGGTGTCCAGAACTGCTCACAGTACTCCAGGTGCAGTCTAACCAGGGTTTTGTATAGCTGCAGCATAACTTCTGCCCCCTTGTACTCTAGTCCTCTAGATATAAAGGCCAGCATTCCATTAGCCTTATTGATTGTTTTCTGCACCTGTTCATGACACTTCAATGATCTATGTACCTGAACCCCTAAGTACCTTTGGACATTCACAATTCTTAACTTTTTACCATTTAGAAAGTACCCTGTTCTATCCTTTCTTGGTCCAAAGTGGATGATCTCACATTTGTCTATATTGAATTCCATTTGCCACAGTTTTTCCCATTCACTTAATCTATCAATATCCCTTTGTAATTTTATGTTTTCACCTACACTGCTTACATTGCCACCAATCTTTGTGTCATCAGCAAACTTAGATATGAGACTTTCTATGCCTTCATCTAAGTCGTTAATCAATATTGCGAATAATTGAGGCCCCAAGATCCCTGCGGGACTCCACTAGTCACATCCTGCCAATGTGAGTACCTACCCATTATCCCTACTCTCTGTCGCCTTTCGCTCAGCCAACTTCCTAACCAAGTCCGTACTTTTCCCTCGATTCCATGGGCTTCTATTTTAGCTAACAGTCTCTTATGTGTGACTTTATCAAATGCCTTCTGGAAGTCCATATAAATAACATCCATTGACATTCCCCTGTCCACTACTTTAGTCACCTCTTCAAAAAATTCAATCAGGTTTGTTAGGCACGACCTACCTTTCACAAATCCATGCTGGCTCTCTCTGATTAACTGAGGGATAAATATTGGCCAGGACACCAGGGAGAACTCCCCTGCTTTTCTTCAAAATAATGCCATGGGATCTTTTACATCCACCTGATAGGGCAGGTTTAACATCAAATCTGAAATATGGCACCTCTGACAGTGCAGCACTCCCTCAGTACTGCACCGGAGTGGCTGCCTAGATTTTTTTTTATTCGTTCATGGAATGTGGGCGTCGCTGGCGAGGCCGGCATTTATTGCCCATCCCTAATTGCCCTTGAGAAGGTGGTGGTGAGCCGCCTTCTTGAACTGCTGCAGTTCGTGTGGTGAAGGTTCTCCTACAGTGCTGTTAGACAGGGAGTTCCAGGATTTTGACCCAGTGACGATGAAGGAAAGGTGATATATTTCCAAGTCGGGATGGTGTGTGACTTGGAGGGGAACGTGCAGGTGGTGTTGTTCCCATGTACCTGCTGCTCTTGTCCTTCTAGGTGGTAGAGGTCACGGGTTTGGGAGGTGCTGTCGAAGAAGCCTTGGTGAGTTGCTGCAGTGCATCCTGTGGATGGTACACACTGCAGCCACTGTGCGCCAGTGGTGAAGGAAGTGAACGTTTAAGGTGGTGGATGGGGTGCCAATCAAGTGGGCTGCTTTGTCCTGGATGGTGTCGAGCTTCTTGAGTGTTGTTGGAGCTGCACTCATCCAGGCAAGTGGAGAGAATTCCATCACACTCCTGACTTGTGCCTTGTAGATGGTGGAAAGGCTTTGGGGAGTCAGGAGGTGAGTCACTCGCCGCGGAATACCCAGCCTCTGACCTGCTCTTGTCGCCACAGTATTTATATGGCTGGTCCAGTTAAGTTTCTGCGCTCAAATCTCTGGAGTGGGACATGTGCAAAGTAATAAGCACCTTTAAAACTACTTTTGCTGAGTGTTCTCCCCTCAAGTTGCTAATTTTTATTTAGTGAGGTATGTTTTTTTTTAAACCAAAGGGCAGCAAGGAAATGTGCATCGTTTCTCTCTTTATAGCTCAATGCAACAACAAGCACAATTTTCACATGACTAAATCATAGATCATACTGCAGGAAAGTGCTTGAGGGAAACTTTAATTTCTTCCAAACAGAATTAGCTTTCATTCTGATCCAAAAAAGCCATTCCTTTACAAGGGAGAGTTTAAAAAAAAATCTAAACTTTCACTTTCCAGAAGATGGAAGTCTCACCTCTGAGTCAGAAGGTTGTGCGTTCAAGTCCCACTCCAGAGATTTGAGCGCAAAATCTAGGCTGCCACTCCAGTACAGTACTGAGGGAGTGCCGCACTGTCAGAGGTGCCGTACTTCAGATGAGACGTTAAACCTGCCCTCTCAGGTGGACGTAAAAGATCCCATGGCATTATTTTGAAGAAAAGCAGGGGAGTTCTCCCTGGTGTCCTGGCCAATATTTATCCCTCAACCAACATCACTAAAACAGATTATCTGTTTATTATCACATTGTTGTTTGTGGGAGCTTGCTGTGCACAAATTGGCTGCCACATTTCCCACATTGCAACAGTGACTATACTTCAAAAGTACTTAATTGGCTGTAAAATGTTTTGGCATGTCCTGAGGTCGTGAAAAGCCCTGTGTAAATGCAAGTCTTACGTTTTTCATTTTTAAGCATAAGTGACTTTTTTATTTCGTTTTGTTTCATCCATCATTTGCAGAGGGCTGATTGCTCAGCCACATCTCCCTCATGTTATACAGGGTTGTATACTGGCATAGACGAGACCATCTGCATTGAATCCCCTGTCTTCATGGCTATGGACGAAATTGAGTCCAACATTAAGAGGTGGATTTTCAATACTATACAAGTGGATGGATGACATCTTTCTAAATAGTTTTATTAACACATGATGCATAATAATAATAATAATAGGTAATGTAGACCATGACAAGCTGTTTCACCTTCTCCAGAACAGTGGAACCACAGGACATGACCTGTGCTTGAAGGGGGGTAAATTCTAAAACTAATCTGCGGAAACAATACTTCAGTGAGCAAGTGGTCAAACTCTAGGCTTCCACTGTCTCCCTAGGCTCCCTAGGGATTCGTTCAAATACAAATTAGATCAATTTCCTTCAGAAAAATACATTTTGGGATACAGTATATGAGTAATTTGAGACATGACATGTGGTAAGTGTAGCATGCCTGGGAGGAACAGGTAACTTTGGACCTATGGTTCCCAAAGCTCTCCACCACTGGGGGTTTTCCTCACCTCATGTCTGGTTCTGTTCTAGATTATTTGATAGAGATTGATTGCTATGATTAGTCAACAACTCTATTATTGTATCACACAACTACCAGGGTGGTAGAAGGCAAACTGAATGGACCTTGGACTTTTTCAGTCTAGCAATTCCTATGTTTCTATGTTCGTAATTGTTCACCCATAATTTAATTTTTGCTTATCTCTCTGAAGTAATTCAGTCACTAATTATGTTTCAATTGGGAAGTTGAACACTCTGTAGAGGGCAATATCACTTGCGAAGAAATAACACTGTTAATGTCATTCCCGAGGTCACTGATGAAGGCAAAAAAAAAGCATAAGCCGAGACTACTCAACAAAAAACCTTTGATGTGAGTGTTGTAAAAAGTCGATTTATCCTTACCATTTTTATACTCTGAGGAATTAATTTATGCAATTCATCAGCACATCATAGGTCAAAGTTGATGAATTTATACTCCTGGCATGAACGATCCACAACAGGAGCACAAATTTGTAAAATCCACTCGCATAGATGCCATGTCAGCTTCCCATTGAGGATGGGATCTCATTACCGATTGAAAGCTCTGGAAATGTTGAGGGCTCCTGCTTAAACTTCGTGCGAGGCATTGAGGGAATCGCTTTATTTATCAACCTTGAGAATGAGAGCATTGCAGGGAGAGGGGATGAGAGAGGCTTGAGAAGTGGGAAGACATATAAGGAGAGAATGCAGGCAAAGAGAAGAATACAAGGGGAAAAAAAGAGATACAGAGATGAGAACCATAGAGGGACATGATTCAATTGTACTCTGCTCGGGCTGACTCAATCTCATTAGAACTTAACCATCCTTTTATCTCCCAGTAGCATTGCATGAGAGAAATGTTAAAGTTCTTAATTAACACTGTGAGGAACAATCACATTAATTGCACTTATCTCTCAGCTATTCTTTGGATCATTATGAACGTTTGTAGATTGCATGGAATTTGAAGCAGTAACAGTGTTTCAGTCAATTCCAAAAGGCCACGTTGTTGAGAAAACAACAACTGAGAATCATAGAATCATAGAATGGTTACAGAACAGAAGGAGGCCATTCAGCTCATCAAGCCCGTGCCGGCTCTTTGTAAGAGCAATCCAGTTAGTCCCATTCCCCTGCGCTTTTCCTGTAACCCTACAAATTTTTTCCCTTCAAGTCTTTATCCAATTCCTTTTTGAAAGCCATGATTGAATCTGCTTCTACCACCCTTTCAGACAGAGCACTCCAGATCATAACTACTCACTGCGTAAAAAAGTTTTTCCTTGTGTCACCTTTGTTTCTTTTACCAATCACCTTGAATCTATGTCCTCTGGTTCTCAACCTCTCTGCCAATGAGAACAGTTTCTCTTTATTTACTTTATCTAAATCCTTCATGATTTTGAACACTTCTATCAAATTTCCTCTCAACCTTCTCTGCTCTAAGGAGGACAACCCCAGCTTCTCCAGTCTATCCATGTAACTGAAATCCCTCATCCCTGGAACCATTCTAGTAAATCTTTTCTGCACCCTTTCTAACCCTTCACATCCTTCTTAAAGTGCAGTGCCTAGAATCAGACACAATACTCCAGCTATGGCCGAACCAGTGTTTTACAAAGGTTCAACGTAACTTCCTTGCTTTTGTATTCTATGCCTTTATTTATAAAGCCCAGGACCCCGTATGCTTTTTTAACTGCTTTCTCAACTTGTCCTGCCACCTTCAAAGATTTGTGCACATATACACCCAGGTTTCTCTGATCCTGCACCCCCTTTAGATTTTAACATTTAGTTTATATTGCCTCTTCTCATTCGTCCTGCCAAAATGTATCATTTCGCACTTCTCTGTGTTAAATTCCATCTGCCATGTGTCCGCCCATTCCACCAGCCTGTCTATGTCATCTTGAAGTCCAATACTATCCTCCTCACTGTTTACTACACTTCCAAGTTTTGTGTCATCTGCAAATTTTGAAGTTGTGCCCTGTACATCCAAGTCAAGTCATTAATGTATATCAAAAAAAAGAGTGGTCCTAGTACCGACCCCTGGGGAACACCAAAGTATACCTTCCTCCAGTCCGAAAAACAACCATTCACAACTCCTCTCTGTTTCCTCTCTCTCAATTTCGTATCCATGCTGTCACTGTCCCTTTTATTCCATGGGCTTCAATTTTGCTGACAAGCCTATTATGTGGCACTTTATCAAACGCCTTTTAAAAGTCTACATATACACAACATCAACCGCAATGCCCTCATCAACCCTTTCTGTTACCTCATCAAAAAGCTCACCCAAGTTAGTTAAACGCAATTTGCCTTTAACAAAACTGTGCTGGCTTTTCTTTATTAATCCACACTTGTCCAAATGACGATTAATATTGTCCCGGATTATCATTTCGAAAAGTTTCCCCACCACCGAGGTTAAACTGACTGGCCTGTAGTTGCCGAGTTTATCCTTACACCATTTTTTCAACAAGGGTGTAACTTTTGCAGTTCTCCAGTCCGCTGGCACCACCCCCATATCTAAGGATGTTTGGAAGATTATGGCCAGCACCTCTGCAATTTCCACTCTTACTTCCCTCAGCAACCTAAGAGGCATCCCATCCGGACTGGGTGACTTATCTACTTTAAGTACAGCTAGCCTTTCTACTATCTCCTCTTTATCAATTTTTAGAACATCCAGTATCTCAACTATCTCCTCTTTCACTGTGATTTTGGCAGCATCTTCTTCCTTGGTAAAGACAGATGCAAAGTATTCATTTAGTATCTCAGTGTAGATCTCCTTTTTGGTCCCTAACCGGCCCCACCCCTCCTCTTACTACCCGTTTACTATTTATATGCCCATAGAAGACTTTTGGATTCCCTTTTATGTTGGCTGCCAGTCTATTCTCATACTCTCTCTTTGCCTCTCTTATTTCCTTTTTCACTTCTCCTCTACACTTTCTATATTCGGTCTGGTTCTCACTTGTATTATCAACCTGATATCTGCCATATGCCCCCTTTTTCTGCTTCATCTTACTCTCCATCTCTTTCATCATCCAGAGAGCTCTGGCGTCAGTTGCCCTACCTTTCCCCCTCGTGGGAACGTACCTAGACTGTTCCCGAACCATCTCCTCTTTAAAGACCGCCCATTGTTATATTACAGTTTTGCCTGCCAATCTTTGATTCCAATTTACCCGGGCCCGATCCATTCTCAACCCACTGAAATTATGGGTTGAGAATGGATCTCCTCCAATTAAGTATTTTTACTCTAGATTGCTCCTTGTCCTTTTCCATAACTAATCTAAACCTTATGATACTATGATCACTGTTCCCTAAATGTTCCCCCACTGAAACTTGCTCCAATTGACCCACCTCATTCCCCAGAACCAGATCCAGCAATGCCTCTTTCCTCGTTGGGCCGGAAACATATTGATCAAGAAAGTTCTCCTGAACACACTTCAGAAATTTCTCCCCCTCTTTGCTATTACACTATTACAACTCAGTCTATATTAGGATAGTTGAAGTCCCCCATTATCACTATTCTATAGTTCGTGCACCTCTCTGTAATTTCCCTGCAAATTTGCTTCTCTATATCCTTCCCACTAGTTGGTGGCCTATAGAATACACCCTGTAGTGTAATGGCACCTCTAATGTTTCTTAACTCTCTTAACTCAAACCAAATATATTCTGTCCTTGACCCCTCAAGGACATCCTCTCTCTCAGGCACTGCAATATTCTCCTTAATCAATACTGCCACCAACACCCCACTCCTCTTTTTCCTTCTCTATCTTTCCTGAACACCTTGGGCATCATTTTAGCACCCGCTATCGGGTGCGTTCCTGGCAGGGGGGCTCCGAAAATCGGGGAATCCCGGAGCGGGACCGGAGCCTGGCTCCAACCCGCCCACTTCCGGGTTCCCCGCTGATGCGCCAGCGTGCGCACGCAGCCCCCGCTGGTGGGAATCCCGCAGGCAATTAAAGCCAGCGGGGTGCCACTTGAAAGTATTTATGTTGCTCGTTCAGGTCGTTTACAGACCTGATTGAGCTGTTTTATTAGGAGGGGTGGGATTTTACACTGAATTGAGACTGTTTCCCATACTGGGGGAAACACTCCCAGTTCAAACGGAGGTGTTGCAGCCAGCAGCCTGTGGCAACTGCAAAGGTGCATTCAACAGGAGGCCACTCCATCACATTGGACAAAGTTTGGCCTCCACCACCCTCCTCCTAACAAGAAAATTCACCGACCTGGAAACGCAACCCCGGTGTGAGGACACACTTACCTACCTTGCGGACCCCCGCAGATGGGGGCCGCCGTAGCTGCAGTCATGACCTCTTTGGAGGGCGAACAGCATCACCAGCCTCACCATCCACGCCGTCCACCTCTGACACGTGGAGCTCCACAACAGAGTGCTGTGACACATCCACCTGTACAGCAGGAGGGAGGGCGACCGCAGAGAGAGATGCGTCGCAGAGGGCACTACCCTCGCCACAGGGTCCACAGACCGAGGCTCAGCTTCCTGGACCTCTCTGAGCAGCAATGCACATGGAGGCTCAGAGTCACTCGACATGTAGTCGTGGACATCTGCAGCTTCCTTCATGTCGAGCTGCTCCCGGCTGGCCCAAGCACCATCTTCTTACCTGTCGCTTTCAACGTCACCACTGCCCTCAACAACTACTCCTACGCATCCTTCCAGAGTGCCACCAGGGACATCGCCGACGTCTCTCAGCTGTCTGCACAAAAGAGCCCTGCAAATATACCTACACCCACTCTGCAGTGACACAATGGGTGGCATCAGTTGTGGGTCTTCATTGTGATCCTCAGGAAAGGGCATTATTGCACAAACCAGACAAGATTCGCAAAGACGTGGCAGTAGTGGTGCCAATATAATATGTAATGTGAGTTGGTCAGAAATTCAATATAAGTAAAAACCATGACAAACCCTCAAACACCCTTGTGCATCCCCTTCATGCTCACGACACATTTGCCTTACGCTGCCTACTGCACATATATGATGCATGCCCTGTGGCTGCAGCACAGGTAGTGGCAGGTTGAGTGAGGCTGACTGTGAATGAGATGCACGAGAGGGTGAGTATGAGATAGAGCCATGAGATTGTATGAGGATTGGGTTGAGTGGTAGTGGCGGGATGAGTACTGGCGAGGTGAGTAAATGCAGGTAAGATGAGAATGAGCTTTGAGTGGGTATGAGGGGTGATGTGACAGAGTAGTGTTGGCAGTGCAGAAGGAGATGTGGGGTGGGGGCGGTGATGTGGCAGACGGAGTGTAGGGGAATGAATAAGTGTACTCAATTTGGCTGACCCACTGAGGTCATTGGAGCGCCTCCTGCACTGTATGCAGGTGCGTGATATGTTGGTGGTGCAGGTGACCTCCTCTGCCACCTCGAGCCAGGCCTTCCTGGTGGCAGAGGCAGGCCGCTTCCTCCTGCCCGCCGGGGGGAAGATCTCTGTCCTCCCCCTCCTCCTCCTCCTCACCCTATCTAATGATACCTGGAGTGAGGCATCATTAAACTTGGAGCAGCCTTCCCCCTGGGCTGCTCCATGCTGTATTTTTTTCTGTTTGTTGCAGCATCTGTCAGTGGAGGACTGCCCCTTTAAATAGAGCTCCTCCAGCTGACAGATCTTACTGCGCATGCGCAGCCCACCCGACACGCAGATCAGCAGTGGGGAACCCGGAAGACCAGGTAAGTGGATCCAATTGGGCTGCGATCGTGCGGGGGGCTGACTAATTTCACCGGGCGCATTACCCACGCGCCCAATAGCCCCCCCGCTGCGAACCTGCAGCCCTGCTAACATCGAGCCTCTTGTATCCAGGAATATTTAGTACCCAATCCTGCCCTTTTTTGAGCCAGATCTCAGTTATTGCCACTATATCATATTCCCATGTGGTTAATTGAGCCTGCAGCTCACCAACCTTATTTACCACATTTCATGCATTTACACTCATGCACCCTAAACCTATCTTAGACCTTCTCGTATTCTCTCTTAGTCTGATCCCACCTAACGCTGTACTATTTCTTACTCTAGTGCTATCTGTCTGTCCTAATCTTTTGTGCGCCTTGTTTCTCTTTTCTAATGCTACATCCTGGTGCCCACCTGCATTTATATAGCACCTTTAATATAGTAAATCATCCCAAGGTGCTTCACAGGTGTATTATCAAACAAAATTTGACACTGAGCCACATAATGTAATATTTGGACAGATCAAAGAGGTAGGTTTTAAGGAGCATCTTAAAGGAGGAGAGAGAGGTAGACAGGTGGAGAGGTTTAGGGAGGGAATTCCAGAGCTTCGGGGCTAGTTAGCAGAAGGCATGACCGCCAATGGTGGGGCGATGGAATCTGGGGATGTGCAAGAGGCCAGAATTGGAGGAGTGCAGAGATCTCGGAGGATTGCAGGGCTGGAGGAGGTTACAGAGGTAGTGAGGGGTGAGGCCATTGAGGGATTTGAAAACAAGGATGAGAATTTTAAAATCAAGGCATTGGAGGACTGGGTGCCAATGTAGGTCAGCGAGCACAGGGGTGATGGGTGAACGGGACTTGGTGCAAGTTAGGATAGGAGCAGCAGAGTTTTGGATGAGCTCAAAACACTTCATAAAATGGTGACTTCTATTATCACGGCAAATTCCTAGGCCATGTTTGCTCTTCAATGGGAGCTGTATTATCTAATCTCAATTCCCTGCCATTTCTCCATCTTTTATATTCTTCTTTTTAAAACACTTATCCAATTCCCTTTTAAATGCCACATTTCCCTTCATTACAACAGTGACTGCACTTCAAAAGTGCTTCATTGGCTGTAAAGTGCTTTGGAACGTACCGAGTCATTGAAGGTGCTATACCAATGGAAGTCCTGTGGGCACTTTCTCATGCTGGGGCACAGTTCCAACAACAGCCATGTGAGCCCAGAAATTATTGTTGGTGATATTAGGGGATGAATGCTGAACATTTTTGTTTGAAATTCCTTTCTTCTTTATTTTCGTGGATGTGCAAACCCAGTTATTTGAAAAGGCTAAAATGGCAGCAGAGCAATATCACACGAACTTGTGTGATGTTAGTTTACTGACATCAGCAGTAGTGAATGTGTAGACCTCAGTATCACACGCAAGTGAGCTTCCTTCATGTGCGAGCTTAGATAGTGTGTGTTGGCAGATTATCGATGGTAGCACCCTCAGGACAGACCCGTGATTACAGCTTGGGCCTTCCTGTCGAGTTTCATACACCCACTGTGACGACCCACTGAGCCGCTAACGGAGCAATATTAACCTTAGTAGCATTTGATCACAGCTCACTGTATTCTCAATGTTCAGGGTACCCACTGACTATGACAAGAAAACTTTTTTTTAAATGCCTGAAACAGTTTTTAAAATAAACTGCTGAATGTGGAACAACTTACTGGCAGTGAACTTAAGGCTTTAATTCAATTTCCGAAATCTGCTGACATGAACTACTCAAGCTGAATTACAATCTTGTAACTCACTGAGATATCTAATATCCGATATCTTGCTGTCAAGCAGAGTTAATTCACAACAAGATAATATACATGATCTGGAGGAGGTGGAGGCTCCAGGGTCTCGCAACCATATCGTGATTAAATTTATTATCTGACAATCAGTACAAGAAAGGATCAGGACAAAAATATATGTAACTTCAAAAAGGCAAACTTCAAAGGAATGCGGGAGGAACTAAAAGAAATTGACAAGCATTGGAAAAGATCCAGGGAACAACGTGGCTGAATGCTGTGGCTAAATGAGTAGCACGCTTGGCTCTGAGTCAGACAATTGTGGGTTCATAGTTCCAGGTACTCAAACATAAAATCTAGGCTAACACTCCCAGTGCACTACTGAGGGAGTCTTTCAGATAAGATGTTAAACCAAAGCCCTATCTACCCTCTCAGGGTACAATTTGGCTGCTCTGTTTCCTATATTACTGTGCTTTATTGGCTGTGAAACACTTTGGGACATCCTGAGGTCTTGAAAGGCACTACATAAATGCAAGTCTTTCTTTAAAGAGCTTGAACTACGAGGAACAATTGGAGAAGTTCAAACTCCAGTTTGGAAAGAGGGTGGGTGAGGCAGACTTTAGTGAAGTGTATCCAATGACCTTGGTAAGGCAAAGCCAGGACATTAGTTCCCATTACGCCAGCAAGGAAGATGAGAGGACACGGGGGTCTAAATTGGGCCGCATAGTGCCCATTGTGTAGGTGCTACGCAGACTCCTAAGGATCCAAAATGGTATCTGGAATGCGCGCACACACACTTCTAGCATGACGTGCAGCAGTTGCCATATTGGTAAAGATGTTGGCGCACGCGCAGATAACAAATGCCAGCACCATGTAAAGTAGAGAGAACATGCGGTAGGTCAGTATGCAATGTTGATTAAAAGGGACGCATGTGATTTTGAAACTTCATGCTCCAGCCAACACACTGCCTTAACCTTGCACGGCTGAACAGGTCTTAAACAGCAGGAAGGACCCTCCACCAGTGCTATTTAAAGGGACCAGGCAGGATTTACAGGTTAGTTGCTGGGTTATTGCTTCTGGCTGCTGATGCATTTGTACCTGTTTTTGGAGGTCTATACTTGAATAGTAGGACTAGGGGACATAGCCTAAAAATTAGAGCCAGGGCTTGCTGGAGTGAAGTTCGGAAACGCTTCCACACGCAAAGAATAGTAGAAGTTTGGAACGCTTTTCTGCAAACGGCAGTTGATGCTAGCTCAATTGTTAATTTTAAATCTGTGATTGACAGATTTTTGTTAACCAAAGGTATTGAGGGGTTTGGGGCTGAGGCGGGTATAAGGAGTTAGGCCACAGATCAACCATGATCTCACTGAATGACGGAACAGGCTCGAGGGGCTAAATGACCTACTCCTGTTCCTATCTTCCTATGTTCTTCCAATAAAGTTTCAATAATCTACAGGGAGTGGGCTGGCTAGCTAATAGGCAACAGCAAGGACACTGGCAGAGTGGCAGGGGTGGAACAGGAATGCTGTCATCCAGAGAAAGGACAGCAGGTTCATGTTCCATAGAGTCACTGCCACTTGCTGCCTCCTGTTATACGCCACCTTCTCCTGCAAGAAAGCGGGACGCGTGTCAGTAAGTGTCCTGCAGGATGTTTGCATGATGTGGCTGTCATGGTTGAATAGCTGCCAGTGTGTGTGACCTGTGAGTTCAGGGTATGTGGCTTGCAACAGTGGTAATGTGTGAGGGTGAGAGGAAGCATCTGATTGGAAGAATTGAGTACTGATTGAAAGAGTTTGTTGGTAGGTGGGTGATGGGGATGTGGTGTGTGGAGCAGTGGATGCGGCTAATGGTGCAGTTGGTAGGAGACGTCACTTGGCAGTTGACCTCACTCACCTTGACCACTCGTGGCAAAGCTGTGAACTTCCTGCACTGCATCCATGTTCGTGGTGCTATGCGCCTGGCATTGATTTCATCCCCTACTGCCTCTCACTATCTTGGGAGCATATGTCTGGAGGGCATTTTGTCCCCGGCGGAGGGTGTGGGATTTAGTAGTGCGCAACCTTTATTCAATGTTTTAACATAACTAGACAGTAAACATAGGGATGGGACCTGCATCTGTGTTTTACGTGTGTGATGTCCGATCTCCATTCAGACTCCATGCGGACCCGTATCTTATATTTTGCAAATATCAGAGTCCCGCAAATGTTGTCCCGCAAAACTGCGATTTTCTTTCTCTTGGTGTGCTCTGAATCCTCTTGGAGCAAGCACTCCCATTGTGCTAGATTGACTGAGACTGACAGACACAAAGGAAGCTCCGGGGTGATTCTGGCCTTCCTCCAGGCTGTGAGGGTTATTGCAACAAATAGGGTTCTTATTGACCCCTGCTGGCCTTTTCTGAGGGTCTATGAAGGATAAGTTGTTCAAGAGCGTTGGTAAGCAGACCTCTGCTTCCCCTCCTTGCCATAATAACCAGGCTGCAATCCCTTCATTCCATTCTTTTATAAAGTGACTGGTTTCATCAAGACCAGGCCAACACTGCCAATTTCAAGACTGAATAAACAAACTGTTTACAAAATACATAAGTTGCACAATATAAAAATCTACATTTATCTGACCTGTATTTCATAACCTCAAGTGCATAAATCAGGTTATGGTTCCCTCTTTTAACTTTGTTTTTTTTTTCAATTCTAGGTACAGCTTTAAACATTAATATTCTGCCTTACAGCCCTTCCATATTTCTTTCATGCTTAGAGGTATAAAATACAATGACATAGAAATTCAGATGCTCCCATTTTTGGGCACAATCGCTAAAGAGGAATGGAAATTTAGAGTGATTTAACTATATGCTTGGAAGTATGTCTCCTCATTGCAATGGTAAGTGGCCTCAAATTTTAAACACGGCTATCTTTGCTTATAACTGTGCCGTTCATAAATAAATTGGATTTGCAACATTTTATGTTTACATGTTAAAGCCTCCTCTGGTGCCTTATCAACATTGGAGAGATATTTGGTAAGGGATGAAAGATTCTTATGTTTCATAATTTTTGATCCTCATATATAAAAACCCACCTATGACTTGATGGAACCGTGTGATTATTCAGTATTATTTGTGGGAGAAACTGCATTTAGTCTCTTGCTGTGAAACTTATTTTTGCTCAAGATATAGGCCTAGAAATAGCCCTCTTTTGAACCTTTACCAAGGCCTCAATAGCACTCAGCATGTGAGGGTACCAAAACTGAATACAATATTTTAGATGAAGCCTAATTAGGATCTAGTACAAAGACACTATAGTCCTTTTGGTTTTATACAGTGTATAAAGCCTTTGTCCTCCCCAGAAACCAACTTCTCCTTGGACTATATATCTCAATACTTATTTAGCAAATCTACAAGTTAACCTTTCCAAATGTCAGACACTTCACATGCAGACAAATCAACAGCTTTCAAACTCAGAACCTTAAGAATGGGATTAATATCAATGTGACATTCCACAAGCATACTTCTGCTATTCTGATAAAACTCAAAGGTTGACACAATACCTCTGATTCTGGGCTGCTGTATCTTGTTCTCTATTTCCAAGATCCAAATTTTCAGAGCTATACCTGGGTTCATGTCAGCAAATTTGATGCATAAGATTGACTTTGTTCCGTTAAGTTGGCCATCTTTCCCTTGGGTCCTTATGCTGGCAGTTCCTACTTCCCTGACCTCAGTGAGACCCAGCATAAGGTTAGAGGTATGGCCTGTGAGATGAGGTGCACCAGTCTCCACAACAGTGCAAGTGGGCCCCACCAAGGAACGGGATCCAGGCCTAAGGAGGTAAAACAAAAAATATTTCTCCCCCAGATGGCAGTTAGGCATTGGAGTTTTCAGCAGCCTGTGCTTGTAGTGGCACAGGTGCTTGTAAGGTTGGTAAATGATGTGCCATCCCACGGAGTCCACAAAATCGGGTGGGGTCAGCGCTGGCGGGCACCAGTGGACACGACCCTGGCATAAGTCAAGGCTCTCATAGGAACAGGAATAGGCCATTTATCCCCTCGAGCCTGTTCCGCCATTCAATTAGATCATGGCAGATAGGTATGTTCTCTCTCAATCAATCAATCTGTCTGGCTGCGAAACGGAAGAAGAAAATTATAATGAGGCCTTGACGTTAAAACCAGCCTCACCGGGTTTTGGACGCACCACCGCACTCCTCCGCACCCTCCCCGTTTTCCCGTAAGTTTGACGGCCTATCTGTCTGAAATAGCACAAATATCCCTCACCTTGATAAATGCAAAAATGTATTCAAAACTCGACATTTACTTGCCCTGTATTATATGAACTAAAGTGCACAACTGTTTTAAACAAACTTTTCTGTTGACATTAGATACAGCTTTAAACCTTAATATTCTGCTTACAAATCCTTCTCCATTTCTTTCATGATTAGAGATATAAAATCACAATGTTCTGTGCAAATATAATATTATAAATTATAATAGAGATGGAGATCAAATAATCCACTCTTACTTACAATATCAAATAAACAGACTGATCCATCAGTTTAGGGGTGGAATTAATAGTGACAACTAAAAATGATAAAACTTAAGAAAAGATCAAAGCAATTTGCACCTTTCTTTGCCAAATATTTTTTCCACAGCAGTCGGTGTTACTAAAATATTTTTGCTCCAAACTTAAATAAGGGTCCAGTCCTTCCAGGAAGTCCCTTTATCTGCTGTTTTTCTCGTGTTCTATCTCAGGCATACATGAGTAACCGAAATATAGCCACTTTAAACCACTCAGAAAATATTACCACAACAACAATAATTATATTGCATTTATATAGCGCATTTAACATAGTAAAACATTCCAAGGTACTTCACAGGAGCGTTATCAAACAAAATCTGACACCAAGCCCCATAAGAAGATGTTAGAACAAGTGACCAAAAGCTTGGTCAAAGACATAGGTTTTAAGGATGTCTTAAAGGAAGAGAGAGAGGTAGAGAGGCTGTGGGGTTAAGGAAGGAAATTTCAGAGCTTAGGGCCTAGGCAGCTGAAGGCACGGCTGCCAACGGTGGACCAATTAAAATCGGGACTGCGCAAGAGGCCAGAATTGAAGGGGCTCAGAAATCTCAGAGGGTTGTAGGGCTGGAGGAGGTTACAGGAATAGGGAGGGGCAAGGCCATTGAGGGATTTGAAAACAAGGATGAGAATTTTAAAATTGAGGCGTTGCTGGAATGGGACTTGTTGCGAGTTAGGATTTGGGCGGCGGAATTTTGGATGAGCTCAATTTTACTATATTACAACATAAACAATATTAAAAGTTTATGTGCAAAGTTTCACTTGCCACACCAGCCGCACATCTGGAGAGCGAGGGCCCCTGCAGCGTGCAGGCTACCAAATCTCTTGGTGCAAGCAGCAAGAAGGTGTAATCCCCATTGTGGCACAGTCCAACCCACCTGCAATAAGCAGGTCGTAGAAAGACCCATTGTAAATACCCCAATTAGAATGAGTGATGTTGGTCTTCATCTGGAACTAAGGAAACTGTAGGAAGTCAGGGCTGTTTCTGGGAGGCCCACTTAGAACCACAGAATAATACACCACTCGGCCCATCGTGCCTGTGCCGCCTCTTTGAAAGAGCTATTCAATTAATCCCGTTCCCCCAATCTTTGCCCGTAGCCATGCAAATGTTTCCTTTTCAAGTATATATCCAATTCCCTTTTGAAAGTTGGCACAAATGCTCACAAACCATCTCAGTGAAGGAGAAATCACACCAGTACAGGAGAGGAAATTACCCTGTAGTAGTGGCCTGTTCAAATCTAGGCCAGGACATTGACCCTAACCAACAGTACTAATAGTAGACAGAAGCTCTAATCCGGCTTAATGATAGGAACCAAAAATTAACAAAGCCCACATTGTTCCCAGAGCTTGGGCTAGCAGATCAAAAACCCTGCATGTACCCATGTAGTCCAACCACAAGCACCGTGCAATCAAGGTGTGAAATGGCTTCTTCAAATACATATGTAAAGGCAAGCTCTTGAGTACAATTTAAAAATATATATTTTCATTCTATATCAATATATTCCACACAGCACTTTTTAAAGAAAAGACAAACCTAACCAAAATGAAATGCCACCCTTACATTAAAACTCTCCTCAGGAACTTAAAATAAAGATGAATAAGAAAATTCCAATGACAAAATTACTCAACACTCATATGCCAAAACATTACAAAATAGTACTTGACATCTCTTTAAAGAACACAAGCTAACAATACTATAATAAAATCCAATTTGAAACTCTATGGAATGTAGATATAACACACTTCAGAAAATGTCTCAATTTAGTGTTTCCATTCATTTCAATATAAAGAAACATGACACATCTGTCACAGACAGCTGGTTTTTGTATTTTCCACATGGTAATTTATTATTTACTGCAAATATTTTTGCATCAGTATTAAGTTTACTTGATTAACCATTTTTGCCAACTATTTATTTGTTGGTACATACCAGATATACATATCTGACGAGTTTAAGGTGTGTCGGATCACCTGGCATTCATATGCCTGGGTCGAACTTCCTCTCCTGGCACTGACTGGGAACACGATGGGCACAGCGCACCAGAACGGCCATGGATCCCGAGCTTCCTATTGGGCATAACTGAAATACGAAGAGCATGCGCCAGGCGCAGATGGAGGCACGCTATTGGTGGCACTTCAGGAAAAGAAGCAGCAGTCTGGGCGGTTCCTGGACCTTACAGGCACCAGCATCATTGAAGGGGCAGGCACAATTAAAGTCCAAAGCGGGAGCCAGAACATTTTATTACTGTAGGTAATGGTGCAGGACTATTATCTGGGTGCTATTTGATGAAGAATGCTAAGATTTTCAACTAATTTTTGTGCCCAGAAGCTGTAAATTGCATGTCAGTGGCCTTTATGTTTATTTAATGCCTCCATCTCTTGTGAATGAGGTTGGACTGCTGTACCATCGTTGGAATGGCAGCCTCATCCCAAGCAGCAGTTCAGACACCCCTACACTCTGCCTTGGAAAGAGCTGGTATGAGGATGGCACTCTGATGCCAAGCAGTAAGTGGCAGAATGGGGGGAAACAAGTTTGGATGGCAACAAGAGGCGGGGTGGGGTCTGGATTGATCATTAGGCTTTTCTTTTTATTTCAGAATGCTGGGGGCAGATGTACTGCCAGGGAGAAGGGGGTGATTTCTACTCTGTGGTGGGGAAACATTTACTAGTGGATCAGAAGATGGCTGGGCCATGACTTCACAAGCTGTCAAGGGGACTTGTGGTTGTTTTTCCTGGTCTGCCTCCAAATAAGCCACATCACAAAAGGTGGCACAGTACTGAACTCCATCATTAAAGGTAAAATGCAGACAGCTTCCTGCAACACGTACAAAATAAAGACCTTTTCTTGGCAGCCTGTCCCTTCAGACAGATGGCAGCTCTGAAATCAGGAGGGCCGAGTTTTTCTGCGGGGAATTTGACCCTGATCTGCACCCAATGCTATTAGAGGAAGCTCGATTGCAGAGGTCCCTGACGTATTAATGCATGTAATTTACATTGCTGCGTACTGCTTAGGAAGAGCCGTGGAGGGAAATTCTGTGTAATGTCAATCAGGAGCAAAATTGACCCATTCTTCCCCTGCATTGCACTCCTTTTGGGCACTATTTCTGCAGGGCAGAAGGAAATTGGCCATAATTGGCCATTAGCACTGTGGGAGAACCTTCACCACACGGACAGCAGCGGTTCAAGAAGGCGGCTCACCACCACCATCTCAAGGGCAATTAGGGATGGGCAATAAATGCCGGCCTTGCCAGCGACGCCCACATCCCATGAACGAATAAAAAAAAATACATTTTACATTAGCAAATATAAGATCACATGGCACTCAACAAATTCAAAAATATATAATAGGTATATTAGTGGTCCCATATATTTGGGTAGCAGTACTTGTAAGCGGGGCAAGGTTGCTACTTAGCAGATGACAGCAGTCTGAACAGATGGAGAAATAGGGTTATGGCATGGTGGTCACTGGGCACGAGCAGTTCGGAGTTTACTATCTGATGAGGTTGTTTGATTCCACATTTTGTTGATGATTCCTCAACACTGGTCACCTTTCAGATACTTTACAAGTAAGAAGCACTGATAGGCAGTCACAACAGACTCATACCTCTGTAAACCATTATCTGATTATGCATGCAGCTTACTGCAGTTCTCCTGAAAATGTCTGGAGTACTAACTGGATTTCTCCAATGACATGACCTCACAGAGGTTTGTACTTATCATGTCAGAACATCTGTACAATTATTCCTCTTACACATAGTGCATGTCTATTGATTGTGTCTTACGAAGATATTTTCCTGAAAGTGTAGCTTCAGAGACAACACACCTCAAACATCTCAGGACATCACAAGTCCATAGGGAAAATGCTGGTGATTGCTGAGATGGGCACTTATCTACCAATAAAACAGGTGAACAATTCAAAAGCAGTTCAACTCAGTCAGCCAGCACAAATATGAAAACTCAACGATCAAATCACGCAAATAATTTCTTCACACTGTTTTAGTTGTCTAGGCCCTGAGCTCTGGAATTCCCTCCCTAAACCTTTCTGCCTCTCTACCTCTCTCTCCTTCTTTAAGATGACCTTAAAAGCTACCTCTTTGACCAAGCTTTTGGGCACCTGTCCTAATATCTCCTCATATGGCTCGGTGTCAAGTGTTGTTTGATAATAGTTCCTGTGAAGCACCTTGGGACATTTTACTACGTTAAAGGTGCTATAAAAATGCAAGTTGTTGTTGTTGTTTTTGGCTACCATTTTTCTTCTTCACACAATTCATTGTATATAGCCAGCGTTAGCAGTTATAACGGCTGCCCCCGCCAGATTTCCCTCCCCCTCCCGATTCAGCAAGCTGCCCATAAGCAGCACGATCGGCTGGTAGCTCACCCAGTAAATGCAAATGTAGCACGACCACGAAAATGGAACGTGCCCCCCACCGGCATCATTGGCCGAGCAGAGCGGGCACCACTGCCCACCCGGTGTACACGAAAATCGCCTCCGGCAAGTCAGCCAGGCTTCAACTGTGGCAAATGACAACATGTTCTGGAGCTGATCGATGAAGATTTGACTGTGGGGAAAATCTCCTTTTGTAGCACTCCACCTAGCTCCGCTCCAGCCAGAAATATAAGTCCACCGTGGGAAGCAAGGGAAGAGAAAAAAATAAATCTTTTATAAATGTAAATAACTCATAGAAAGGTTTTGAGGAGGAAGAAGAGAAACATAAATACATAAAGAAAGTGACTGCATCTTTGGCAGAATGGCCTATTCCAATTCCTATGTTCCCATTAAACAAATAGTGCAAATTCATCAAAAGGAAAAAAATCATTACCATGTCAGCAACTGGGAATAAAAGGATTAGCGGAGTGAAGAACAAACACAGTGGAGTGAATTTTAACCCCCAAGAACGGGTGGGTTGGGACGGGTGGGAGGTTAAACTAAATTGAGTTTTCCAGTGCAACCACAACCCGGCCGATCCCCCCCACAATGTTCGACTTCCCCAACCCCCCCTACCCCCATGGATCACCCCCTCCCCCATACATACAAACCCCGAAGACTCTGATCTCTCCCAGGCTGCTTTCTCGCCCGACAGGCGATCTAGCTACCTGCCGGGGGCGAAACCCGGAAGTAAAAATTTTATTCTTTAATTAAATTGCGATCGCAGAATCCGACTCGCTAACTTCACTCCCAGGATTAGTTTCTGAAAAAATATCCCCCCGCACTCTTCCCTGCTCCGAGTAAATATCGGGGCCCGTTACTTGCATCTTAAAACAAGTTTTGTTAAGTGGGAGTTAAATAGTATTACAAATATTGTACCTATGAGGTCTTGTGTTTTTTAGTAGCAGTATAGAATATTTACCTTGAGTCAGTCAGTGATACACTGCTTTGGTAAATTTGTGGTGTTACTGCAATGGGTTAACGCTGAAAGACCTCGGTAAAGATCGGGGGGGGGGTCGAGTTTCCACTTGTTTCCGTTAGTTACATCAGCACAATCCGGGCAGAATTACGCCCAAATTACTTACACTTACACTCGTGTTTTCCACCATCTTTTACACTGGGTCAAGATTCAATTCGCCCAGATCAGACCCTGCCCACAAAACTGGCCACGCCTCTCGGTCCAAAGTGCGAAATTCTGCCAATTACGCTGGTTCAGGAAGGCTCTTCAAATTGCGCCCATTTTCCACGCTCACGGGCACTAGTAGGCAGGTTTTTAAAGTTTCTCCATAGCAAAAAATATTTAATTTACTAAGAAACTGACGAGTGTACACAAATGAAACTATTAAATGATTCAGTATAGTTTTTAAAGTCATTTTCAGTGATTTTATTTAAAGATATATACAACAATCAAAATAAGGTTGAAACGATGCAAATTACAGCAGGAAGGAAACAAAACATGAGGGGGGGTCTTTTAACATTTTAAGGCTCCTCGTTCAGAGCTTTGCATGAAGGGGGTGCAAATTGGGAATTTGGGCACAGAAGTCAATTAATGGATGGAATATTTTGTGGGCTGCAAATGGGACAAAGTGACTGGGAGCACTAAACCGTAAAAAATTTGCCCCTGATATCTATAATCTGTTTATCTAAATAACTGAAAGTTTTGCATCTAGTATATGCCCATCACAACGGAAAGTGTGACAAGTGACAAACTTGAAAGTATACGTCACAATCCACCCGTTTCGTTCAGATTAGTTACCATAAAATGCCGATATTTCCAGCACTAGTAAACAGATAAGCTGCCTACTTCTCTAAAGTGTACTCTGCTACCCTCCTCGCCCAGCACCCATGCTCTACCAGCCGCCCAATGTGCACAGCTACTCCTTTCTACTCACTGGCCTCTTCCTGTGCACTGTTTCCTGGCTCAGATTGTTATACAGGATGGATGGAATGATACGGCATAGAAGACGACCATTTGGCCCATCATGCCTGTGCCGGCTCTTTGAAAGAGCTATCCAATCCATTCCCCTGTCCTTTCCCCATAGCCCTGCAAATTTATCCCCTTCAAGTATTTATCCAATTCCCTTTTGAAAGCTATTCCACCACCTTTTCAGGCAGTGCATTCCAGATCATAACAACTCGCTGCCTACAAAAAATTTCTCCTTATCTCGCCTCTGGTTCCTTTGCCAATTATCTTAAATCTGTGACCTCTGGTTACCCACCTTTGTGCCACTGGAAACAGTTTCTTCTTATTTACTCTATCAAAGCCCTTCATGATTTTGAACACCTCTATTAAATCTCCCCTTAACCTTCTCTGCTCTAAGGAGAACAACCCCAGCTTCTCTAGTCTTTCCATGTAACTGAAGCCCCTCATCGCTGGTACCATTCTAGCAAATCTCCTCTGCACCCTCTCATGCCAGTGTAAAATATGAAATCCAAAATTATTTTAAAACATGAAGGGATGAATATCTATGTAGGCTGGGGTTGCCAAGTTGAAACTGGCTGCTGCTGAAACCACAATGTAAAATGTAATAAATTAGATTAGAATCAATCTTTGAGAGTTTTGACTGAAATGTGAATAGTAAGGTCAGGTCAGTTTTTATGTTGAACTGCTGAACAGGACATTTAGACAATGGTCTCTATAGCCTGAATTCAATGAAGCACAGAAACTATCCCTATGTATACACACAGACACACATTTTAAGGTCAAGGAAGTAATATATTTCAGATTTAACAACCCAAGTGTAATCTGCCAACAGGAAGGATATTGGGGTGAGCAGGCCAGGCTAAGTTTAAATTTTTCTAGTCCATCAAGATTCAGATCTGAGTTATTACACTATATACACCATTAGTTCTTCGAAAACGGCACCATTTTTAGTTTAAATGGATGGAAACAGAGCTACCAGACACTTAAATAATCCTATAAACAGAGGTGCAGCAAAATAGAAAAGTAGTAAATGTATGTTCTGGATGTGAATCAGACAAGGTTATCTTGATCCCCTCGACCTACTTCCCCCCCAGCCCCCCATAAAAAAAGATCCATTACCCGTGTACATCATAATATAATTAAAAGAGTTCAAATGAGTTCCTGTCACAGATGGGTTTGAAAGCAAATGTCTGCTTTTCTACAACTGACAATCACAAACGGGCCCTTACAAGAAAATATAAAAGTGCCTAAATACCTTTTGATCTCTGCTCCACTCTGCAACATTCAATTTTCTTCTGGCCCTCAACACATTACAGCAAATTGTTTTCTTTTCTTAGCAGACATCAGCATTTTCTCTGCGTACTTAATCAATACTACTTCGGCACTAAACCATAGAGATGACAGCTCTCAATATTCAAATCACATTATACGTGACGATAAATTACACAGATACATTAACCTCAGAGGCTCCAGCTGACCATAGTATCCATGTAAATGACTCCACATTTTGCCAATGGGAATTTACATTTGCCATCCCTTTACGCTCAGCTACATTCGCACATTCGCAGTGCTAATATGAATTGTACAACCTTTGATTAGATGTGACATCTTTCTGCAGGCTTTGGAATCGATGAATATTGATAAGCCAAAACATTCTTGAGACGTGACAGCGTTAAGGTTGAGGTATCTCATCTTGATCAGCAAGCAATAATTAATGTATACGCTCAATGCTGCATTATGAACGCCCTTCCCCAACCATAGGCTTCCAAATGCCTGGAGCAATTTTTGAAATATGTATCCAGCAATGAAGACACAATCATTTCAAAGCATTCTCAATACAATTGTTAAGCATCGGTATACTTGCCTTTCTCAAGGTGGATGTTTACGAGTGTGAACTTATAGGAAATGCTGTTTAAATTAGTTTCAATGTACCATCCATAATATCAGAGGAGAGCTTGTACCCCTTGTAACACTATGGTTCCCTGTGCTGTTGGGACCATGGAAATGTGGTATATGGGCTGTATCTAGTCAGAGTTGAATGATATGGATTTGTTCTTAGAATTTATAACCTTCAGTTTTGCCAGATTTTCTTTGGAGCCAGGGAGAAATTTGACAGAATTTATCTTCTTGGAGATTTTACCTGCTCTTATTTATCTCAATTAAAATATTTAATGTGCATTAAGGAGGTAATTCTGCAACATAAGAAATAGGAGCAGGAGTAGGCCATCCGGCCCCTCGAGCCTGCTCCGCCATTCAACAAGATCATGGCTGATCTTCTACCTCAACACCATTTTCCTGCACTATCCCCATATCCCTTGATGCCTTTAATATCTAGAAATCTATCGATCTCTGTTTTGAATGTACTCAATGACTGAGCCTCCACAGCCCTGTCGGGTAGAGAATTCCAAAGATTCATCACCCTCTAAGTGAAGAAATTTCTCCTCATCTCAGTCCTAAATGGCCTACCCCTTATTCTGAGACTGTGACCCCTGGTTCTAGACTCCCCAGCCAGGGGAAACATCCTCCCTGTATCTACCCTGTCGAGCCCTGTAAGAATTTTGTATGTTTCAATGAGATCACCTCTCATTCTTCTAAACTCTACAGGCCTAGTCGACTCAATCTCTCCTCATATGACAATCCCGCCATCCCAGGAATCAGTCTGGTAAACCTTCGTTGCACTCCCTCTGTGGCAAGTATATCCTTTCTTAGGTAAGGAGACCAAAATTGTATACAACACTCCAGGTGCGGTCTCACCAAGGCCCTATATAATTGCAGAAAGACATCTTTACTCCTGTACTCAAATCCTCTTGTAATAAAGGCCAACATACTATTTGCCTTCCTAATTGCTTGTTGCACCTGCATGTTAGCTTTCAGTGACTCATGTACAAGGACATCCAGGTCCCTTTAAACATCAACATTTCCCAATCTCTCACCATTTAAAAAATACTCTGTATTCCTGTTTTTCCAACCAAACTGGATAACTTCACATTTTTCCACATCATATTCAATCTGCCACGTTCTTGCCCACTCACTTAGCCTGTCTATATCCCCTTTAAGCCTCTTTGCATCCACCTCACAAATCACATTCCCACCTAGATTTGTGTCATCAGTAAACTTGGAACTATTACATTTGGTCCCCTCATCCAAATCATTGATATAGATTGTGAATAGCTGGGGCTCAAGCACTGATCCCTGCGGTACCCCACTAGTCACAGTCTGCTAACCTGAAAAAGACCCGTTTATTCCTACTCTCTGTTTTCTGTCTGTTAACCAATTCCCAATCCATGCCAGTATATTACCTCAATTCCATGTGCTCTAACTTTGTTCACCAACCTCTTGTGTGGGACCTTATCAAAAGCCTTCTGAAAATCCAATTACACCACATCTACTGGTTCCCCCTTATCTATTCTACGAGTTACATCCTCAAAGAACTCCAATAGGTTTGGCAAACGTGATTTCCCTTTCAAAAATCCATGGACACTATCTGTATGACTGCTGTTCCGTTATTGTGGATGGAGGAAGGTCAGTCTTGCTAAACATCAGAAAGGTAGATGAAGTACTTCAGAAAAGGAAATTTAAGTCTTGGTGAGATAAAGAGCCTTTAACCAAAGATGGCTATTGATCTGTACCACAGGCATAGAAGAGGCATTATTGGGAGTGTAGGGGGGCGGGGGGAATCAGAAGGCAAAACCACTGGATTGAATAATTGCTGCTTCCAGATTTGGAGGAAGAAGGGAGTACTAATGTTATGTTACCTCTACTTCCAACATCTCTATTAAAATCCTTCAGTCTTTAGTACTGTTAACACAGCTGTTCATTCATCGGTAAACTTAACTCTATGAGAAATTAAGCTTGTGTTTTTGATAAATTTGTATTTTTATGATATAATGTAATTTCAATCCTGGAATGGGGACAAAGAACTGATTATGTTCCTCAATCTTGTGCAAAATAATTTTCTGATACGTTTCTTACTATTTTTTTTTTTGAAAATTATTTTCCTTTCTTCCCCCCAAAAAAGTTTTCACCAGGCAAGGTTAGAGAGCTGCCGTCTGATTTCTGCAAATGCTATTCTAGAACCGGCTACTGCAGGATGTTCAAGAGCAACCTTCTTTACCCAGAGAGTGGTTAGCATGTGGATCTTGCTACCACAAGGAGTAGTTGAGGGGAATAGCATAGATGCATTTAAGGGGAAGCTAGATAAGCACATGAGGGAGAAAGAAATATAAGGTTATGCTGATAGGGTTAGATAAAGTAGGGTGGAAGGAGGCTCGTGTGGGGCATAGGCAGCAGCATAGACCAGTTGGGCCGAATGGCCTGTGTCTGTGCTCTTGGTTCTATGTAATTCTATGTAACCTGAGATGGCTGATGGTTCCCTGGAATTCTTTCCATCCCTATGGGGAAGCACTTAACTTCCATTCTAAGTGCACTCCACAAAAACATGGCTTGCTTCAGAAAAAAGAATGAATGAAAGCCTGTATCTTTACGCCATGCTGCTTCCAATTCCGGCCCTGAGATTAGGCTGCACGCAAATATTGGCATGTGAATTTTTATCTCGTTGGTATGAAATCCCTTCACCCACTAATTTAATGGAAATGCTAACCCATTTGAAATCTAGAGGTTAGCACAGACCACGTAATTGTGTCAGCAGCAATATCGTCATGCCAACTCAGCGTTCTGTGAATGCCAATTAGTGCGAAAAATCACAATGGCAACAGCACAGACTGAGATTTTTTTTCCCCAACTTGACAATTCCATTGAAACAACAGTACCCTTTTAAATGGGCAAAATTTCTCTTTTGGCAAACACTGGAGATTGTCAGTTTTTCTCCATAGTGATAAAGCTACCGGCAGAGTTGCATTCTTACAAATTGCGTGCTTCAAATCCACGCATTCCTGTAATTTTGCTCGTGGGTCCTTAATTCCAGGGAAAGACAGGCATTCTCCTGTTTTACATTAAAATTATAATTTTATCCCTCCCCTCTCTTAATGGTAGAAAAGCATTATGGAAAGTCAACAGGTTAATTGAACAGTGTTTGCTACCTACAGCCAATATGAGCCGCACTACCTTTATTTAGTTTGAATGTGATCATTGCAATTGAAGCTTTTGTAATGTAAAGCGCCTGGATAATTGACTTAATTTTCAGCACACTTGTGCAATTATCAAGTATGAGGCTGAATATATTTATAGTATATATTTATGATGAACCACTAATGGCTTGAAGATTAAAGTTACAGCAGCAACATTGTTTCATCAAAGATAAGCAGGTCTACGTGTGTCAAGTACATTTTGCCCCTTGAAGCTTTGATTGACATAAGCTACTGAATTTTACTATTCTATTATGCCTCAGTAAATTACTCTTGCCTACGCAGAGTATTTTCTAGCTCCATTTTATCTGAATTTCCACAAAATTTAACAGCCTTTCTCCAGTAGGTTAGTACATAATTAAGTCTATGAAAATGTAGAACTCCACCATGATTTAGATACAACTAGGCAATTCAAATGATGCCAGCTGATTCATAATGGACCAGGCTGCAGGAACCCACATGAATTCTCCTCCTTCCTCCTGCGTACCTCAGCATTAATATTTCACACTATCAAGCATAGTCAGACTGAATTTTTAGAAAGCCCAGGGGGCATGGGCAGCTTTATTGATCCAAACTTGAAGGACAGACAGAGTATATTTATCTACTGATCCAATAGTTGACGCGCACATTATTCATAGCAGCAACAATGGATCAAGAGCCAGTGCAAATCTCACAGGCTCCGAGGGCCAACACTAATTCAACATCATTAGAAATATAATATGCAACTTAGTAATGATAAATGTATTCCATCCCCTGTTTGTATTAAAAGCTACAGTTTGGTATTATAGATTTTTTGTGTTTATTCTATTCTAGTTTATTTAATATGTTTTATTGGTAACAGCGGTGGTGGTAGTTATGTGCAGCTGGGCCTTCGATGTTGTACAATGTTCACAGATTCAAGCTTGAATAAGTCATACTAAATTTGGAACTCCAATATTCAGATCTCTGATGGCAAAGTTGTGATTTGAATTTCCTAACTATACAGTTTTGCTTCCAGGCTCAGTAGTTAACGAACCCAACAACTACCCTTTCCTTACTGGAATACTGCTGCAATCTGAATTAAAAAATAATTCTCAATATGTCCAAACCAAGACTCACTATTAATCTTTTTTGGCACATGCATGAGTTTTACGCTTAATAATGAGTTTTACACATAATAATAATTGGCTACCATTGTCTAGTGAAATTTTTCCACAGCATTAAATCCCAGGATTCCAAGATGGCTGCCTGTTACAGCACCATCTAGTGTCTATAACATGAGATCATTGTTGAACTCTGGGACTCAATTGGAAAAGATAACAATAGTATTGATTCATTCTTTTCTGCTCCTACACTTAGATTGATTAAGAGTGGAACAATAGACTATGAGAGTAAACTTGCAAAGAACATAAAAGTGGACTGTAAAAGCTTCTACAAGTATGTAAAAAGAAAAAGATTAGTGAAGACAAATGTAGGTCCCTTACTCTCAGAAACGAGAGAATTTATAATAGGGAACAAGGAAATGGCAAAGCAATTAAACAAATACTTTGGTTCTGCCTTCACGGAAGAAGACACAAATAACTTTCCAGAAATGTTAGGGGGTCGAGTGAGAAGGAGGAATTAAAGGAAATTAGTATTAGTAAAAAAATAGTGCTGGAGAAATTAATGGGACTGAAAGCCGATAAATCCCAGGTCCTTATGATCTGCATCCCAGAGTACTAAAAGAGGTAGCCATGGAAATAGTGGATGCATTGGTTGTCATCTTCCAAAAATCTAAAGATAATGGAACAGTTCCTGCAGATTGGAGGGTGGCAAAAGTAACCTCACTATTTTAAAAAGGAGGTAGGGAGAAGACAGGGAACTGCAGACCTGTTAGCCTAACATCAGTACTAGGGAAAATGCTAGCGTCTATTATAAAGGATGTGATAACAGGACACTTAGAAAATATCAACGGGATTAGACAAAGTCAACATGGATTTATGAAAGGGAAATCGTGTTTGACAAATCTACTGGAGTTTTTTGAGGATGTAACTAGTAGAATAGATAAGGTAAAACCAGTGGATGTGGTGTATTTGGATTTTCAGAAGGCCTTTGATAAAGTCCCACTAGTTAGGCCACAGCTTGAGTACTGCGCACAGTTCTGGTCACCACATTACAGGAAGGATGTAATTGCACTAGAGAGGGTGCAGAGGAGGTTTACAAGGATATTGCCAGGACTGGAGAATTTTAGCTATGATGAGAGATTGGATAGGCTGGGTTGTTTTCCTTGGAACAGAGGAGGCTGAGGGGTGATTTGATTGAGGTGTACAAAATTATGAGGGGCTTAGATAGAGTCGATAGGAAGGATCTATTTCCCTTAGCAGAGGGGTCAATAACCAGGGGGCAGAGATTTAAAGTTATTGGTAGAAGGATTAGAGCGGAAATTAGGAAAAATGTTTCCACCCAGAGGGTGGTGGGGGTCTGGAACTCACTGCCTGAGAGGGTGGTAGAGACAGAACCCCTCAACTCATTTAAAACATACTTGGATGTGCACCTGAAGAGCCGTGACCTGCAGGGCAACGGACCAAATGCGGGAAAGTGGGATTAAGCTGGGTGGCTTGTTTCTCAGCCGGCACAGACACGATGGGCTGAATGGCCTCCTTCTCTGCCGTAAATTTTCTATGATTCTGAGAGGTTAGAGTGCAAAATTAAAGCACATGGGATTAGGGATAATACACTGGCATGGATTGAAAATTGGTTAACAGACACGAAACAGAGAGTAAGAATAAATGGGTCTTTTTCGGGGTGGCAGGCAGTGACTAGTGGGGTACCACAGGGATCAGTGCTTGGGACCCAGCTAGTCACAATCTACATCAATGATTTGGATTAAGGAAGAAAATGTAATATTTCCAAGTTTGCTGATGACACAAAACTAGGTGGGATTGTGAGTTGTGAGGAGGATGCAAAGAGGCTTCAAGGCGATGTGGACAAGTTGAGTGAGTGGGCAAATACATGGCAGATGCAGTATAATGTGGATAAATGTGAAGTTATCCACTTTGGAAGGAAAAACAGAAAGGCAGAGTATTATTTAAATGGTGATAGATTGGGAAATGTTGATGTACAAAGGGACCTGGGTGTCCTTGTACACCAGTCACTGAAAGCAAACATGCAGGTGCAGCAAACAGTTAGGAAGGCAAATGGTATGTTGGCCTTCATTGCAAGAGGATTTGAGTATAGGAGCAAGGATGTCTTACTGGTGTTATACAGGGCCTTGGTGAGGCTACACCTGGAGTATTGTGTGCAGTTTTGGTCTCCTTACCTAAGAAAGGATATACTTGCCATAGAGGGAATGCAGCGAAGGTTCACCAGACTGATTCCTGGATTGGCAGGACTGTCGTACGAGGAGAGATTGGGTCGACTCGGCCTGTATTCACTCGAGTTTAGAAGAATGAGAGGGGATCTCATTGAAACATATAAAACTCTGACAGGGCTGGACAGACTGGATGCAGGGAGGATGTTTCCCCTGGCTGGTGGGGGGTCCAGACCAAGGGGTCACAGTCTCAGGATACAGGGTAGGACATTTAGGACAGAGATGAGGAGAAATTTCTTCACTCAGAGGATGGTGAACCTGTGAAGTTCTCTACCACAGAAGGCTGTGGAGGCCAAGTCACTGAATATATTTAAGAAGGAGATAGATAGATTTCTAGACACAGAAGGCATCAAGGGGAATCGGGAGAGAGCGGGAATATGGTATTGAGCTAGAGGATCAGCCGTGATCATATTGAATGACGGACTCCTGCTCCTATTTTCAATGTTTCTATGCCCCAGCCCCTTCTTGCTCTTCTGTCACTTGCCTTTATCCCCCTCAGAATACAATTCTGATGCCCTTTTATCCTCAGTGTCCTCATTTGTTCTTAACATTGCAGTATTCCCTCCCATCTGTGCAGTGAGACACAGATCCCAAGAAATGCTGCTGGAAAGCAGAGCTGTCCCAGTTTCATGTGATTGAGTTTGATAAATTTCTCGCAAGGCAGGAGTATCCACAGACACTTGATCAGTGATGCAAATGTTAATGTGGGGCACAGCAAATTTGCCTCAAAGAAAAGAGACAAAAATTTGTCGCCAAGCTTCATATTGCAACAGAAATGCGTCTGTTGCTTGATAAAGAACATACTCTTCTGTATCTGAAATCTTATGCTTGCTTTTAAAAAGAAAATATGTGTTGGGGAAACAGTTTAAGTTCATTATTTAACTAATCACAGATCACTGCCTCTTATAGTTCAATAGTAAGGCTAAATTAATGGCTTTCTATGTGGGGGGGAACCCCCTGCGAATACTAACACACTCCCTGAGATTCCTTATTCTAACTTCTGAAAATCTGCATTAGCTACTTAAAGGGAAACAATGCGATCAATGCAGGGAAAGGGTTTTTTTTTTAGTAGTATGCAGCCATAGAAATAATGGAAAACTACAGGAAAATATCTACAACACATAAATCCTGAAACTCTTTTTGTCTCAGAACAAATTTCAAAGCCTAGTGCCCTGTCAAAATACGAGATAGAAAGGAGAAAGTATATCAAAAAGCAAGTATTCATGGGCTACTCTGAAGCATTTCTCCATCAAACGACTAACAGTGTGATTGGCAAATACCTGGACATGATCAATCTGCTTTACTCTTGTAAAGAAAGGGTTAATCAGACTGTCCTGAAGTCTACTAATGTTGTACTACCATTGATTTCTCTTTATATTGTAGTAATGTTATCCTTTAGCCTTTGCTTGTTAAGCAGAGTCAATTTAGAAGCAGTGACCACTGAACCGTTGACCTAAGACTGATCTTAAAGCAATGGTCAATCTAATCACTTCAGTGAACCTAATTAAAGACGTGTCATTGCCTACTGGTTCCTAAAGTTGCAGAGAATTTTAATCATTTTATAATGAGTGGTGGAAAATAAGTTAGTTCAGCAAAGGAACACACCTCGTTATCCATTTTAATTGGGCTTTCTGTAGTGACTGGTATCGCAAGGTATTGAATCAAAGACAGACTTATAATTAAAGATTTCACTTGGTAGAATAGCAATTATATGTGTCAAGAGTGAAACTATCAATAAGAGCAGAGTAAAGGAGCTGTACCATCTCATTAACACAATGGAAAAATTACTCGCAAAGTAAGGAAACTAAAATTATTGATAAGGGATAAGTCAATTAAATTCTCCTTATATGGAGTTGATTTTGAACTTTTATATAATTATGTACTGCAGAATTGTGTGGATTGTCACATAAAGGGAGTGAGGAAAATATATAAAAACTGGCTGTTCGTAATGAGTATTTGGATTCATAAAGGCCTATGATACTGAGCTGAGATCCGTAGCACGTTTGAATCCACAACCAACCATCATCAACAGTCCCCTTGGATTGGAAAATTGCCAATGTCATCCATTATTTAAGAAGGGTAGGAGAGATAAATTAAGAAATTATAGGCTTATTAGTCTAATGTCTGTCGTGGGGAAGTTACTAGAATCTGTTACTAAAGACAGAGTGACTAAGCACTTGGATAAATATGAATTGATTGAAGAAAGGCAGCATGGATTTGTAAAGGGTAAGACATGTCTAACGAACCTAGTTGAAATTTTTGAGGAGGTAACTAATGAGGTAGATAAGAGCATGTCTATTGATGTTACTTATATGGACTTCTAGAAGGCATTTGACAAAGTTCCACATAAGAGATTGACAACAAAAATGAGAGAGCGCATGGAATTGGAGGTAACCTATTGACATGGGTGGGGAATTGGTTAGCAGGTAGGAGACAGCGAGTAGGAATAATGGGTAAGTACTTCAATTGGCAGGATGTGACTGGTGGTCAAAATTAGAGATAGGCTATTCAAGAGTAATGTCAGGAAGCACTTCTTCACTCAAAGGGTAGTGGAAATCTGGAACTCTCTTCCCCCAAAAGCTGTTGAGGCTGAGGGTCAGTTGAAAATTTCAAAATTGAGATTGCTAGATTTTTGTTAAGACAGTGTATTAAGGATTACGGAACCAAGGCAGGTAGTTGACGTTAAGATATGGATCAGCCCTGATCAAACTGAATGGCGGAACAAGCTCGAGAGGCTTAATGACCTACTCCAGTTCCTATGTACCTACGTTCAATGTTCAAGAACCTTATGCTGACACTCTCCCCTACAGAACATTACGGTGTGTAAGCAAGAAAACGTAAAAGAGGTGGGCGGGGAGGGGAAGGTGCTGTGTTAGTTTGTCTGACAGTGGACAGGGATGCTTGGCCTCGAGTGGTTTGAAATCTGAAGATCTTGTGGACCTCCCCTTGGAAATAGAACTGTCTGAAGCAAGTTTGAAAATCTATGGCTCAATTCTAAAGGGGAAGACAAAATGGATCAACCAAAACTTGGCTCAGGCTCAGAACAATCAGAACAGGCAAGTTTGGCTGTGATGTGTGATTGTGCCTCGTTTGTTTGTTCCCAAATGAGAACCTTGCGTGAGGTCTGCAATCTAATTGATTTCACTCCTTTCATTTTGCACATACAAATACCCGCTGGTCTTTCATGCTGGATAAATCTTTTGCTGTTTAATCATGTTGTAATAACAAATTTAATAATTAACTTCCATTTTGATTGCAATGTTTCAATAAATATTCTGCTTTTACTTTGCCTCCCAATGCACAACTTCTTACAATATAAAGAAAACAGCTGGTCTTAAATCAGATGAGAAGGTATTCAAAATACATTCTCTCACATCTATTCCTCTCCCTACACTACTGTTCTATCCCCCAAAGTGCCGCCAGTACCACTTCCCAGTTTAACCTGCGGATGTCATTACATAGCAACAGTATTTTGCTACGAGGAAAGGGCAGAGGAGTGGGACTAATTGGATAGCTTTCAAAGAGCCAACACAATTGTGATGGGCCGCATGGCCTCCTTCTGTGCTGTATGATTCTATATCAAAAACCTAAATGGTTCTAAACTTAGGTTTGTAGTCGTGCAGTACGATGGAATAGCAGCACATGGCTTCACGCTGAGTTCCCACTCTCAAAAGTGCCATTCGGTGGGGTGCCAAACAAGAGCTTGGAAGATTAATGGGGCATAGATTTCAACCTGTGGTTTTCACAAAACAATCTCCAAACTAAAGTGTGCTGTCAGAAGCGGGAAATAGAAATGAGAAAATATATCATTAAGCAAATCCTCCTGGTCACTTTGAAGCACACGTCCATCAACAGACCAACGCCAGATGGCAGGGTCCAGACTGCTTTCCTCTCACCTGTAAAAGAGTCTGGTCTGTAGGCATGGATACATAAAAGAGGTGGCGGGGCGGGGGATGAAGTGCTGAGTTAACTGGTGTCAGCTGGGGCAGCAGCAGGGCATCGCAACTGACCTCAGCACTCCTGCAGTTCAGTAGCTTGCTAACACTGTCAATGCTCACACGCAAAAGCCATCTATTTGGGACAGGTAGCAGATGTGTCCAGGCATCTGGAACCAAAAAGCCAGCAAGCGAGGAATCCGCAACTTCAGTAAAAGAGGGTAGAGGGGTAAATTGGCGAGAACTTAAAAAGAGGGGGAAATAATTGCCTTGAAAACAGGGAGCAAGCCACGTAGACACCTAGGCCTAAATTTTAACCCGGATGAACAGGTGGGTTGGGGGCAGTAGAAATTGTAATAATTTGGAGCTGCAATTAAAGCCGTCGGGATGACATTTAAAGAGCCAATTAAGAACGTCCTAGTAGTTAACTCAATTAAATTTTACTGTATTGAGGCAAAGAGATGATTTTAACTCCACCTGAACATGACTCCCGCAGCCTCTGAAACATGCCATGGAAAAGGAGGAAAGTTGCAGCCGGCAGCCATTTGGACTTTTAAACCAGTGATTGACGCGTGTGAATAAAAGGTGAGTTTTTGCAGCAGGGCAATCAGTTCTCTCAGACAAACCTTTGGCTCGGAGTTCTTTGTGTTTAGACTGAGATTTCTTTGTTCACACTCAGAATTCTTGTGTTCAGACATATTTACTGACATTTTGGACCCCCTCAAACTGATGCCATCAGGGTGGGGGGGAGCGCAATGGATTTATTCAGCAGTACATCTGAGGAGGAAGCACATCAGCATCTGTGGCAGGCATGGCATGCAGTTCTGGGAGATGCAGCTCCACAAGACAGAGGTGTGCCACAAGGATCTGCAGAAGAGCAGAGAGGGCACCAATGGAGGGGCCGACATCGCAGGAGGCACTACCCTCGTGAGAGGGTCTATAGGCAGAGGCTGAGCTTCCTAGACCTCTCTGAGGAGCAGTGCCTACGAAGGCTCAGATTGAGTCGCCAAGTGGTCGCAGACATCTACAGGCTCCTTCTTGCAGAGCTGCTCCTGGATGGGCCAGTTGGGCACGCATCGCCAATCACCGTTAAAGTCATCACTGTCCTCAATTTCTTCGCCTTTGGGTCCTTCCAAGGTGGCACCGGTGACATCAACAGGATCTCTCAGTCGTCTGCACATAAGTGTATACAACAAGTCACGGATGGCTTGTTTGGCAGGGCATCCGACTACATCAGCTTCCCCATCGACGACATCAGCCAGACTGAGAGGGCAGTGGGTTTCCATTCTCTGACTAGCTTCCATGGGTACAGGGCGCAATTGATTACACACACATAGCAATCTGAACACCTCCACATGAGCCAGGACTGTTCATCAACCGAAAAGGATATCACTCCATCAATGTGCAGCTGGTTTGCTCCCAGCGGAAGAGGTTTCTGCAGGTGTGTGCCAATTTCCCTGGCAACTTCCATAATTCCTTCATTCTGAGTGAATCCAACATCCGGGCCCTCTTCCACACACAAGACAAATTTAAGGGCTGCCTCCTTAGAGACAAGGGATACCCCCTGCAGACGTGGCTTATGACAACTCTGAGAAACCCCACCAGCGAGGCACAGCAGTGGTACAATGACAGTCACATCACCACCAGGTCTGTCATTGAACAAGCCATAGGACTGCTCAAGATGCATTTTGGGTGCCTGGATCGATCTGGGGGAGCCCTGCAGTACTCACCAGCGAGGGTGTGTAGAATAATAGTCGTGTGTTGCGTCCTGCACAAAATCACTCAACAGAGAGGGTTACCGGTGGCTGAGGTCCCATGCGCTCAAGAAGCAGCCGCATGTGCCATCAACATTGAAGAAGACAACAAGGAGGAGGACAAAGATGAGGAGGATGATGATGGATGACCCATCGGCTGAACAGCGTCTCATCTGGCTGCTCGTCATACCAGGGAGTCACTCATATTTGATAGATTTTCATAGGGAGATCTGCAAAGTGACTATAGTCAAGTACTCAGACCACCTGGAATGACCACCACGACCACCAACATGCCCCCTGCCCAGGTTGCACAAAACGGTCCTACAACGACACATACACCCATTGCAAACACACCCAATGGGTGGCATCAAGTCTTGCCGTTCATGATGAACCACATGAAAGAGCGCTTTCACAAAAGGGACTCAAGAATGGGCAAGATGTGGCAGTGGTGGTGAAAAACATAACATTTAATGTTAATTTAACAAAATCCAAATATAGATGACAAACATGACAGTCTGTCAGCCAACCTTGTGCATACCCTTGATGATTACAAACCTTTTCACTTCCTCTTGCTACTGCTTTTATGTGCTGCATCCCCTATGGCTGCAGTGTGTACCATCTACAAGATGCACTGCAGCAACTCGCCAAGGCTTCTTTGACAGCACCTCCCAAACCCGCAACCTCTACCACCTAGAAGGACAAGGGCAGCAGGCACATGGGAGCACCACCACCTGCACGTTCCCCTCCAAGTTACACAACATCCCGACTTGGAAATATATCACCGTTCCTTCATCGTCGCTGGGTCAAAATCCTGGAACTCCCTACCTAACAGCACTACGGGAGAACCTTCACCACACGGACTGCAGTGGTTCAAGAAGGCGGCTCACCACCACCTTCTCAAGGGCAATTAGGGATGGGCAATAAATGCTGGCCTTGCCGGCGACGCCCACATCCCATGAACGAATAAAAAAAAACAAAGTGCTAATATATCTGTCTGCCTGTTTAAGGCGGCAGAATGTTGTTCACAGTGAGTGTGCACGGCCATTGCCAGGGCCTGAATGGACTCATTTGTGAGCCGTGCTTGAAGCTCAATGGAGGCTGCCAATCTCTCCATTGCAGACATTCCCGCATTTACCTGCACCACCAATCCACTAATGCTGGAGGTGGACTCCTCCAGCCTCTGCGTCAATGTGGAATACTGAGCGTGGCAAGTCTTCCAGTACGTCGCAAAGGTGCGTCTGTACCTCGATCATTCTCCTTCTCAAGGATGGCCCCTGCGGTTCAGCATCTGTGCCAAGCTGAGCAGCGCTTGGAGAGGAGTGCGCCCACAGACACGGACTCTTCACTGCTGCCCCTGTTGCCAGTGTCTGCTCTTGCTCACTTGTGTGTGGTGACTCGCCAGGTGACAACCCAACTACCTCTCTAATAGGACCCACCGAGGTGTGAGTATCTGCGCTGGTGGATGTCTCACTAAGATGTGACGGAGCACCCTCAGAGGCAGGGGGCTCCTCTGAGGAATCGCCCTCATCCACTTCTTCGGTACGTGATGCCCCTGGAAGAGAACATACAGCGATATTAATAATCATCACAGAAGTAATGTTGCGATGAGCATACTGAGGTGTGCAACAGGTCGATCATTGATAACATCAATCCTTGTTGTGTGTGAGGGATGTTAAACGGTCACCAGACATTTGCGAGGTGCCAGTCTCGCATCCCTGCCTCTGTGAGGGCCACTATTTGTGGAGGCCCCCATCCAGTCCTCGCCCTCCCCCTTGCATTTTGCGCTCTCTTCTCCTACAAGGGGAGAAAGTACAGACGTGTGAGTGAGTGAGGGTGACGGGGTTATCCGATGGATGCATTGCTCTGGGTCAGGCTGACAATGAAGCGGATGCATCAGAGAGTGAGTATCAGACAGATTGCTCACATTGCATCAGGGTTGGGGTGAGTAGGAGAGGTGGGTGCACAAATGGGGGGTGAAGAAATGCACATAAAGTGAAGCCAATTTGACACTGAGCCTTAAGTGGGTCTGAGGAGTGATGAGATGGAGTCGGCTTCGCAGGGTGATGTTCACCACAGAATGCAGGTGAATCAGTAACTGTACTCACTTTTCCTGACCTGGTTAGGTCATTAAATCGCTTCCTGCATTGCAGCCACAACCGGGACACTGTGCTCCTGCTGCTTACCTGATCTGCCACCTTCGGCCACGCCTCCTGTCCGGTGGATATAGCACCTCCCTCCTGTTTCTCACAGTGCCCAGTAATGTCTCCAGGGTGGCGTCTGAGAACCTGGGTGCAGGCTTGGCTCTGGGATGTTCCTTACTCATTTGTGCCTCCTTTCTCCTTCAAAATACATTGTTGGAGTGGCCCTTTAAATAGTGGGCTTTAAACGCATTATGCAGGTGCACAGTACGCCCTCTGCGCAGCTTGAGGATACGAAACCCGGAAGTTCAGTTAAGTGGCTTCAATTGAGTTGCGATCTCTCAGAAACATGCACGAAAAAAATTTCCGGGTTTTCCACCCGTTTATTGACCCCCCCCACCCCCCCCTCCCCACTGGCTGAGGTCCCACCTCATAGTTACAATTAGGCCCTAGTGATCCCTAACATTATGCATTCCTAAATCGTCATTCATGTGAAAATTTGTTAAGGAGAAATCACTTTAACCTTCTTTGCTTGTTTATGACTTAGGATGGCACTGCACTGCTCAGCAGGAAATAATGGCCCGGATTTTGCTCCAACAATAACGGTGAGCCTAACAGCCAAAAGACTGCCTGATTCCATGGATTTACCCTTCATGCTCACCTGGCTCCCTGGTCTTCCCTGTTCTTGGTCCCTGGTTTTCGCTGCAATTGCTCCTCTGCTGGTTGATTGGATCTGCTGGTGTGCATAGCTAATACCTGAGGCCTCTACACATGTCTGCTGTACCCCAGGATCAACCTCTTTTGGCTCATGATTGATTCTTGCCTCTGCTCCTGCTGGACAACCTCCATCAGTGCCTCAGCTGATACTCGAATAGCTCCTGGATCCATTCCCTCTCGACAACTGACTCTAAACCTGGACATTGGTTCGTGTACGCTTTAAGTTGACTCCACCCTGTTGATTACATCATACCACATGGCCTCTTGTGCATTACCCTCCCTTCACTCCACCATTGGCAGCTGTGCTTTCAGTTTCCGACACTCTGAATATCCTTCCATGAACCCTTCCATCTCTACACCTTCCATCTCCTCCATGAGCACCCTCCTTAAAATCCACCTCTCAGACAACATAGCTGGGACCAATGTCCTTGTGGGGAGGTTAACTAGTGCTGTGAGGGAGGGTTAAAACTAATTTGGATGGGGGATGGGCACCAGGATGAAACATTAGAGAGGAGAAACAAGGTGCACAGAAGATCAGGATGGACACGTAGCACCAGAGTAAAGAAATAGGAGGGATCAGATAAGGGGCAACTGCAAAGCAGTCTAAGATGGGTTTGGAGTACTAATGCATAAATGCACGTCATGTGGTAAATAAGGATGGTGAGCTGCAGGCACAAGTCGCTATATGGGACTATGATATAGTGGCAATAACAGAGACCTGGTTCAAAGAGGGGGAGGATTGGGAACTTAATATTCTTGGCTACAAGTTATTCAGGAAAGATAAGGAAGGAAAAAAGGAGTGGGGGTGGCAGTATTGATCAAAGAAACTATTATAACACTGGAAAGGGATGATGTAGTTGAAGGATCAAAGACAGAATCTATTTGGTTAGAATTAAGGAAAAATAGAGAAGCTATAATGCTGCTGGGTGTACACTATAGGCCACCAAATAGTGGGAAGGAGATAGAGGAGCAAATTTGCAGGCAAATTACAGAAAGATACAAGAACTATAGAGTAATGATAATGGAGGACTTCAATTATCGTACTATAGTCTGGGATAGTAAGAGTGTAAAGGGCAAAAAGGGGGAGAAATTCCTGAAATGTATACAAGAAAACTTTCTTGATCAGTGTGTTTACAACCCAATGAGGTAGGAAGCAGTGCTGGATCTAGTTCTGGGGGATGAAGTGGGGCAAGTAGAGTATGTTTCAGTGGGGGAGCATTTGGGGAACAGGATCATAATATCATCAGGTTTAGAATAGTTATGGAAAAGGACAAGGAACAATCAATCATTAAAAAAATTAACTGGAGTTGAAAAGGGATCAAGCCCAGGTGGATTGTTAGGCAAAACAGTAATTGAAGAATGGAAGGCCTTCAAAGAGGAGATGGTTCGGGTACAGTGTAGAAACATTCCCACGAGGGGGAAAGGAAGGACATCCAAAGCTAGAGCTCCCTGGATGACTAAAGATATAGAGATTAAAATGAAACGGAAAAAGGAGGCTTATGACAAATGTAAAATTCATAATACAGTAGAGAACCAAGCTGAATACAGAAAGTACAGAGGAGATCTAAAAAAGGGAATAAGAGGGGCAAAGTGAGAGTATGAAAATAGATTAGCAGCTAACATAAAAGGGAACCCAAAAGTCATTTATATACATATAAATAGTAAAAGGGTAGTCAGAGGAGAGGTGGGGTTGATTAAAGACAAAAAGAGAGATCTTCTTGTGGAGGCAGAGGGCATGGCTGAGGTACTAAATGAGTAGTTTGCATCTGTCTTCACTAGAGAAGAGGATGCTGCCAAAGTAGCAGTAAAGGAGGAGGTAGTAGCGATATTGGATAGGATAAAAATGGATTAAAGGTTGTCAGTAGTCAAAGTAGAAAAGTCACCCAGTCTGGATAGGATGCATCCAAGGGTCCTGAGGGGAGTAAGGGTGGAAATTGCGGAAGCTCTGGCCACAATCTTCCAATCCTGCTTAAATAGGGGGGTGGTGCCAGAGGACTGGAGGATTGCAAATGTTATAACCCTGTTCAAAAAAGGGGAGAGGGATAAACCCGGCAACTACAGGCCAGTCAGCCTAATGCAACGGGGGGAAATTTTTTAGAGACAATAGTCTGGAACAAAATGAATTGGCACTTGGAAAAGTATGGGCAAATAAATGAAAGTCAGCACAGATTTGTTAAAGGCAAATCGTGTTTTCCTAAATTGATTGAGTTCTTTGGTGAAGTAACAGAGGGCGTTGATGAGGGTAGTGCGGTTGATGTTGTGTATATGTAATTTCAAAAGCGCATGATAAAGTACCACATAATAGACTTGTTAGCAAAATTAAAGTCCATGGGATTAAAGGGATAGTGGCAGCGTGGATATAAAATTGGCTAAGGGATGAAAAACAGAGAGTAGTGGTGAATGGTTGTTTTTCAGACTGGAGGGAAGTTTATTGTGGTGTCTCCAGAGGTCAGTAAAAGCTCTTTTTGATATTTATTAATGACCTGGACTTGGGTATACAGGGCATAATTTCAACGTTTGCAGATGACACGAAACTCGGAAATGTAGTAAACAATGAGGAGCATAATAACAGACTTCAGGAGGACAGAGACAGACTGGTGAAATGGGCAGACACATGGCAGATTACATTTAATGCAGAGAAGTGTGAAGTGATGCATTTGGAGAGGAACAACATGGAGAGGCAGCATGAAGTTTGAAGTGATACATTTTTGTAGGAAGAATGAGGAGAGGCAATATAAACTAAATGGAGCCATTTTAAAGGGGGTGCAGGGACAGAGAGACCTGGGGGTGTATGTACACAAATCTTTGAAATATAGAAAATAGGAGCAGGAGGATAGCCTCAGTCTGCAAGACGATATAGATGGGTTGGTCAGATGGGCGGAACAGTGGCAAATGGAATTTAACCCGGAAAAGTGCGAGGTGATGCACTTTGGAGGGACTAACAAGGCAAGGGAATACACAATGAATGGGAGGACCCTAGGCAAGACAGAGGGTCAGAGGGATCTTGGTGTGCAAGTTCACAGATCCCTGAAGGCGGCGGAACAGGTAGATAAGGTGGTAAAGAAGGCATATGGGATACTTGCCTTTATTAGCCGAGGCATAGAATATAAGAGCAAGGAGGTTATGATGGAGCTGTATAAAACACTGGTTAGGCCACAGCTGGAGTACTGTGTGCAGTTCTGGTCGCCACACTACAGGAAGGATGTGATCGCTTTGGAGAGGGTGCAGAGGAGATTCACCAGGATGTTACCAGGGCTGGAGCGCTTCAGCTATGAAGAGAGACTGGGAAGATTGGGTTTGTTTTCCTTGGAGCAGAGGAGGCTGAGGGGGGACATGATTGAGGTGTACAAAATTATGAGGGGCACAGATAGGATGGATACTAAGGAGCTTTTTCCCTTCGTTGAGGGTTCTATAACAAGGGGACATAGATTCAAGGTAAAAGGCGGGAGGTTTAGAGGGGATTTGAGAAAGAACTTTTTCACTCAGAGGGTGGTTGGAGTCTGGAACTCACTGCCTGAAAGGGTTGTGGAGGCAGGAACCCTCACAACATTCAAGAAGCATTTGGATGAGCACTTGAAATGCCATAGCATACAAGGCTACGGACCAAATGCTGGAATATGGGATTAGAGTAGACAGGGCTGATGGCCGGCGCGGACACGATGGGCCGAAGGGCCTCTATCCGTGCTGTATAACTCTATGACTCTATGAGTAGGCCATTCGGCCCTTTGAGCCTGCTCCGCCATTCAATATGATCATGGCTGATCCTCTATCTCAATACCATATTCCTGCAATCTCCCCGTACCCCTTGATGCCTTCTGTGTCTAGAAATCCATCTATCTCCTTCTTAAATATATTCAGTGACTTGGCCTCCACAGCCTTCTGTGCTAGAGAATTCCACAGGTTCACCACCCTCTGAGTGAAGAAATTTCTCCTCATCTCAGTCCTAAATGTCCTACCCTGTATCCTGAGACTGTGACCCCTCGTTCTGGACTCCCCAGCCAGGGGAAACATCCTCCCTGCATCCAGTCTGTCTAGCCCTGAAGGTGGCAGGACAAGTTGAGAAGGCTGTTAAAAAAACATATGGGATCCTGGCTTTATAAATAGAGGCGTAATAGTATAAAAGCAAGGAAATTATGCTAAATCCTTATAAAACACTGGTTAGGCCTCAGCAGGAGTATTGTGTTCAATTCTGGGCACCACACTTTAGAAATGACGTAAAGGCCTTCCAGAGGGTGCAGAAAAGATTTACTAAAATGGTACCACGGATGAGGGACTTCAGTTATGTGGAGAGACTGGAGAAGTTGGGATTGTTCTCCTCAGAGCAGAGAAGGTTACGAGGAGATTTGATAGAGATGTTCCATATCATATATGGTTTTGATAGAGTAAATAAGAAGAAAATGTTTCCAGTGGCAGAAGGGTCGGTAACTGGAGGACACAAATTTAAGGTGATCGGCAAAAGAACCAGAAGCGACATGAAGGAAAGATTTTTTATGCAGCGAGTTGTTATGATCTGGAATGCACCACCTGAAAGAGTGGTGGAACCAGGTTCAATAATAGTTTTCAAAAGGGAATTGGATAAATACTTGAAGGGAAAAAATTCACAGGGCTATGGGGAAAGAGCAGGGGAGTGGAACTAATTCGATAACTATACCAAGGAGCCGGCACAGGCACGATGGGCCGAACGGCCTCCTGCTGTGCTCTATCGTTCTTTAATTCTATGATTAAAAGTGCTATATAAAAGCAAATTGTTGCTGCTGTAGATTTTACGGAGTTAAGGCAGTGTTCTTTCATGTTTGTCTCTGAAGCCTTGATGACGTCCCTGTAGCTCACAGGGCCTAAAAAGGTGCTCAGATTATCAATCAGAGGAAACATACAGGTTTTCCTGGCAGGATGAAAGGAGCATATCAGATGGCAATCCATCCATATCTAATCTGAAAAATTCCTATATATATCGTAATTATAGAGGTGTGATGTCACTGCACTGCTACATAAGCAACAGTTGCAAAGTTGCAAAGACATATCATTAAAAATCCATGACTGTTAAATCTTTGTTGCCACTGAATAAATTAACGATCATAGGGTCAAGTTTCCTCTCGTTATATCAGCACAATCAGGGTGGTTTCGGTCGAACCAGCGCAAAAGATCAGGAAACGCAAGTGAGTTACGCCCAAAACCACTAACGTTGGTGTTTTCTGCAATCTTTTGCACTGGTTTAAGATTCAACTCACCCAGATCAGGCCCCGCCCATAACACTGGCCACAGCCTCAAGTCGAAACTGCGTGATTCCGCCAGTTGCGTTAGTTTGGGAAGGCTCTTCATAGGAAGATAGGAACAGGAGTAGGCCATTTAGCCCCTCGAACCTGTTCCGCCATTCAATGAGATCATGGCTGATCTGTGACCTAACTCCATATACCTGCCTTAGCCCCATATCCCTTAATACCTATGGCTAACAAAAATCTATCAATCTCAGATTTAAAATGAACAATTGAGCTCACAACAACTGCCGTTTGCTGAAGAGAGTTCCAAACTTCTACCACCCTTTTGCGTGTAGAAGTGTTTCCTGACTTTATTCCTGAAAGTCCTGGCTCTAAATTTTAGGCTATGTCCCCTCGTTCTAGACTCCCCAACCAGCGGAAAATAGGCTAGAAATTGGGCCGTCTAGCGCCCGTTATTTCGGTCCTACATGACCTCTCTAAATGCCAAGATGGCACCTTGGCTGCACACGCACGTTTCTAGCGTGAAATGCCACCTTGGTAAAGGTAGTTGCGCATGCGCAAATAACAAACGCCAGCAGCATGTAAAGTAAGGAGAAAATAGATACAATCAGTGTGCAACGCTGATTTGAGGTGATAGACATCATTTTGGGGCTTAACGCTCCACTTAACGCATAGTCTTAACCGCGACCATCTGAACATGTCCTGGAGTGCCTGGAGGATCCCCAACCAGCACTATTTAAAGGGATCATTCATAATTTACAGGTTAGTTACTGGATTATTGCTTCTGGCTGCTGATGCATTTGTAACTGTTTTTGGAGGTCTCCTATAATTGAATACTAGGACGAGGGGAGTTAAGTTAGGAAACCCTTTTACACGCAAAGGGTGGGAGAAGTTTGGAACTCATCTGCAAATGGCAGCTGATGCTAGCTCAATTGTGAATTCTAAATCTGAGATTGATAGATTTCTGTGAACCAAGGGTATTAAGGGATATGGGGCTAAGGCGGGTATATGGAGTTAGGTCACAGATCCACCATGATCTCACTGAATGGCGGAACAGGCTCGAGGGGCTAAATGCCACTGTCATTTGCTGCCTCCTGATATGCGCCGCCTTCTCCTGCAAAAAAGCGGGACATGTGTCTGGGTGATGTGCCTGTCATGGTTGAATAGCTGCCAGAGTGTGTGGCCTGTGAGTTGTGGGTGGGCGGCTTGCCACAGTGGTAATGTGTAAGGGTGAGAGGAAGCATCTGATTGGCAGAGTTGAGTACTGATGGAAAGAGTTTGTTGGTATGTGGGTGATGGGGGGTGTAGTGCGTGGAGCGGCTAGTGGTGCAGGTGGTAGGAGAGGCCACTTGACAGTTGACCTCACTCACCTTGACCTCTCATGTCAAAGCATTGAACTTCTTCCTGCACTGCATCCATGTTCATGATGCTGTGCGCCTGGCATCGACTTCGTCCCCCGCTGCCTTTCAAGCATATGTCTGGAGGGCCTCTTGTCCCCTGTGGATATAAGATGTCCCTCCTTCTGTCCACCTATTGCACGAAGGCCTCTAGTGCATCAGCAGAGAACCTCGGTGCATGTTCTCTTGCAGGCCTGGTACAAACTCAGATCGGCAGATTTGCGAGGTCTGACGTGCAGATTGGAGGATGTGGGATTTAGTAGTGCGCAACCTATATTCAATGTTTTAATGTAACTCATCAGTTTGTAAACATAGGGACGGGACCTGCGTCTCTGTTTTACATGTGCAATGCCTGATCTCCGTTCAGACTCCGTGCAGACAGCAGACTATTATTTTCAGCAAATAACAGGTACCGGCTACCTTTAAGATATTTTAAGTGACATCCTCCCTCTAAGAGATTGGGGCTCCCCCAGTTGGTGGAAAGTGGGCATTTCCTTGAATCCTCGTGTCTCGCTTGGTTTTTAACGCTGCTGTCAGTAAGTACTCAGGCCGGACGAATGTCTCATCCTACCTGCACTGGAAGCACCGGGCGCTGGTTAGTCGCGGATCGCGATACCCGCGGCCGATTATTGGCCTTGTCCAATTTAACCCCCATAGTTTCTCTCTATCTACCCTATCAGTTCCCCTTAATATCTTGAAAACTTCAATCAAATCACCCCTTAGTCTTCTAAATTCCAGGGAATACAACCCTAGTTTGTGTAATCTCTCCTTGTAATTTAGCCCTAGGAGTCCAGGAATCATTCTAGCAAATCTACGCTGCACTCCCTCCAAGGCCAATATATCCTTCCTAAGGTGCAGTGCCCAGAACTGAATTCAGTACTCCAGGTGTAGTCTAATCAGGGCTTTGTATAGCTGTAGCATAACTTCTACCCTCTTGTATTCTAGTCCTCTAGATATCAAGGCCAGCATTCCGTTAGCCTTTTTGATTATTTTCTGTACCTGTCCATAACATTTTAATGATCTATGAACATGGACCCCTAAATCACTTTGGACCTCCACTGTTTCGAGCTTTTCACCATTTAGAAAGTACTCTGATCTATCCTTTTTAGGTCCAAAGTGGATGACCTCACATTTGACTACACTGAGATCCATTTGCCACAGTTTTGCCCACTTAATCTATTACTATCTCTCTGTAATTTTATGCTCTTATCTACACTGCTTACAAAACTGCCTATCTTTGTGTCATCGGCAAACTTGAATATGTGGCTCTCTATCCCATCATCTAAGTCGTTAATAAATACAGTGAATAGTTGAGGCCTCAACACAGATCCCTGTGGGACACCACTAGTCACAACCTGCCAATTTGAGTACCTGCCCATTATCCCTACTCTCTGTCTCCTGCCATTCAGCCAATTTCCTAACCAGGTCAATAATTTGCCCTCAATTCCATGAGCTTCGACTTTAGCTAACAGTCTTCAAATTGCGGTCATTTTCTTAGGCGCACAGGTACTAGTAGTCATGTTTTTAAAAACATTTTCATATCAAAAAATATTTACTTTACTAAGAAACTGACTAGTGTACACCAATGAAACTATTAAATGGTTCAGTATCGTTTTTTTAAAAGTCATTTTAAATCAGGTTACTCACAGGTGGAGGACTGGACACTCATATTAAAAATGCCTTTTTTTGCTGATAAACCCATCTTCAGCTGTATTAATAAACTACATCAGGTTAGCGCTCTTAAATACATCAAGGAATACTATTTAATGGAAAGAGAAAAAGATGATTACGTTCTATTACAATGTCCGATTGTGTTGGTGCATGGAAGGTTTTATGTTTGTGATTACGCAAATTAATTTTAGCAAAAACTTGTAGTGTAACCTAATCAACGCAATATCAAATGCATTTTGGGCACAATTTCCCGATTGCGCCCAAAGAGGAAATTCTACTCCCATATCTTTAAGATTTCATTCTTACACATGCAGCCTTTACATTGGCAAATTCATGAGGGAACCTCATGTGGCAGGAGGTCGTATCAGGAATTCTAGCATAGAGGTCAGTGGGCCACACCAGATTGAAATTAATGAACAGAAAATTCTGCTGGGGCCAAATGGCCTTTGCATTCCCAGTGCACAAAGCTCCTCATTGGGAGTATGAATTGGTTAAATCTACCCTCTGGTTGTAGCGATTCACCTCTTTCGACAAATGTGGACACATTTTTGTTCCAGTTACAAGGTATTTGCCTAGAGCAGGGTTACACTGGATGAATTGGTGTTTGTGTGCAGTAATATTCCACATTATCCATAGAAGTTTTTGAAAATTCCATGAAATCATTAAAGACCTGTCCTGCATCCCTCAAACTCTACCTCTTGTTTGCACAGTGTCAAAAGTCACTTACAACCTGTGAAGTAAACTACAGTGAGAAATGCTGAAATCCAGGCAATGGGGCTTCAAAGCCAGAAGAGCAATGGTGGGGGTAATCTTAACCTAACTTGATTGGCAGGAAACCTACAGGATCAGGTAGAACACTGGTTTTACACCCCATCCAATATTATTCTCCATTGACTATAATGGAGAGTAATATCGGGCGGAGTGTAAAGCCAGCGTTGCACCCAATCTCTTCAGTTTCCCCAGGGGCGGCTTAGGTTAAAATTGCCCCTGGTACCGTATCTGAAAAGGTACAGCCCTGAAATCTGAGGAAGTGGCAACATTGTCAGTCTTGAGGCTTCTCTGACATCTTTAACAGATGATACAAGGAGCATATTTGGCAGTGAATCAATACCATTAGAAAACAACATCCAAGAAAAGAAACTAGAAACCAGAAACCAAATAATGTGCAACACGATCACTGTGGTTACAAAACTCCCTTGTGTGCCTTTATTTCCTAGGTCTCCAATGATTTATTTTCTTCATTTTTTTTTGTACCAGTTTTATTCTTCTATTCCAACCCTCCCCTCCATCTCACTCTGACACTGATCCTAAGACAGGCGGCAGAAGAAACATAGTAGTGAGTTGGGAAAGGAGAATAAAGGGAATAGAACAGAAAGAAAGGAGATGATTTTCGAAGAGGAAGGAAATGAGATAGCCTTTGTTGTATTAGAGATGGAGTGGGAAGAAAGGAGTGTTTTAGTAAGTGGATTCCAAAGGGAAAGGAAATACCTGAAGAAAATGTACCAAGGGATCCTTCAAGAAACACATATGCCCAGCATGGACATGTAAGAGTCACTTTCCCTGTTTTGATTGGGGTTAATTGACATAAAAAATGTAATTATATAAAGGATTTCAAAGTAGGTCTATTTTTGTTGCAGGAAGACACCAATTCCTTCTTGTGGAATTATTGTCATCTGATAGTCTACCATCTTTATGGAATTTTAACCAGCAAAATGTGTGCACTGTACATACGGCGATTTATCAAATGATAATATGACCCATTATCACCTCTAGTCACGGTGCCTTTGAAGAACTGGGTACCAAAGAACTAACATGAGAATTGACTTTTCAACACTATTAATTTTGCACGTTTGAAGGATTCAGCCCATTTTTATCTGCTCTGAGGTTTATTTATTTCAATTAATTTCCTTATTACGTTTTCTAATTTCATTCCCTAATAATTCACTTGGCACAAACTCAAACTTGACTGCAGTTAACTTGCATAGTGTTTTCAAGATATAGGCCTGGAATTTCCTCATGTTTATTGCTGTAAGTATTTTGTACGAGTGGCGTAGTGCCGACTTTTAGCAAAGAAGCTCATGTGTAAATGATTTCTGCCGCTGTTGCGCTGAAAACAATTGCTACGAGTAAGTTGCCTCGTTCTGTTTGGTTGCTTTCGCCATCCCCCCCATTGGAACCTTCTATCTCTCGTTTCCATAGCTCCACCCCCATCCAACGGCATGACTTTCCAGCTTTAACACCACCAATGTGTTAGCGTAGATCAACGTCCAAATATAAGAGGCACAGCATGGCCCCTGTTATTTGACTTTGATGTAGCTGCGGAGTTTAAGCACTGAAGAATCCTCTAACATTTTTTGCTGGATTTCTGCAGTTTGCTTGTGTGATTCCAAGCAATTTTGTTTATACTGCATATACATTACTACAGTGCTGTCAGTCTCACTGTACCAGAGAATTTTTGGATCCCCAACCCCTCCCCCTTGCATTTAGAATGACTGAACAGCAAGTACTATCTACCCAATGGGCATGGAGGGGGAAGATTGGAAGCAGAAGCCAAAGGCTATAAGATTGAGGCTTTAAGGCAAAAGACAGCAACCCGTTCACTATTACCCCCTGATAGAGAGTGTATAGGTAGCAAAGTTCATACCAAGGCCTCTTCATGGAGCTGTGCATCAGGAAAACGTGCTTCTCCAAGTGCATTGTGAAGTGTCAGTTGTGTGAGTCTGCTTTAAGAGACCGTGGTGGCGGTAGTGCAAGGAAGAAATTGAGATTGTCTTACCTTGCCAGTTCTGGTCAAGTCATTCAACTTCTTCTGGAACTGATCTGGGGTCCTGGGAGTGAGAGATTTGGCACTGAGTGCCAGTGCTACCTCCCTGCATACACCATAACACATAATCCTGGCTGAATTGGCCATCCCGCTGCCCAGAAGTCAGTTTCTCCTCACTTCAATCTCCACCAGGGGGGGTTTGCAGGTCTTCACCAGAGAAGGTGCCTTGGTTTTCTGCTCAGTGGGTACAGATGGCACCGGGATGGATGGTCACCTGTCTGTGAAAGGATAAATGAAAATGCCATTGAGACACTGGAAATGCACTGAGTAAAGAATTTTCTTTTTAAATGAAAGAGAGAAGCAGTGTCTGATACTTATCTCATTCTTCGAAGCCTGTTACTGAAGAATGGTGTCTGAACGGCGCTTTCATCGTACTGCATACAAATTTCCTTGGACCCCTATTGGATATGCTGAAGTTGCATGTGTTCCACACTAGTATTTGCATTCCAGCGTAAGCAAAGGAGCTGTAGAGGAAATTAGCATGTAACTTCCTATATCAGCGATCAGTGGATGCAATAACGGCATAATTACATCGTAAATTAGATTGAGGAAATTCCGGGTCAAATTCTCATCTTTGCTTCACATAAACTACATGTTCGCTTGTAAAGGGAAGTGATTGTAGGGATGAAGACAAATCTACTGACAACTATAAGTGTCAGCTTGGCTCAGTGGTAGCACTCTCACCTCTAAATCAGAAGATTAGGGATTCAAGCCCCACTCCAAGATTTGACCACACAATCCAGGCAGATACTTCAAAACAGTACTGCACTGCCTTTAGGATAAAACATTAAACCAAGGCCCCTTCTGTCTGTTCAGGTATTATTTAAAGTAGGGCAGGGAATTCTCCTAGTGTCCTGGCCCAACATTCCTCCCTCCTTATTGCAGCTGCTCAGTTAATCCAAGTCTACTAAACTATTGCAAAATTCTTACCCACAAGGTGCAGCAGCATTGGATGGCCAACAAAGCAGCAGCACTGGGTAGAATTTGGGAATGGCAGTGAAGGGAGATTTGGGAAACAGGGAATGATTTGCTGGGAGGTCAAGATTTTCCAGTGGGCCAGCTCATGGCTACTTATGGTAATAGAGGCTGGCACACAATATGGATTTAATGGCTTCCTGTTCCTGATGCAGATCATGGTTGGCCACTTGAATAGTAGCAATCTAAATTTGTAGGTGCCTTGAATCCAAAGTCTAATTAAATATAATCACTTGTGAATAATTGTTTAAAATGCTAAACTTCAGGAAATCACTTGACTGTTTAAAATATATATTTCTCCTGACAGTGGCCTAGAACATAGTGGGAAAATTCAGCGACCACTAAAGATGAAATTAAAAGGGAAATAAAGGACTGTGATGTATCTCCATTGTATCTTCTGTTAACGGTAACAATAACATTAATGGTACCCATGCATTATTTTGTTGAAAAGACATGAGCACACACAACAAAACAATTAATTTACAAATACCATGACAATAGGATAATAAAAATAGTAACCTTTGTTAGTTGTTCTTTGGCAGTAAAAGAATTGGACAACAAACAAAAATTTCAAAGCTGATAAATTAAAAACCTTCTGTCTTAAAGGTCAACTTGATGAAGCAACTGGCACCAGAGTGGGTTTTAATATTCCTTCCATTATGGATGTGATGCAAGCTAGTAAATATTCATGAATTCATCCAGAACTCAGGGATATTTGGTGCAGCTCTCCTTATTTTGTGGGTCACACAAACATAATGGGTGCGAACCACATAATGGAATATTAAACCGGCTAACCGTGAATTCTGAGCACATTCAGGCATTTACATTTTCATACACTAATAATAGTGTTTTCATTTTGTTTTCGATTCTGAGAGGGAGGGCGGGGGAAGAGCTCAGTTTTCAGTAACCAGAACTGTTTTTGACTGCTACAGAGAGGAATGGTAATCTGCTTGACAAAGCAGATAAATTGAATTATCCTAAGCTGCAATTCATTGCTTTTTACATTGCTTTACAACATAATGACAACTCTGTGTTACATTCCATTACTCCTGGGCTGCTTATGATTTCAACTATATGCAGATGACAGACCAGGCCATCTATTTTATATGACAGGTGAGCTTAGTTTGAAACATTTCCATTTGTTCCACTGTTCACTTGTCGTTCCCCTAATTGTTAATCTATGCGCTGCACTTGCAGTTGTTGGGCATGGATTGCAAACACTATTCATTCCAAAAGGGTGGGAGCAATATATATTCTTCCCCAGCGGCTAAAGAATTAAAAAGAAAGAAGGGTTTATCGTGGTTGAATGTTTCAAAATAAATTGGAGAAAGAGCGGGGGAGTGGGTCTAATTGGATAGCTCTTTCAAAGAGCCGGCACAGGCACGATGGGCCGAATGGGCTCCTTCTGTGCTGTAAGATTCTATGATTCTATGATAGGGGAAGCTTGAGAAGATTAAACTCTCAGCAGACATATATGATCTTATATGCATAATGTGCAACTCAGCACTAAAGCTGAGACTTGATCAGTGTTATTTTCTTAGTGCGTGTACCAGATTTTTTTTAGATACATTTTTGCACTCACCAAAGAGAGGGCTGCCATGCTGGGAAAATGGAATGTACCTACTTTTAATGTCAGCATCAAGCACTCTCTGTGAGGTGTAACAGCCACTTGCAGACCCCCAAATTCCTTTTGCTGTACACCAATAATGAGCCTTAACTCCAAGCTTAGAAAAGCAGCCCCATCGCACCAATGTAGGAGATTTGTGGATTTCATACAACAACTATCCTTTGGCCTCTTTGAATGAGGTTGATAATTAAGTATCAATTTTGAGCAGTGGGCGTGTGTCCAAAAGGAAATGGGTTCCGGTTCCCACACAGAGTTCACAAAAGGCTCTTGCTTCCATCCTCTCAATTTATTTTGGGTTGAATCCAGTTTGTTGAGGCAAAAGGCATGTTACTGAGTTCCATCACCTTATGCTCCATTTAATTTGCAGTGCTGCTGCCAATGGTGAACCTGAGGAAAGAGTCCCTCTGTGTGCTACATGTAACAAAATGGCAAACATGATTATGATCAACAAGTTTAAGATGTTTTTTTTATGTGTAATGCAGAGGAACTCTCTTCCCTTCCCCTCTCCGTGAGGTAATAATTTGTTATTCATTCTTGGGATATGGGCGTCTCTGGCAAGGCTGGCAACTATTGCCCATCCCTAGTTGCCCTTGAGATGGTGGTGGTGAGCCTTCTACTTGAACCGCTGCAGTCCATGTGGTCAAGGTACAGCACCGATATTGTTGTTAGGTAGGGAGTTCCAGGATTTTGATGAAGAAACGATGAAGGAACGGCGATATATGTCAATGGTGTGTGACTTGGAGGGGGATTTGGAGGTGGTGTTGTTCCCATGCACCTGCTACTCTTGTCCTTCTAGGTAGTGGAGGTCGCAGGTTTGGGAGGTGCTGTCAAAGAAGCCTTGGCAAGTTGCTGCAGTGATTCCTATGGGTAGTACACACTGCAGCCATGGTGCACGGGTGGTGGAGAGAGTGGATGTTTAAGTGGGTTATATCTCCAGAGATTCCAAGATCCCATCAAGAGGTTGATTTCTGTGGCATCTCTGGTGGTTGTGGTGCTCAGGCACTATATTTCCATCAGATGCAGAGACTGACATTGTTTGGGTTATCAGCAGGCTTGGCAGCTCAGCCCCAGTACTGGTCGTTGATGTGATTTTGTGTTTGTTGTCTTACAGATTTTTCCCAATTACTGGAGACTGTAAGGCAGACAGGAACAAGTTTGCAAAGCGAGGTGTTTCCTGTCTCCCTTCGTAACGTTGGTGAAAAATCAATGGAAACCCTGAAGATACGGCATAAACCATAGAATCCTACAGCACAGAAGGAGGCCATTCGGCCTATCTTGCCTGTGCCTGCTCTCCGAAAGAGCTATCCAATTAGTCCCACTCACCTGCTCTTTCCCCATTGCCCTACAAATTTTCCTTTTCAAGTATTTATCCAATTCCTTTTTGAAAAGTACTATTGAATCTGCTTCCACCACCCTTTCACGCAGTGCATTCCAGATCATAACAACTCGCTGAGAAAAAAAATTTCTCCTCATCTCCCCCCTAGCTTTTTTACGAATTATCTTAAATCTGCGTCCTCTGCTTACCAACCCTCTTGGAAACAATTTCTCCTTATCGGCTCCATCAAAACCCCTCATAATTTTGAGCACCTCTATTAAATCTTAAATGGCTGTTTTTTTGTGGTTTACTCTTGGGTCTTGGCTGACTTCCCACCTGAAAACCCTTCCAGAAATTCCAGACATCAAACTTTAAAACAACAGTCTATTTGCAAGCTTGTCCTTGAACAGTTCTTTTCTGTTGTTCTGATGCTTTGGGTGAATTCGACAGCACCAGGAACATAAGAAATGTTACACGATGGTTTCTTCACGTGATTCTCCAATATAAATAGGCCGTTAGGCAGGCTTTTTAAAGTTAAGCAACTTATTCCACTGAAAAATGTGCTTTTTGTGTGTATATATATAATGTATGAGTACAGATATGCATGAATCATAGAATCATAGAAGGTTATAGCAGGGAAGGAGGCCATTCAGCCCATCGAGTCCTCGCTGGCTCTATGCACGAGCAATCCAGCTAGTCCCACTCCCCTGCCCTGTCCCCATAGCCCTGCACATTTTTTCATTTCAAGTACTTATCCAGTTCTCTTTTGAAGGCCATGATTCAATCTGCCTCCACCATTCCCTCGGGCAGTGCATGCCAGATCCTAACCACTCGCTGTGTAAAAAAGTTTTTCCTCATGTCACCTTTGGTTCTTTTGCCAATCACCTTAAATCTATGTCCTCTGGTTCTTGACCCTTCCTCTAGGGAACAGTTTCTCTCCATCTACTCTGTCTAGACACTTTATAATTTTAAATACCTCTATCAAATCTCCTCTCAGCCTTCTTTGTTCCAAGAAGAACAATCCCAGCTTCTCCAGTCTATCCACATAATTTAAGTCCCTCATTCCTGGAATCATTCTAGTAAATCTCCTCTGCACCCTCTCTAAGGCCTTCACATCCTTCCTAAAGTGCAGTGCCCAGAACTGGACACAATACTCCAGTTGTGGCTGAACTAGTGTTTTATAAAGGTTCATCACGACTGCCTTGCTTTTGTACTCTACGCTTCTATTTATAAAGCCCAGGACCCCATATGCTTTTTAAACCATTTTCTCATCCTGCCCTGCCGCCTTCAACGATTTATGTACATATACCCCCAGATCCCTCTGTTTCTTCACCCCTTTTAGAATTGTGCTCCCTAGTTTATATTGCCTCTCCTCATTTTTCCTACCGAAATGCATCACCTCGCATTTTTCTGCGTTAAACTTTATTTGCCACGTGTCTGCCCATGCCACCAGAGTGTCTATATCCTCTTGAAGTTTATCACTATCCTCCTCACTGTTCACTACCCTTCCAAGTTTTGTGTCATCTGCAAATTTTGAAACTGTGCCCTGTACTCCCAAATCCAAGTCATTAATATATCTCAAGAAAAGCAGTAGTCCCAGCACCAACCCCTGGGGAACACGACTGCACACCTTCCTCCAGTCCGAAAAACAACCGTTCACCATTACTCTCTGTTTCCTGTCATTTAGCCAATTCTGTATCCAGGTTGCTATAGTCCCCTTTATTCCAATAGCCAGCCTACCACATGGCACCTTATCAAATGCTATTTGAAAATCCATATACACCACATCAACTGCATTGCCCTTATCTACCCTCTCTGTTATCTCATCAAAAAACTCTGTCAAGTTGGTTAAACACAATTTGCCTTTAACAAATCTGTGCTGGCTTTCCCTAATTAACCACACTTGTCCAAGTGATTGTTAATTCTGTCCCAGATTATCGTTTCCAAAAGTTTCCCCACCACCGAGGTTAAACTGACTGGCCTATAGTTGCTGGGTTTATCCTTACACCCTTTTTTGAACAAGGGTGTAACATTTGCAATTCTCCAGTCCTCTGGCACCACCCCCGGATACCTCTGCAATTTCCACCCTTACTTCCCTCAGCATCTTAGGGTGAATCCCATCCGGATCAGGTGACTTATCTATTTTAAGTACAGCTAGCCTTTCTAGTACCTCTTCTTTCTCAATTTTTAGCCCATCCAGTATCTTAACTATATCTTCCTTTACCAAGACTCTGGCAGCATCTTCTTCCTTGGTAAAGACCAATGCAAAGTACTCATTTAGTACCTCAGTCATGCCCACTGCCTCTATGAGCAGATCTCCTTTATGGTCCCTAATCGGCCCCACCCCTCCTCTTACTACCCGTTTACTTTTAACATGTCTGTAAAGAATTTTGGATTCCCATTTATTTTGGTCGCTATTCTATTCTCATACTCTCTCCTTGCCCCTCTTATTTTCTTTTTCACTTCCCCTCTGAACTTTCTATATTCTGCCTGGTTCTCACTTGTATTATCAACCTGGCACCTGTCATATGCTGCTTTTTTCCTCTTCATCCTTCTCTCTATCTCCTTTGTCATCCAGGGAGCTCTGGCTTTAGTTGCCCTACCTTTCTCCCTCGTTGGAATGTACCTTGTCTGTACCCGAATCATCTCCTCTTTAAAGGCTGCCCACTGTTCAATTACAGTTTTGCCTGCCAGTCTATGATTCCAATATACTCGGGCCAGATCTGTTCACACACAATAGGTGCAGTGTTCCAAAGCAGATGTTTATGCCTTCTACCAGAATTTTTTTTAAATAATGGCATTGGCAGTAAGGAGTAAAGAACATAGCTATCAATTTTTTTAAAATGCTAATGTAAATCACATACAAATGTAGTAATTCAGAACATTACTTCACCTAATAGAATTATAGAATCATTGAAAGTTATGGCACAGAAGGAGGCCATTCGGCCCATCATGTCCGTGCCGGCCGAAAAAGAGCTATCCAGCTTAATCCCACTTTCCAGCACTTGGTCCGTAGCCCTGTAGGTTACGGCAGTTGAAGTGCACATCCAAGTACTTTTTAAATGAGCTGAGGGTTTCTGCCTCTACCACCTTTTCAGGCAGTGAGTTCCAGACCCCCATCACCCTCTGGGTGAAAAAATTTCTCCTCTGCTCACCTCTAATCCTTCTACCAATTACTTTAAATCAATGCCCCCTGGTCACTGACCCCTCTGCCGAGAGAAATAGGTTCCCCCTATCCACTCTATCTAGTCCCGTCATAATTTTATATACACAAATTAAATCTCCCCTCAGCCTCCTTTCTTCCAAAGAGAATAACTCCAGCCTATCCAATCTTTTCTCATAGCTAAAATTCTCCAGCCCTGTCAACATCCTCATAAATCTCCTCTTGCTAAAACCCATGTAGACTACATTAAACACGCTACCCTCATCGACCCTCCTTGTTACCTCCTCAAAAAATTCAATCAGGTTAGTCAGACACGACCTTCCCTTAACAAATCCATGCTGACTGTCCTTGATTAACCCATGCCTTTCTAAATGACAATTTATTCTGTCCCTCAGAATTGATTCCAATAATTTGCCCACCACCGAGGTTAGGCTGATTGGTCTATAACTACTCGGTCTATCTCTTTCTCCCTTTTTAAACAATGGTACAAGGTTAGCAATCCTCCAATCCTCCGGCACCACGCCTGTATCCAGGGAGGATTGGAAAATGATGGTCAGAGCCTTTGCTATTTCCTCCCTTTTTTCCCTTATCAGCCTGGGATACATTTCATCCGGGCCTGGTGATTTATCTACTTTCAAAGATGCTAAACCCCTATGTACTGCTCAATATTTCGGAGGGAGTGCTGCACTGTCAGGCATAGGGCTCAATTTTGAAATGGTGGTGGGTTGGCAGCAGTCGGGGGGGGGGGTAAAGGTGCGCGAGGCAAACCCGAATAAAAAAACCTTACCTTTTCCGATGCAATCGCGATGCAATTGATGGTGATTAAAGTTGTTTCCGGGTTTTGCACCCGGCAGCCCCTGATTGACAAGCTGGCTGTCGACAGGAGCTGCAACACCAGTTTGGGGGTGGGGGGGGGGGAGGAAGAGAGCAAGTGAGATGTCATCCAGCACTGGAACAGAGAGTGGTGGGTGCTGTAGATCGGGGGTGGGGGGGGTGGGAAGAGTGTGAGATCGGTGGGGGGGGGGGGGAGAGTGGGAGATCGGGGGGGGGGGAGAGTGGGAGATCGGGGGAGGGAGAGTGGGAGATCGGGGGGGGAGAGTGGGAGATCGGTGGGGGGAGAGTGAGAGATCGGGGGAGGGAGAGTGGGAGATCGGGGGAGGGAGAGTGGGAGATCGGTGAGGGGAGAGTGTGAGATCGGTGGGGGGAGAGTGGGAGATCGGGGGAGGGAGAGTGTGAGATCGGGGGGGGGAGAGTGGGAGATCGGTGGGGGGAGAGTGGGAGATCGGTGGGGGGAGAGTGGGAGATCGGTGGGGGGAGAGTGGGTGATCGGGGGAGGGAGAGTGGGAGATCGGGGGAGGGAGAGTGGGAGATCGGTGAGGGGAGAGTGGGAGATCGGGGGAGGGAGAGTGGGAGATCGGGGGAGGGAGAGTGGGAGATCGGGGGAGGGAGAGTGGGAGATCGGTGAGGGGAGAGTGGGAGATCGGGGGAGGGAGAGTGTGAGATCGGTGGGGGGAGAGTGGTAGATCGTGGGGGGAGAGTGGGAGATCGGGGTGGGGGGAGAGTGGGAGATCGGTGGGGGGAGAGTGGGAGATCGGGGGGGGGGGAGAGTGGGAGATCGGGGGGGGGGGGGAGAGTGGGAGATCGGTGGGGGGGGAGAGTGAGAGATCGGAGAATGACATCGGGGGCTGAGAGGGACATCGGAGAGGGAGACATCGGGGGGAGAGGGGGAGAACGGAGTGGGAGACATCGGGCGCTGAGAGGGATATCGGAGAGGGAGACATGGGGGGGAAAGGGGGAGATTGGAGAGGGAGACAACGGAGCAGGGTGGAAAGGTAGCTGTATTTTGTTTTTTAACTTTGTGCAATGCTTTTTTTATTTAATTTATTTTGTTTATTTTTGCCTGATCCGGCCCTTCCCACCTGGTTTCACCAGAATCGGAAGTCGTAGGAAAGCCGCCCAGGTAAGTTTAAAAACATTTTAACTCTCTCCTACATCAGAAACAAAGTACCTTAAGTACCTCAATGGGGTACATTCGGTTCTTTAACTATCATCCCGCTAGCTTTAATTGCTGGCGGGACTTCCGGATTCGTGAAGTGCACGCACACAGGAGCGTCTGTGGGAAACCCGGAAGTCGGCGGGATGGAGCCGGCTTCTGAACCAGCTCCGGATTTTCGCAATTTTCGCAGCCCCCCCGCCCCCAATGCACCCGCAATTTGATTTGAAAGTCGAGCCCGTACTCTCTTAAATGATATGTCAAACCAAAGTTTCGTCTGGCTGTTTCGGTGGCACTTTTTGGAAGAAGAGCATGGATTTCTCCCAGTGTCCTGGCCAACATTCATCCCTCAATCAACACCACCAAACAGATTAACTTGTCATTCACCTCATTGCTATTAGTGAGACCTCGATGTGTGCCAAATGGCCTCTTTGTTTGCCTACAAGTGAGTACATTAGAAAAAGTGATTCATTGGCTGTGCAGCACTTTGGAATATCCTGAGGAAATGAACAGCACAATATGAATGCAAATTCTTTCTTCTTTTCTTTAAAATAATTTTACAACCTGTAACATGCTATTTTGTATGCCTACAAGGTGTGAGCCCATGCAGTGAGTATTGGAGGGCTATTCGACTGCCAACGGCACTCTTCTCTTCATCTGACATCCATACGTGCACTTTTCAGCAGGACATCTCAATCGCCACCTGGCATAGAAACCCTGGTGATTTATTATGTTTCTACGCTTCAGTCTGTTCCTGAAGTTTGAGTTGAGCTTGATTGGAGCAGTGTAGGAGGCTGAATCTGGAAAGGTTGGAGTGTGAATGAAAGGGGACATTGGAGTGGCAAGCTGCAGGGAGGGTAGAATTGTACTGAGAGCACAGCTTTGCATAGATCAGCCTTCAAAAACTGGGACCTCCTCGTTACATTTTAACCAATATTAGAAATGGCCTGCACAACAGTTCAATGAAAATAATGGTGACTTCTGCAGCTAACCATTTTTTTCTTTTATGTTATCAGAATTAAACTACTATATCAGTAACTAATATGAAATGATGAAAGAGGCTGCTTTTAAAATACAGCTATCATCGGAACCATACAAGTTTACCCCAAAGAAGGAGGGCATTCTGCCCATCATGCCGATGTTGGCTCCTTGCTAGACCAATCCAAAACTAATCCAATTATCCTGCGCTCTCCCTTTATCCTTGGAACTCATTCTGATTCCAATATTTATCCAATTTTCCCTCAATGAAACACTTGTCTCTGCCTCAACCACTCTCTGTAGCAAAGCATTCCATGTTCTGACAACCTTCTTTGTAAAGAAATTTCACCTAACCTTTTTTCACTCTCACATATTGACAATTTTAAATTGATGATCCCTCACCGCTGACTCCCCAACCGGACGCAATCTGTCTTTCCCTTTTCACTCTTATAAAAATCCTTCATAATTTTTAAAAATCCCTATTAAATCTTGGCCATCTCTGCCTCAGTGGAAATAGTCATAGTATCTCAAGTGCCTCATCATAATTCTAATTTAAAAATAAATGGCCAAACCGTAGGTGAGGTACGGGAAGGGGGAATGCATTTTAACCTCTTGGCGGGCTTTGTCAAGAATTAAGTGGGAGAGAGGAGAGAGAGGTGCCAGGAAGGGACAACTGAAGTGAAAGGAAATCTCACGTAGAGTAACAAAATGGAGTCTGCAAGCAAGAAACAGAAAAGTGCAGCATCCAATCCTCTGTTCCATGGCTGTTAGAGTGAGGTGTGTGTGTGTGAGCAGGAGGATTGTCCTATTTGGCACTTCAGGGTGCCCATTCCATAGGATTATGCCTGGCAGGAGGCGGTGGCCAGAATCAACACTCTTGTACATTAACTGCAAGACCTGGGAACGGATGCAGACAAGGAATTCGCACTTTAAGGAATCTGGCAAGATAAGGTTACCCAACTGTACCGCATGTCAGGCAGTTTGCCCAAGAATCCATTCCATAAAGTATGGCCTGCCAATCTGTTCTCCGTTTACCGCTTACCCGTGGCAAAGCCCTCACAGCAGCTTATAGGTCTTTCATTGCATCTCGTGCATAACCGTACCACAAAGAGTCCACACTTATTCGCGATACAAGATTCATGTTAAAAGCTTTGCTATGCTCACATCTTAAGTAATTGTAACACAACCCAGGCGCACGATGCATTCTCACTTACTGATCTCCAGGTTGGCCTGCAGGTTGGGTACATATCAGTCGCAGTGCATGTCCACCCTTAAAGCATATTATTTTTTCTTCTTATACGACAAGATGGCGCGTAATTCAGGGCCGCAATCCTAACCAAGAGAAAAGAGGAGAAAAGTCTCCCTGGGTGAAGCAAGGATAGTGAAGGCACGTATTTTCCTCTGTGGGTTCTATAGATCAACATACTTGCCTAACCATGACCCAACCAGTCATTCCCAGATGCAGCTGGACTTCCCTCAGATCATTCCTTTACAACGCCTCCTCACCCTCAAGCTCGTGGAAGGAAAGAGGAATTTCTATCGGCACCTTAGGGTGCTTGAAATTAGTTTTAAGCTTCCTGAGATGCTATGATGTCGAGGCAGAAGAAAACCAAAAAAAAGTTTTTAAAAATTTCTTTTCAAATGAGTGAAAAACGAAAGGATAAACAAATGCACCAAATTAAATCCAAAAAGTGAACCTGTAAAGTAAAATATGCGATTGTCTTGAGCAATAGTTCTGAACTAGAACAACACCACAGATTTAAGAAAGAAAAGCTCGAATGCCAGGAAGGGTCTTTCGCTGCAGCCAGTTATTGGTGCCTGGAGCACTGTCTGCCAATTTCTCTTCAGCTGAACTTCCACATGTTTTAATGAGGCTTTCACTGGCCTCTGCCTCAAAGTTGTTGCTAGGCCTTCTACTAGGAATTTTCAACCCCTCTCACCACCAATTCCTGGTCAGGCATATGTGAGACTGACATTTCCAATTGGAAAATTTCTTCTCACAAGATTTTTTTTCTGCAGACTGCTGAACATTGGCTGCAGCGTTCTCCTTTGTAGAAAACTGAAGTTGACAGCTGTGACAAGCAAAGACAAGCTTTGAGAATTCTGATATTTCTACCAACTTTATTAACCATCTTCACCATCCCTTTGCTGCAGTAGTTCAGATGTGAGAACCAAGCTGAGGTGCCAGATGTACAATTGAACCCAGTTCTGCTGAAAGGTCATTGCCCTGAAACGTTAACTCTGTTTCTTTCTCCACAGATGCTGCCTGACTTGCCGAGTGTTTTTCAAAGAAGATTCTGTTTTTATTTCAGATTCCCAGCATCCACAGCATTTTGCTTTTGTTACAATTGAAGCTGTTTGATACGTTCATAGAAAAGAGCAGGTTGGATATTGACATCATCAAGTTTTTACAAAGTTATTGACTGGCCTTCTCGCACTATTTATTCGATCACGGTCCAGTCCTTCTCTTGGCCTGCATTAATTATGCGCCAAGTAGCCCTTTTGATGGTGAGTTAATCAACCACAACAAGAACATCAGTTAATGATAGTTCACAAAGTAATTGACCAAGATCAGAAACATAGTGGAGCCATGTGTAAAACGGGTGACACTCTGGTACCATAGTCACCTAACAGGTTCAGGTTGGTTAGGTTCCAAAAATTGAGTTAGAAATACAGGCACAAACACAATGAAAACTCTAGCAATCTTCTTTTACACTGTGTGATAGCATACTCCTAAACCCTCACAACCAACAACAGCAACTTGCATTTATATAGCTTATTTAATGTAGTAAATGACCCAATGAACTTGACAGAGAAGAAAGAACTAAAGTGCAGGAGAAGAGGAGATAACCAAAGGTGTGAGTGGAGGAGTTGTCCAAAGGTGTGATTAGAGGAGGTGTCCAACAATGTGATCAGAGGAGTTGGTCAAAGGTGTGATTAGAGAATTTGACCAAAGGCGTGATCAGAGGACTTGACCAAAGGTGTTATCAGAGGACTTGACCAAAGGTGTGATCAGAGGACTTGACCAAAGGTGTGATCAGAGGACTTGACCAAAGGTGTTATCAGAGGACTTGACCAAAGGTGTGATCAGAGGACTTGACCAAAGGTGTGATCAGAGGACTTGACCAAAGGTGTTATCAGAGGACTTGACCAATGGTGTGATCAGAGGACTTGACCAAAGGTGTGATCAGAGGACTTGACCAAAGGTGTGATCAGAGGACTTGACCAAAGGTGTGATCAGAGGACTTGACCAATGGTGTGATCAGAGGACTTGACCAAAGGTGTGATCAGAGGACTTGACCAATGGTGTGATCAGAGGACTTGACCAAAGGTGTGATCAGAGGACTTGACCAAAGGTGTGATCAGAGGACTTGACCAAAGGTGTGATCAGAGGACTTGACCAAAGGTGTGATTAGAAGAGGTGTCCAACAATGTGATCAGAGGAGTTGGTCAAAGGTGTGATCAGAGAAGTTGGTCAAAGGTATGATGAAGGTGAGGTGAGAGATAACAAGGTAGCATGGATTCAGGGAGAAAGTTCCAGAGAGTAGTACTAAGACAGTTGAAGGTTCTGCCACTAATAGTGAAGCATGGGTAGGTGGATATGCAAGTAGATATTACATAGAATTACAAAGAATGTACAGCACAGAAACAGGCCATTCGGTCCAACTGGTCCAGGCTGGTGTTTACGCTGCACACAAGCCGCCTCCCACCCTTCTTCATCTAACCCTATCAACATATCCTTCTATTCCTTTCTCCTTCATGTGTTTTTCTTGATTCCCCTTAAATGCTTCTATCCTACTCGCCTCAATTACTCCAAGTGGTAGAAAGTTCCACATTCTAACCACTCTCTGGGTAAAGAAGTTTCTTTATAAAGAACTATATAAAGATTTTAAATTTATAGAGATATGTGATGTAGCGCTAGAGGAGGTTGCAGAAGCAGGGTGGGACAAGGCCATGAGGGTGTTTGTAAAGAAGGATGAGGACTTTAAATTTAATGCGTTGGTAGATGGGGAGCCAGTGGAAATTGGTGAAGAGGGCAGGATGGACAAACGAGACTTAATGTGGAATAGGATGCGGGGGCCAGAGTTTTAAGTGAGTTGAAGTTTATGTAGGAATGTGGGGCTTGGCAGGCTGGCAAGGATTGCATTGCGAAGTTGAACCTGGTGAACATAAAAGGGTGGTTAAGATTTTCAGCAGCATTGGATACGAGATACGGCGGAGGTGAGTAATGTTGTGATGGTGGAAATAAGCAGTCCCTGGTGATGGATAAGAGCAAAGGTACAGAATGTTTGGTGGGAATCAAACAGAATAAGCTTTGGCCTTGCCAATATTAATTGGAGAAAGTTCAGGCTCCACAACTTGATGTCCAACAAGCAATCTGACAATACAGGAGGTAGTCACGGGGGTTGGTAGTGAGGTAAAGCTGAGTGATATCAGCATACATGTGAAACCTGACCCCATGCCTGCAGATAATGTACCCAAGAAGCAATGTACAGGGAAGGAATAGGTGATGGTCAAGGAAGAAACCTTGATGTACTTTGAAGGTGACCGTGCAGGGGTGAGAGGAGAAGCCATTGAAGAAAATATAGTGGCCATGGTTGGACAGGTAGAAATGGAAGCAAGTGAAGACAGTGACTATTCAGCTTAACCCAGTCTCCACAAGAACGGTACAAGCTAGACCAAGAAGTAAATAAAATGTAGAGCAAGTTGATGTTTTTTCCTGTTGCTTCTTCCTTGATTCCTTTGGAGTATATCAAGGGGGGTTCTCTTAAAAACGTGCTCAGAAAGGTCTCAGTAAAGGGCTTATCTATTGTACATTAACATATCATGCTGGCTGGGAACATCGATCTTGTAATATAGCCAGCTATCCACTATTTTACAATTTGATATTTGTTTCTGTTACGTCGGTGTTAGCGGATCTCTCATCAACAATAACTTACGCTTGATTCTATACCGAGTGATTATAAAATAGCAAGTTTAATAGACTGATTTACAACAGAGCTGCACTATAGCTGTCTTCAACAATACATTCAACAGTATTATAGTTATAATAGAATTGTCTACAGATTACATTAAGTCACAAGCAATCAATACAACCTGATGAACTTCCCACCATAGCCTCTAGAGAGCTGTAAATTTTCGAGGGAGCGTGCCCTATCTTTGTACCATTCGGCTGCGTTGTTCTGTAGGTAAGCACCACTGGTCTTATCTCATGGTCGTAAGTCCTCTCACCGTGCTGATGCCACGTTAGCAACTCAAGATAAGGTGTTTTACGTAACGTAGCTAATGACCTCAACCTCCATCTCTGTTTACAAGCTGTTATGTTCCTCTGAGGAATGCGTCCTTCTTATCTGAGTACAGCCCCCCTTATTCGGTTTTGCACGGCCCACCCAATGTCAGTTTCATAGCAACCACATCTCTTGTTTTGGTGTAAACCACCTTCTGATGTTAATGTTATCTATTTTGTGGTGTCCCTGATGTTCTGCTGTGTGAGCTGTCGTTGTTCTCACAGAGATGCTGAATTTTTGCCCTCCTATTTTCTATGCTTGTTTTAAACCATATTTTTACATTCTCTCCTCTTAAACCTGAGTGGAACCACTCTGGTTCAATTATTGCATCTTGAAACAGGACATCTCTTGACCTATGGGTGTTTATAGTTTTGAAGTGTTAGCATCCTCTGTCTCTTACTAACTGTCGTTCATACACACACCATTACACGACTTCACCCCCCTTCTCTTAACACCGCCCTCTTGCTAAATGTTTGGTAACTTTATGCGAGATGTTCGAGATGGGATGTTGACCATCCTTGGCTCCTGTTTCTACCTGGGTTCAATTTTCACTTATTCCTCAACTATCTCTTTGGACTTGCCTAAGATCATCTTGAGTTTACATAAGCACACATAAACATATACATATTGCTTCTAAGTTTCATTTGGTTAATACAGAAACCTGTAGTGTATCATAATATCAAGAAATCATGGACTTAAAAGATTCCCCAGCTCTCCTTTTACTAATATCCCTCTTGTGGATATTTTTGCTAAGTATTATTTCTCCATAGCCCAATTTCATTGTTCACTGAAAGGAACCTCGACCTGAATTTTGGAAATCCAAATTACGATGTTCCTCTTTACTTTAATTTCAATCCCTCTGTGTATTAGTGTTTCCTGATTGTTTCATTAATTAGTCCTTTTCTCCTTGGAGCATGTGTCAATGCCTTGTTTAAAAGATTTTCCAACTCTCCTGGGCCACATTAACCATTTCATGCTGTGCTGTTGTCAAGTGACTGAGCATATCTGAGACCCGTTCTTCAGTGCATTTTCATCATGTATTTCCGCATATGTGTTGCCTCACACGCAACATATCATAGATAATATTAACTTTCTGCTGGCCAGTTTCTTTTTCCTCATGGTATTTCTGAATGTGTTTTCCAAGGCACACGTCATGTCCAGTAAGATTCAATCCTGTAAGAGCAATTGCTCTGTTTAAAGGATGGTTCCAATAGCTCACCAGGCCATAGGCCTTTGTAGTCATGTTCTTCATCCTGGTCTCCATTTCCAATTGATGGCAACATATATTTGTATCTTTCATGTCCACTGTAGCCATTCTTGGGCTTTCAGGTTATTTTATCAAAAGATCAAGGGGTGTCTGAAGGTCTTTGTTTTTCTCCCCCTGCCTGGTCCTGATGTTTTGGGTAGTGGCCATACTATCAAATTCAGTTTTCTCATTGTTCAGTATAGGCAAGGACACAAATATCTCCAAGAGAAAGCTATCAATTACTATTCTCAACTACACTTTCCTGACATTCACTAGATTCTACATAGAAACATAGAAAATAGGAGCAGGAGTAGGCCATTCAGCCCATCGAGCCTGCTCCGCCATTCAATATGATCATGGCTGATCCTCTATCTCAATACCATATTCCCGCTCTCTCCCCGTACCCCTTGATGCCTTTTCTGTCCAGAAATCTATCTAGTTCCTTCTTAAATATATTCAGTGACTTGGCCTCCACAGCCTTCTGTGGTAGAGAATTCCACAGGTTCACCACCCTCTGAGTGAAGACATTTCTCCTCATCTGAGTCCTAAATGTCCTACCCTGTATCCTGAGACTGTGACCCCTCGTTCTGGACCATCCAGCCAGGGGAAACATCCTCCCTGCATCCAGTCTGTCTAGCCCTGTCAGAGTTTTATATGTTTCAATGAGATCCCCTCTCATTCTTCTAAACTCGAGTGAATACAGGCCGAGTCGACCCAATCTCTCCTCATACGACAGTCCTGCCATCCCAGGAATCAGTCTGGTGAACCTTCACTGCACTCCCTCTATGGCAAGTATATCCTTTCTTAGGTAAGGAGACCAAAACTGCACACAATACTCAAGGTGTGGTCTCACCAAGGCCTTGTATACCTGCAGTAAGACATCCTTGCTCCTGTACTCAAATCCTCTTGCAAAGAAGGCCAACATACCATTTGCCTTCCTAACTGCTTGCTGCACCTGCATGTTTGCTTTCAGTGACTGGTGTACAAGGACACCCAAGTGCCTTTGTATATCAACATTTCCCAATCTATCACCATTTAAATAATACTCTGCCTTTTTCCTTCCAAAGTGGATAACTTCACATTTATCCACATTATACTGCATCTGCCATGTATTTGCCCACTCACTCAACTTATCTAAATTGCCTTGAAGCCTCTTTGCATCCTCCTCACAACTCACAATCCCACCTAGTTTTGTGTCGTCAGCAAACTTGGAAATATTACATTTGGTTCCCTCATCCAAATCATTGATATATATTGTGAATAGCTGGGGCCCAAGCACTGATCCCTGCGGTACCCCACTAGTCATTGCCTGCCAGCCTGAAAAAGACCCATTTATTCCTACTCTCTGTTTCATGTCTGTTAACCAATTTTCAATCCATGCCAATATATTACCATGTGCTTTAATTTTGCACACTAAGTATGCAGGTGCAGCAGGTGATCAAGAAGGCCAACGGAATGTTGGCTTTTATTGCTAGGGGGATAGAATATAAAAACAGGGAGGTATTGCTGCAGTTATATAAGTTATTGGTGAGACCGCACCTGAAATACTGCGTACAGTTTTGGTCTCCGTACTTAAGAAAAGACATACTTGCTCTCGAGGCAGTACAAAGAAGGTTCACTCGGTTAATCTCGGGGATGAGGGGGCGGACATATGAGGAGAGGTTGAGTAGATTGGGACTCTACTCGTTGGAGTTCAGAAGAGTGAGAGGCGATCTTATTGAAACATATAAGATTGTGAAGGGGCTTGATCGGGTGGATGCGGTAAGGATGTTCCCAAGGATGGGTGAAACTAGAACAAGGGGGCATAATCTTAGAATAAGAGGCTGCTCTTTCAAAACTGAGATGAGGAGAAACTTCTTCACTCAGAGGGTAGTGAGTCTGTGGAATTTGCTGCCCCAGGAAGCTGTGAAAGCTACATTATTAAATAAATTTAAAACAGAAATAGACAGTTTCCTAGAAGTAAAGGGAATTAGGGGTTATGGGGAGCGGGCAGGAAATTGGACACGAATTTAGATTTGAGGTTCGGATCAGATCAGCCATGATCTTATTGAATGGCGGAGCAGGCTCGAGGGGCCGATTGTCCTACTCCTGCTCCTATTTCCTTTGTTCTTATGTTCTAACCTCTTATGTGGGACTTTATCAAAGGCCTTCTGAAAATCCAAATAAACCACATCCACTGGTTCTCTCTTATCTATTCTACCAATTACATCCTCAAAAAACTCCAGTAGATTTGTCAAACACGATTTCCCTTTCATAAATCCATGTTGACTTTGTCTAATCCCGTTGATATTTTCTAAAGTGCCCGGTTATCACATCTTTTGTAATCGACTCTAACATTTTTCCTACTACTGATGTTATCTATAGTTCCCTGTTTTCTCTCTCCCTCCTTTTTTAAATAGTGGGGTTACATTTGCCACCCTCCAATCTGCAGGAACTGTTCCATGATCTGTAGAATTTTGGAAGATGACAACTAATGCATCCATTATTTTCATGGCTACCTCTTTTAGTACTCTGGGATGCAGATTATCAGGCCCTGGGGATTTGTCAGCTTTCAGTCCCATTAATTTCTCCAGCACTATTTTTTTACTAATATTAATTTCCTTTAATTCCTCCTTCTCATTAGTCCCTTGGTTCCCTAGCATTTCTGGGAAGTTATTTGTGTCCTCTTCCGTGAAGACAGAACCAAAGTATTTGTTTAATTGCTCTGCCATTTCCTTGTTCCCCATTATAAATTCTCCCGTTTCTGATTGTAAGGGACCTACATTTATCTTCACTAATCTTTTTCCTTTTACATACTTACAGAAGCTTTTACATTCCTTGCAAGTTTACTCTCATACTCTATTTTCCCCCTCATAATCAATTTCTTGTTCTTTTTTTGCTGAATTCTAAACTGTTCCCAATTCTCAGGCTTGCTACTTTTTCTGGCAACTTTATATGACTCCTCTTTGAATATAATACGATCCTTCATTTCTTTTCTTAGCCATGGTTGGGCCACTTTTCCTTTTGTCTTTTTGCGCAGAAAGGAATGTATAATTGTTGCAATTCATGCATTCGTTCCTTAAATGTTAACCATTGCCTAACCACTGTCATGCCTTTTAATGAAGCTTCCCAATCTCTCATAGCCAACTCACTCCTCATACCTTCGTAGTTTCCTTTGTTTCGGATTGGACTACTTCACTTTCCATCTTAATGAAGAATTCTTTCATGTTGTGTTCAATCTTCCCTCAAGGACCCCGCACAACAAGATTATTAATTAACCCCTTCTCATTCCACAATACCCAATCTAGGATAGCCTGTTCCCTGGATGGCTCCTCAACGTACTTGTCTAAAAAACCATCTTGTACACACTGCAGGAATTCATCCTCCACAGTATTATTGCTACTTTGGTTTGGCCAGTCTATCTGCAGATTAAAGTCACCCATGATTACTGTAGTACCCTTGTTACATGCGTCTCTAATTTCCTGTTTGATCCCATCGCCTACATTACCACTACTGTTTGGAGGCCTATAGACAACTCCCACCAGTGTTTTCTGCCCCTTGGTGCTTCTTAACTCCACCCAGACTGATTCTACATCTTGATTTTCTGAGCCAATATCCTTTCTCACTATTGCTCTGCTTTCATCCTTTACTAACAACGCCACTCCACCTCCTTTTCCTTTTTGCCTGTCCTTCTTAAATATCGAATACCCTTGGATATTCAGCTCCCAGCCTTGGTCACCCTGCGGCCATGTCTCTGTAATTGCAATTATATCATATCCATTTTTTTGCGCTGTTAATTCGACTACGTTATTATGAATGCTTTGTGCATTCAGATACAGTGCCTTTAGATTTGTCTTCTTAACATTTTTAGACATCTTAACATTTTTTTGTACCATGGCCCTATTTGTCTTATTACCATTTTTTCTTACCAGGACCCTATTTGTTTGTGCACTCTTTTGTCTGTCCCTTCTTGACACAATCTGGTTATCCTTACCCCAATCACTTTCCTGCGCTGCTTCTTTGTCTTTTCTCTTTAGCATTCTAGATTTCTTTCCACCGGGATCCTCCCCCCCCCATTTAGTTTAAAGCCCTATCTACCTCCCTAGTTATTCAATTCGCTAGAACACTGGTCCCAGCATGGTTCAGGTGTAGTCCGTCCCAACGGAACAGCTCTCTCTTTCCCAGTACTGGTGTCAGTGTCCCACGAATCAAAACCCACTTCTCCCACACCAATCTTTGAGCCACGCATTCATCTCTCTGATCTGATTTACCCTGTACCAATTTGCTCGTGGCTCAGGTCATAATCCAGAGATTATTACCTTTGTGGTTCTGCATTTTAATTTACATTTACATTTATACCAGATTGATTTCCTTTGGTAAATCATGCCCAGATGATTTATTTAGCCATAATCATCTAGGGTGATGACTTTAGAGAAATTCCCATTTGGTGTTGTAATTTCTCTGTGTTTATACTTTAATTCTCAATCACTTCCTCTCTCCAATTTTACACATCCCATTATATTACCATTTCATCTCATTCGTGAGCCCTGGAGGAACTTTACTGTCCAATGCAATATTTACAGTTTGGCCCAATATCTTAATACATTTTTTGTTTATTTTACTTAAATTCTTCTTGGACTGCTTTTCATTTTCACAATTCGAGAGCAGTATTGTTGGACTGACAGGACTTGTCAACGTACAATTCTATTTCCCTCCACAAAATACTTTCTTCCTTGATGGACAGCATTGGATAGGAACCATTTAGACTAGACTCCTTATATTTTAAAGTATAATTTGATTATTCCCTTAAACTACAGGAAAATTTTCCCTTCTCGAGTGCTTGAACGGCAACTCATATCAATTTATCTTAACAATTCCAATTTCAGAAACAAGTTATGTTTCCTAAGAAAGGATATACTTGCCATAGAGGGAGTGCAGCGAAGGTTCACCAGACTGATTCCTGGGATGGCAGGACTGTCGTATGAGGAGAGATTGGGTCGACTAGGTCTGTATTCACTCCAGTTTAGAAGAATGTGAGGGGATCTCATTGAAACATATAAAATTCTGACAGGGCTAGACAGATTGGTTGCAGGGAGGATGTTTCCCCTGGCTGAGGGGTCTAGAACGAGAGGTCACAGTCTCAGGATACGGGGTAGGACATTAAGGACTGAGATGAGGAGAAATTTCTTCACTTAGAGGGTGGTGAACCTGTGGAATTCTCTACCACAGAAGGCTGTGGAGGCCAAGTCACTGAATATATTTAAGAAGGAGATAGATAGACACAAAAGGCATCAAGGAGTATGGGGAGAGAGCGGGAACATGGTATTGAGATAGAGAATCAGCCACGATCGTATTGAATGGCGAAGCAGGCTCGAAGGGCCAAATGGCCTATTCCTGCTCTTATTTTCCATGTTTCTATGTCCAGGCTTTGTGGCTTTACAGTAGAGTTAGAAGTGCTTGTAATACATATGGCAAAATGTTTTCAAAAAAGCAAAAGCAACTTGGTCAAGGCTGATGATTGCTTTTCCTTCTCTATGTAATTTTGAATTTTTGATAGGCCTTAAGTCTTAGTCCAAAACATCACCATGCTGTGACATTTGATATCAGCCGATGACTGCAGATAAGATCTTAAATCCTTAACACCCCTGGATGTTCCTGCATCAACAATTCTCCAGCATAGATTGCTCCGTAACCTTGTGAAACCATTTTTATGTCAAAGAACTACTCTTGGTAATCCTGCATCATCAACACTCATGCGTTACAGAAAACCATAGTCCCCTGTTTTAAAAATAAATACAGAAAATCCACTGTGGCTCTTCTTGAGAGCCCAAGGGGTTAAAAACAACAAACAATTCATTAATTTTCTTCTGTCACCCTTTATCCCGGGACCAGAGAGGAGCCCACACACGTTTCTGTGAATGAATCTAATTACCTGACTCTTAAGAAGAATAGTCAGCAAAGGGATGCCCAATACTTCCTTCTATCACATGGGGAAATATCCACTTACATTAAGAAACTTACTTTGAATAAATGCAAAGGTTGTTGCTTTGTGAATTAAAACAGATGTCGGTGTCCTTGGAAGGAGTTAACCTCTTCGCAGAAAAACAAACAACTCACACAGAGTGCATCAATGCAGTGTTCACGTAAATTTATAAAAACCCTTTTGTGTCGGGGAAGATAATGGATAGGATTTTAACTGCCAAATCCGAGTGGGTTCGGGGCGGGGTGGGCAAACAAATCCGCATTTTTATGGAGCGGGAGGGAATCCCTGCTCCAACCGGCCGAAAAACGTGTACGACCCAGATGCATCTGGCTGCCTGCACGGATCAGGAAGTCGAAAGTCCCGTCTGCAATTAAATCTGGCGAGCCAATATTTAAAAGGGCAAATGTACCTCTGTGAGGTACTTGAGGTAGTTCATTTTTTGTACATTGGACACTTAAAAGGGTTTTAATCGTACCTGGGCGGCTTTCCCATGGCTTCCGATTCATGCCTGTTGAAACCAGGTGGGAAGAACCAGATCAATGAAAAATAAACTAAATAAATAAAATTACACTTCCCATTGCATAAAATAAATAAACATACCTTAAAACTAATGTCACCTGCACTTCCTCCCCCCACCCCCGATATCTCTCTGATGTCCGATGTCCAATCTCTTCTCCCTCCCTCCGATGTCAGATGTCTCCTCCCGCCCCACCCCATCCCCCGATGTCCGGTGTCTCCCTCCCCCGATCTTTGTCCCCCACCCCACCCCCCATGTCTCTCCCAGCGGCCGATGAGGTCTCTCTCTCTCTTTCTCCCCCCTCCCCCTCTCGATGTGTAGCTCCTCTCTGCCAACAGGCAGCCAGCCTATCAATCAGGCTGACTGCCGGGCACGAAACCCAGAAGAGGCATTGATCTGCGATCGCGACCCACCTGCTTCCCTTTCGGGTTTGGCACCCGTTCTCCTCCCACCACCGTGCCCCATATTATAGTTCTTATTTTTAGTTAGTCCAACATTTCCAGGTTGTTGTCATACAGACAGGAGATTATGTTTAAGGACAAGTTAGCCTTCACAGCTAAACAAAATCTTTGTAACATCACACAAAAGAGAACACAAAGCAAACATTGCGAAAAGGAAGCACTAACAGAGGCTTTTAAAACAAAGAACACATTCCGCAGCTAGTAACACTCTACTGATTTTTACTTAATTCCTTTACATCCTCTGCCTGCTGTGGACGGACTCATTCTTAACTCCTCATCCTCCTGCAAAATTTCTTTCCCTCTTCTCTTTTGCTTAAAACATAAACTATCCGCTGCACTTGCCCTCGTTCTTCTCTCTCTATCTCTATCTCTCTCTCTCTGTCTCTCTCTCTGTCGGTCTCTTTCTATCTCTCTCTCTTTCTCTCACTCTGTCTCTCACAGCTAGTTATTTTTAAACCTTTAAAACTCGGGCCCGCCCAGAGACATTAGCGGATTTCTCTGTTACTGCCACAGCTATGGATAATTAATCCATCAACAATAACTTCCATTTGATTCTAGCCCGAGTGGTTTATAAAATAGCAAGTTTAATAGACTGACTTACAACAGAGTTGCACGACAAATGTCTTCAACATTACGTTCAACAGAATTATAGTTATAATACAATTGTCTACAGATTACATTAAATGACAAGCAATCAGTACAACCTGATGGACTTCTGACCATACCCTCTTGAGAGCTCTAACTTTTGGGAGGGAGCGTGCCCTATCTTTGTACCATTCGGCTGCGTTGTTCTGTACGTAAGCACTACTGGTCTTATCTCATGGTCGTAAGTTCTCTCACCGTGCTGATGCCACATTAGCAACTCAAGATAAGGTGTTTTACATAACGTAGCTAATGACCTCAACCTCCATCTCTGTTTACAAGCTGTTATGTTCCTCTGAGGTCCAGGGCTGCACCAATGTCGGTTTCATAGCAACCACATCTCTTGTTTTGGTGTAAACCACCTTCTGACCTTAATGTTATCTATTTTGTGGTCTCCCTGATGTTCTGCTGTGTGAGCTGTCCTTGTTCTCACAGGGATGCTGAACTTTTGCCCTCCTAATTTCTATGCTTGTTTTAAAGCATATTCTTACAGTCGGCATTGTTTTCCCACAAAATATGAAATTGCTGCTTGCGCTCTAGTCAATGGTTAATTGTGGGTCACTGAAAGAATCTGGGATAATTTGTTCTTCTGGCTTACATAACATTTTGCTGTTTTCTGTTTGTGGGTTAAACTGTGGGACGTCTCCTCCACCATAGTGGGCCAACTAAAAGAAAGCAACGAAAGACTTGCATTTATATAGCGGCTTTCATGACTTCAGGACATCCCAAAGCACTTTACAGCCAAAGAGGTACTTTTGGAATGTAGTCCATTGTTGGAATGTAGGAAACGCGGCAGCCAATTTGCGCACAGCAAAGTCCCACAAACAGCAATGTGATAATGACCAGATAATCTGTTTTTTAGTGATGCCAAGGAATAGAAATTGGCCCAGGGTACCAGGGAGAACTCCCCTGCTCTTCTTCAAAATAGTGCAATGGGAGAGCAGGCAGGGCCTCGGTTTAACGTCTCATCTGAAAGACGGCACCTCCGACAGTGCAGCACTCCCTCAGTACTGCACCGGAGTGTCAATCTCGATTATGTGTTCAAGTCTTTGGGCTGTTGGGACTAACCAATGGGAAGCAACACCACATCTTCTAAATCAGCTGTGAGCTGAAATTAGGAGCCAGTGAAACAGCTGAGAAAGTACTCAGAAGGCAAAGGTCACTGAATACTCCTCAAATTCCTATAGGTGCTGGTGTTACAGAGTGAGAAGAGCCGTTTGTCAGGTTAGGAACTGCATGGACTCATAGATTGACGGAGTCAAATGTAAAGTATTCTGATATTCAGCAGCTGCAGAATTTTGATTTTTGCTTAAATTTAAGGAACTGATAGTCACCGTCCCTCCCCCCGAATTCCACCCCCTACGAAGTGCTTCAAATCCCTCCATGTCCTCGCCCTTCCCTATCTCTGCAATCTCCTCAAGCCCTACGGCACACCGAGATCTCTGCGCTCCTCCAAATCTGGCCTCTTGCGCATCCCCGATTTTCATCACTCCACCATTGGTGTGGCCGTCCCTTCAGCTGCCTAGGCCCTAAGCTCTGAAATTCCCTTAGAACCATAGAGCCATAGAAAAGATACAGCACAGAAGGGGGCCATTTGGCCCATCGTGTCTGCGCCGGCTCGAAGAACAACCAGGTGCCCATTTTAATCCCACCTTCCAGCACCCGGTCTGTAGCCCTGCAGCTTACAGCACTTTAGGTGCAGGTCCGGGTACTTTTTAAAAGAGTTGAAGGTCCCTGCCTCTACCACCAATTCGGGCAGTGAATTCCATACACCCACCACCCTCTGGGTAAAAAAGTTTTTCCTCATGTCCTCTCTAATCCTTCCGCCAATCAGCTTAAATCTATGTCCTCTAGTTCTTGAACTCTCCGCTAGGGGAAACAGGTACTTCCTGTCTACTCTATCTAGGCCCCTCATAATTTTGTACACCTCAATCAAGTCTCCCCTCAGCCTCCTCTGCTCCAAGGAAACAACCCCAGCCTATCCAGTCTCTCCTCGTAGCTGTAATTTTCAAGCCCTGGCAAAATTCTTGTAAATCTTCTCTGCACTCTCTCCAGAGCAATTACTTCCTTCCTGTAATGTGATGACCAGAACTGCACACAATACTCCAGCAATACTTACCAGAATTTTATACAGTTCCATCATTATATCCCTACTTTTGTATTCTATACCTCGGCTAATAATGGAGAGCATTCCGTATGCCTTCTTCACAACCTTATCTACTGCCACATTCAGGGATCTGTGCACATGCACTCCAATGTCTCTCACTTCCTCTACCCCTCTCAATATATTCCCATTTACTGTGTATTCCCTTTTACTGTTTGCCCTCCCTAAGTGCATCACCTCACACTTCTCCAGGTTGAACTCCATTTGTCACTTTTCCACCCACTCCACCAACCCATTGATATCTTCTTGAAGTCTACAGCCATCCTCTTCACTATCAACTACACGGCCAATTCCTGAACTGCTCCACATCTCTATCTCTCTCTCCTCCTTTAAGGTGCTCCTCAACACCTACCTCTTTGACCAAGCTTTTGGCCAATTGTCCTAATATCTCCTTACATAGCTCGGTGTCAAATTTTGTTTGATAATGCTCCTGTGAAGCGCCTTGGAATGTTTTACCACATTAAAGTCGCTATATAAATTCAAGTTTTTGTTGCTGTTGTTGCTTGGTGCATGAGGCATGGGAGGAAGTAGCTTAAGAGAAGTAACATCAGAGGGCTATCATTGTCTTGGATGCGGCTTACTCACATGCAAGACCCTCACAGTTTATAGCTCAGGACGGTATAGGGCCATCAGATCCAGCATGCTGTAGGTGAAATCCTACAGCCAACCAACATTCTTACTCCTTCTGCAAGGGAATTACTTAGGAGTGATAGGTTACGTACCACACATCTGAAAAAAGCACCAAGGGGCAGCGCCATGCCAACCCAAGCTGCCAACATTCAGACCTTACATTATGGAGGAAGTAAATGTCCTACAGTTGCCGTGAACATTGCACTAAGCAGTTATTTTGTCCTTGTTCAGAATATAGGATGAAATGGGAGCAGCACCACATCCTCGATATCAGCTGTGAACTGTTACTAGGAGCCAGTAAAGCACCTCAGATCTGCCGCTGCTCATCCCACTCTACTATATTGAGTGACAGATAAGTTTTGAAAGGAATCCCCGCTGCTGTGGATTTTCTCATTGCACAACCCGAGTGACACTGCCGCAGTTTCCTTCTGATGGGCGAAAACCTGCCTGAGCAATAATGCTCATTTCACATTGGCGTGATTAGCGAATCACAGCTGTGATGTGTGAAGGCAACAGTTTTGTAGATTGCCTCGCTGCCCCCCAAATTTGCACAGCGAACAAGCCCATCAGATAGTCCATGTGCTGCAGTGCACCATCAGCCCTACAGCCATTCAATGACAGATATTCGATATTCACGGACCCCTGACTGCGCTGCATTGCACAGTTTTATCCGTTGTATTGATTTACACTGACAGCAAATTCTAGGATATGGTGTTAAATGGCCACTTATTACGATCAAGTGCTTTCATCCCCTGGAGAAGTCGCACACCAAATGCAACTGACTGGATCACAAAATACAGATTAAAGTTCCCTCTATATTTCTTCAATAATATACATTGGGGATGATTTTAGGAGGCAATTGCAGGTGCATTGGGGGTGGGGGGCTCCGAAAATCGAGGAAATCCCGTTCGGGTTCGGAAGCCGGCTCTAACCCGCCGACTTCCGAGTTTCCCAGGGACCCACCTGTGTACGCGCGGGCGACCTGAAGACAGAAGTCCCGCTGGCAATTAAAGCCGGCGGGATGACAGTTAAAGAGCCAAATGTACCTCATTGAGGTACTTAAGGCACTTTACCTGTGACAGGTTAAATACTTAGAAAGATTTTTAACTTACCTGGGTGGCTTGTCCACCGCTTCTGATTCACGCCTGGTGAAACCAGGTGTGAAGGGTCGGAACAGGGAACAAGAAACTAAATAAATTAAATAAAAAACCATGCAATGAAGTGAAAACGCTAAATGAACCTACCTTTGCAACCTGCTCCAGTGTCCATGTCTCCCGCTCCGATGTCCGTCTCTTCACCCTCCCCAATGCCCCCCAATGTCCCCCTCTTCACCCCCCGATCTTCCCCCGATGGTCTCCTCATCTTCCCTCTCCCCTCCCGATATTCCCCTCTCACCCCGATCTTCCCCTCTTCCCCGATCTTCCCCTCTTCCCTCCACCCAGTCTTCCAGTCCAGCACCGGATCTTCCATTCTTCACCCCCCCGCGCCCCCCCCCCCCCCACCACCTGCCCCAACCCGGTCTTCTGTTCCAGCACCAGATGACGTCTGGCTCTCTCTCTTTCTCTCCACCCCCCACCCCCCTCCCCCCGGCATTGCTGCTCCTGACGGCAGCCAGCTTGTCAACCAGGCTGGCTGCCGGGCATAAAACCCGGACAGGACATTAATCATCAGCAATTAACATGCGATCGCGTCGGAAACGCTAAGTTTTGCTCATGCGGGTTTGCCACGTGCACCTTAACCACCACCCCCCAGATGCCAACCCGCCACCATTGTAAAATCAAGCCCATTATATCTGAATCGATTTACACCAACCGCAGTTTCTAGGCTATGATGTTAAATGGCCACTCCGATATTGACAGATGATTTGGAACCAATTAACACCGCGGGTAGTTTTGTGCTAAGTTCTTGGCCATGGTTGTTCAAGACCATATCAGTTAGAAGCCTTTTGGCTGGGAGAGAGAGATATTAATTCTGTGGCCCCAATTTTAAAGGGGGCTGTGGTGACCTGGCCTATCTTAAATTTTCCCAGAGTCCTGCACTTGTCCCATCCTCTGCCGACACGACACTACCTGGTCGGTGGACGGGAGTAGGAGTTTAGCAGCAGCAGGCCTGTGGAAATGGTGCCCAGCCATCATTTGAAGGGGGGCAAGCTCTGGCCACAATTGGGGGGGTGGGGAACCCGGGTCAAGCAAAGCCCAATGCTTTCTTGTGAGGCCTGCAAGTGCACTTCTGCTCCTCCTGGCCCACAAGGAAACATGAAATTAAATTTGTCAAACTTACCTGCTAGGCCTCTTCTGGCCCACAATCCACCTCCGAGCTGGTCTGGCCTGACGGAGAAGTCGGCGCTGCTCCCCCGCTCAGGCCCCTGACTAAAATTGCAGGTATGGTCCCAATGACATCATCGGACCCGATCTGCACATTTAAAGAAGGACCCCGCTTCCCTTGTGAGGGTGTCCTGCTCGCCTGCTCGCAAGAGCGGGTTAAGATCGGGACACAGTGAGAAGGCAACAGGATAAAGCGACTGGCCTCATATGAACTGCCCTCTCCCCCCCCCCACCCCCGCCCGGTTTCCATCAAGTGGGAGGGTTATGGGGGGGGGGGGGGGGGCAGGGTGTTAAAATCAGGGCCCAACAGTCTTGGCTTGATTTGAGCCTGAATCCTGAAGATGATAGTCGCATTCATGCAGTATGTGGTGCCTTTCAGAACCTAGGGCTGAGGCACATTGGTTAAGTACTTCAGCATGCACTAACATGTACTAACCTCTGGCTTCACCTTGCTTGCTACTCACCTTGGATGGGTAAAAAAATGGAAAACTGCTTCACTTTCCAGCAGTGAAATCCCTAACCTTGATAAGCACCACATTCGTGAGCAAATTCAAAAGGTCATTAGCTTTGATTTCACCTAACTTATTCTTTCCATCTGTCTGACAGACTCAGTGCACTTTTCTCATACAAAGGAAAATATAGTAGTAACTTGCAGAAAATAGGTTGTTGCAAGTCACTGCTGAACACGTTCACCTCTGGAAATCTGGTTCCAACGAGCATTATGATAAGGCTTGGACCGTGAAAGAAAATCCCATGCAGTTGTGAATGTGGGATCCAGCCTATTTCGCTCAATAAAAGACTTACAGGACTGCCTATTTCACATTTTAATATTACAATATATCTTGTTGAAATCGGGCAACAGCCTTTTTAATTTTCATCAAGTTAGCTGTCTAGTCCAATTTGCCAAGTGAACTCCTCGACTTTTACTGAGTCAACTAATTGTAATTTAATGGTCTTAAGAATAATAATAATACATAGAAGCCTGATGCTGCCTTCCTGTACATGCAAAAACTTCAACTGGTAAGTCAGCAGAAAGCTTTCTGTTTTTGAACTGATGGGGAAATGTTGTACTTATTATGAATGCTCTCTCCATCACAGTCATAATAATAAGGTGCTGGATAATATCGTGCAGTCAAGTGCTGAAATTATCTGCTAAGATGTTGCATGTCTCAAGAGAGGGTGTGACCCAGCCAATAAGCATCAAGTACCTTGTCTGAGTCAGGTGACCTTTTTGTTTTGACCGGCCTCATCTGGCTTCTGATTGTGTATTCTGCGCACCACGTTCAATCAGGCAGCGGCCAATAACTAGTTCAGAAGCACGAGATCACAGTATTTCAACACCACAAATAAATGGTTGCTTTTACTAACCAATTACCATACCACAGGTTATTTTTGTGGGTCAGACATCTGTGGTTTCACTGCATTGGACAATTTTACTTGTGTAGCTTCTGTGTTTTTTAGCAAAATAAAACTCACCATGCCCCGATTTCCACTGACTTAACCTCCGCAACACTCCACTAAGATAGCCAGTTTTTTAAAAATCAACCATAATACCACTTATACCTCATTTCGATTCTTTCTATACCCGATACAATATGATGCAGCTGCCTTGTGTCCTGAATTCATCCAGCCTGTGGACAGACTTGAAAACTGGAACAACTGTACACAGTCAGGAATTGCTCATCTGCAATTACACAAAAGGTGATTTTAATGCAACTGTCCAGGCAATATCTTCAGCAAGAACTCCAAGGTCGTGTTTACAACGTCACCATTCCGGACAAGGATCTAATCCAACAGCAGTTGCAGCACCGACAGAAAAAGGAGGCAGTGGTAGTCATTTATACGAACATACGAAAATGACGGGCAGCAAAAGACCAGCTGGTCCATCAAGCCTGCTCCACACTCATGATGCCTGGAACATCGTGACTAGACATTTCCCACCCTCCCAGTAAACTATGTAATCACCTGGGAGAGGCGGAAAAAAAACAGAAAGATAAACCCAAGGCCAAAAAAAAATTGGAAAATTCCTCTCCGACCCCACTCCCCCACCCCCCGCCAGATGATCGTAAACAGTCCAGGAGATCATATTGACCATGCGTACATTAACTGTTAATCCACTTACCTGCTATGTAATGCGATCTTTGCCTCAGCCAAAAAACTGGTCCAGCTCCCTGTTGAAGGCAAGGGGAGAGTCAGCACCCAACATATTCCAGACGCTCACTACTCTCGGAGAAAATAAGAACTGCCCAACATTCCTACTCTTGCATGGTTAAATGGATGACCCCTGGTCCTCCCCAATCTGTCAACCTGAAATAATCCCTCAATAAGGCACGCAATCCAGCCCTTGCATTATTTTATATACCTTTATCAGGTCGCCAGTAAGTCTATGCTGCTCTAAAGTAAATAGACCCTGCTCTTTACTTATGTTTCCTGCCACAAGCACTTTTATCATCTGGAGACAGGTGAAAAAAATACAGAATGAGTATAGACACCACAGTGTCAGCCAATGCATTGGAGGCGGGGACGGGATTTACAGCAGGACTCACAGCAAACAGAGTGGGCTCGATTTTAGCACCCGCTATCGGGTGCGTTCTCGGCGGGGAGGCCCCGAAAATCGGGAAATCCAGGAGCGGGACCGGATCCCGCCTCGATCCCGCGCACTTCCGGGTTCCCCGCTGACGCGCCGGTGTGCGCGCGCAGCCCCCGCTGGTGGGAATCCCGCAGGCAATTAAAGCCAGCGGGATGCCTCTTGACAGTATTTATTTAGGTATTTCAGGTCATTAACTGACCTGATTAAGGGATTATGTGGGGATTTTTGAACAACATGGGACTGTTTCCCACACTGGGGGAAACACTCCCAGATTGAATGGACGTGTTGCAGCTGTCAGCCTGTGGCAGCTGCAAAGGTCCATTTGACAGGTGTGGGGGGGAGACCCTCACCCATTGCAGGAGGCCACTCTGTCACTTGGGACAAAGTTTGGCCTCCACCACCCTCCTCCTGACGGTCAAAGTCACCAACCTGCACACTTACCCCGGGGTCCGGAGACATGTACCGACCTTGCGGACCCCCTCAGATGTACATCTTGCGGATGGGGGCCGCCGTAGCTGCAGTCATGACCTCCTCGGAGGGCGAAGAGCATCACCAGCCTCACCAGCCTCGCCATCCACGCCGTCCACCTCTGACACGTGGAGCTCCACAACAGAGTGCTGTGACACATCCACCTGTACAGCAGGAGGGAGGGCTACCGCAGAGAGAGATGTGTCGCAGAGGGCACTACCCTCGCCACAGGTTCCACAGACCGAGGATCAGCCTCCTGGACCTCTCTGAGCAGCAGTGCACACGGAGGTTCAAAGTCACTCGACATGTAGCCGTGGACATCTGCAGCCTCTTTCATGCCGAGCTGCTCCTGGCTGGCCCGTGCACCATCTACCTACCTGTCGCTGACAAAGTCACCACTGCCCTCCCGAACCTCTCCTCCACAGCCTTCCAGGGTGCAACCGGGGACATCGCCGATGTCTCTCAGTCGTCTGGGCAGAAGAGCCCTGCAAATGCACCTACACCCACTTTGCAGTGACACAATGGGTGGCATCAGTGGTGGGTCCTCATAGTAATACCCAGGAGCGGGCATTATTGCACAAACCGGACAGGATTCGCGAAGACATGGCAGTAGTGGTGCCAATATAATGTGTGATGTGAGTTGTTCTGAAATTCAATATAATTAACAATCATGACAAACCCTCAAACACCCTTGTGCATCCCCTTCATGCTCATGACACGTTTGCCTTACGCTGCCTACTGCACATATGTGATGCATGCCCTGTGGCTGCAGCACAGGTAGTGGCAGGTTGAGTGAGGCTGGCCGTGAGAGAGATGCACGAGAGGGTGAGTATGGAATAGAGCCATGAGATTGTATGAGGATTGGGTTGCGTGGTAGTGGCGGGGTGAGTACTGGCGAGGTGAGTAGGTGCAGGTAAGATGAGGATGGGGTTTGAGTGGGTATGAGGTGTGATGTGACAGAGTAGTGTTGGCAGTGCCGAAGGGGATGTGGGGTGGGGGCAGTGATGTGGCAGACGGAGTGTAGGGGAATGACTACGTGTACTCACTGTGGCTGACCTACTGAGGTCATTGGACCGCCTCCTGCACTGTATGCAGGTGGGCCATATGTTGGTGGTGCAGGTGACCCCCTCTGCCACCTCGAGCCAGGCCTTCCTGGTGGCGGAGGCGGGCCGCTTCCTCCCGCCCGCCGGGTGGAAGATCTCTGTCCTCCCCCTCCTCCTCACCCCATGTATTGATACCTGGGGTGAGGCATCATTACACTGGGAGCAGCCTTCCCCCTGGGCTGCTCCATGCAGTCATCTTTGCTATTGGTTGCAGCATCTGTCAGTGGAGGACTGCCCCTTTAAATAGAGTGCCTCCAGCTGACAGATCTTACTGCGCATGTGCAGCCCGCCCGACGCGCAGACCAGCAGCGGGGAACCCGGAGGAGCAGGTAAGTGGATCCAATTAGTGGGTTGCCTGCTACAATCGCGCGGGAAACCCACTAATTTCACCGGGCGCGTTACCCACGCGCCCGCTAGCCCATCCGCCGGGAACCCGCAGCCCTGCTAAAATCGGGCCCAGTCTGTTTACTCACCAAACAGAGCCTATTTAAACGGAGTCTCAATGAACTACAGCAAACAGAACTCATAACCAAAACTATAGTAGAGACTCCCGATAAACGCAGGATTATTTTTCCAGCAAAATGCAGTGAGTGGAAGATATTTATTGGGCTCGATATTGCCAGGGCTGCGGGTTCGTTGCGGGGGGGCTATTGAGCACGAGGGTAACGCACCCGGTGAAATCAGTCTGCCCCGCGGGCGATCGCAGCCTAATTGGATCCACTTACCTGGTCTTCCGGGTTCCCCGCTGCTGATCTGCGCGTCGGGCGGGCTGCGCATGCGCAGTAAGGTCTGTCAGCTGGAGGAGCTCTATTTAAAGGGGCAGTCCTCCACTGACAGATGCTGCAACAAATCGCAAAAATTACAGCATGGAGCCGCCCAGGGGGAAGGCTGCTCCCAGTTTAATGATGCCTCACTCCAGGTATCATTAGATGGGGTGAGGAGGAGGGGGAGGACAGAGATCTTCTCCCCGGCGGGCGGGAGGAAGCGGCCTGCCTCTACCACCAGGAAGGCCTGGCTCGAGGTGGCAGAGGAGGTCACCTGCAACACCAACATATCGCCCACCTGCATACAGTGCAGGAGGCGCTGCAATGACCTAAGTAGGTCAGCCGAAGTGAGTACACTTACTCATTCCCCTACACTCCGTCTGCCACATCACCGCCCCCACCCCACATCTCCTTCTGCACTGCCATAACTACTCTGTCACATCACCCCTCACACCCACTCAAACCTCATCCTCATCTTACCTGCACTTACTCACCTCGCCAGTACTCATCCCACCACTACCACTCAACCCAATCCTCATACAATCTCATGGCTCTATCTCATACTCACCCTCTCATGCATCTCTTTCACGGTCAGCCGCACTCAACCTGCCACTGCCTGTACTGCAGCCACAGGGCATGCATCATATATGTGCAGTAGGAAGCATAAGGCAAACGTGTTGTGAGCATGAAGGGGATGCACAAGGGTGTTGGAGAGTTTGTCATGGTTTTTACTTCTATTGATTTCTGACCAACTCATATTACATATTATATTGGCACCTCTACTGCCAAGTCTTTGCGAATCTTGTCTGGTTTGTGCAATAATGCCCTTTCCTGAGGATCACAATGAAGACCCACAACTGATGCCACCCATTGTGTCACTGCAGAGTGGGTGTAGGTGTATTTGCAGGGCTCTTTTGTGCAGACGACTGAGAGACGTCGGCGATGTCCCCGGTGGCACCCTGGAAGGATGCGGAGGAGAAGTTGTTGAGGGCAGTGGTGACTTTGACAGTGACAGGTAAGAAGATGGAGCTCGGGTCAGCCGGGAGCAGCTCGGCATGAAGGAGACTGCAGATGTCCACGACTACATGTCGAGTGTCTCTGAGCCTCCATGTGCACTGCTGCTCAGAGAGGTCCACGAAGCTGAGCCTCAGTCTGTGGACCCTGTGGCGAGGGTAGTGCCCCCTGCGACGCATCTCTCTCTGTGGTTGCCCTCCCTCCTGCTGTGCAGGTGGATGTGTCACAGCACTGTGTTGTGGAGCTCCACGTGTCAGAGGTGGACGGCTTGGCCGGTGAGGCTGGTGATGCTGTTCGCCCTCCGAGGAGGTCATGAGTGCAGCTACGGCGGCCCCCATCCCGAAGATGTACATCTGAGGGGGTCCGCAAGGTAGGTACATGTCTCTGGACCCCGGGGTAAGTGTGCAAGTTGGTGAATTTGATTGTCAGGAGGGGGGTGGTGGAGGCCAAACTTTGTCCCAAGTGACAGAGTGGCCTCCTGCAATGAGTGAGGGTCTCCCCCCCACCTGTCAAATGGACGTTTACAGCTGCCACAGGCTGACAGCTGCAACACGTCCATTTGAACTGGGAGTGTTTCCCCCAGTACGGGAAACAGTCCCAGTTGTTTCTAAAATCCCACCCCCTCCTCACATATTCCCTTAATCAGGTCTGTTGATGACCTGAAATACCAAGATAAATACTCTTAAGTGGTACCCCGCTGGCTTTAATTGCCTGCGGGAGTCCCACATGCGGGGGCTGCGCGCGCACGTCAGTGTGTCTGTGGGGAACCCGGAAGTGGGCGGGTTGGAGCCGGGCTCCGGACTCGCTCCGGGATTCCCCAATTTTCGGTGCGGGTGCTAAAATGGAGCCCATTATATATGTAAAATCAACCCCTGTCATTTAAGCAGTGCAATCTCCAGGCGTGATTGATGGGGGAATTACTCACTCATCTCTATTCTAGTCGCTACTTGTGTTGTCACTATGTGCAGCTTAAAAACAATGCCTTGTGAGATGGTGCTTTCCAGCTTCCAGGTGCATGTGTATGCTCTCACCTGTATTAAAGCACTGCCCCTTAAGGCAGAGGTGTCCTTGGATGCAGCATTCTAATATAACTGGGGTATTAGCCCCCCTACATTGTTGTCTACCTATTGCTATGTATTTTGTGAATGTAGTGTGACTCTGCCTATGACTTGAAATATTAAGATTTATAAAATGCCGTTGTGAGTGCCACATGATCTTATATGCATTAAAACCCTTCAAGTTTTCGACAACACGAGAACTTTATGTCTCTAAATGTATATGGGGGTAAAATTCAACTTAAAGGCGGGGGGCACAAAACAGGCGATAGCGGATCGACTGCCCACTATACAGCGCCAGCGCACCTGCTGCCCGATATTCACTTCTTGAAATTGGAACCAGCAGCTCGCCGAAATTATTGAAATGAGGCCTGAGGCCTAATTCAGAGTCTGCCCCCTTGGTCTGGGTCCGCGCTACCTGCTCAGTGCCAATTCTAAACCCGTGAGTCAGCCCAGACGAATTTCTACCCTTGGCAATCCAAGTAAATGAACCGGGCTTTACCTGAGAGGAACTGATGATCCCTTTAAATATAAATGGGGCCCTTCAAGCTGTTCATGCCCACGATTTCTGTGACCAATTCAGGGTTAGCAAATAGGATGCCCGATCAGACGGAAAGGGCATTTGGATCCCAAAACAATTAGGACCCTAATCAGCAAGCTTGAATAGGCACCCGCCTTAGCGCTCATTTTTTTTTTGGAGGTAAAATGGGGTGTTCACAAGCTGAAAGTCCCCCTCACTGTTTTAAATTGGGAAATAAATCTGAAATCCAAGCGCACGCTACCTGCTATAGCTTTAACCAAGTGCACGTTACAGGCAAGTGAACAGTATTGATGGTGTCATGTACGAGAAAAATTAGGACTCAATTAGGATAAACAGAGACACCTTTCACAGGGCTGAATTTCATTAAGTTTGTGTTGTAGGAAAGTACCACATTTCATACCAGAACCGATTTTTCCCATGACACATGCCTTTTTTCCTGCAATATTTACTGTAGGAGGGAGTAGAGTGTGAATTAATGTAGCATTTGAAACACCATCGAAGCACTCCTGGCCCCATAAATTAAAAATTTATTTGGTCGCTTTTTGAGCGACTTGAAGCCATCCCTTTAAGGTTAGATCACTCAAAGCCTGCTACAAATGGGCAGAGCATGTACCTGAATTTGTAATCTGTACCGGAAAATTGTAATCGGAAACCAGCGGGGAGCGGACCTGGGAGGAGCACCAGAGCAGCGCCAAGTTTAAAAGCAGCAAGGCAGTGGAGACCCTCACTGAGACCCTCACTGAGACCAGTGGCAGAGAGGCCTACACTGAGACCCTCACTGAGACTGGTGGCGGAGAGGCCTACACTGAGACCCTCACTGAGACTGGTGGCGGAGAGGCCTACACTGAGACCCTCACTGAGACCAGCGGCGGAGAGGCCGACACTGAGACCCTCACTGAGACCAGCGGCGGAGAGGCTGACACTGAGACCCTCACTGAGACCAGCGGCGGAGAGGCCCACACTGAGACCCTCACTGAGACCAGCGGCGGAGAGGCCGACACTGAGACCCTCACTGAGACTGGTGGCGGAGAGGCCTACACTGAGACCCTCACTGAGACCAGCGGCGGAGAGGCCGACACTGAGACCCTCACTGAGACCAGCGGTGGAGAGGCCTACACTGAGACCCTCACTGAGACTGGTGGCGGAGAGGCCTACACTGAGACCCTCACTGAGACCAGCGGCGGAGAGGCCTACACTGAGACCCTCACTGAGACCAGCGGCGGAGAGGCCGACACTGAGACTCTCACTGAGACCAGCGGCGGAGAGGCCTACACTGAGACCCTCACTGAGACCAGCGGCGGAGAGGCCGACACTGAGACTCTCACTGGGACCAGCGGTGGAGAGGCCTACACTGAGACCCTCACTGAGACCAGCGGCAGAGAGGCCGACACTGAGACCCTCACTGAGACCATAGGCGGAGAGGCCTACACTGAGACCCTCACTGAGACCAGCGGCGGAGAGGCCGACACTGAGACCCTCACTGAGACCAGCGGCGGAGAGGCCTACACTGAGACCCTCACTGAGACCAGCGGTGGAGAGGCCTACACTGAGACCCTCACTGAGACCAGCGGCGGAGAGGCCTACACTGAGACCCTCACTGAGACCAGCGGCGGAGAGGCCGACACTGAGACCCTCACTGAGACCGGAGGCGGAGAGGCCGACACTGAGACCCTCACTGAGACCAGCGGCGGAGAGGCCTACACTGAGACCCTCACTGAGACCAGCGGCGGAGAGGCCTACACTGAGACCCTCACTGAGACTGGTGGCGGAGAGGCCGACACTGAGACCCTCACTGAGACCAGCGGCGGAGAGGCCGACACTGAGACTCTCACTGAGACCAGCGGCCGAGAGGCCTACACTGAGACCCTCACTGAGACCAGCGGCGGAGAGGCCGACACTGAGACTCTCACTGAGACCAGCGGCGGAGAGGCCTACACTGAGACCCTCACTGAGACCAGCGGCGGAGAGGCCTACACTGAGACCCTCACTGAGACCAGCGGCGGAGAGGCCGACACTGAGACTCTCACTGAGACCAGCGGCCGAGAGGCCTACACTGAGACCCTCACTGAGACCAGCGGTGGAGAGGCCTACACAGAGACCCTCACTGAGACCAGCGGCCGAGAGGCCTCCACTGAGACCCTCACTGAGACCAGCGGCGGAGAGGCCTACACTGAGACCCTCACTGAGACCAGCGGCAGAGAGGCCGACACTGAGACCCTCACTGAGACCATAGGCGGAGAGGCCTACACTGAGACCCTCACTGAGACCAGCGGCGGAGAGGCCTCCACTGAGACCCTCACTGAGACCAGCGGCGGAGAGGCCGACACTGAGACCCTCACTGAGACCAGCGGCGGAGAGGCCGACACTGAGACCCTCACTGAGACCAGCGGCGGAGAGGCCGACACTGAGACCCTCACTGAGACCAGCGGTGGAGAGGCCTACACTGAGACCCTCACTGAGACCAGCGGCGGAGAGGCCGACACTGAGACCCTCACTGAGACCGGAGGCGGAGAGGCCGACACTGAGACCCTCACTGAGACCAGCGGTGGAGAGGCCGACACTGAGACCCTCACTGAGACCAGCGGCGGAGAGGCCGACACTGAGACCCTCACTGAGACCGGAGGCGGAGAGGCCGACACTGAGACCCTCACTGAGACCAGCGGCGGAGAGGCCTACACTGAGACCCTCACTGAGACCAGCGGTGGAGAGGCTGACACTGAGACCCTCACTGAGACCAGCGGCGGAGAGGCCGACACTGAGACCCTCACTGAGACCAGCGGTGGAGAGGCCTACACTGAGACCCTCACTGAGACCAGCGGCGGAGAGGCCGACACTGAGACCCTCACTGAGACCGGAGGCGGAGAGGCCGACACTGAGACCCTCACTGAGACCAGCGGCGGAGAGGCCTACACTGAGACCCTCACTGAGACCAGCGGTGGAGAGGCCTACACTGAGACCCTCACTGAGACCAGCGGCGGAGAGGCCGACACTGAGACCCTCACTGAGACCGGAGGCGGAGAGGCCGACACTGAGACCCTCACTGAGACCAGCGGCGGAGAGGCCGACACTGAGACCCTCACTGAGACCGGAGGCGGAGAGGCCGACACTGAGACCCTCACTGAGACCGGAGGCGGAGAGGCCGACACTGAGACCCTCACTGAGACCGGAGGCGGAGTTCCAGGGGTGATGTCACCAGTGAAAAAGTGATGCGGCGCAGGGGAGGCAGCTGATTGGTAAGTAGGTTCAGGTGAGTATTTCTACTATTCGACAGTGCAGTAACTAAAGTAAAAAGAGAGGTAAGGTCTGCAGGTCTTATAGCAAGTAGTGTTTTTTAGTGAATCAAGGTCCCTCGTGGAGTTAACATTCTCTAAATTAAGAGTAATTTAAAGGAGTAAACTCCTTAAAGGGAGTAACTAACGAGCTTAATCTAAGGCAAGTCATGGCAGCACAGCTCGCACCCGTGATATGCTCCTCCTGCACTATGTGGGAAGTCATGGACACTACAGGTGTCCCTGGCGACCATGTGTGCAGGAAGTGTGTCCAGCTGCAGCTACTGGCTAACCGCATTTCGGAGCTGGAGTTGCGGGTGGATTCACTGTGGAGCAAACGCGATGTTGAGATTATCGTGGATCGCACGTTCAGTGAGGTGGTCACACCGCAGGTAAAGATTACGCAGGCAGAAAGGAAATGGGTGACCGCCAGGCAGAGTAAAAGGACTAGGCAGATCGAGCAGGAGTCCCCGGGGCCATCTCCCTCTCAAACAGATATTGCGCTTTGGATATTGTTGAGGGAGATGGCTTATCAGGGGAATGCAGCAAGAGCCAAGACCGTGGCCCCACGAGTGACTCAGCAGCACAGGAGGGGAGGAAAAAGAATGGGAGAGCAATAGTGATAGGAGGTTCCATTGTAAGGGGAACAGATAGGCATTTCTGCGGCCGCAAACGTTACTCCAGGATGGTATGTTGCCTCCCTGGTGCTAGGGTCAAGGGTGTCACGGAGCGGCTGCAGGACATTCTGAAGGGGGAGGGTGAACAGCCAATGGTCGTGGTCCATATCGGTACCAACGACATCGGTAAAAAAAGGGATGAGGTCCTGCAAGTAGAATATAGGGAGTTAGGAAATAAATTAAAAAGCAGGACCTCTAAGGTAGTAATCTCAGGATTACTCCCAGTGCCATGTGCTAGCAAGAGCAGAAATAGGAGAATAGACCAGATGAATGCGTGGCTTGAGAGATGGTGTAGGAGGGAGGGGTTTGAATTCCTGAGGCATTGGGACTGATTCTGGGAAAGGCGGGACCTGTACAAGCTGGACGGGTTGCACCCAAGCAGAACTGGGACCAATATCCTCGCGGGTGCATTTGCTAGTTCTGTTGGGGAGGGTTTAAACTAGTATGGCAGGGGGATGGGAATCAAAGGGCAGGTACAGATAGGACAAATTCAGACCAGGAAATGGGAAGTAGAAAAGCAGTTTGTGACGTAGTTAGTGACTCAGAAAGGCAAAAGAAGCAAAGGTTAAATAGTGTTCAGCGCAGGAATTTGACGGGGTTAAAGGATATATACTTCAATACAAGGAGTATTACAAACAAAGCAGATGAGCTAAGGGCATAGATAGACACATGGCAGTATGATATCATTGCTATAACGGAAACCTGGCTTAAAGAGGGGGATAATTGGCAGCTCAATATCCCTGGATATAGAGTTTTCAGGCAGGATAGAGTGGGTGATAAAAATGGAGGGGGGGTAGCATTATTGGTTAAAGAATCAATTACAGTAGTGAGAAGGGCTGAAACGCTAAATGGATCATCAAGTGAGGCCATATGGGTTGAGCTAGAAATAAAAAAGAGGCAGTCACACTACTATAGACCTCCAAATAGTGAAAGGGAGATAGAAGAACAAATATGTAGGCAAGTTTCTGAGTGCAAAAATAAGAGGGCAGTAATAGTAGGGGACTTCAACTACCCTAACATCAACTGGGATTCAAACAGTGTGAGGGGCACAGAGGGTGCAAAATTCTTGATCGGTGTCCAGGAGAACTTTTTTTTAGCCAGGACGTGACAAGCCCAACAAGAGGGGATGCAATTCTAGATTTGGTCCTGGGAAATTAAGATGGCCAATTGGGTGAAGTGACAGTGGGTGACCATATTGGGGATAGTGACCACAATTCAGTTTGCTTTAGCATTATTATGGAAAAGGACAGAGTTAAATCAGGAGTAAAAGTTTTAAATTGGGGGAAGGCAAATTTTATAGAACTAAGAGGTGATTTGGCAGAAGTGAATTGGATAAAACTAGTTGAGGAGAAATAAGTGGCAAGCCAATGGGAGGCATTAAAAAGTGAAATTCTACGGGTACAATGCAGACAGGTCCCCTCAAAGAAAAAGGGTGGCACTGCCAAATTTAGAGCCCTCTGGTTGTCTAGAAGTATACGGTGCAAAATAAAGCAGAAAAAGAAAGCTTATGACTGTCACAGAAAAACTGTTGGACTATAACCTGGTGTTGTAAGATTGCTTACAGAAAACTAAATACTGCAGAAAGCCTAGAGTATAGAAAGTACAGGGATGACGTAAAAAAGGAAATAAGGAAAGCAAAGAGAGGGCATGAAAACATATTAGCTAGTAAGATTAAAGAAAACCCAAAGATGTTTTATCAGTACATTAAGAACAAGAGGATAGCTAAGGAAAAGGTGGGACCTATCAGGGATGATAAGGGTAACTTGTGTGTAGAAGCAGAGGATGTGGGTAGGGTTTTAAATGAATATTTTGTCTCCGTATTCACAAAGGAAAGGGATGACCCAGACATAGTAGTTAAAGAGGAGAGGTCTGAAATATTGGATAAGCTAAACAATGAGAGGGGAAGTACTAGAGGGACTGGAATCCTTGAAAGTTGATAAGTCACCAGGGCCGGATGGATTGTTTCCTAGGCTATTGGAGGAAGCCAGGGAGGAAATAGCGGATGCTCTGAGGATCATTTTCTAATCCTCACTAGATACAGGGGAGATACCGGAGGACTGGAAGACTGCAAACATAATACCATTATATAAAAGGGTACGAGGGAAAGGCCGAACAAATATAGGCCGGTCAGTCTTACCTCGGTGGTGGGCAAACTATTAGAATCAATACTGAGGGGTAGGATGAACTGTCACTTGGAAAGGCATGATTTAATCAGGGATAGTCAGCATGGATTTGTTCAGGGAAGGTCATGCCTTACAAATCTGATTAAATTCTTTGAGGAAGTGACAAGGCGGATTGATGAGGGTAGTGTAGTGGATGTTGTCTACATGGATTTTAGTAAGGCATTTGACAAGGTCCCACATGGCAGACTGGTCAGAAAGGTAAAAGCCCCTGGGATACAGGGAAATGTGGTGAATTGGATCCAAAATTGGCTCAGTAACAAGAAACAAAGGGTAAAAGTCGATGGATGTCTTTGCGAATAGAAATCCGTTTCCAGTGGTGTGCCACAGGGCTCAGTGTTGGGTCCCTTGCTGTTTGTGGTATATATTAATGATTTGGACTTGAATGTAGGAGGCATGATTGGCAAATTTCCAGACAACACAAAAATTGGCCGTGTAATTGATAGTGAAGAGGATGGCTGTAGACTCCAAGAAGATATTAATGGGTTGGTGGAGTGGGCGGAAAAGTGGCAAATGGAGTTCAACCCGGAGAAGTGTGAGGTAATGCACTTAGGGAGGGCAAACAGTAAAAGGGAATACTCAGTAAACGGGAATATATTGAGAGGGGTAGAGGAAGTGAGAGACCTTGGAGTGCATGTGCACAGGTCCCTGAAGGTGGCAGTACAGGTAGATAAGGTTGTGAAGAAGGCATACGGAATGCTCTCCGTTATTAGCTGAGGTATAGAATACAAAAGCAGGGATGTAATGATGGAACTGTATAAAACGCTGGTAAGGCCACAGCTGGAGTATTGTGCGCAGTTCTGGTCACCACATTACAGTAATTGCTCTGGAGAAAGTACAGAAAAGATTTACAAGAATGTTGCCAGGGCTTGAAAATTGCAGCTACGAGGAGAGATTGGATAGGCTGGGGTTGTTTTCCGTGGAGCAGAGGAGGCTGAAGGAAGACTTGATTGAAGTGTACCAAATTATGAGGGGCCCAGATAGAGTAGACAGGAAGTACCTGTTTCCCCTAGCGGAGAGTTCAAGAACTAGAGGACATAGATTTAAGCTGATTGGTGGAAGGATTAGAGGGGACATGAGGAAAAACTTTTTTACCCAGAGGGTGGTGGGTGTATGGAATTCGCTGCCCAAATTGGTGGTAGAGGCAGGGACCTTCAACTCTTTTAAAAATAACCTGGACCTGCACCTAAAGTGCTGTAAGCTGCAGGGCTACGGACTGGATGCTGGAAGGTGGGATTAGAATGGGCACCTGGTTGTTCTTCGATCCGTTGTGGACACGATGGGCCGAATGGCTCCTTTCAGTGCAGTATCTTTTCTGTGGTTCTATGGATTTATGGTTCTAAGGGATCGTGCAACCAGCACAGGAACTCGATTTGCATATTTAAGCAGCCTCCCACCGGAAACAGGCAGGCCTTGGGCAGCCAAAGTGCTCCCCCGTCTCCCGATTTTCAACTACTGGCCGCCCGTTTTTCAGATGAGGAACAGACAGCCAACAGTTGAAAATCACCCCCATTCTCTTTTCATCTCATAGACAAAATGGCTTCTGTTATTTTTTAGTATATTGGGTCATTTTAGACCCAATACGAGCAGCGTGAGACTGCCCAACCTTATAGTGCTTACAGTTGGCAAAGAGCGGAGACTTTGTTTAAGGGGCTTAATTCGAACATAAATGAGTCCACAGAGGACAGAGTACAGTGTTCTAATCCACTGCACCCCTCCCTCCATCCTACGATTTTTTTTAATACAACACAACACAAATCACAGAAGACTACACTATGGAATATCCCGTCAGTGGCCTTTGATAAGAATTCGGAAGCAAAGTATTCTCATTGGCAGGACAAAAAGGTTAACGTTATTGCTTAAAGAAACCCTGAATAAATTAACACATCCACTGTGCACTACTGCAAACAATTTGTACCCGTTTTTTAAAAACTGTTATTCAGCTCACTGCTCTCCATTTTAAACAATGAGTCCAATCTTTGGTGGATGTCAAAGAATCCTCACAGTATCCTAATTGTCAATGACCACCCGCGAAGCACTTCCACAGCTCAAAATGATGTAGCTCACGGCTAATGAGACCTCAAGGCTAAGTGGATCATCTAAGACGAGGAACTGGTGAATCATTCGGTAGCGGATGTACCATATGTCGCAGACATAAAGAACATCTGGCATCACCCTTCCTAACTGAAAGAAATGGAGACCTCACCAGCGGGATTCCCACTAGCACTTTAAAGACAGAAATCCCAGGTTTAAAGAGGAATCTCAAACGCAATTTCCCAACTTAAAAAAAGTCAATAAAATTTCAAGAAAGAATTATTTTATATGGACAGCAGATTATTTTTGTACATAATCATGTACAAAATTATTTGTACATTATTATGTACAAAACTTCTGAATATTTTCATTTGATTTGTGTCCTTTACAGTCAAATTAAAGAAAAAAACTTGCATTTATATGGTGTCTTTAACATCCTCAGGACATCCCAAAGCCAATTAAGTTCTTTTGAAGTGTAATCACTGTTGTTATGTTGGCAAACGCAGCAACCAATTTGCACACAGCAAAGTCTCACAAACAGCAATGAGATAAATGACCAGGGAATTTCCTTTGGTGGTGTGACTGTGGGAAGAATATTGGCCAGGGCTTCTCGTGCTTCGCTGCTGCAACTTCAGTGGAAGTTGAGCGGAAACTACGTTTGTACTTGTAAATGGGATTTCTGTGAAGGTTGTGGTGGCCTTAGCAGGAGAAATCCAAAGGAAATTTACTGCCTCTGCAGTTTATCTTGAGTTAGTGGTTGGTATCTCTGTATCTATCTCTGGAACGTCCTCCAGCCGTACAACCCCCCGAGATCTCTGTGCTCCTCCAATTCTTGGCTCTTGGGCATCCCCAATTTTAATCGTTCCACCATTGGCGGCCGTGCCTTCAGCTGCCTAGACCGTAAGCTCTAGAATTCCCTCCCTAAACCTCTCAAGCTTTCCGCTTCTCTCTCCTCCTTTAAGATGCTTCTTAAAACCTATCTCTTTGGTCACTTATTCTAATATCTCCTTATGTGGCTCGGTGTCAAATTTTGTTTGATTACATACCTGTGAAGCGCCTTGGACGTTCCAGAGATAGATACAGAGATACCAACCACTAACTCAAGATAAATGCAAGTTGTGGTCATTGTCCTTGACATATATATATATGGATTGCTCTTTACTCACTTGTCTGGATCTTCACATGTGCATCTATACACAGAGATAGCCAGACCTCACTTTAGCAAACAACTAGTATAAGCAGAGGCTCCTCTTCTCCAGGAAAGCCGGGACAGCAGATGTGAGGGCAACACTAACTTATGTGCATGCCTGACTACTAGGAGCACCCCCCATCACGGCACATCGTGCTTTCAGTGGCACTGCATGAAACAAGCTATTCCAGGATGATCGACAGCCAGCATACCCTTATTGGCCTGCATCTGCCAAGATGACGCCAAGCATATTTGTAGGCCCTACCACAACTACCAGGCAATAACTGTGGGGAACTGTCTCCACAAGGTCTGGGTCAGCAGAGAACCTGAGGCAGAGCTGTGCCATCTGCAGCAAGGACATCCCCAGTGACTGTGCATCACAGAGTTGGCTCACCCAGTGACAGTAATGGTCAACGGTAGCTTGGCACTTGATTCCACCTTTTTTTTATTCGTTCATGGGATGTGGGCGTCGCTGGCGAGGCCAGCATTTATTGCCCATCCCTAATTGCCCTTGAGAAGGTGGTGACGAGCCGCCTTCTTGAACCGCTGCAGTCCATGTGGTGAAGGTTCTTCCACAGTGCTGTTAGGAAGGGAGTTCCAGGATTTTGACCCAGCGACGATGAAAGAACGGCGATATATTTCCAAGTCGGGATGGTGTGTGACTTGCAGGGTAACGTGCAAGTGGTGTTGTTCCCATGTACCTGCTGCTCTTGTCGTTCTAGGTGGTTGAGGTCGCGGGTTTGGGAGGTGCTGTTGAAGAAGCCTTGGCGAGTTGTTGTAGTGCATCCTGTGGATGGTACATACTGCAGCCACAGTGCGCCGGTGGTGAAGGGAGTGAATGTTTAGGGTGATGGATGGGGTGCCAATCAAGCGGGCTGCTTTGTCCTGGATGGTGTCGAGCTTCTTGAGTGTTGTTGGAGCTGCACTCATCCAGATAAGTGGAGAGTATTCCATCACACTCCTGACTTGTGCCTTGTAGATGGTGGAAAGGCTTTGGGGAGTCAGGAGGTGAGTCACTCGCCGCAGAATACCCAGCCTCTGACCTGCTCTTGTAGCCACAGTATTAATATGGCTGGTCCAGTTAAGTTTCTGGTCAATGGTGACCCCCAGGATGTTGATGGTAGGGGATTCAGCGATGGTAATGCCGTTGAATGTCAAGGGGAGGTGGTTAGTCATGCTGCAATGCCTACCTATGGAGATGGTACTGTGAAGTAGCTCAGAGGGCCATTTTCTTTGCAAGGAACTCATGCAGTACAAGCTCCATGAAGCAGTGGGTTGGATACTGGGTTGTTCTATCATTTACATGGAGATTCAAACCTGCATCTTGGGTTTCCTCTTCCTTCATTTTTGTCCGTCACTTCTTAATCTGCTGCCGCTTTAGCAAAAACAAAGGCTGCTAATCAGTTGAAAAGCCTTCTGAGCACTTTTAGAGCCTTCCAGAATTGTTATCTCCTTATATCAAGTTACATGGAAACTACAGCACAGAAGCAGGCCATTCAGCCCAACTGGGCATTTATGTTTCACACGAGCCTCCTCCTACCCTTCTTCCTCCAACCCTATGAGCATATCCTTCTATTCCTTTCTCCCGATGTGCTTATCTAGTTTCCCCTAAAATGCATCTCTGATATTTGCCTCGACTACGCCTAGTGGTAGCACATTCCACATTCTTGCTACTCTCTGGGTAAAGAAGTTTCTCCTAAATCCCCTGTTAGATTGCTTAGTGACTATTTTACATTCATGACCCCTAGTTTTGGACTCCCTCACAAGTGGAAATATTTTTTCTACATCTACCCTATCAAACCCTTTCATTATCTTAAAAACCTCTATCAGGTCACCCCTCAGCCTTCTCTTTCCTCGAGAAAAGAACCCCAGCCTATTCAGCCTTTCCTGATAAGTACATCCTCTCAGTTCTTCATCCTTATATATCATCCTTGTGAATCTTTTTTACACCCTCTCCAATGCCTCTATATCCTTTCTATAGTATGGAGACCAGAACTGTGCACATTACTCCAAGTGTGGTCCAACCAAAGTTCTCCTCAAGTTTAACATAACTTTTCTGCTTTTCAATTCTATCCTTCTAGAAATTAACCCCAGTGCTTGATTTGCCTTTTTCTGGCCTTATTAATCTGTGTCGCTACTTTAAGTGATTTGTGTATCTGTACCCCGAGATCCCTTTGCTCCTCTATCCCATTTAGACTCTTATTATTCAAGCAGTATGTGGCCTCCTTATTCTTCCTACCTTATGCTGACATACCCACTTGAATTCCCTTCCCTGCATGCAATTTTCTGCTGCCACCACTATTGTGCTCCCTGTCCCCATTCAAATCTGTATCTGAAGTGAAACAAATGAGCTAACCTCAGAAAACTGGGTGCATAAAGCACACATCCATCTGAATCTTCATGAAACCCACTAATAGAGACATTTGGGTGCAAAATACTTCAACAGCGGAAAGTTGTTTTATCCATAGTCAACTGTGACAAATTCAGAGCTTGATAGAATGACATTAGATTCCAATTTTTTCCTCTGCTTGTACAAAAGATGTAATTACTGTAACCCAACTAGTGGTTCATTATTAAAATCTGATTTTACAATATTTGCACACGAGCACAGTGTGCCATCATGGTTCTGTGGCTCAGTGGCAGCAATCTTGCCTCTGAGTCAGATCTTTGGAGGTTCAAGTCCCACTCCAGCATAAAGTCGAGGCTAACACTCCAGTATCAGTAGATGCCGTCTGTCAGATGAGTTGTTAAACCAAGACCCCCATCTGGCCTCTCAGGTGGATGTAAAAGAGCCCATGACACTATTTCGAAGAAGAGCAGGGGAGTTCTACCTGGTGTCCTGGCCAATATTTATCCCTCAAGTCACATCACTAAAAAGAGATTATCTGATCATTATCAAATTGCTGTTTGTGGGACCTTGCTGTGTGCAAATTGGCTGCTGTGTTTCCTACATTCCAACAGTGACTACACTTCAAAAGTACTTCATTGGCCGTAAAGCACTTTGGGATGTCCTGAGGTCATGAAAGGTGTTATATAAATGCAAGTCTATCTGTCTATTGTCTTCCATAACACAGCCCAAGAAAGTCAAAGGAAAATAAAATACTGAAATGAATACCATAAACAAATCTATGCATTATAGCCATAAAGTATATGACATGGTATCAGTAGGGGTGCAGAAAAATCCAGCACCTCCTCATTACTCATGAGATTCTATACCAATGTCCAATGCATTGAAACTTAGCGTCACTGAGTGTGAGCGTAGATATACTGCTGTTCTAAATGTAAATCAGAGCTAATTCTGTTTCTCTGAAGCCTAAGTTCTCACTCATCCTGTTTTGGACCAAAATGTGGTTCAAACTTTCTTCTCTTTAAAATCATCGTTCATTTTAGTGGGAAAAATTAATGAAGATGAAGCAAAACCATTAAAACAAATTATTTCAGCAAAATTGAAAAATAACTGTCATTATAGTTCATTGGTCTATGTATTGCACACAGAGCTGTCAGCAATGACTTCTTTGGGGTGATATGATCAGTTAATTGGGATGAATTGGTTTCCATTCAGGTGGTTCAACTAAATGGCATTTACCATATTACCTGCTTTAGGATCAGGCCATGGAAGGGGGGTTGGGGAGGAGGGCTAAGCCGATATTTGTACAGAGGGGCTCCCTATCTCGGCATTGTCTGTGGATGCTGTTGGGCTTGGCCACTACATTATTCCCGTGATCCTTAGAGCAGGTGGTCTCCTGCTCCGCTGTTTGAGCCTGGTCCACTCTCCCATCGGAAATTTGTGCTTAGCTGTTGCATAGCCTGCAGAAAGAGGGTCCAGTCTACTTATACTCTCGCAGACCTAAAGAGAAGCTGTACATCAGTCCCTCCAACTGGTATATATCCCACAAGTGCTTAATCCACATGTTTCTGTTGGGGGAGAGGCATTGCTGTAGCCCAAGGACACATCTTCCCACCTTTATCAATGAGAGTTGCAACGCAAGAGTCTCAGAGGATATTGAGGTAGTCGCAGTAGACAGCGGTGTGGTCTGAGAGGATCTCAGTGCTAGTCATGGCATCCTGGATCACTGGCCACACTGGTTGGCTTTGAGAGCAGGACCAAAAGTTGTGCAAGTCTAGCTGGAGCTGCTCCAGCATTCAGCAGACATGGGGGGCGGGGGATGAATGTTAATTGCATGAACTTGAGTTGGCTCCTTCAGATTTTACTCCACGCAATAATTTTGAGGGCGCTTCCCTGAATTTCTAAAGTAAAAAAACAAGGATTTTGAAATGTAAATCCATTTATTTCCATTTCCTTCTGTTTCCTATGCTGCAGAGACATGACTAAGGTTTTCAATGCAGTGCATCATCAAAAAAGAAAGATTTGCATTTATAGAAAACCTTATCACGTCTCCCAGAAATGTCTCAAGTCACCTCACATAGAAGGGCAAACACAGCAAGGCTGCACTGCTGGAGTGGAATCACAGTAGGTGAAAGCACAGATTGAAGAATTGAGACTATGGTGTTATGAATTTGCCCTACAATGAATTACATTGCAGTGCAGTGACAGTTGTTATCTGGACAAAAGGAAGCAGCAAAATTCAAGGGGGGTAATTTTAACTTTGGGCGATAGTATAAAATGTGCAATATTGAATACACCATGCCCGATTTTCATTTCAATGGTGGGGAAAATCGAGCTTGGGGTATAATGGGCAGATAATTCAATATGGCCCATTTTACACTATCGCCTAAAGTTAAAAGTACCCCCAAGATGTGATCCCCATCCACTCCCCCTGCCCCTATTCTGCATCATGTCAGCTTTTGGACATGGCAATACTGAAGTGGCACAGCTTGGATTAGTTTGAAGCGATGCTACCACTCATTTCTCCATACAGCATTGACACCAAATGAGGCATCCTCTGTTCAATCCCAATGAAATGCACAAAATTATTGGGAGAGGAAACCTCATAATTATAAAAAGCAAAATGAGCCTGAAACAGAGCCATCAATGTACGTTACAACTTACTTAAGTCCTGAAACACGTATGTGAGATAAGAATTTCCATCACATGCTTGATTGGTTAAGTAGATCTCTACCTCTGATTTCTAGTCCACTGGTGTTTGCCCATCAGTCGATAAAGGCAGCAGCCCCACATTCGTTTATAAGGACAGTGGTAGAGATTAATTATGTCACCTAGGTGCAACGATGTGATAAAGGAAAATGATCGTATTTGGGACAAATGTATTAATCTCTTTTGAAAACAATTGTTTTTCATCTCACTGACGACAATTATTGAGCTAATGAATTGTTTGGGGCAATTTACACTTTAACTGATGGAGGTAATGATTTATACAAAGAGAAGCCTGATAAATCATTATAACGTGGCTGATAATCTGCACTAGTTGTAAATGTGGGATTCTTTGCCCGTGTGCTTGTTGCTGTGGTAACAGGAGCCCGGACAGTGATTGCTGCTTTAGCCAGTGTATTTGAAGTCACTGTAGGACATGAACTTAAATCTTTTAAAGAGCTTTCATAGTGAAGCAGAGTTTTGCTCTACTTTTAATGCATTCTGTACATCCCCTGTACCACTTATCACTCACTGGGCCAGAGGTCTAAATCCAAGTGCTTGCCAGTGTTACTGCTTAACCAAACTCTAGGAGGTGTACAAGCAGGCTAGGACCAATCACCCTCCCATTACCACTCCCTGTGGGGAAAATACCGAGATGCTGAAAATCAGCAGGCCTTTGATCCCGGAGTAACAGGTGGGATTGGCCCACCAGGAACCTTCGCCACTGACCCTGCTGAAGTATCTGGGCTCAGGGAAAGGTTCCCTCATCGGAATAAAGCTGGGTGGTATCCACACCACTATGCTAGCATGGTAGTTTTCCTGCCTCTGAGTCAGAAGGTGCAGAGTTCAAATCCCACTCCAGAAAGTCCCGTCCCCCCCTCCTGTCTCATTGTATGGGTTGTGGGATCCCTTGGTTTTAAGAAGGAATGAGACAGATTTGTGTCAGCAAATGCGATTCAAGGTTATTAGAAATGCACCAAGGAAACACTAATTTCTAATAATCAACATTGAGGACTTCAAGGGCCACTTCCTCCCCCAACTGTATACTGCAATGCCCCCACCTCTGGTGGGGCTGTCCTGCTGGTGGGACAGGACATTCCCAAGGATGGTGATGGAGAGCTTGGAAGGTAGGTATGATTCTGTATATATAGAAAGTACAGCTCAAGAGAAGGCCATTCGGCTCATCGTGCCTGTGCCGGCTCTTTGAAAGAGCTGCCCAATTAGTTCCATTCCCTTGCTTTTTCCACATAGCCCTGCAAATTTTTTCCCTTCAAGTATTGATCTAATTCGCTTTCGTCGGAAAACGGCAATACCATTGAGGTACTTGAAGCGGTCACATGTAAATTGAAGCAGAGTTGAGCAGGCTCTTTGACTCTGACGGCATTTGTGTGGATAAAAAGCTAATGTCAGAAGTGGGATTTGAACCCATGCACCTAGAAAGGGACCAAAATTCACCAATCTTTAGTAAGGATTATCAGTCCTTGAATCTAGCACCTTAGACCACTAGGCCATTCTGACAACCAGCCAATATAGTGTTCCAAAAGTGTCCTCCAAAATCTGTACGCTTACTGAGTTGCCTCGCACTGATTCCTCCTATGCAAATACAATACACACACCATTCAATCTTCTTGAATGACATATCAGGCAGTGCCAGTCATGAAGTTCACCATCCCTGCAGTGAAACCAACATTCATACACACATATTTCTCACAAAAACTCGCATTTTACAAACTATCACTTAGCATCGTCCTCGTCTACATTTCTGCTTGCTCAACTTGACAAAACTCAAGCAGCATCGATGCATTCAAACACAAGCCATTCAAAAACAAAGCATAATCCAACATTCATTCCAAGCAGAACCTTTCAGTCTCTCATTCTCGTGCCTTTCCTTTTCTCACAATACGTTTACTTTATGTGAGAAGTGCTATTTGGAGCCCGGCTGCCCAGAAAATCACCAGGATCTACCTAACTTTGTGAAGGGAAACAGGCCACTCTGCAGGTTTTGGGCCCTTGGCCTAAAGCATTAAGCACTGCCATCTGAAAGGCTCGGCCTACAAAGTCTTGGAGGCCGATTTTAAAACGGAATTGTGGGTGCGTTGGGGGCGGGGAGGCTGCGAAAATCGGGAAAATCCCGAGCAGGTTCAGAAGCCGGCTCCAACCCGCTGACTTCCAGGGTTTCCACAGATGCACCTGTGCACGCACGCTTCACGAATCCAGAAGTCCACCACTTATTGACATCGTTGATCTTGTTTAAGTCGTTAATTTTGTGGCGACTGAGGCAGGGGTGCGATTTTAATTCAACCTCAGCGTGAACTTCATGTTCTACCAGACGTGTTTCGGTCAGCAGCCAATTGGACATTTAAATGCTTGTTTGATAGATGGGGCTAAAAGGTAAGTTATTGCAGCAGGGCACTCAAGTGTCTCAGACAAACTTTTGGCTGAGAGATCTTTGTGCTAAAACTGAAAATTCTTCGTTTACGCTCAGAATTCTTCTGTTTACGCATATTTACCAACTTTTTGGATCCCCTCAAACTGACGCCATCAGGATGGGGGGCACCGTGGCTGCATTCACCACCACATCCAAGGACATAGAAACATAGAAACATAGAAAATAGGAACAAGAGTGGGCCATTCGGCCCTTCGGGCCTGCTCTGCCATTCAAAATTATCATGGCTGATCGTCTAACTCAGTACCCTGTTCCAGCTTTTTCCCCATACCCCTTAATCCCTTTAGCATTAAGAAATATATCTATCTCCTTCTTGAATACATCTAATGACTTGGCCTCCACTGTCTTCTGTGGTAGAGAATTCCACAGGTTCACCACCCTTTGAGTGAAGAAACTTTTCCTCATCTCGGTTCTAAATGGCATACCCCGTATCCTGAGACTGTGACCCCTGGTTCTGGACTCCCCAGCCATCGGAAACATCCTCTTTGCATCTAGTCTGTCTAATTCTGTTAGAATTTTACATGTTTCGATGAGATCACCTTTCATTCTTCTAAATTCAAGTGAATATAGGCCTAGTCGAACCAAGCTCCCCTCATACGTCAGTCCTGCCATCCCAGGAATCAGTCTGGTAAACCTTCGTTGCACTCCCTCCATGGCAAGGACATCCTTCCTCAGATAAGGAGACCAAAACTGCACACAATACTCCAGATGTGGTCTCACCAAGGCCCTGTATAAGTGCAGTAAGACATCCCTGTTCCTGTACTCAATTCCTCTTGCAATGAAGGCCAACATACCATTCACCTTCCTAACTGCTTGCTGCACCTGAATGCTCGCTTTCAGTGACTTGGGTACAAGGACACCCAGGTCTCGTTGCACCTCCCCTTTTCCCAATCTATCACCATTCAGATAATAATCTGCCTTTCTGTTTTTACAACCAAAGTGGATAACCTTACATTTATCCACGTTGTACTGCATCTGCCATGTTCTTGCCCACTCATCCAACTTGTCTAAATCACATTGGAGCCTCTTTGCATCCTTCTCACAGCTCACATTCCACCCCAGCTTTGTGTCGTCTGCAATCTTGGAAATGTTACATTCAGTTCCCTCATCCAAATCATAGTGGGGTTACATTTGCCACCCTCCAATCTGTAGGAACTGTTCCAGAGTCTATAGAATTTTGGAAGATGATCACCAATATATCCACTATTTCCAGGGCCACTTCCTTTAGTACTCTGGGATGTAGATTATCAGGCCCTGGGGATTTGTCAGCCTTTAGCCCGATTAATTTCCCTAGCACTATTTATTTTTACTAATACTGATTTCCTTCATTCCTCCCTCTCACTAGACCCTTGGTTCCCTAACATTTCTGGGAGGTTATTTGTGTCCTCCTTTGAGAAGACAGAATCAAAGTATGTGTTTAATTGTTCTGCCATTTCTTTGTTCCCCATTATAATTTCCCCCATTTCTGATGTAAGGGACCTACATTTGTCTTCACTAATCTTTTTCTCTTGACATATTTATAGAAGTTTTTATAGTCAGTTTTTATGTTCCCTGCTAATTTACTCTCATACTCTATTTTTCCCCTCTTAATCAATCTCTTTGTCCTCCTTTCCTGAATTCTGAATTGCTCCCAATCCTCAGGCTTGTCGCTTTTTCTGGCAATTTTATATGTCTCCTCTTTGGATCTAATACTATCCCTAATTTCTTTTGTAAGCCACGGTTGAGCCACCTTTCCTGTTTTAATTTTTGCGCCAGACAGGAATGAATAATTGTTGTAATTCCTGCACATGTTCTTTAAATATTAGCCATTGCCGATCCACCGTCATCCCTTTTAGTAAAGTTTCCCGATCTATCACAGCCAACACGCACCTCATACTTTCGTAATTTCCTTTATTTAGATTCAGGACCCTAGTTTCAGATTCGACTACTTCACTCTCCATCTTAATGAGGAATTCTATCATGTCGCTCTTCCCGATTGGACTCCGCACAACAAGATTGTTAATTAATCCTTTTTCATTGAACAATGCCCAATCTAGAATCGCCTGCTCTCTAGTTGGTTCCTCATCGTATTTGTCTAGAAAACCTTCACATATACACTCCAGGAATTCCTCCCCCACGGTATTATTGCTAATTTGGTTTGACCAATCTATATGTAGATTAAAGTCGCCCATGATTATAGTTGGACCCTTCTTGCATGAGTCTCTAATTTCCTGTTTAATGCCCTCCCCTACATCTCCACTACTGTTTGGGGGCCTATAGACAACCCCCACCAATTTTTTCTGCCCCTTGTTATTTCTTAGCTCCACCCATACAGATTCCACATCATGATTTTCCGAGCCAATATCCTTCCTCCTTTACGAAAAACGCTGCCCCACCTCCTTTCCCCTTTTGCCTGTCCTTCCTAAATATTGAATACCCCTGGATGTTCAGTTCCCATCCTTGATCATCCTGCAGCCATGTCTCCGTAATCGCAACTATATCATAACCGTTAATATCTATCTGTGCTGTTAATTCATCTACCTTATTGCGAATGCTCTGTGCATTAAGACACAATGCCTTTAGACTTGTCTTTTTAAGATTGCTAGTCATCTTAGTTTTATTTTGCACTATGGCCCTATTTGTTTTTCACCCTTGTTTTCTTTGCCTTCCACTATTGCTTCTTCCCTTTCAGTCTTTTGTTTCTATCCTTGTTTCCCTCTCCTCTGTCTCCCTGCTCAGGTTCCCATCCCTCTGCCACTCTAGTTTAAACCTTCCCCAACAGCACTAGCAAACACCCCCGTGAGGACATTGGTCCCGGTCCTGCTTGGGTGTAACCTGTCTCGCTTGTACAGCTCCCACCTTCCCCAGAACCGGTCCTAATGTCCCAGGAATCTAAATCCTTCCCTCCTACACCATCCCTGCAGCCACGCATTCATCTGGTCTATTCTCCTGTTCCTATACTCACTAGCACGTGGCACTGGTAGTAATCCTGAGATCACTACCTTTGAGGTCCTGCTTTTTAATTTATCTCCTAACTCCTTAAATTCACCTTGCAGGACCTCATCCCTTTTTTTACCGATGTCGTTGGTACCAATATGGACCACGACTACTGGCTGTTCACCCTCCCCCTCCAGAATGCCCTGCAGCCGCTCTGTGACATCCTTGACCCTAGCACCAGGGAGACAACATACCATCCTGGAGTCTCGTTTGTGGCTGCAGAAACGCCTATCTGTTCCCCTTACAATGGAATCCCCTATCACTATAGCCCTGCCACTCTTATTCCTCCCCACCTGTGCAGCAGAGCCACCCTTGGTGCCACGAACTTGGCTCTTGCTGCTTTCCCCTGATAAGCCATCTCCCCCAACAGTATCTAAAGTGGCATATCTGTTTGAGAGGGAGATGGCCCCAAGGGACTCCTGCTCTACCTGCCTAGTCCTTTTACTCTGCCTGGCAGTCACCCATTTCCTTTCTGCCTGTGTAATCTTTACCTGCGGTGTGACCACCTCACTGAACGTGCGATCCACGATAATCTCAGCATCGCGGATGTTCCACAGTGAATCCACCCGCAGCTCCAGCTCTGAAATGCGGTTAGCCAGAAGCTGCAGCTGGACACACTTCCTGCACACATGGTCGCCAGTGATCTGTAGTGTCCATGACTTCCCACATAGTGCAGGAGGAGCATATCATGGGTGCGAGCTCTGCTGCTATGACTTGCCTTAGATTTACACTGCGTTCACTTCTTGGACTCTCTTCCCGCTCTCGGGACTCTCCTTTTACACTGTGCTCACCTCTCGGGACTCTCCTTTTACACTGCGCTCACCTCTCGGACTCTCCTCCTGCTCTCGGACGAGCAACATCACCATCCTCGCCAGGCACGGTGTGCACTTCCGCCACTTGGAGCGCCACATCACAGTGCTGTGCCACAGGGAACTACACAAGAACACAGAGGGCAACAACAACAGAGGGAACGACATCGCAGGAGGCACTACCTCGTCAGAGGGTCTACAGACCGAGGTTCAGCTTCCTAGACCTCTCTGGGGAGCAGTGTATACGAAGGCTCAGGGAGAGTCGCCAGGTGGTCGCAGACATCTGCAGCCTCCTTCATCCCGAGCTGCTCTCGGTTGGGCCTGGAGGCATCTCATTACCTGTCGCTGTTAAAGTCACCACTGCCCTCAACTTCTTTGCCTCCGGATCATTCCAGGGTGACATCACCGGGATCTCTCAGTCATCTGCACACAAGTGCATAAGGCAGGTCACCGACGGCTTGTTTCGTAGGGCCTTGCAGCGTGTCAACTTCCCCATGGATGACCTCAGCAGACATAAGAACATAGGAAGGGACATAGGAACAGGAGTAGGCCATTCAGCCCCTTCTGCCTGCTCCGCCATTTGATAAGATCATGGCTGATCTGTGATCTAGCTCCATTTACCTGCCTTTGGCCCATATCCCTTAATAACTTTGGTTGCCAAAAAGCTATCAATCTCACATTTAAATTTAGCAATTGAGTTAGTATCAATTGCCGTTTGCAGAAGAGAGTTCCAAACTTCTACAACCCTTTGTGTGTAGAAATGTTTTCTAATCTCACTCCTGAAAGGTCTGGCTCTAATTTTTAGACTGTGCCCCCTACTCCTAGAATCCCCAACCAGCGGAAATAGTTTCTCTCTATCCACCCTATCCGTTCCCTTTAATATCTTATAATCTTCGATCAGATCACCCCTTAACCTTCAAAACTCTAGAGAATACAATTTGTGTAATCTCTCCTCGTAACTTAACTCTTGAAGTCCAGGTATCATTCTAGTAAACCTACGCTGCACTCCCTCCAAGGCCAATATGTCCTTCCGAAGGTGAAGTGCCCAGAACTGCTCACAGTACTCCAGGTGCGGTATAACCAGGGTTTTGTATAGCTGCAGCATAACTTCTGCCCCCTTGTACTCTAGTCCTCTAGATATAAAGGCCAGCATTCCATTAGCCTTATTGATTATTTTCTGCACCTGTTCATGACACTTCAATGATTTATGTACCTGAACCCCTAAGTCCCTTTGGACATCCACTGTTTTTAACTTTTTACCATTTAGAAAGTACCCTGTTCTATCCTTTTTTGATCCAAAGTGGATGACCTCACATTTGTCTACATTGAATTCCATTTGCCACAGTTTTGCCCATTCACCTAATCTATCAATATCGCTTTGTAATTTTATGTTTTCATCTACACTGCTTACAGTGCCAGCAATCTTTGTGTCATCGGCTAACTTAGATATGAGACTTTCTATGCCTTCATCCAAGTCGTTAGTAAATATTGTGAATAATTGAGGCCCCAAGACAGATCCCTGCGGGACTCCACTAGTCACATCCTGCCAATGTGAGTACCTTCCCATTACGGAGAGGGCAGTGGGATTCCACTCTGTGGCTGGCTTCCCACTGGTGCAGGGTGCAATCAATTGCACCTATAGAGCAATACAAGCACCTCCACACGAGCCAGGACTGTTCATCAACAGGAAGCGGTGTCACTCCATCTACACTCGGCTCGTTTGTGACCACTGCAAAAGATTCCTTCACGTGTGTGCCAGATTCCCTGGCTGCTGCCACAATTCCTTCATTCTGAGGGAATCCAACATCACGGGGCTCTTCCACGCACCGAACACCCATAAGGGCTGGCTCCTCGGGGACAAGGGATACCCCCTGCACATGTGGCTCATGACACCTCTGCGCAACCCCATCACCGAGCAACAGCATCAATATAACGTTAACCACATCGCCACCAGGTCTACAATTCAGCACGCTATAGGGCTGCTCAAGATGCAATTTAGGTGCCTTGATCATTCTGGGGGAGGGCTTCAATACGCACCAGACAGAGTGGGACGCATTATAGTCATGTGTTTTGCCCTGCACAACAGGGCACAACAGAGAGGGGTGCCGCTTGAGGAGGCCCCATCCACACCTGCCATCACATTGAGGAGGAGGAGGAGGAGGAGGAGGAGGAGGTGGAACCCATGGGCAGAGCAGCGGCTCACCTGGCTGCTCGTGAGGCCAGGGAGTCACTGATATGTGAACGCTTCTCCTAACATCAGAAAGTGTGAAGAGTCCAGTCCTCAGACCACCTGGAAAGAGCAACGTCAACACCAGCCCCCTCCCCCAACTCCCTGCACAAAACAGTCCTGCAACTACACATACACCCACTGTAAAGTGACCCAATGGGTGGCATCAAGTGTCGCCGTTCATGGTGAAGTTCATGAAAGGGCCCTATCACAAAATCCAGTCAAGAATGGGCAAGACGTGGCAGTAGTGGTGACAATCATAACATTTAATGTGAATATAACAAAAACCAAATATAAATGAAAAACATGACAGTCTGTCAGACACCCTTGTGCATAAACTTCGTGATCACAAATCCTTAGCCTTCCTCTTTCTACCGCTTCTACGTGGTGCATCCCCTGCAGCAGAGGTAGTGGCAGGTTGCTCATGTTCATGCCTGGACTGCTTAGATGCTTTTGGCCTAAGCCCTCAGGTTTTGGAGCCCGTGAGGGCCCCCTCCAAAGACTGCTCCACCTGTACCTGTGCAGGGGCAGACTCGGCCACCTGGAGATGAGGCAGCATTGCGTGTACTGGTTGAAAGGTGGGGGGCAACAGGTAATAGATAGGAGGGCTTTGAGTGGCGTCCCCACTTCCATGTCCCCTTTCGCCATCATCCCTCTCCTGGGCCAGGCGCACATCACTCCTACCATTCTGCTGGACGACAGTTTCGAGGACATGTGTCTTGCCTTGGAAGGCCATTTCTAAAGTATCTGTCTGTAAGGCGGCAGAATGTTGTTCACCCTGAGTCCAAACGGCCGTTGTCAGGGCCTGAATGGACTCATTTGTGAGCCGTGCTTGAAGCTCAACAGAGGCTAGCCTTCTGCCCATCACAGACATTCCTGCACTTACCTGCGGCACTGCCTCAGACAGTTGCGCACATCCCTGTGACAGTATCTCAGAGATTCCCTCCTGTACCTGTTCCACCATTCCACTCATGCAGGAGTTGGACTCCTCCATCCCTCTGTGCGATTGTGGAGAGTGCGCGTGGCACCTGTTCCAGCACCTCACAAATGTGCTGCTGCCCCTCGATCATTCTCCTTTGAAGGATGGCCCCCAGGGTTCAGCATCTGCGTCCAGCTGAGCAAAGCCTGGGGAGGAGAATGCCCACTGATGCGGACTCTCCACAGGTACCCCTGCCACCAGTGTCTGCTCATGCTCACATGTGTGTGGTGACTCACCAGGTGCCAACCCAACTAACTGGCTACTAAGACCCACCAAAGTGTGAGTATCTGCACTGGTAGATAGCTCACTAAAATGTGATGGTGCACCCTCAGAGGCCTGGAGCTCCTCTGAGGAACGGCCCTCTGCCATCACTGCGGTCGTTGAATGGCCTGTAAGAGAACAGAAGGCAATATTAAGCATCATCACAGATGTGTCATGTTGCGATGAGCATACTGAGGTGTTCAACATGGCAATCATTGTTAACATCAATTCATATTGTGTGTGATGAATGTTAAAGTTGTGTCCCCAACGAAAAGGCACTCGAGGGTATGGCTGATCACCAGGGCCTCCTCCTCCGCGTCTGTGAGGACCACTATTTGTTGTGGCCCCCCCCTCCAGTCCTCGCCCTCTCGCGTGCATTTTGCACTCTCTTCTAGAAGGGGAGAAAGTACAGACATGTGAGTGAGTGATGGTGAAGTGGCCATCCGATGAATGCATTGCTTTGGGTGAGGCTGACCGTGAAAGAGATGCATCAGAGGGTGAGTATGAGACAGAGCTATCATATTGGATGAGGATTGGGGTGAGTGGTAGTGGTGGGGTGACTAATGGGGAGGTGAGGAAATGCTGAGGAAGTGCAGGTAAGTTGAGGATGAGCCTTAAATGGGTGTGAGGAGTGATGTGATGGAGTCGTGTTGGCAGTGCAGAATGAGTTGGGGGGAGGGGGGGCGATGATGTGTAACACGGAATACAGGCGAATCAGTAAGTGTACTCACTTTTGCTGACCTGGTTAGGTCATTGAAATGTTTTCTGCACTGGACCCAGGTGTGGGAGATGTTGCTGTTGCTGGTGACCTCCTCTCCCACCTTGAGCCAAGCCTTCTTGGTGGCAGACACAGGGCACTTCCTCCCGTCTGCGGGGTAAAACACTTCCCTCCTTCTCCTCACCCTGGCCAGTAGCTGCTGCAGTGAGGCATCATTAAACCTTGGAGCAGCCTTGCCACTGTGCTGTTCCATTGGGCTTGATTTTCCGGGGAAATTGTGGGCGCATTGGGGGCAGGGGGGCTCCAAAGATCGGGGAAATCCCGTTCGGGTTCAGAAGCCGGCTCCAACCCACCGACTTCTGAGTTCCCCACGGATGTACCTGTGTGCGAGCGGGCGTTCTGAGTCCGGAAGTCCCGCTGGCAATTAAAGCCGGTGGGATGATAGTTAAAGATCCAAATGTACCTCATTGAGGTACTTAAGGCACTTTAGTTGTATTATATTAGGTAGTTGGAACGATTTTTAACTTACCTGGGCGGATTTCCCACGGCTTCTGATTCACGCCTGGTGAAACCAGGCATGAAAGGCCGGATTAGGCAAAAAGAAATGAAATAAATTAAATAAAAAACCATTGCATGAAGTTAAAATACAAAATCAACCTACCTTTCCACCCCGCTCCGATGTCCGATGTCTCTCTCTCCAATCTCCCCTTCTTCACCCCCCCCGATGCCCCCCCGATCTTCCCCCTCCCCCCCCCCCCCCCGATCCTCCCCTCTCCCCCACCCTCCGATCTTCCATTCCAGCGGCGGATGACGTCTCTCTCTCTCTCTCTTTCTCTGCCCCCCAACATCGCGTTGCAGCTCCTGACGGCAGCCAGCCTGTCAATCAGGCTGGCTGCGGGGCGCGAAACCCGGAGAGAACGCTAATCACCATCAATTACGATGCGATCGCATCGGAAACGGTAAGATTTTATTAGTAGGGTTACCCGCGCACCCATTGACCCCACGCCAGTCCCCCCGCTGCCATCCAGCCGCCCTTTCAAAATCAAGCCCAAGAACTCTGGCAACTTTTACGTGCTGATGACTGAATTGCTTGGCTCTGGTGTCTTTTTTTCTGGCAAACTGTTAATGTCACAAGTAGCATTGGAAGTAATTCCCTGAGTGATGGAGCAGAATCAGCAGCCTTTGTATGGAAGAAGTTTCATTCTATGATACTGGTGCCCTTTTTCTGAGTTACACCACTGTCTGCAGTGGGATTGAAAGCCACAATACTGGAAAGCAATGTGGAATGCAGCAACGGAGATAGCGTAAAAATGTAATTTTCTGTGTGTGCTGCCTTTTTTGTGCGGGAAAGGAGAAGTGTGATTTGAAATCTTATCGCTGAAGAAAAGGTTAGGATGTGGCACGTTTTGTGAGGAAACTAAGTCATTCTCTGAATGGTGCCTTTCATTTCATGGTATCATAATAGGTACAGCACAAGAGGAGGCCATTCAGCCCATCGTGCCTGTGCTGGCTCTTTGAAAGAGCTGTCCAATAAGTCCCATTCCCTTGCTCTTTCCACATAGCCCTGCAAAATGTTTCCTTCAAGTATTGATCTAATTCACTTCCGTTGGCAAACTGCGATCCATTGAGGTACTTGAAGCGGCCACATGTAAATTGAAGCAGAGTTGAGCAGGCTCTTTGAGGCTGTGCGGATAAAAAGCGGATGTCAGAAGATATGCTTATGTCAGCCCATAAAACCCTCATGCCATATCGGACAAACCACCCTTTTGACTGGTATACAGATTGTTATGGCCATGGAAGAAACATTCACATCATGGCCTGTTAGACTGTTAATCAGTATGTGAATCCTTCCACTATGACTTCACACTATTTTCCAAGGGAAGAGTGTGAAGATATGACAACAACCTCAGAGATTTGGCGAATTAGTGCTGGCCTGCCACTTGCCTCCACTGCAGACCTAATGAAAGTATGATTTTTTCAATGGGAACATTAACACCCACCCCCCCATCTTTACCAGGGGGCCAATGAAGACCCAGAGATAGCATAATTTTAGGGGGACAGAGGCCTGGACCTACAAGTGGGCCTAACGTCTGTTGGCCAAGGAGAACACTATGCCTGCTTTCTCCCAACGTATCAATTACCTGGCAGAACCCACATTGCCAAATCAGTCGCATGAGCATTTTGTGGCACAGAAGCAGCCAACCAACTCTTGCTATTCTAGCCCTCACGTTGCATCTTGTGGATGCACTAGGAGAAAGAAAGGCACATTTGGGCACTCAGGGAAAGCACATGTAAGGAAAGAGTAGGTTGGAGTTTGTTGTATTGAAGGAGAATGTGCATTTATGTTGTGCTTTGTTATTCTTGGAGATTACAGCCATACAGGTGATTATTGTCATATAGGTACATCTTATATATCCGGTTCTAAGTTCACCCTAGTGTATTGGAAATGCAACTTCAGGAATTTCAGGCTCTAGTGTTACTGGCCCTCATTGAATTATATTTAAATTTGTTCTTTGGGGACTATGTGGACAGATCACGGCATTGAGAAAGTCAATTATCAGGTAAAAAAACAGCAAAAATGGCTTCCACCCCATGAGTGGCCAAAAATATTTGCCCCAAACCACCAGAAATGGCAAGTAAATTTAGCACTCGGAGGTCCATGAGAGGTCAGTAAATTGCTTGTGGATTTAAGGCTCCGGGTCACAAGAATCCAAAAGGAAATGCCTGGCTTTCTCTTTTTTGAAGATTGTTTTTGCATCTGCAACAAAGTGTGACATTTGGAGTGTGCTAGACACAATGGCCCCAATTCTCATGCCTGGTGGGGAGAACAGGGCGCTCTATATTGGAGTGAAGAACTTACCGCTCCATTCCCATATCCATCCACCCGCTACCATTTTGATCGGGGCCTTCGGATAGGCGGCCAAGGGTTTGCCAGACACAGACAGAAATTAAAGTATTTGCCAAATTGACCCTAACTGGCTGAGTTCATTTCTGATAGTAATTTGGGTTCTTCTTTACATGTTCTAGTTGTATGAATGAGCCTCCTCCAGCAAAGCACAGCAGGAAAATGTTCAAGAAAAGTGGTTACTCACCTCACATTAATCTTTTGCTATATAAGACAGCAAATACATTTGATGAATGAAATTGCATTTATGTGGCCCGTCGGAACTGTCGATCGACGAGTCAAGCGTCATATCCCGTTCTTACAAGTCTTTCAGCGTCTGTAGGTGTCCATCGCGTTCCTCCTCGTCTGAGCAGACCCTGTGTATTCGCAGGGCCTGTCCATAGGGGATGGCCTCTTTGACGTGGTTAGGGTGGAAGCTGGAGAAGTGGAGCATCGTGAGGTTGTTCGTGGGCTTGCGGTAGAGTGAGGTGCTGAGGTGCCCGTCTGAGGGCCCGACGGGCCACAGCGAAAAATCGCATAGACCTCCTCAGATGACAAACACGGGACACAACCAACAGAGTACCCTTCGTCGTCCAGTACTTCCCCGGAGCGGAGAAACTACGCCATGTTCTTCGCAGCCTTCAACATGTCATCGATGGCGACAAACACCTTGCTAAGGCCATCCCCACGCCTTCACTACTCGCCTTCAAACAGCCACCTAACCGCAAACAGACCATCGTTCGCAGCAAATTACCCAGCTTTCAGGAGAACAGCGACCACGACACTACACAACCCTGCCACGGCAACCTCTGCAAGAAATGCCAGATCATCGACACAGATACCACCATCACACGAGAGGACACCACCCACCAGGTACATGGTTCATACTCCTGTGACTCAGCCAACGTTGTCTACCTCATACGTTGCAGGAAAGGATGCCCCGGAGCACGGTACATCGGCGAGACCATGCAGACACTGCGACAACGGATGAACGGACACCGCACAACAATCGCCAGACAGGAGGGTTCCCTCCCAGTCGGGGAACACTTCAGCAGTCAAGGACATTCAGCCTCTGATCTTCGGGTAAGCGTTCTCCAAGGCGGCCTTCGAGACACACAACAACGCAAAATCGTCGAGCAGAAATTGATAGCCAAGTTCCGCACCCATGAGGACGGCCTCAACCGGGATCTTGGGTTCACGTCACGCTACATGTAACCCCACCTGACGTAGCGTCATCCAGACTCAAGTCGTAGTTGGCTTGTTCTCCATACACAGATGTGGCCGGACCTGCCGCGATTTCCAGCAAAAAAAAGTTATCTGTTTTTAATACAAACCCCAGCATCTGCTACATTTGACCCCTTGTGACCCCACCTCAGTATTCTTGGATGTAAGGTTTTCCTGACTAACCTGTTTGAATACCATTCACTCCTTTGATTGCTGTGATTATCTCTCTGCTGAGGTGTGATAAAGGGCAGTTAGAAAGATTATCTGTAATCACCAGGCATTGTTCTCTGACTATATATGCTGTGCCTATATGCATCTCTTCACTTCACCTGACGAAGGAGCAAAGCTCCAAAAGCTTGTGATTTCAAATAAAGCTGTTGGACTATAACCCGGTGTTGTGCGACTCCTTACATTTGTCCACCCCAGTCCATCACCGGCATCTCCACATCATGTCTTTCTCTTTTCACTGCGCTCTTTCCCTCATGCACTCTGCATGACAAAGTGGGGCTGTTTTGAGCTGCCACTCATCTGTTTCTTTGAACCCTCGCCACTAACTGTTAACCCGTGCGCTGGGCCTCGCGCTGCCTTCAGGCAGCCGCCCTGAACACTCGAGTCAATCTAGCGACTGAAGAATTCCAGTCGAGAACGCAACGTGAAATTTGGAGACTGAGCGTCCATTTTACAGAGGAAACATGGGCGGCAGTGAGTTGAATTTCTCCCCCATGGGATGATATCCCAGCATGAGTCACTGCCTTCAGGAGAAGGGGGAGATGGAGAGGGAAGAAAGGATATTTTTCACATATCTAGTGTCTTTGAACAAAATGTGCAAAAAATAAATATTTTGAATGCTGTTGGAAGCCTGTAGTTTGTTCATTCAGCCAGCTGAAACCTGTAATGATACAAATTCTTCCAAAAAAAAAAGATGCGTTTCTCAATTTCATAACAGACATTAAAACTCAAATGAAATAAGTATATATTTGGTTGTTACTGGTAACATTGCAAAGCCCTAAGTCCTCATTTCCAAATGTTAAACATAAGAATTTGCCTGCTTGTCTCATTAAGCGGATGTGATATCCCACTTCCTGTTCGATAGTGAGTTGGCACAAATAATTAAAAATTGAACAACATGTTTTATTGCTACAGATGCACAGGAAATGGATTTCTCAACCTGCCCTGCATGCATGAGTTGTACACCAGTGGAACGCTGCCAATGTTATATTATTCAAAGCTAGGCCGCTCTCCAAGCAATCATGTCGCCATTAGTGATGTTAATCATCTGGGATCCAATCAATACCATCCTACATTATTTTAAAGACCCCAATTTTACTGAAGCCAAAGAAAGTGCAGCTAAGTAATATTCTACACCGCTCAATTGTGCAGCGCTCACAAATCATGTGTTGCTGAGAGATCCTATTAGGTTGGGCTTCACTACTTTTGTTTAGCTCCAACATCAGCAGTAATTCCCAGAGGTTTTTTTGGGCTCCTCTTCCTGTGCTCCATTAATTTTTCATCATCTTTTACTTATTTTCTTTTCTCTATTAGGCTGAGCTGTCGAATCCGGGCAAGTTTTAGGTGTGAGATTTTTCAGTTGCCGGCTGTGTTATCGTTCGGGCTTTTTCCAACACTTCATTCTTGTGCACAATCCCTTGTGATCTGAAATCATTTTCTTAACTCTTTGCCCACAATGAGTTAATGTAGCCTAGGGCTAACAATTAGCCCCAATCACATTAACTTGCTTACTGGATTTCACATGGGGGTCGGGGGGGGGGGGGGGCGGGGGAGAGATAAATTTTAACTCCAGCCCAAAATGAGCATGAAATCTAGGGGTGTTTCCTTGGATCCACACAAATCATCTTTAGGTTTATACCTCATCTGAATGTAACAGACTAGTTACCGGCACCAAAATCAGCCAGCTTCTACCTGGAGCCAGCTGACAGTTTAATCCTGTTGAGGGAGGGGTGGGGGACCATCACGGGGGTTGGGAGGGTTGTGGTGAGAATGGGCTGGCAGTGGGTCTCTGTAGTTTCGAATTTAACCCCGCAAGTTGCAGGCACCAAATGGAAGGTTGAAAACTATCCGGGTTCTGCAATGGAAATGTCTTGACCTTAAACTGACCACGGGGGCGGAGGTGAGAACAGGATGGCAGCAGGCCATTGTAGCTTTGGGCGGCCCAGAGGGGCAATGCTGTCCCTCCAAGCCCCACAGAAATTTCCGCCCCCCACTCCCCCAGATTTCCCAGACTGCTTATGGAGCTGCCTCCAGCAGTGCCTTTAAGATCCATTGGTTAGGCTGCTCAGCGCCTGGTACAACTGCATGATGCATTTGCATGTGAAAATGGCAATCGGAGTCCTACAACCAGCATAGAACCTCGATTTGTATATTTAAACAGCTTTATTTTTTAGCAAGAGTGCTGGACGCCCAATTAAAGGATTTGCTGAAAATTGAATCAGGTGGGTCTTGAGGTTCAAGGGGTGTCTAAGGTACCCACCCGATTTTTAAGCAGCTGAAAATCACACCCAAGATGTCCACTCCCGTTTGTGTGAACTTGGATAGTAAAAATACCATTTGGACCATTTTCATACAAGCTAATGCTACTGCTGACATTTATTTACAATTAGGAGGTTGACAGAAACAAACATATAGACAATATATGTTGTTGCACACTAGTTGTTGAGAAGTCCGCAAGGTGATCATTTACCTTTTTCTAAGTGTCCAATTTGCTATACGTAGTATTAAACAGTGTCAGCTCAGTGGCAGCACATTCACTTCTGAGTTAGAAGGCTGTGGGTTCACAGTCCCACTGCAGAGACTGCACCACAAAATGTTAAGTTGACACTTCAATGCAGTACTGAGGGAGTGCTGCACTGTCAGAGGTACTGTCTTTCGGATGAGGCCCCATCTGCCGTCTCAAGTGGATGTGAAAGATTCCATGGCAATATTCAAAGAAGAGCAGGGGAGTTCTCCTGGTTCTCGCCAACATTTATCCCTCAACCAACACCTAAAAAATAAAAAAAAAACAACTTCAGGATGTCTCAAAGCAATTTACAGCCAATGAAATACTTTTGAAGTGTAGTCACTGTTGTAATGTAGGGGAACACACCAGCCAATTTGCACACAGCAAGGTCCCACATACAGCAATGTGATAATGACCAGATAATCTGTTTTAATGATGTTGGTTAAAGAATAAATATTGGCCTGGACACCGGGGAGAACTCCCATTATCTTCTTTGAAACAGTGTCATGGGATCTTTTACATCCGCCTGAAAGGGTAGACAGGGCCTCAGTTCAATGGGCTCGTGTTACCAGGGCTGCGGGTTCGCGGCGGGGGGCTATTGGGTGTGTGGGTAACGAGCCCAGCAAAATCAGTCTGCCCCCCGCGCGATCGCAGCCTAATTGGATCCACTTACCTGGTCTTCCGGGTTCCCCACTGCTGAGCTGTGCGTCGGGCAGACTGCGCATGCGCAGTAAGGTCTGTCAGCTGGAGGAGCTCTATTTAAAGGGGCAGTCCTCCACTGACTGCTGCTGCAACAAATAGCAAAAATTACAGCATGGAGCAGCCCAGGGGAAAGGCTGCTCCCAGTTTAATGATGCCTCACTCCAGGTATCAATAGATGGGGTGAGGAGGAGGGGGAGGACAGAGATCTTCCCCCCAGCGGGCGGGAGGAAGTGGCCTGCCTCTGCCACCAGGAAGGCCTGGCTCGAGGTGGCAGAGGAGGTCACCTGCACCACCAACATATCGCCCACCTGCATACAGTGCAGGAGGCGCTGCAATGACCAAAGTAGGTCAGCCAAAGTGAGTACACTTACTCATTCCCCTACACTCCGTCTGCCACATCACCGCCCCCACCCCACATCTCCTTCTGCACTGCCAACACTACTCTGTCACATCACCCCTCATACCCACTCAAAGCTCATCCTCATCTTACCTGAACTTACTCACCTCGCCAGTACTCATCCCACCACTACCACTCAAACCAATCCTCATACAATCTCATGGCTCTATCTCATACTCACCCTCTCGTGCATTTCTTTCACAGTCAGCCTCACTCAACCTGCCACTACCTGTGCTGCAGCCACAGGGCCTGCATCACATATGTGCAGTAGGCAGCGTAAGGCAAACGTGTCGTGAGCATGAAGGGGATGCACAAGGGTGTTTGAGGGTTTGTCATGGTTTTTACTTATATTGAATTTCTGACCAACTCACATTACATATTATATTGGCACCACTACTGCCACGTCTTTGCGAATCTTGTCTGGTTTGTGCAATAATGCCCTTTCCTGAGGATCACAATGAAGACCCACAACTGATGACACCCATTGTGTCACTGCAGAGTGGGTGTAGGTGTATTTGCAGGGCTCTTTTGTGCAGACGACTGAGAGACGTCAGCGATGTCCCTGGTGGCACCCTGGAAGGATGCAGAGGAGAAGTTGTTGAGGGCAGTGGTGACTTTGACAGCGACAGTTAAGAAGATGGTGCTCGGGCCAGCCGGGAGCAGCTCGGCATGGAGGAGGCTGCAGATGTCCACGACTACATGTCGAGTGACTCTGAGCCTCCGTGTGCACTGCTGCTCAGAGAGGTCCAGGAAGCTGAGCCTTGATCTGTGGACCCTGTGGCGAGGGTAGTGCCCTCTGCGACGCATCTCTCTCTGCGGTTGCCCTCCCTCCTGCTTTGCAGGTGGATGTGTCACAGCACTGTGTTGTGGAGCTCCACGTGTCAGAGGTGGACGGCTTGGCCGGTGAGGCTGGTGATGCTGTTCGCCCTCCGAGGAGGTCATGACTGCAGCTATGGCGGCTCCCATCCGGAAGATGTACATCTGAGAGGGTCCGCAAGGTAGGTACATGTCTCTGGACCCCGGGGTAAGTGTGCAAGTTGGTGAATTTTATTGTTAGGAGGAGGGTGGTGGAGGCCAAACTTTGTCCCAAGTGACAGAGTGGCCTCCTGCAATGAGTGAGGGTCTCCCCCCCGCCACCTGTCAAATGGACCTTTGCAGCTGCCACAGGCTGACAGCTGCAACACGTTCATTTCAACTGGGAGTGTTTCCCCCAGTATGGGAAACAGTCCCAGTTGTTTCTAAAATCCCACCCCTCCTCACATATTCCCTTAATCAGGTCTGTTAACGACCTGAAATACCTAAGTTAATATTGTTAAATGGCACCCCGCCGGCTTTAATTGCCTGCGGGATTCCCACCAGCGGGGGCTGCGCGCGCACGTCGGCGCGTCCGTGGGGAACCCGGAAGTGAGCGGGTTAGAGCCGGGCTCCGGACCCGCTCCGGGATTCCCCAATTTTCGGAGCCCCCCCCCGCCAGGAACGCACCCGATAGCGGGTGCTAAAATGAAGCCCAATGTCTCATCCAAAAGACAGCACTCCCTCAGTACTGCACTGAGGTGTCAGCCTGGATTATGTGCTCAAGTCTCTGGAATGGGGCTTAAACCCACAACCTCCAGACTCAGAGGTGAGCGAGCTACCACTGAGCCATGGCTGCTATCAGCTGACAGACCAAACAAGATAGATGCAGAAGGTTAATGTTAGCGCACATGCACATGGGAGGTCATGGTCCTCTGGCCAGATATCGACAGATTATATTATTCAGTGTCAGGCAACAGGCCTTCAGACAGACATCACACTGTTTAATTTTGGTATTTCCTTTTGTTATAATATTGAAAACAATTTTGCTTTTAGTTTTTTAAGTCTTTGTGATAAGCATGTTGCACTGACAATGAAGTAATTTTTAGAAGTAGAATATGTAACAAGCTGAAGAGATCCACGACCCAGTGGTCAATTAGACACACAGACTAGAGCTTAATGTTCAAGTGAGGTTTTTTCACCCATCGGGGCAGGGGCAGGGGCAGGGGCAGGGGCAGGGGCAGGGGCAGGGGCAGGGGCAGGTTTCCAGCATGCAAAGTCACTCATGACTCTCCTACTTCCTCCGTACTGAACTATTTCCCTGCCTTTTATCCTTCCAGGCTGGAAGTCGTTTCTGACTGATCTTAATTGCCTTTAAAGATTTCTTAAAGCTATACCGTCTTGCCTTGGTCATTCTGACAATTTTAAACAATTTTTTGAAGTGGACACAGAGCTCTCAAAAGCTCACATATCGTCCCTCTCTCACCCTGTTGCAAACAATTGCAGCCCAAGCGTTGACAGTAATATCTTGAGGATGAAATTCCCCTTCATCAGTCGCGCAAAATGGGCGATAACGAATCAAAACCCATTTCACACCCTGCCCGATTTTTGCTTTCTATTGACGTCAATGAAAAATAAAATCAGACGGGAAGATAAACGGGCGGCCGATTGGCTATGGCTTGTTTTGCACTATCACCGAACACTAATAGCAACCCCCTTCACCACCACCTTGTATTCATGCAGCCCTCACACACAGAGGACAGAAGGACTCATCAGAAACAAGGGGAAAAAGAGTCTGAAAAAGATAGACAGGACAACCAATATATGGTGTAATGCTTAAATTGGTAAGGTTCAATTTTCTGAACTTGGTCAACGGGCAGAGAACCTCGACCACACATCTTAAGAAATCATGGGTGCACTATCCACAGTTTTCCATGTCTTAATTTTAACAGATGGGAAGACAAGGGCAGAACACTCGTACTACCTAACACGCATGGCTAACGGGCTAGGCTCTACATTCATTAGGCTGGTGGGTTTTCAGATCATATATTAAGACTTAAAATAATACTAGTATTACGATAGTAAGGCTACTCAAGTATTAACAGTAGATTTACTGTATTAACCCAAAATGCTAAAAGAAACTCCAAAACACAATATTAACTAAAAATAGAAAAAAAACCTCAATTCTCATCACCCTGTTATTCGTTTTTTCTATGTAATATTTTTGTTTTTTTTACTATTCTTTATGTGCCTTTGTTTAATTTAAATTTTCCTAACGAACCTGATTAATATGTTTCCAAACATTCCCCTTCCCCCAAGAATTAGTTTGAAACATCCTTCTTCTGACTCCTGACACCCATTTTGGATATGGGAGTAAATTTGGAAAAATTGAGCTTCCATTGCTACTAAAATGCGAATCTTACTGAGTCCTCCTCCCTGATTGGAGTCTGCAGCTTGCCGGCAATATTCTGATGACCACCAAGGCCCAATTTCGAGCGAGCCTCGGGCCTCTGGCTTCAGGCGTGTGCTCCCAGAGTGCCGTCTATTTCAGGCCTGAAAACGGGCCTAAACGAATCTCCACCCCACTATGTTTTTACAGGACGTGAGAGGGATTGGCACTATTTCCTCCTTCCTGAGATCAAAATATAAATACAGATGAGACAAGCTTTATCAATCTGAAAAGAACCTACTGATTCTCACCACAGCACCCAATTATTTCTTAAATAATTTTACTTCAATCACCCTAACTCGAAATGCACTCTTTGTGTTGACCACTCTTCATGTGGAAAAACATTTCTCAAAATTAGTTTTAATTTTGCTTTTCACTAATTTGAACCTTATTCTACAGTTATTGAAGTGATGTTCTCGGTTTACCTGTTCTGTACAGTTTGCCATTTTACATACCTCTGAAATAAAGAAAGAAAGACTTGCATTTATATAGCACCTTTCACGACCTCAGGACGTCCCAAAACGCTTTACGGCCAATGAAGCACTTTTGAAGTGTAGTCACTGTTGGGCTAGATTTTGCTGTCTGTGACGAACAAAGCAGCAGCTCGTTAGACTTGCTGTTGCCCATAGACTTTCTGTGGGGTTTTGCATGGCAAGTTGCTGTCAACAGAACAACCAAATAGCTCATCGCCCTCTACAGGGCATCTAGGACCTATGTGAACAGGGCAAGCTACCTTAATCAGATGGAAGAATCGTTAATGAGCAGTGCAGTCTGAATCAGGAAGTGTAAGTTAGAATAATGAATTCAATGTCAGTAAGGAAAATAAAGAGAGGGAATGAAAGATTGGATTAAGAGACAGAAAGAAAAAGTATGAAAAACATCTTCTTATTTTTTTTTCTTATGTCCAACAATAATTAAAAGCTGAAGGAATGAGTCTCCACACTTGTAAAAGTTAATTTTCAGTGCCAGAGAGGTTGGTTGGCAGTAATTAGGAACATAGGAACATAGGAACAGGAGTAGGCCATTCAGCCCCTCGAGCCCGCTCCGCCATTTGATAAGATCATGGCTGATCTGTGATCTAACTCCATATACCTGCCTTTGGCCCATATCCCTTAATACCTTTGGTTGCCAAAAAGCTATCTATCTCAGATTTAAATTTAGCAATTGAGCTAGTATCAATTGCCGTTTGCGGAAGAGAGTTCCAAACTTCTACAACCCTTTGTGTGTCGAAATGTTTTCTAATCTCGCTCCTGAAAGGTCTGGCTCTAATTTTTAGACTGTGCCCCCTACTCCTAGAATCCCCAACCAGAGGAAATAGTTTCTCTCTATCCACCCTATCTGTTCCCCTTACTATTTTATAATTAAGACTTATCATGCTGTTAAAAGGGTACTTAGACTGGACAACCCCTTCTTTTTTTGGTGAATTTAGTCCGTATCTGCGACGTCAGTACAGAAACTTCACGCCATTCGAGCCAGACATTGAGATGCCGTTTTCGTGCAGCTTTTGGAGAGGCAGCATATCTTGTAAAGCAACTTCCAGATTCCCACGTTTAACTGTGCATGTGGAGTCGTCGGAAGTTACTGTTCAATTTGCACATAAATAACGGTGAGCGCTGTTAACCTCACTGTTACTTTTACACAAAATCCGGCCCATTGTAATGTAGGAAATGCAGCAGCCAATTTGTGCACAGCAAGGTCCCACAATCAATAATGTGATAATGACCAGATAATCTGTTTCTAGTTCTTTGTATCATAGAGGTTGTGAGGTCCCTTCACCATTGCCTCCAGTCAACTGTTTCTAGTCTTCCCTCAGTCCTGCGATGCTTGAATTGGTCTCATGGCTCTTTTTTGCAGCTCATATTCCTCTGGTGCGGAGTCACTGGACAAACTGGTTCAGCCTAGGTTAACATTAGTACAAGCTACATGTTCCTAATTGAGTTTTTGTCTATACAACTAACTCTGGTCTCCGAGAGTTAAACTTGTGCTGACTTGGGAGACGAGATATTTAGTGCTGTCATGAAATAATAAAGGTTACCTTGATTAAAAAAAATGGAAATGTCTTCACCATAATGCTGGCTCTTGGTTATAAATGCCCAGTTAAGCATGTTGGAGTTCTAAATCAACAAAACCCATATAATATATGTTAGCAATCACTGCTGAGGATGGGATTCAACAGTCTGTGAAGATCTGATGGAGACAAAGGCAATTTTCAAGTCCTCTCAAAATAAATGAACTGTCATGCTACAGTAGTGGAAGCAACAAGATTGCACTTCATAATGAATGCATTATAATAAACTGATTCATTCTTTTAACTTCTTTATTATGTTTTACAATATTTTTAGTCATAGAACACTTACAGAGGTCAGATGGACAAAAAGAAAGACTTGCATTTATATAGCGCCTTTCACAACCTCAGGACATCCCAAAGGGCTTTAAAGCCAATTAAGTACTTTTAAGTGTAGTCACTGTTGTAATGTAGGAAACCAGGCAGCCAATTTGCGCACAGCAAGTTCCCACAAACAGCAATGTGATAATGACCAGATAATCTCTTTTAAAGATATTGGTTGAGGGATAAATGTTGGCCTGGATACCAGGGAGATCTCCCCTGCTCTTCTTCGAAAATAATGCCCTCAGATCTTTTATGTCCACCTGAGAGGCCAGACAGGGCCTTGCTTTGATGTCTCATCCGAAAGGCAGCGCCTCCAACAGTGCAGCACTTCCTCAGTATGGCACTGGAGTGTCAGCTTGGATTTTGTGCTCTAGTGGGGCTTGAACCTACAACCTACTGGTTACATTCCTAAGGCAGTTTAGAATTGGGGGGGGGGAAACATTCAATATGCGCACTTGCCAAGTGATCAGAAGTATTCTTTCTAAAACAACTGAGGCTGACAGTAAGCAGAACATGGGCTGAACTTATAAGGACTGGACTGTAGTATTATCCGACAAACAGCGTGACCTGGCTAATGGATCAGGTGGAGTGATGTGAAACCGAATCATGAACATTTATTTCCCCCCTCATCACGACCAAGAACATGGTGAGGGAAAACTTCCAGCAAAAGCAAGCAAATGGGAAGATAATGAAGAGGTACAGGGGAGGAGATTGAAAATGGACCGAAGAGTTGGTGAAACAGCTCTGTCGAAATCGTTCTGTGTCAGCTCCTATAGAATGGTTCTTCAGACCAAATAAAATGCTGGCTGTTGTAACTGTTACCTTTAGGCTTCCCACCATTGTAGGTGCAGGTGGCTCCTGTCCCTTGTTTACAGTGGCAAGCAGAGGCTGAAATGCTTAAAAACAAACAGAGAACTTGGGGATTCAGCCCCTGTTTCCCACTATAAACAAATACTGCCAAATTTGACCTTCAAGACAAAACCCCTGGGATCGATTTTGAGTGTCCTTGCCTGGCGGTAACAGGACGGTAACTGTCTCAAAATGGGGTGGGTCGCCTTACCGTCCCCTTAACACTAGCGATGCAGCCAGCTCCATTTTGAAAGCGGCCTACCGCCGGGTGTCCAATGCGTCTGCCTGTTTCAGGCGATAGGCCTTTTTTGGTATGGAAGTCAGGCTCCTATGATGTATATAAGTCCCCGATTGCCGTTTTAGGTCGGAACTGGTTGGAGCTTGCGCAGTACCACGGGCGATGGAACGGAAAAGGTTTGCTGAAGGTAAGTGTTGAATCGTTTTAGTGGGCCCTGGAGATGCAGGAGTGCTCCAATGAGGCCAACAAAAATAATCTGGGCTGCTGCTGTCCCGGGAACGCCCAACCTCCACAATCGCAACCCCCCACCCCCCCAACCCACAACTTATCTCGCTAGCGGCCACCATGGCCCTATCTTGAGGCCTCAATCCGGGCTGTACCAGGACCCCTGTTTGGCGCCCCCGCAGCTCGTCTGCCAGATTTGAATGAGGCCTCAAAATCGCGGGGTGGGGGGTGGGGGTGCGTAAAGGGGTCTCTTCAGTGCCAGCCGGTCACCCAAAAGTCAAAATAGACTCCCACCCCTGGCTTTGTGAGTGACATTTTTTTTCTTTGAGTTCTCTCAATGCAGTAACCCCACTGGCAGGCTTTGCAATGAAATTTCCAATATTAACATTGGCATTGCCTCTCTACTTCTGCTCAGCTGCCTTCCAAGCAGTTTGTGGGACTTATGCTCAATCTGCCCGTTCTATATTATTATAAAATGGAGCTGAAAGTCGTGACAATTGTTTTGCAAACTGCACCTGCGCCAACACCTGCTCAATGTCTTCCTGTCATTTCTTTTATTTAATTGGACACTAAGTTGGCGCCTTTTTAGTGCAAGACAATGAGGGAGAATTTCTACCTGGCGACTTGCACTGCAAGGGTGGGGTTATGTCTAGTGCAGTGCATCCTCCTTAAATTCTGCCTCACTCTCCTCTGGTCCATCATGGCTCTTACTCTTCCTCGTTCTCTAAGCGAACGGCATGCAATGCTAAGCCATATCTGTTTATAAGAAGCCCTCACCGTGGTGATGGGGGGAGGTTGAAAATCTCCTGGTGGTCTGTCAGAACCAGTGTGAAGCAAATTCAGGTTTGTGTGGACAGAATGGCGAAAAATACCACTTGCAAAAAGTTGTTAGCTAGCTGCAGAAATCATTCGTGAAACTCTCCACACTCTTCAGGCTCAGAAGCTCCTCACTTCCACTTGTCTCAGCTGATGCAGGAGGCTTATCAGTCTCAGTCTATATTATCCTGGGTGCTTTGCGAGTGTAAAAGCAGGAAACTCGGAACGGCAGTGCCACGACCCTCATTAGCATATGTTTAAATTAGGTTGGCTGGGACTCATCAGGCAAACTGCAGGAAGGCTCAATAAACAATAAATTACAGGGTAAATTCACTTTGTTCCTTTCTCATTACCGGGTAAATTCACTGATATCTTGTTCCCACGGGGAGCTACGCTCAAATGAAGTACAAGTTGAAGAATTGGAACTATGGTGTTGTCATCCTGTCTCCATTCCGTGCTCCTTTTGAGAGCTGTTCCCTGTCGGTAACAGAGAATAACGAATTTATCCTTACATTTCTTAATGAGAGAAAGAACTTGCATAAATATAACATCTTATCAAATCTCTTAGAAACATTCCAAAGTACTTTACATGTGATAAACACTCAATTGCTATAATTGTAGTGCTAGGCAAATGTGGCAGCCATTTTGCACACAGTAAGGTCCCACTAACAGCATTGACCAGTTTACCTGCTTTGGTGGTGTTTGTTGAGGGGAATCCATGCCATGGAATCTTTAATGTGCAACTGAACCACTGAGACAGACAGACCTTGTTTCCACGGGTGCCAGGGACTTCACCCATGTGTTTATTAGACAGGAAGTGGCAGTAGGCTATTCACTGTGAGCGAGTGAGGGCATCACAGGCCAGCCAATTATGTCCTGATCAGTTGTCCACACACATACACTGGACAACAATCAGCCTCGGGAATCCTGTCAATGTTCCTCTCCCTATCTTGGGGCACTCAGCACCTCTGCTATCGACTCAGTTGAGATCTGCTACTTTAGCAGAGAATGAACCTGGGATCTTCCTGTAATTTATGGTTCAGCTACTCACTGGATGAAGTCACTAAGCCGCCAAGGGGGAATTTGGCAAAGTACTGTTTAATCCTCCAGCAATGTCAGATAAATGTTTTTCAATACTGCATGAAAATGGAATGGCACATAATTGCTTCACCTTATCACAGAAATGGGGGAAAAGTGGAGAGATTCATGTTATTTTGTACAAGATCAGTATCTACATGGATTACAACATGAATCAAAGAACAGAAAATTCTCACTATCTGAGCTGAAAAGGGATTGTAAAATTTGAAGAAGCACAAGTTAGCAGGAAATGTCACCGATGTTCACCTACACTGCCCTTGAACAGGCAAACAGGACTAAGATCAGAGGAACAAAAGACAATTCTCATTTTCTTCTGCTGAGTCTTGGATCTACCATTCTCCACAAATGGCTATTGCTTTCTCCAGGGGTTACGTTAAAACATGAAATATGCGTTACCAAGTGAGAGTATTAAAAAAAATCATTAGTAGTTATTTATTTTCTATTATTTTCTCCACTTACTTCCATATGAAACCCTTTTCTTGAGAAAGTTAGCCCATGGGGAGAAAGTGCCTGTCAGAGACTGACACAGTCTTTGCAGAAAGAAAGACTTGCATTTATATAGCGCCTTTCATGACCTCAGGATGTCCCAAAGTGCTTTACAGCCAATGAAGTTCTTTGGAAGTGTAGTCACTATTGTAAGGTAGGAAATGCGGCAGCCAATTTGCGCACAGCAAGATCCAACAAACAGCAAAGTAATAATGACCAGATAATCTGTTTTAATGATGTTGGTTGAGGGATAAATATTGGTGAGGACACCGGGGAGAACTCCCCTTCCCTTCTTCGAAAATAGTGTCATGGGATCTTTTACATCCACCTGAGAGGGCAGACATTTAACGTCACAACCGAAAGTCGACACTTCCAACAGTGCAGTTCTCCCTCATTACTGCATAGGGAGTGTCAGCCTAGATTATGTGCTCTAGTCCCTGGAGTGGGACTATGAACCCACGATCTTCTGGCTCAGTGGCAAGAGTGCTACCAACTGAGCCAGAATAATCAGGACATACTTGTGCACTTTAACTCAGGGGTGGGATCACAACAACAACAATTTATATTTATATCGCACCTTTTATGTAAAGAAACATCCCAATCCGCTTCACAAATAGTCATAAAGAAATAACACGAAGACTGCATTTATACCTACTTTGTAAACACAGAGAAAGATTTCAAAGTTTCACCAGAGTGCTGACAGGTGAATAGTGTTGTACAGTTTTCATCCCACAGCATGAGGGCAGCCATTGCTGGTTATGATACATTGTGACAGGAGCTCGTGGAGAAACTAGCCCAGGTGTGCACAGGTTGTTGCTGTTTCATCAAAGGGTAGATTGAACTACCCAAGGTTGCAGGGTACTGCCAACAGACACAGGTACCTGGACCGGACGGAGGAGACTGGACCAGACATAGATTTTGTTTCTCTGCCAAGAGACGAATAAAGCAGGTGCTTGCCCACCATTTATTATAATGAGAGGGAACCACACAGCAGGATAAAGGTGATAAGCCACACAGGAGGTCATTTTGTCTTTGCGGGATAGTGTAAAATGGGCGATTGTGATTCGGCAGCCTGTTTTACATCTCTCCCGATTTTTGTTTCCACTGATTTCAAAATTACCCCCTTAGAAGCAGTCAGGCAGCGTCTGTGGAGAGAGAAACAGAGTTAACATTTCAGGTACATTTTTATTTTAGATTTCAAGCATCTGCAGCATTTTGCTTTTGTCAATCATCACCACCACTTTCCCATTTTTAAAAAAAGGAGAAAGGACTGACCAACTTAACAGGCCAAATTTAAATATTTACCAAATTATCCCAAACTATCTCCATCCGAATTTATTTTTTGCATTCTGGATTGAGTGCAGTACTTCCCCTTAATGAACATACAGTTAGAATATCAGAATCTCATCTTATTGAAAAAATATAAAATAATCAGCATTGTCACATCTACATATTGTTGCATTTCTTATACTTTCAGCAAACATTTCCTAGTCTGTTCTAGAAATGCTGAGTTTGCTTCACACAATACAATTGGTTTCAGACATATTGCCTGAGTTATGTGTTTATTACTAGGTGATTGCTCTCTGAAGGCCAGTCTTTACATTTCTTCCTGCAAATGTTTGTTTCCTCTTCCCTCTTTTATATATTACTACTATTTTATTTAGATACATAGAGAACAACCTATTATACACCGAGACAGAATTTTCTCGCAATTAAATGCAAATTATTGCTCAGTAATCCAATAGCTATTACATAAGATTGTAAGAAAAATCAAAGCGAATCAGTCATATCTAAGGTGACCATTTGTTGGACTTTGGACCAGATTAGACTACCTAGAAAATCACAGAATATTAACCAGAAAGATAAACATTTTAAAATTGTTACATTTTAATACTTGCGTTTTTTTCCCCTACTTATTTCTGTGTTGTGATGTAGAGGCATTCATTCTTAACAGCTTTAATGGATTTCTATTGTCAGTAAAGCAAAGCAAAGTGGGTGGACCAGACGGTGGCAGATGGAGTATAATGTGGGGAAATGTGAAATTATCCACTTTGGTAGGAAGAATAGAAAAGCAGAATATTTTTTAAAAGGTCAAGAAATGTTGGTAGTCAGAGGGATTTGGGTGTCCTTGTACACGAATCACTTAACATGCAGGTATAGCAAGCAATTAGGAAGGCAAATGGTATGTTAGCCTTTATTGCAAGGCAGTTGGAGTATAAGAGTGAGGAGGTCTTGCTGCAATTATATAGGACTCTGGTGAGACCACACCTGGAATATCATGTACAGTTTTGGTCTCCTTACTTAAGGAAGGATATACTTGCCTTACAGGGGGTGCAACAAAGGTTCACTAGATTGATTCCTGGGATAAGAGGGTTATCCTATGAGGAGAGATTGAGTAGAATAGGCCTATACTCTCTGGAGTTTAGAAGAATGAGAGGTGACCTCATTAAAATGTATAAAATTCTTAGAGGGCATGACAGTGTAGATGCTGAGAGGTTGTTTCCCCTGGCTGGAGAGTCTAGACTTAGGGGTCATAGTCTCAAGATAGTGGGTCAGCCATTTAGGACTGAGATGAGGAAAAATTTCTTCACTCAGAAGGTTGTGACTCTTTAGAATTCTTAACCCCAGAGGGCTGTGGATGCTGACTATATTCAAGATTGAGATCGATGGGTTATTGACACAAAGGGAATCAAGGGATATGGGGATAGGGCGGGAAAGGGGAGTTGAGGTAGAAGATCAGCCGTGATCGCATTGAATGGCGGAGCAGGCTTGAGGGCCCTTATAGCCTACACCTGCTCCTATTTCTCATGTTCTTATGTTATGTTCAAACCCCCTAAATCCAACCATGATCTCTGCCTTGGCCTTATCCTGTCCCCTATCCCTTTGTAGACTGTGATAAAGGTAGCAACCCTATTGCTATCTCAAAGTTTTAATACATTTGTGTTATTGTCCTCACACATCATGGATGTGTAGGATATTGATTGTTGCCTTTGGCACTGATAACGATTGTTACTATAAGTATCTAAATAATCTCCTGCTACCCCCCTCTCCCTCTTATGAAATCCCACTCCAGAGACTTTAGCACAAAATCTAGGCTGACACTTCAATGCAGTACTGAGGGACTGCTGCATTGTTGGAAGTGCCATTTTTCTCGTGAGACATTAACCCAAGTCTATCCTCTCAGGTGGATATAAAAGATCCCATGATGCTATTTCAAAGAAGAGCAGGGGAGTTCTCCCCGGCGTCCAGGCCACTATTTATCCCTCAACCAACATAAAAAAAACAGGTTATCTGGTCATTACCTCATTGCTGTTTGTGGGACCTTGCTGTGCACAAATTGGCTGCCGCGTTTCCTACTTCACAACAGTGACCACACTTCAAAAAGTACTTCATCGGCTATAAAGCACTTTGAGACATCCTAAGATCATGAAAGGCGGATATATAAACGCAAGTCAGTCTTTCTTTCTTAATGGAAGATTACCGCCTCATTCCCGCTGTGCCATCAAATTTTCCAGACACTTCTGCTCGGCAGCCTGCCTGAATCAGATGGGACCCTCATGAATCCATGCAAATCGGGGGTCTACGACGTGCATTGGACCCCAAAGCAATATTAATGACATACTGGGCAGAGCATGTGTAATGGACACTCCATTCAGTAAAGAGGAAGAGGCACGGGGAAGTAAGTGCTGGAATTGTTTTTGTAGGACCAGGAGAAGCAGGAGTACTCCGCCAGGCTCCACCAGAATAATGATGGCCACTGCCCCCCTGGACTTCCACCTACCCTTCTCCACAATCGCATCCCCCTCTCCCTGGGCCTACATTTCTGCTGGACAGGTCGGCCTCTGGACGGTCCAATTTTGATTGGTACAGAGCTGGCCAGCTGCAGCCCGACACCCATGGACCCAGCCCTCAAAATGGACTGGAGCCTCTGACCACAGGTATCAATTAGGCAGTTGGTCCACCTGCAATGCCAGTAGTTAAAATTCTCCGATATCTCATGACTGTTTCACATTGAGTTGCATTGAGTTACATTGGGGGTGATCTTAGGAGGCAGATGCGGGTGCGATGGGGGCGCAAATCCCCTTCGGGTTCAGAAGCCAGCTCCAACCCGCCGGCTTCCAAGTTTCCCAGGGACCCACCTGTGTACGCGCGGGCGACCTGAAGACAGAAGTCCCACCGGCAATTAAAGCCAGCGGGATGACAGTTAAAGAGTCAAATGTACCTCATTGAGGTACTTAAGGCACTTTACCTGTGACAGATGAAGGGATTAGAAAGATTTTTAACTTACCTGGGCGGCTTGCCCACTGCTTCTGATTCTCAGGGAACAAGAAACTAAATAAATTACATAAAAAACCATGCAAGGAAGTGAAAAACACTAAATGCACCTATCTTTGAAACCTGCTCCGATGTCTGATGTCTCCCGCTCCGATGTCCCCCTCTTCACCATCCCGATGTCCCCCTCTTCACTCTCCCGATGTCCCCCCAATGTTCCCCTCTCCCCCCGAACTTCCCCTCTCCCCCCCACGATCCGCCCTCTCCCCCCCCAATCTGCCCCTCCCCCCACAATCTTCCCCTCCCCCCCGATGTTCCCCTCTCCCCCTGATCTTCCCCTCTCCCCCCCAATCTTCCCCTCTCCCCCCGATCTTCCCCTCTCCCCCCCAATCTTCCCCTCTCCCCCGATCTTCCCCTCTCCCCCGATCGTCCCCTCTCCCCCCCCCGATCTTCCCCTCTCCCCCCCGATCTTCCCCTCTCCCCACCGATCTTCCCCTCCCCCCCCGATCTTCCCCTCTCCCCCCGATCTTCCCCTCTCCCCCCCCCCCCAGTCTTCCCCTCTACCCTCCCGGTCTTTCAGTCCAGCGCCGGATCTTTCATTCTCCCCCCCACCCCCGCCCCCCCCGTATTCCGTTCCAGTGTTGGATGGGGTCTGGCCCTCTTTCTTTCCGGCCCCTCCCATTGTGTTGCACCTCCTGATGGCAGCCAGTCTGTCAATCAGGCTAGCTGCTGGGTGCGAAATCTGCAGAGGATGTTAACCACTATCAATCAACGTGCGATCGCATCGCAAACGGTAAGTTTGCTTCATGCGGGTTTGCCACGCGCCTAATCGCCCCCCTGCTGCCATTTTGCCTCCCTCCTAATATCAGGGCCATTGAGTCCACAGCACAGAAACAGGTCATTCGGCCCAACTGATCTATGCCAGCATTTATACTCCACATGAGCCTGCTCCCTCCTTACTTCATCTACCCCTATCAGCATACCCTTCTATTCCTTTCACCTTTGTGCTTATCTAGCTTTCCCTTAAATGCATCTAAGCTATTTGCCTCAACTATTCCATGTGGTGGCATGTTCCATATTCTTACTACTCTTTGGGAAATAAGTTTCTCTTTCATTGCCTATTGGATTTATTAGTGACTATTTTATCTTGGTGACCTCTTGTTTTGCACTCCCCCATAAGTGGAAACATTTTCTCATTTCTACCTTTTCAAACCCTTTCATTTTCTTAAAGACCTCTATCAGGTCACCCCTCAGCCTTCTCTTTTCTAGAGAAAAGAGCCCCAGCATTTTCAGCCTTTCCTGTTAAGTATATCCTCTCAGTTCTGGCATCATCATTGTGAATCTTTTTTGAACCCTCTCCAATTCCTCTATATCCTTTCTATAGTATGGAGACCAAGTTTAACATAACTTCTCTGCTTTTCCATTCTATCCCTCTAGAAATGAACCCCAGTGCTTAGTTTGACTTTTTTATGGCCTTATTAACCTGCATTGCTACTTTTAGTGATTTGTGTATCTGTACCCTGACATCCCTTTGTTCCTCTATCCCATTTAGACTCTTATTATCCAAGCAGTATGTGGTCTCCTTATTCTTCCTACCAAAATGCACCACCTCACACTTATCTATATTGAAATTCATTTGCCAATTACATGCCCATTCTGCAAATTTATTAGTGTCTTCTTGATTTTTAACACATTCTTCCTTTGTATTAACTACACCCCCCCAATTTTGCGTTGTCTGCAAATTTTGAAATTGTACTTCCAATTCCTGAGTCCAAATCGTTTATGTAAATTGTGAACAGTGGTCCCAGCACCTTAACCCCTACTCTCTGTTTTCTGTATGGTAGCCAGCTTGCTATCCATTATGCTACCTGTCCCCTGACTCGACATGCTCTGAACTTAGTCATGAGTCTACAATGTGGTACCTTATCGAAGGCCTTTTCAAAATCTAAATATATTACATCTACTACATTACCCTTGTCTACTCTTTCTGTTAGTTCTTCAAAGAATTCAGTAAGGTTGGTGAAGCATGACTTTCCTTTTTGAAATCAATGGTGACTATTCTTTATTATATTTTCATTTTCTAGATGTTTTTCTATTACACCTTTGAGTAAAGATTCCATTATCTTTCCTACCACTGATATTAAGCTATCTGGTCTATAGTTCCCTTTTTAAATATAGGAATATTATTAGCTGTCCACCAGTCCTCTGGCAATATTCACTTTTCTAATGATTTTTTATATATATATGTAATAGTGCCTCAGCTATCTCTTCCCTAACTTATTTTAATTTGCATGGATGCAATCCATCTGGACCAGGGCTTTTATCCTCTCTAAGTTTGATTAGTTTATCAATTATCTCCCCCCTTTTTATCTGAAATGTCTTTATACCGTTTTTGATCTCCTCTTCTAATATTTTGTCCACCTTGTTAGTCTCCCTGGTAAATACAGAGGCAAAATAACTATTCAATATTTCTGCTATTTCGCTGATATTACCTGTGAGTTTAGTGGCCCTATCCCTATCCTGATTTTTCTTTTGTTATTTATGTGTTTATCGAATACTTTACTATTTCTTTTTATATTCCTTGATAATTTAATTTCGTAATTGCTCTTTGTTTTCCTAATTTTTTTTGACGTCCTTCCTAACCTCTTTGTATTCCCTTTTGTCATCCTCTCCTTTATCGTCTATGTACTTAGAGTATGCCATTTTTAGTTTCAATTTTACCCTTATCTCATTACTCATCCATGTGTTTCATCATTGGCTAGTTTGTTCTTGCTTTTTAGAAGAATATATTTCTCCTGAACTCTATTGACCATCATTTTAAATATTTTCCACTGCTCTTCTATCTCTTTGTCTGTCAACATTTTTTTCCAGCTTACCTTCCCTAGTTCCATTCTCATCCCCTCAAAATTAGCTTTTTTCCAATCTATTACTTTGGCCTATGTCTTACCCTTGTCTTTCTCAATCATTATTTTAAACCTTTCTATGTCAAGATCGTTATTGCCTAGATGTTCTCCTACGCTTACTTCTCTTATCTGCTCCGGTTCATTTCTCATTACTAGATCCAGCAGTGATCCCTCTCTTGATGGGCTTCTCAGATACTGGATAAGAGAGGAATCATGCACACACCATAAAAACTCCATTCCTTTACACCTTTCCCTACCTCTTCTTGCCAGTTTATTTGGGGGTAGTTGAAATCTCCCAAGATTATTATTCGATGTTTTCACTCATTTCGTAGATTTACTTAAATATTTCTTCCTCCACTTCTCTTCCACTATTATGTGGTCTGTAGAATATACCTAATAATGTGATCAATCCCTTCTTATCCTTTGTCTCAATCCATATGGATTCTGTTTTTACCTTAATATTAGTTATGTTCCTTTTTTCTATTGCCATTATGTTGTCTCTAAGTAGTACAGTTACTCCAACCCCCCACCTTCTTCCTTCCCTATCCTTTCTAAATACCTTATATCCTGCAATATTTAACTGCCACTCCTGTTCTTTATGTAGCCATGTTTCAGTTATTCCTACTTCATTTGGCTCCTCGTTACGAATTATTGCCTCCAGTTCCACCACTTTTGTGCCACTTTTCAAGAATGCTTACCATTGGAGAATTTGACAGAGGCAGCTAAAGAAGGGACAAGAGCATGGCAAAAGAGCCCATAACTTCATTAAGTCAGACATGCAAATTCTCCTTGATGGAATAGAGTAGAAGAGACACAGACCGTCAGGTGTCCATGGTATCAATTCTCTCACCCCCTAAATTACAGACAAGGGTGGCAAGAAGTTCAAGGGCAGGCAAGCTAACACACCAATTATTCTCTCTTTTCATCCTTGGGCACCCTGGGCACCAGCTCACTCTTTACTCTCCAATAAGCTGCACAACTAACACTGTACTCTGGTTAAGGGGGGCATTAACATGGGGTCCTCTAGTATGGATACCCATCTACCCAAACAGCAATTGAATTCCTGATCTTCAGTACCACTTGCTGACTTTAACAGGGTGATAGCATTACATTTCTTACTTCACCTATCCGATGCCAACAGTGCACAATTGCTGTCCTTCACCTAGTTCACTCAATCTTATTGCAGAAGAAACTATCACACAATGCCCAAGAGAGGTGGGGCACTGGAAGGGTTATCCCTGACTTTAAAGAACTCATGCCCTATGAGCATCAGGTCATGGAACTAATTGGGAGGCAATCTGCTCTTGCTATGGAAGATAGCAAGGCAGGAGACATAGTGCCATGACCAGGTTAGTGGCAACATCCACACAATTGCCATGATATCTCTGTAAAGCATCAGACAGCCACAAGCTTTCAACTTATTCTCTATCTCTTTAATCCCAAGGGGGGTAATGACCACTCATTCTCAGCCTCTACACTTCTTTCATGCACATCCACCACAGAAATGAAGGGCAGAGGATGAGGAAGAGCAGAAAGATGATGCTGAGGAGGAGAGCCAGAATTTCTTCCTCATGGATTATGAGGATGACGAAGGTGAGGAGGATGATGATGAACAAGGGAGACGAAGTCATAGTCAAGCCTGAGAAAGAATTGCTGTAACAACTGCCAGCCATATGTTCCTCTGCCACAACCTCCCTGATATCACTTGCTTTATTCCTACCCTGCTTCAGATTAGCTACATTCACCCGGGGCCAATTAGATAGTATCGGTAAGGATTCAGCACCGGGGGATTCACAGAGCATGAGGTAGCCTTGGAGTGCGGAATAGATGAGGGTGCACCGCCTGCCCAGTGGAGGCAGAGAAGAAGGCTGCCCATGGCTTCAAGCTCATGGGACACAGAACTATTGGGTAGTCACCTGAAAAGACAGATGTACCGGGAATATCACACCTCTCTGCCTGCTCTGAGGTCAGTCTCTAAAGGCGCGCAGCAATTGACAGATTTGACTCTTGAGTCCACAGCCCTCATTTGGGGTAACATCAGGCAAGCTTTTTCTTCACTGCAGACAAAAATGGAGTACGTGGCCACTTCATTGGAACCTGTAGCAGACCACTATCTGAAAAGTGGTCATTGGTCAGTCAGTGTTTCCAGCTCCACAGAAGCACAGACTGCCGCTCTGGTGGCCGTTGGGGACATTAGAAATTACCCTACACATTGGCATCCAGACCCTGGCAACCAGGATGCATGCTGCTGTCTCTTGGGGCTTGAAGGATCTCATAGCTACCGTTAGACCAGTAACTCCACAGATCCAGGGTTCAGGGCATTGGCAACCAAGTGGGACCAAGCGAGGGCAGTTCCACTGAGATGGATAACGGAGGAGGAATGTGTGGTCGACTGTGTCAAAGGCTACAGAGAGGTCAAGAAGGGTGGAGGAGGTTAGTGCACCACGGTTACAGACATAGAGGATGTCATTTGTGACTTTGATTAGTCGTTTCAATGCTGTGGCAGGGGGAGAATCTGATTGGAGAGATTCAAACATGGAGTCACAAGGAAGATGGGCATGATTTTGGGAGGCAAAAGATATAGGGGAGAAGGGGTTAAGATAGTGGTGACTAAGACAGACCATGTTAAATAGAAGATTTCAATGACCAGTTTTGCTACAATGCCCCTTGCAGCAGTCATTGAGGAGTCCTCTGAATGATGGTTATTCTGATGCTTTCCTACATATACATCAAAGCAACTGGTGCCACCTCCCCAGGAATGCTCTAGTCTAGACCTTGTTGTATGGTGAAGTTGTGCAGGGAACAGCAGGCTACAACTGTGCAGGACACATGAGCTGGAGCACACAGCAGAGCCTCTCACAATCTGTCACGGCCACAAAAGCATGCCTTTATAACCCCGATGGTTCTTTTGATGACCACTATTGTAAAGGTATATGCCTTGTTTTAATGCTCCTCTGCTGGTGCATGAATCACTCTTAGTGGGGTGATTATCCATGGAAGCAGGGGACAGACATCTGTTGACTTGATTTCTTCCTTGAAGAGATCAGGGAGGGCCCAGTTTCAAAGGATGAATGCACCATGAATACTTCCAGCATACCTTGCTTTGAAATGTAGGATCCTTCACATGTTGTCATGCATAATCTGTACATTCAGGGACTCCTGTTGAGAAAGCTGAGGGTGGTTTTCTGTGGGGGCTTGCAAAGCAATGAGAGTCCCATCTATTGCACCCTGGAAAAGCCCGCAGCCCCATAAAACTGAACAGCCCGATCTTGCTGCTGCCTTGCTGTGATGCCAAAGTTGTTGAATTCCCCAGCTCCCCTGTAGAGTGCGTCAGTCACCTGATGAAAGCATGTCTGTCCTACAGCCTGGCCGATAACACAAAGATCCCCCGTGGGTGCCTGAAAAGACCCTGTGCCATAAAAGCTGAGTGCTGGTGTCACTTTCTTAGCCACAGATAGAACGGTGTAGGCAAATGAGCTTGGCTGCAGGTTTGCATGCAGTAGGTAGCAGAGTCGTTTATTGCTTCTTCGATGAAGTACACTCTTCTTAGACATAATCTCCTCACTAAGGCCCTCATAGGACCTGTGTTGCCTGTACATTCTTTGAGGGTGCTACTATGCGGTGGGGTGCATCCTCTTTAAGTGCTGCGTCACTCTTCTTTGCTGCTCCTCCTCCATGGTATTGCCAAAAGGGAGTGCCACAACTTTTCTTGAGAAGCCCTCGCTGAGGTGGAGGTGGGGATGTGGGTGGGGTAGGGTGGTCAAAAACTCCGAGGGGGTCTCACACTGCCAGAAACTGTCATAAGCAAGACCAAAGCTATGTAGGCAGAATTACCAAAAAAATATGCTCCAAAAAATCACTCCCGGTTCCAGAAATCACCAGTCAAATTCTCCACACTCTTCAGGTTCAGAAACTCCTCATTTCTGCCTGACTCAGCTGATTCTGGCAACACCCGCACCTTATATCTCATTGCGAATGTGAACCCGGGAAATTCAGGACTGCATCTCCACTGGCTCTCATTTAAGTATGTTTAAATCTGCTAGCGGGGTTGGGGGGGGACACATGAGGGGGTTAGATGGGTGGGTCAGAGGAGGGGCCAAAAGCCATATGGAGGACTAAGGGGAGCGATTTTGGGGCAGAGACAGTTTCCACCCCATTTTTATAATGCTGGTTTTACGCAGAAGAAACACTGAAAAAAGCATGAAATTTCAGAGCCATTTTGTCTAAATCATTTACAAATCTTACAAGTAGGGTGGCCAACCCTCCAGCGGATTGCCTTGGTGTCTCTTTAGGAATTAAAGATTAATCTCCAGGAGACTGCTGCAAGCAACACCCAGGAGAAAAATCATAGGGGCAATAAAAAATTGTGTTTTTAAAAAAATTTTCTTTGAACACTTTTGTTTATTAGTTAGAAAAATATTGGACATTGGAAAAAAGGTTGTTTGACTGACAATCAAGAATCATCCAATCGGGCAATCTAGAGTCTATTCACTTTCCAATTGGCCGTGGGAAGGCAGTGCACCATGAGGATGGACATGTTGGGCAACCGATGGGGGGAGTGTGGGGACAGGGTGGCTAGAGACAGGAGGCCACGTGATGTAACCTCCAGGAATATGTCCAACCAGAGTTGGCAACCCTACTTATACGTACCAGAGGACCTGTGCCATTGGTAATCCTTTTTCAGCTAGAAACCTTCCTACTAATGGACATGTTTTATGAACCAATTTCTATTCAGCAAGATGCCTCAACACCTCCCCCATGCACCATTCCATGACTCTTCACCTTAGTCATTAATCACTAGAGTAGAACTTTGTCAAATGCTTTTGGAAACCTAAGTATGTAATATAAATTGCACTTCCCTTGTCCACCATGGCAGTATTAGTCTTTATGAAAGATAACTCCTGTTTGTAGCTTCACAAGAGAAGTTACAACACTATTCCTAGTACCTGCAGCCTGCACAGTTGAAAAGATATGACGGTAGATAAGCAATGGCGAGCATTTAAAGAAATAATTCATAATTCTCAATGAATATACTTTCCATTGAAGAATAAAAGCTCCATGCGACAAATGATCCAACCGTGGCTAACTGGAGAAGTTAAGGATAGTATTAGATTAAAAGAAGAGGCTTACAATTTTGCCAAAAAGAGTAGTAAGCCGGAGGATTGGGAGGATTTTAGAAATCAGCAAAGGATGACCAAGAAATTGATAAGGAGGGAGAAAATTGAATAAACTAGAGAGTAAACTAGCAAGAAATATAAAAACAGATAGTAAGAGTTTCTACAAGTATATAAAAAGGAAGTGATTAGTGTAAGTGAATGTGGGACCCTCAAAGGCAGAGACAGGAGAAATTATAATGGGGAATAGGAAAATGGCAGAGATGTTGAACTAATATTTTGTATCCGTCTTCGCCGTAGAAGACACAAAAAACATACTGGAAATAATGGGGAACCAAGGGTTTATTGAGAATGAGAAACTTAAAGAAATTAAGATTAGTAAAGGAAAAGTACTGGAGAAATTAATGGGACTAAAAGCCGACAAATCCCCTGGACCTGATGGCCTGCATCCTATGGTTTTGAAAGAGGTGGCTGCAGAGATAGTGGATGCATTGGTTTTGATCTTCCAGAATTCTCTAGATTCTAGAAGGGTCCCCGTGGATTGGAAGATAGCAAATATAACCCTGCTATTCAAGAAAGGAAGGAGAGAGAAAACAGGGAACTGTAGGCCAGTTAGCCTGACATCAGTGGTAGGGAAAATGCTAGAATCTATTATTAAGGACGTAGTAACAGGACACTTAGGAAATCATAATATGACTAAGCAGAATCAACATGGTTTTCTGAAAAGGAAATCATGTTTGACAAATCTATTAGAGCTTTTTGAGGGTGTAACTAGTAGGATAGAGTAGGGGGATCCAGTGGCTGTGGCATATTTGGATTTTCAAAAGACATTCGATTGTATCACACAAAAATGGTTGTTACAAAATATTAGGGCTCATGGGATTGAGGGTAATATATTCACATGGATTGAGGATTGGTTAACGGACAGAAAACAGAGAGTAGGAATAAACGGGTCATTTTTGGGTTGGCAAGTTGTAACTAGTGGGATGCCGCAAGGATCAGTGCTTGGGCCTCAGCTTTTTATAATTTATATCAATGATTTAGGTGAGGGGACCAAGTGAAATGTATCCAAGTTTGCTGATGATACAAAGCTAGGTAGGAAAGTAAGCTGTGAGGAGGACACAAAGAGACTGGAAAGGAATATAGGCAGGTTAAGTGAGTGGGCGAGAACGTGGTAGATGGAGTATAATGTGGGGAAATGTAAAATTATCCACTTTGGTAGGAAGAATAGGAAAGCAGAATATTTTTTAAGAAGTGAGAGACTAAAAAATGTAGTCAGAGGGATTTGGGTGTCCTTGTACTTGTATCATAGAAAGTTAACATGCAGGTACAACAAGCAATTAGGAAAGCAAATGGTATGTTAGCCTTTATTGCAAGGGGATTGGAGTATAGGTGCAAGGAGGTCTTGCTGCAATTATATAGGGCTCTGATGAGACCACCAGGAGTACTGTGTACAGTATAGCCTCCATACTTAATGAAGGATATACTTGCCTTAGGGGGGTGCAACAAAGGTTCATTAGATTGATTCCTGGGATGAAAGAGTTGTCCTATGAGAAGAGATTGAGTAGAATGGGCCTTTATTCTCTTTGGAAGAATGAGAGGTGATCTCATTGAATTGTATAAAATTCTTAGAGGTCTTGACAGGGTAGATGCTGAGAGGCTGTTTCCCCTGGCTGGAGAGTCTAGAACTGGGGGTCATAGTCTCAAGATAAGGAGTCGGTCATTTAGGGCTGAGATGAGGAGAAATTTCTTCACTTAGAGGTTGTGAATCTTTTGAATTCACTACCCCAAAGAGCTGTGGATGCTCAGTGGTTGAGTATATTCAAGACTGCGATCGATGGATATTTGGATACTAAGGGGTATGGAGTAGTGCGGGAAAGTAGAGTTGAGGTAGAAGATCAGCCGTGACCTTATTGAATGATGGAGCAGGCTCGAGGGGCCTACGCCTGCTTCTATTTCTTATGTATGTTCTTATGACATTCAGTTTGAAATTCCAAGTGATTCAGAAATCACACTATATAATTTCATATAGGAATGGCAACATTGACCTCCAAATAGCATAAGTAAAAAGAAAAAAACATTTTATCATCAAGTTTAAATGGCATTTCTGCCAGGGACATTAAAGGTACCATTGATTCATTTGTCTGGGTACTGCTGACTTGATGTGTTACAGGCTGTTCAGTCTTGCGCGCAAGAGCTGATCTCACAGTATGAAAGCTGGGATTGCATTCCAAGGCATCTGTTTCATCTCTACTCTTTCATTATTTAAAAATGCCACATCTTTTTGCTTCTCAACAAACCTTGAAGTATTGCATTTGAACATTTACACATGAATGTGTTTTTCCTTCAAACCCACCGCAGTAACACCGATAGCTCTCTGGATAATGCACGTTACAACAATGTAGCACAGTCAATTCGAACTAATTTGTTGCTTCCACTAATATTCTCTGTCCACGTCAAGACCTTAGTGAAGGCCAAGCACAACCGCACAGTAACTGTGTTCACTGGACTGAGCCTGGTTCCAGTGAGGAGCAGGTTTAAACAGCTCTCTAATGATGTGAAAGTCAGCAGGCCCGACAAAATCAGCGCTGCAGCAGCTGCAGATCTGATCACTGTGGGGGACTTGAAACTCACCTTTGGGCTTGATCTCTACAGCTGGGAGGTTGCAGTTGAGGCGTTGGGAATCTATTTTTTGGCAAACTTTCTTGGGTCTGTGACAGATATGGGCAGGTGCTTGGAGAAGCTGAGAGCTGGCAGCTCAGCTGATTGACTAGTTGGTGCAGTGCCAATTAATCTCAGTACCAGGGGTAATGGAGATGAATGTTGCTGGAAAAGACACTGAGGTATGTGGGTGAAGAAAGGAAGAACAATCAGTAGTGTTCAGTAATTCGAGGCCTTTCAATTATCTGCCAATTTCGATTGTAGAATCATAGAAATTTACAGCACTGAAGGAGGCCATTCGGCCCATCGTGACTGTGCCAGCCGAAAAAGAGCTACCCAGCCTAATCCCACTCTCCAGCTCTAGGTCCGTAGCCTTGTAGGTCATGGCACTTCAAGTGCACATCCAAGTACTTTTTAAATAGGATGACGGTTCCTGCCTCTACCACCCTTTCAGGCAGTGAGTTCCAGACCCCTACCATCCTCTGGGTGAAAAAAATTCTCCTCAGCTCCCCTCTAATCCTTCTAACAATTACTTGAAATCTATGCCCCCTGGTCACTGACCCCTCTGCTAAGGGAAATAGGTCCTCCCTATCCACTCTATCTACTCCCATCATAATTTTATATACACAAATTAAATCTCCCCTCAGCCTCCTTTGTCCAAAGAAAACAACCCCAGCCTATCCAATCTTTCCTCATAGCTAAAATTCTCCAGCCCTGGCAACATCCTCGTAAATCTCCTTTGTACCCTCTCTAGTGTAATCACATTTTTCCTGTAATGTGGTGACCAGAACTGTGAGCAGTACTCAAACCGTGGCCTAACCAATGTTTTATACGGTTCTAGCATAACCTCCCTGCTCTTTTTTCTATGCCTCGGCTAATAAAGGAAAACATCCTGTATGCCTTTTCAACCACTTTATCTACCTGTCCTGCTACCTTCAGGGATCTGCAGGCACTCCAAGGTCCCTTTGTTCCTCTACTCCTCTCAGTATCCTCCCATTTATCGTATACTCACTTGCCTTGTTTGCCCTCCCCAAATGCATTACCTCGCACTTCTTTAGATTGAATTCCACTCTTTTCCAGAAGCCACGTTGTTTCTAATAATCTCTTTTCTGTCCAGACAGTGGTACAGAATATCAATAATGATCCCTTCTAGCAACTTGTCTATAACCAAAGTCAAGCTAATGGGCCTATAATTTCCCAGTTCTGACTTGTTGCTTTTTTTGAATATTGGTACAGTATTAGCCACCTTCCAGTCCATGGGAACAATCCCTGGCTCTAACAAACTGTTAAATTTCTAAACAAGCGCCTCACTTAGCACAGCTCCCATCTCTTTGTAGGGACCCCTAGCACACAATCTTCACAAAAAAGGGGGACGATGCAGACATTGTTGTTAAGGAGGAGGATTGTGAAATATTGGATGGGATAAACATAGTGAGAGAGTGAATATTAAGAGGTTTAGCATCTTTGAAAGTAGATAAATCGCCAGGCCCGGATGAAATGTATACCAGGATGTTAAGAGGAGCAAGGGAGGAAATAGCGGAGGCTCTGGCCATCATTTTCCAATCCTCTTTGGCTACAAGCATGGTGCCGGAGGACTGGAGTACTGCTGATATTGTTCCATTGTTTAAAAAAGGAAAAAGGGATAGACCGAGTAATTACAGGACGGTCAGCCTAACTTTGGTGGTGGGCAAATTATTGGAAAAAATTCTGAGGGACAGTATTAATCATCATTTAGAAAGGCATGGATTAATCAAGGACAGTCACGATGGATTTGTTAAGGGAAGGTTGTGTTTGACTAAGTTGATTGAATTTTTTGAGGATGTAACAAGGAGGGTCAATGAGGGTAGCTCGTTTGATGGATTTTACATGGATTTTAGCAAGGCTTTTGACAAGGTCCCACATGGCAGACTGGTCAGAAAAGTAAAAGCCCATGGGATCTAAGGGAAAGTGGCAATTTGGATCCAAAATTGGCTCAATGGCAGGAAGCAAAGGGTAATGGACGATGGGTGTTTTTGTGACTGGAAGGCTGTTTCCACTGGGGGTCTGCAGGGTTCAGTACTAGGTCCCTTGCTTTTTGTGGTATATATCAATGATTTAGACTTAAATGTAGGGGGCATGATTAAGAAGTTTGCAGATGATACAAAAATTGGCAGTGTGGTTGATAGTGAGGAAGAAAGCTGTAGACTGCAGGAAGATATCAATGGACTGGTCAGGTGGGCAGAAAAGTGGCAAATGGAATTCAATGTGGAGAAGTGTGAGGAAGTACATTTGGGGAGGGCAAACAAAGCAAGGGAATACACAATAAATGGGAGGATACTGAGATGTGTAGAGGAACAGAGGGACCTTGGAGTGCATGTCCACAGATCCCTGAAGGTAGCAGGACAGGTAGATAAGGCGGATAAGAAGGCATATGGGATACTTTCCTTTATTAGCCGAGGCGTAGAATATAAGAGCAGGGAGTTATGCTAGAACTGTATAAAACATTGGTTAGGCCACAGCTAAAGTACTGTATACAGTTCTGGTCACCAAATTACAGGAAAGATGTGATTGCACTAGAGAATGTACAGAGGAGATTTACGAGGATGGTGCCAGGATTGGAGAATTTTAGCTATGAGGAAAGATTGGATAGGCTGGGGTTGTTTTCTTTGGAACAGAGGAAGCTGAGGGGAGATTTAATTGAGGTGTATAAAATTATGAGGGGCCTAGATAGAGTGGATTGGATGGACCTCGTTCCCTTAGAAGAGGTCAATAACCACGGGGCATAGATTTAAAGTAATTGGCAGAAGGATTAGAGGGGGGTTGAGGAAAAACCTTCAGCCTCTCCTGCACCTTCCCCACCTCCCCATAAATATCGGGGCCATAGAGGCCCTGATAAAGGTTCAGGCAATGGCCACTAGATTGACACCTGGTTTAAAAACCTTTACTTATCGCGATAGGCTTAAATAGCTGGGACTTTCTACTCTACAAAAATGTAGATTTTGGGGAAAGTTGACTGAGGTATTTAAAATTGATCCTGCTGATGTGTTCAGTTTAAGGATATGCTTTATTTCAACCAAGTTACAACGGCAACAGAGGGTTGATAGCACGACAGTCATTGGTTAACTTTCGAGTTATTTGTACTTGAGCTGGCATTTTGTGCTTTTCTTGACATTTGCTTACAAAGGCATTTTCAAAACATCAGTTTGAACTGGGGCATAAGAACACAAATAGGTCTTGTTCATTTATATTTAAAATGTAGAAGCACAAAGTTTGCAAGCAAAAGCAAAATATGCAGTTACATTAAAAGCCCATGCACACCCATGGAAGCCAGTGAGATGCCTACTTTTTACGTCAGCATTGACCTGAGATAATAAAATCACGCAACCAAAATAAAACGTGTTCAGTACAATACAAAAGAAAAGCCCCTTGACAACACTCGTTGTCAGCAGCAAGGGACTTAACACCAGAGAAGGCAAACTGTAGAACGTGCATGAATAAACAAATGAATTAAATTCCAATTAGATCTTGAATGTGATGAAGGCGCTTTCATTGTCACTTACATTTTGATATTGTGTCATGAGGCACCTAATTCATCATTACATCTCAAGCAACTGGAGCAATCCTAGGGTCAAATTCCAATCAGTTTGCTGCTTTAACATCAGGGTTTGGTGAGAAACTACCAATTTGGGAAAACTTCATCTTTATTTATCAGTTAAGATCTTCTTCTTTAGTATGTCAGGCTGCTCACAATCAAAGGGTTTTTATTCTGTGCTCCAAGAGACATTTCTTTTGATATGTGGCTTTGTTGTGTCAGGTCAATGTTGGCATCAACAAAAAGTAAACCTCACTGCATGCTGATAAAATAGCAGGGTATTTTGCTTTTGCTTGCAAATATTTTGGGACTACAATCTTTTACATGAATGATGTATATACTGGAGCAGGAATCACACTCCAATAGCCCATTCATATTGGAGAACCATTACCTGAAGTGATTCTCCAATGTCAGTTCCCAGTATTCCCTTCGTCAGAATTATACCGGGCTTAAAAGGGTTAAATTATGAGGACACGTTGCATGGACTCGGCTTGCATTCCCTCGAATATAGAAGATTAAGGGGTGATCTAATTGAGGTATTTAAGATGATTAAATGATTCGATAGGGTAGATAGAGAGAAACTATTTCCTCTGGTGAGAGAGTCTAGAACAAGGGGGCCTAACCTTAAAATTAGAGCTAGGCCATTCAGGGGTGATGTCAGGAAGCACTTCTTCACACAAATCTGGAACTCTGTCCCCCCAAAAGTTGTTGAGGCTGGGGGCCAATTGAAAATTTCAAAACTGAGTTTGCTAGATTTTTGTTAGGCAAAGGGTATTAATTGTTACAGAATCAAGAAGGGAAAATGGAGTTATGATACAGATCAGCTATGATCAAACTGAATATGGAACAGGCTCTAAGGGCTGAATGGCCTATTCCTGTTCCTATGATCCTATGTTCCAAGGCTGTGAAACAGCCCTTTCTATAATATACGGTGGTTTTACAGTGACCAAGATAGAAGAGGTGGCCGAAAATCAGTTGTTCTGAAATGGATGGTCATTACCATTTTTTTTGGTGTATGTACCTTTCTCACACGTCAGAGAAGCTGCGTACAGGTGAGTGGTAATAATATTTTTTCTGTCTGTACTGAAGTGACAAGTACTTCAGCTACTTATACTGGGGACAACCAAGTTTCTTGGCTATTTTATTCTAATGTATATATTTCAGGCAGATGAGGCATCGCTGGCGCAAGCACAGCTAAAACTCGCTATGCATTGCCTGTGCTCAGCGCCCTTTACCATCAGTGTCGAACTTCCAATGCAAATGGAGCATTAGGTACAAGTAATTAAAAAGACTTACAATTGGAATTTCACACACAGTCCTACAGGACAGCTCCATCTCTTTTTGTCATGCATTCACATTCTCCTAACAAATCCCTCCCCTTCATCGAAGACACTAAAACTATGCTTGGAAATTATATAAATTCCAGCTAAGATATAATAAAAAGAACCATAACTTTGTAAAGTTCTCAAGCAATGTATGAATATAAATCTTTGCTAACTGTCGCCCCAGTTTGTCACTCGGGAAATAAGGCAATCCCCTTCAGAAACACCTGATCAGGTATTTAAGGCCGCAGCCACATGCATGGACCTAGAAATTAGTTGGCACCTTGCCCGATTTTCAGGCCCAAGACAGGTGCCTTTTAGTCCAATATTGCAGATGGTATGCGCACACATATTCTGCGCTGGAAGTGTGCTGACTACCGTATTGGATCGGGCTGTACTGCGTACAGTTCTGGTGCCCTTATTTAAGGAAGGACATACTTGCATTGGAGGCAGTTCAGAGAAGGTTCACTAGGTTGATTCCGGGTATGGAAGGGTTGTCTTATGAGGAAAGATTGAACAGGTTGGGTCTATACTCATTGGAGTTTAGAAGAATGAGAAGAGATCTTATGAAACATACAAGATTCTGAGGGGACTCGATAGGGTAGATGCTGAGAGGATGTTACCCCTCATGGGGGAATCTAAAACTAGGGGGCATAGTCTCAGAATAAGGGGTCGCCCGTTTAAGATGGAAATGAGGAGGAATTTCTTCTCCCATAGGGTCGTGAATCTTTGGAATTCTTTACCCCAAAAAGCTGTGGAGGTTGAGTCATTGAATACATTCAAGGCTGAGTTAGACAAATTTTTGATCAGCAAGGGAGTCAAAGGATATGGGGAAAGGGCGGGAAAGTGGAGTTGAGGTAAAAATCAGATCAGCCATGATCTCATTAAATGGCGGAGCAGGCTCGCTGGGCCGAATGGCCTACTCCTGCTCCTATCTCTTATGGTCTTATGTTCCATAGCATCCTGGGCAGGCAATGGCAATATGTTAAACGCTGATTATAATATTTAAATAAGGGCCTTATGCTTGTTGTGGGACTCTTGCGTGATATTGGTCTGCCCCAGTGTCTGACTCGCCAGGTGATAAACTCGTTCAGCAATCCGTGGCGCTAAGAGGCAGGAAGGATCCTTCAGCAGTACTATTTAAAGGTCTCATTCACTACATTAAGGTCAGTTGCTAGTTTGTCCTTTTAGGCTGCTGGACATTTTTTGGCCTATTGTCTGACTCAATTCAGACTTCTGAGAAGAAATTTTTGCAGGTACTGCACTGTTTTTGGCTGCCTTCAAAATAGTTTTACTGCAGTCATGGGTGGTCTGCTAGGGCTGCCTTTTGGGATGGAGGACTAGGGGGAGCAGCAAAGAAGATTGGAGCGAGCAGGAGAAGCTGGGATAAGAGGGAGGAGGAGGGCAAAGTGCAGGAAGTCATACCCACAGTGGGTCTTCAGGGAGCACTTCTTCTGTCTAAACATCTCTGAGGTGCAATGTCTCAGGCGCCTTTGCTTCACAAAGGATGCTGTTACCGAGCTATGTCACCTGCTGTAGCCACAACTTGAGCCTCGAACCAGGGCAGGAATAGCACTGCCTGTGGCTGTGAAGGTCACCGTGGCCCTTAACTTCTAAGTCAGAGGCACTTTTCAGGCTTCAGCAGGTGACATCAGCGACATCTCCCAGTTTTCAGTCCACTGCTGTGTCAGGGAGGTCATAGGGACTCTCTACACCTGGAGGAACACCTACATCCCTTTCCCCATGGACAGAGCCAAGCAGGATGAGAGAGCACTAGGATTTGCCCGTGTTTCAGACTTCTTTTCATGCAAGGTGCCATAGACTGCATCCACATTGCCTTGCGTGCTCCCCATCACATGCTAGCATCTTTCTGAATAGAAAGGGATTCCACTCCCTTATTGTCCAGCTTGTTGCGACCATAGGAAGTGCATCTTGCAGGTTTGTGCCCAAATTCCTGGCAGCAGTCACAATTCATTCATCCTCGGCCAGTCCTCTGTGCCACAACAACAGCCATGATACCACCAGAAACATAATTGAGCAGATATTCAGTGTGCTCAAGCAACGCTTCTGCTGCCTGGACTGTTCAGGAGGAGCTTTGCAGTACAGTTCTGAGCGGGTATCCAGATTTATGGTCGTGTGCTGCATGCTCCATAGCTTTGCCACCATGAGGGACCAGCTCTTATCATCACCTGGGCAACAATAAGCACAGCAGGAGCAGGAGGAGGAACAGGAGGAGCAGGAGGAGCAGGAGGTGGAGCAGGAAGACCAGGAGTGCCATTGGCCACCAGTGCCCTGAGCTTCCAGAGCTCCCAGAGATCAGCTCATCAAAGAGCACTTCATGTGAACCATCCCTCCCATCCCCAATGGCGGAACAAGCTTGAGGGGCTGAATGGCCTACTCCTGTTCCAATACACTAAAAGTCCTGCAATCCTTATCACTACCATCCATACGACCACTATCCAATTGCTTTCCTTCTGTCAAGCCTTATGGGTCTTGCCCTCAGTTCACAACAAATATAAATATCAACACCAAATCCAGAAAATAAAAACAAATTTATCAAATAACTCAACTCTATCTGTATCTAATAGTTAATATAAATAATTATGAATCACCCTTGTGCAGGCCTTGTGCCCATCTTCTGAGCTCGTTTCATATCCTAGTGTCCCTACGAGGTGTATCCCCAAAGGCTTCAACTTGGGAGGTGGACGGTTGCTGGGCTTCTATTGAGGACACTTCAGATGGCCATGGTAGGTGACCTCTAGCAGCTCTAGGCCATGAAGGCTCAGCTACAGACTGCAGCATCTCAGTGTGAGCTGCAGCAGTGTGGGCCAGCTGAATGTGTGGTACTAACAAGGGCACCGGTGGAGTGGGCAGTGGGGGAGCAGGCAAACTGTCATCCTGAGAGAGGACAATAGGTGCCTCTCCATGGAGCCAAGACCACTCTCCTGAGGCATCACCTCAGGGCTTCTAGGGCTCTGCTGGAGAAGAGAGTGCAGGACTGATGTGATGCTCTGGAAGCTCTTGTCAACACTTGCACCTAAAGCCAAGGTGACAGCTAGGTGAAGGGTAACAGGTGATAGAAGTATTGTGAGTAGTGAGGCTGGATTTTAAAGAGGTGTGAGCAGAGAGTAAGAGAGTGGTATTCTTACCTCGATAACTCTGGTGAGATCATTGAATTTCTTTCAGCATTGCAGACATGTCCTGTGTGCTAGGCTCTTGGCATTGACCTCCTCAGCAACCTCTTACCACTGGCAGTGGAGGAGTTGCCTGAAGGGCTTTCTGCCCCCGGGAGATAAAAGGATTTCCCTCCTCCTGTCCACCGCCTGATCCAGAGCCTCGAAAGCGACATTAAAGAACCTGAAAGTCCTGTCTGGATCTCCTCCAGCCATCTTCTTGAACCCGGGCAGTTTTCCTGCTGTAGACAGACAGAGTCCACCTCCACCTTTGAAAAATGTTGGACTTTTTTGAAGTGGACTTTTTGGTGCCTGCTCTTAAGGAGGACTAGGTAAGGCCTATGGAGCAGGAATTGTCAGGGGAATGTTTGCCAGGGAATTGTAAGATTGATAAAAGAATGGATTCGAAACCCTGCATTAACAGGATGAATACTTGGTAAAAGAGCATTTGGAATAAAAGTATGAACAGCAAATGAAGAATGACTCATGTAGTTAATACAATTGAAACAAAATTACAGGTAGACTAATTAGCCAACCGAGGAACGGATCATTTGTATCGAAACATCGCTGGAACTGTGGACTATGTTTAACTTCACCAAAATCAGAGAGCATGCTGGATCTTATTAACTTGACCAAGTTCGAAAAGTATCCTGGATTTTGTTATTGCTCCCAAACAGCCTTGGGAAGGCCTAGCTGTATTGTCTGTAGGCAAGGACACTGGCTGCTTACAATGAGAAATGAACAAGGACAGCCACCGATAAGCAAAGAATAACAAAGGACATTGCTGAACCATGAGAAATGGAAAAGTAAACACCAGCCTGTTCTGCCCAGCAACAAACCTGAAAAAAAAAGATAAAAATACAGGCTCACAATGATTATTAGGAGACCACAAGTAGCACTCAAAGAAGAAGTCGTCAATGAAAAATTAACCCTTTTATATCTCTCGAAAGGAGGAACTGATCACTCTGAGTCGCAGTCCCCATAATAAAGTTGTATGGCATCTTTATCTTGAAACCTGTTGTGTCTTAATGTCAATAAAATTATTTAAAACCATTCTAAAGTGTTTCAGTCTCAGTTGATTCTTACTTTTCGAGCCCACTAAAAGGAGATAAACCCCATACCTTTCAGAGGTGCTGCTGCCTTTAAGAGGCGTCACAGATGCCTGATTTCCTGGCCCCTTAAACAAGGCATGCAGCCAATAACGCTGGCTGCACCCCTGAATCATTTTATTGAGGTCCCAGCACTAATTAAACGCGCGACCACGTGAACAGGTGTGTGCAGAGCATGCCCCAACCCCCTGCTCACCTGAAAAGAGGGCACGATTGAATTAATAGGCTAAAAAATGCTATGCAAGGTGCAATTTTTAACATGTTGCAATATACCAATGCGCAACAGGGCAGAGTTTTTGATGTATTTCAAATATATTGAAAACAAGCAAATGGAACAGAAAGTAAAGTGCCTGTTTCCATTGGAAATCAAACTCTTGCTCTATAGTAATAAAGACTGCACTCACTCAGCAATTTTATTAAAGGACCATTGTAGTATAATAAGAACAGGAAAATCAATCTCAAATTACCGTAGCCTAAAAACTGCAGTGTACAACAATTGATCTTAAGCAGGATTGATCTTAACTTTGCCATGCGCATCAATACATTTTTATCTTGATCTTATTGCTGTTTGGTGTTACATGAGCCCTCATTTATTAACTGAGTGAACAGCTCTGGTTACCATTTCATCTCCTCTCTTTCTTTTAGTGGTTTTGCTTGATTGAATCCTTCGAAGCTGGGAGTTGCTGCAGTTTCCCCGTCAACAAATCATTTCACCTGAACCTTGTTTAATTTGTGCTTTTTTCTGTTGTTCCTTTTATACAAAGGCAAATAATTAAATCAAAAACCCGACTAAAATAGTGCAGAATAGTAGCTTTTATGGAAAACAAAATCAAAACTGCAAAGGATTCACATTAAAGAACAATTATGTTACATCTGAACTACAATGATTTGATTCTCCACAATATTAAACACAGATTATAGCAAAGATGCATTCATCTGATATGCGTTGTCTATTTACAACTCCACTGATTGTGAAAGGATGCTTTTTGCCCCCATCTCCTTCTTGTTTTCCCCCTCAAATCATGCTGGAGTACAGTTCATTGAGTTGCAACTTCCCTCCACTAGCCATTCTTCATATGTGATATTAGATAGTGAGTGTCAGGAGCTCCTATTTAGCTGTAGTTGGGATCATAGCCCAGCCCAATCCTGCCCTCATACAATTCAAGTAAGATTCACGCCATACAAGTGCCAGGCAATGACCATCTCCAACAAGAGAGAGTCTAACCACATCCCCTTGACGTTCAATGGCAGTAGCATCACTGAATCCCCCACCATCAACATCCTGGAAGTCACTATTGCCTAGAAACTCAACTGAACCTCCCACATAAATGCCTTGGCTATTAGAGCAGGTGAGAGGCTGAATGTTCTACGACGAGTGGCTCACCTACTGACTCCCCAAAGTCTCTCCACAAGGCACAAGTCAGGAGTGTGATGGAATACTCTCCACTTGCCTGGATGAGTACAGCTGCAACAACACTCAAGAAGCTCAACACCATCCAGGACAAAGCAGCCCAGTTGTCGGCAGCCCATCCACCACCTTAAATATCCATTCCCTCCAACACCGGCATACCATGGCTGCAGTGTGTACTATCTACAGGATGTACTGCAGCAACTCGCCAAAGGCTTTTCAACAGCACTTCCCAAATCTGCAGCCTCCACCACCTAGAATGACAAGGGCAGTGGGCACATGGGAACACCATCACCTCCAAGTTCCCCTCCAAGTCATACAACATCCCAACTTGGGCATATATTGCCGTTCCTTCATCATCACTGGGTCAAAATCCTGGGACTCCTTATCTAACAGCACTGTGGGAGAACCTTCACCACACAGACTGCAGTGGCTCAAGAAGGCGGCTCACCACCACCTTCTAAAGGGCAACCAGGGATGGGCAATAAATGTTGGCCTTTGCTACCGATGCCCATATCCCAAGAATGAATTTTTATAAAACCCACAAGTTTCTAAGCAGGTGTTGCTGGATAGATATCAGGAGTGAGAAACCTGTCTGATTTTTCATTTCCCGACCCCAGGATGCTGAGACCTACTATAGGAACTATACGGACACCATGGCTAAGATCAGCACGGACCAGGGACTGAATCTGGCACTTGCCAGTCTTCATATCACACTGAGTAGCGCATTTAACACAAAGCCACCATTTTACCTGAATCTTATATGAAAAGAATATTTAATTGAAGCTATCTTCCTAATGACAGCACTGTGCAGCAATACCAAACCTACTGTGTTGGATTTCCCACTCGGTGAGTTCCTGACATCAGCTATCTGGGGGAGGTGCTGAACAGAGGCCACAGGTTCCACCTGAGGTGACCTTGTGTGTACCCAATGGTGGCCTTACTGCAGTGCCAGCAAATGCTTGGGAGTAAGGTGCCTCACCAAGAAATGGTGTGCATCCCAAGGAGATGTAAGGAAGGAGGAAAAGAAAGGAAAAGAGCCTCTAAACGAGGATTGGAGGAAAGTTTCTTTTTGAATGATTTATTTCCACCCAATTTTGTCTTCTCCCAGCTTTCCCTTTGTAGAGCCCCTTGTGCTGTACATTTTGCCTTGACCACAGAGGACTTTGCCAATGCTGCTTCTACTCTGACTTAATTGCTGCAGGAACCATATGGGAACTATGTATACAGGTTTACCTGCTAGTTTTCCTTTCCTCTCAAGGAAAGTACTTGGAGGAGTTCGCAAGGTCGCCCTGGAGATTGGGAGTCGGCCCAGGGATTGGGGGTCGGCCTGGAGATTGGGGGTCGGCCCAGGGATTGGGGGTCGGCCTGGAGATTGGGGGTCGGCCTGGAGATTGGGGGTCGGCCCAGGGATTGGGGGTCGGCCTGGAGATTGGGGGTCGGCCTGGAGATTGGGGGTCGGCCCAGGGATTGGGAGTCGGCCTGGAGATTGGGGGTCGGCCTGGAGATTGGGGGTCGGCCCAGGGATTGGGGGTCGGCCTGGAGATCGCGGGGATCGGGTCGGTGGATCGTGGGGAGGGAGGCTGATCACAACAGGTTAGCTTGAGAGGACGGGGGAAAGCACTCTTGCTCCTCCTAGCCCACAAGCAGTGCTGGAAAAGCATTTATCTGCTGGATGTGGCAGTTCTCGCTCCCTTTAGCTGCCGGGTTTCCCGAACCCTGGGAAACCCGACCCACAGCCATTAAATCTAAATGGCTGCTAAAATCAGAGGAACGCAGCCTCATCAACATATTTAAATTACTGACCCGCCTCTCGAGAACAGGTTACTCGCCCGTCCCCCAACCTGCCCCGGTTAAACCAGGAGTAGGCGCGTTCACAGCGGATTGGGGTCAGGATTCAAGGATTCACATTTTTAAGAATGTAACACCCCACCCAGCCCCTCTCCTGCCCATCCTGTGGGGTTAAAATCTCCCCCCCCCCCACCCTGTGTCTGCACTCAATGGGCAGCTCAGCTGAACTATGGTAGTCACCTTTTGACAAAGAAAGAACCCAGGGCCCATTATGTGGAACATTGGTGCAAATGCACATGGTCACACTGGGAGGCCTCAGCTGTCACCTTCTTGTACTGAGCTATTTTTGCCATTCCCTTTCATTAGAGACAGGAAATAATGGAAAAGGAAAGATTTCTGTCGTTAGAACTTGTGTTTCTCAAGAATGAGGTGTCAGCTTTACAGACATCACGATTCAATCTGTTGCTTTGGTTTCCAGCACAGAAAGTAAGGTCAAGATTGAGGTTTTATCAGGTACCTGCTCCAGTGCAAACAATGCTGAAGAAAACTACTCACTAGACAATGTAGAGTGGGACGAACATTTCTTTTAATAAAAATATAAAACAGCCAGCCAGGCTGACAACTCATAAATAAATCCTGGTGTTCTTAAAGTGTATCTATCTGATTTATGGCAGTGTGCAAGGAAAGGGAGATATACTGCATTATGATCAGTATGTGTCTGTCCAATACTTAGTGGTCTTGATGGGGGAGGGGTCTTTTGTCAACATCCATGCGTTTAATCAGTGGTATGCAAACAAAACACTCTACGGCTGAAACAATTTTAATGTTATTTTTATCCCTGCTAAGAAACATGGTTCAGAACCATCACTATTTTGTCTTGAATTGAGATCAAGTTCTGGAAGATCAAAACATCAGACCCTCCAGAGACAAGGCCCGGATTTTCCCACCTCAGCAATTTTGGTGATCAATGCCCTAAGTTGGGGGTCGCTATGCCCCCCGATCGTCCAGTGGTGAATTGACGCCAGATTTTACCAGAAAACTTATTTGAATGTGCCACAGCAAGTATGGTGGTGAATCAGAATCAGTACAGTAAGTGTCATCCTTGGCGGAGTGCGTTGCACTTTCACCTTCTGAGTTAGAAGGTTGTGGGGTCAAGACCCACTCCAGAGACTTGAGCATAAAATCTAGGCACTGTCGGACGTTTTTATCTGTATAGTATCCTCTCCAATTTAGTTCCAATTTTGTTTTTACGTTTATAGCCACAAGAAAATCAGTTAGGAAAAAAATTAAAGGGTTCCTAAACTTGTAGGTTAGAAATGGGTTTTAAATGAGTTAATGTCATCATTAAGATAGCAGAGAGGGAATTTACTATAAGTATGAAGTATGCTCACAATATTGCTGATAGCAATTATCATATGTTTTGCAGAAGAATCTAAGGCAGATATATAACTGATTTAAGGTACAGAGTACTAGGCTGAAATGTTATCATAACTTTGGTAATATTTTCTGTTATTAAGGTGAGTGGAACCAGTCCTGAGAATAGAACACTGTTCCCAGTTTATGGCTTCATCAAGCACTCTCAGGCCCAGTAAAACATGGCCAGCTCATAATAAAGCTTCCCTTTCTCATCTCCAACAACGTGCTTAGTATTTGCCTCACAGAACCACAACACAGGACATTATAAACATTCTGGGTCTTTGTAACAGATATTTAACATGCCAAGGTGGTATAGAATCATAGAAGTTTACAACATGGAAACAGGCCCTTCGGCCCAACATGTCCATGTCGCCCAGTTTATACCACTAAGCTAGTCCCAATTGCCTGCACTTGGCCCATATCCCTCTATACCCATCTTACCCATGTAACTGTCCAAATGCTTTTTAAAAGACAAAATTGTACCTGCCTCTACTACTGCCTCTGGCAGCTCGTTCCAGACACTCACCACCCTTTGAGTGAAATAATTGCCCCACTGGACCCTTTTGTATCTCTCCCCTCTCACCTTAAATCTATGCCCCCTCGTTATAGACTCCCCTACCTTTGGGAAAAGATTTTGACTATCGACCTTATCTATGCCCCTCATTATTTTATAGACTTCTATAAGATCACCCCGAAACCTCCTCCTCTCCAGGGAAAAAAGTCTCAGCCTATCCAACCTCTCCCTATAAGTCAAACCATCAAGTCCCGGTAGCATCCTAGTAAATCTTTTTTGCACTCTTTCTAGTTTAATAATATCCTTTCTATAATAGGGTGACCAGAACTGTACACAGTATTCCAAGTGTGGCCTTACTAATGTCTTGTACAACTTCAACAAGACATCCCAACTCCTGTATTCAATGTTCTGACAAATGAATCCAAGCATGGTGAATGCCTTCTTCACCACCCTATCCACCTGTGACTCCACTTTCAAGGAGCTATGAACCTGTACTCCTAGATCTCTTTGTTCTATAACTCTCCCCAATGCCCTACCATTAACGGAGTAGGTCCTAGCCCGATTTGATTTACCAAAATGCATCACCTCACATTTATCTAAATTAAACTCCATCTGCCATTCATCGGCCCACTGGCCCAATTTATCAAGATCCCGTTGCAATCCTAGATAACCTTCTTCACTGTCCACAATGCCACCAATCTTGGTGTCATCTGCAAACTTACTAACCATGCCTCCTAAATTCTCATCCAAATCATTAATATAAATAACAAATAACAGCAGACCCAGCACCGATCCCTGAGGCACACCGCTGGTCACAGGCCTCCAGATTGAAAAACAACCCTCTACAACCACCCTCTGTCTTCTGCCGTCAATCCAATTTTGTATCCAATTGGCTACCTCACCTTGGATCCCGTGAGATTTAACCTTATGTAACAACCTACCATGCGGTACCTTGTCAAAGGCTTTGCTAAAGTCCATGTAGACCACGTCTACTGCACAGCCCTCATCTATCTTCTTGGTTACCCCTTCAAAAAACTCAATCAAATTTGTGAGACATGATTTTCCTCTCACAAAACCATGCTGACTGTTCCTAATCAGTCCCTGCCTCTCCAAATGCCTGTAGATCCTGTCTCTCAGAATACCCTCCAACAACTTACCCACTACAGATGTCAGGCTCACCGGTCTGTAGTTCCCAGGCTTTTCCCTGCCGCCCTTCTTAAACATTCCCAGGGTTTTTTTGAAGTTACCTTTGTTGAGACACTGAACACACCAGACTTTCTCTCTTTGGCCCAATTGTAGCTATTTCGGATTTATATATCCGTCTTTTGGATGAGACGTTAAACCAAGGCCCCGTCTGCCTTTTCAGGTGGACGCAAAAGATCCAATAGCACTATTTCAAAGAAGAGCATGGAAGTTCTCCCGGGTGTCCTGGCCAATATTTATCCCTCAATCAACATCACTAAAGCAGGTTATCTGGTCATTATCACATCGCTGTTTGTGGGACGTCGCTGTGCTCAAATTGGCGGCCGCGTTTCCTACATTACAACAGTGATTGTACTTCAAAAGTACTTCATTGGCTGAAATGCATTTGGGTCATGAGGTCATGAAAAGCGCTATATAAATTCAAGTCTTTCTTTCTATTACTTCCCACAGATCCCGGGCTGCGGTCTCCTTCTGCTATTTACCGCTCCCGCCCCCAGCCAGTCGGTCAATCTAGCCGACTGTTGGGTGGGAGTCTGCCCAAAGTTACTCCCCAGCTTTGCTGGATTCTTCACCCGCTAACGGGCTCCCCCGCACCTTCCCCACCTCCCCGTTAATATCCAAAGTAAAGGTTAGAACAATGATATATGACTACCCTTTGGCATCTGAACAATTGTGATTCTGTCTCTGACTTGACTATTGCTGGTGTCCTGGTAAACTTATAGCACAATGTATTAACTGTATTATGTCCCCAGTGAATGATTTGACAAATATATTTTTCACAGCTTTCATTTAGAACAGATTAGCAGCCTCTTCAATTGTGCTAAACCAATACAAGTACTGGACTAGTATTTGCATTTCTATAGTGCCTTTCATGGCCTCAGGACATCCCAAAGGGCTTTATAACCAATGAAGTACTTTTTGAAGTGTAGTCACTGTTGTAACATTACAAACGCGGCAGCAAATTTGTGCACAACAAGGCCCCACAAGCAGCAATGTGATATTGACCAGATAATCTGTTTTTGGTGATGTTGGTTGGAGAGATAAATGTTGGGCCAGGAGCACAGATAAAGCGCACAAGTTCAGCACTGGACTTTTATTCGCTACTAGGTACTGGTCAACTTCATGAATGCAGCTGTGGAGTCATCTTTGAGGTGGAAGAGGACACACAGGTGGGTTTATTTGTATTTTTACTTCCATTTCTTCCTCACGGCTCAATTTGTTTTGATCTAAGCTTTTTCCCCCAATGAAGCATGTATCTATGGAACCCATGACAAGGGCAAAGGTCATGTGGAATTGAAACCAAACATGTTACGCCAGGAAAAATACTCAAACTCCAGGCACAAGCTCAATGTGGGGATATGAGCGGTTTTTTTTGTAAGTCTGCAACAAGCTACAGAGGGGTAGGGCCCTCAGGGTTAACTCTGGGAGGAATGTTAAGTAGTTCTGAACCATTGGCCCATAAACAAATTGCCAGCAACGAGCCGCACACTTCTCTTCATCAGTTCAGCAGGCCGTTTGACAGAATAGGAAAGAATCATTCTGTATTTCAAGAAACTCATGAAACAGTCTTAGTAATGGTGGATAACACTGTCAGCTCACTCTTAGTGCACAAATGTTCACAGCATTCAAATGTTTATGTTACGGATGAGCAAACTACAGAATGGCTGTTTTAATCCTGTCGTACTTCTAAATGCACAGTTAGCGCAATTTTTTCCCCCCTTCCCAGTAACAGAGGCGGTGGGGGGCAGGGGTGGGGGGCGCAAATCAGAAAAAAGAAAAAAAATCCAGTGGTTTCCAGTTATAACAGTTACAGTTCCAGCTACGCATTTTGAAAAATAATTACGGAGACATTGGTAACAGATTTATTCTGACACCAATGCATTTTTAGAGCGTGTGGGGATTTGGAGACTATGCTGAGAATAGCTGCTGGTGATTATTAGGAACAGACAGTAGCTGAACTATGATGTGGAAAAGATAAAAATCACAAGACACTTACAGACTAGGCATTCCTTTCGGCCATCTTAATTCATCCATCCAGATCTACCCTGCACTCTCCCCATTGCTGCATCTAGTTGTTTCTAAAACCACTCCGGGGTTATCACTTCCACTGCTCTATCAGGAAGTTCATTCTAAGTGTTGATCACTCTTTGTATGAAGAAGAACGATCTGATGAAGTTGCCTGTCCCACTCCCAGTGTTTATTTATTTATTATTCATTCACTGGCAAAAGCCCCCAGTTATTGCCTGCCCAGAGAAGGTGTTGATGGGCTGCATTCTTGAACCACTGGTAGCGGTCTGATACACCTGAGTGGCTCGCTAGGCCCACCTCAGAGGGCAGTTAAGAGTCAACCACGTTGGTTTGGGACTGGAGTCACATAGAGGCCAGACTGGGTAAGGACGTCACTTTTCTTTCCCTGAAGGACCACTTGGGTTTTATGACAATCTTCATGGTCACTTTTACTGACACCAGCTTTTTATTTTCCCCAGATTTTTTAAACTGGATTCAAATTTTCAAATTACCATAGTGGGATTTGAACTCATATTCTGTCTGGAGTATTAGTCCAGGTCTCTGAGATTACTAATCCAGTAACATAACTACTATGCTACTGTATCCTTGTCTATGGTAGTGTAGTGGCTAAAGTAGCATTCAAGATTAACCTTGTTCCGTAACATTTAAAGCCAAGGACCAGAGGACAGAGATTTAAGGTGATTGGCAAAAGAGCCAAAGGTGAGATGAGGAAAAACGTTTTTAACACAGCGAGTGGTTAGGATCTGGAATGCACTGCCTAAGGGGATGGTGGAGGCAGATTCAATCATGGCCTTCAAAAGGGAACTGGCTAAGTACTTGAAAGGAAAAAAAAATGCAGTGCTACGGGGATAGGACAGGGGAGTGGGACTAGCTGGATTGCTCTTGCATAGAGCCGGCGCTGACTCGATGGGCCGAATGGCCTCTTTCTGTGTTGTAACCTTTCTATGATTTCTATGATTTATGTATCTCTATAAGATCATCTCTTGGATGCTACCTTTCCAGGCTGAAAAGCCCAAGTCTCTCCAGTCTTTCCTCATAACTTAAACTTGTGACACTAAGGATCCACCCCGTGACTCTTCTCTTCATTGTCTCCAGCATTTGAATGTCTCCCTTGTTTCTCAGTGACCAGAACGGGACACAGTACTCAAGGAATGGTGTGACCAGAGCACTTTACAGTTTGATCACAATTCCTCTGACTTGCATTCTATTGTTCTAGCTGTATAGTTCAACATTTCACTGGCTTTGTTGATTGTTGCTCTGCATTGGTTGAATATGTTGAGTGTTGAGTCTACAAGGTCTCTTTCAATTGTATCCTTACCTATTTCAACACCACTCATGGAGTGTGTATATTTCCCATGCTTCCTTCCTATGTGTAATGCTTTACACTTGTCTGCATTCAATTTCATCAGCCATTGTTCAGCCCACTCACATATTTTGTTTAGCTCATTCTGTAGTTCCTGGTCTGCCTGCTTTGATTCCACTGTTCTTCTTAGTTCGGTATCATCTGCAAATGTGATGAATTTGCATTGAGTTTCAGAATCCAAGTCACTGATGCAAATTAGAAATAATAGTGTTCCCAACACTCCAGGGCATCCCACTCCGTATATCTTCCCACCTGACCAGTGACCATTGTTTGCTACCCTTCATCCGCTCCCAAATTTTGCGCTGAATTCCAAACAACTTTGAGCTGAGTTATATCGACAGCATTTGTAATAGTTAAGTTATTTTAAAATACAAATATGTATATCTGAAAGTAAAAACAGATGTTGTTGCATTACGTAATATTGACTCCTATTAGGTGTTTGAGACAGAATTTTATCTTGTGTAATGGAAATGCTTATAAAGTTGCATTTTGCGTTTAAACCTGTCTGTGCATAGGATGACAGAGTGTTTTGGTTTTCAATAATAATGAAATTGTGACCAATTGTAATCATATTAAAACATTAATATATGTTCCTCCATCTTACAGCAACATTCATACTACTGCTGTTTCCGACCATTCACCTGGGATAAACTGAAGCAAGTACATATGGAGAATCAAATATTTATTTTATTGATTAATATATGCATTTCAGAGGAGACAGAAATTCATGTTAGGACTGTTACATCATAATGTTTTTTGGAGGGATTTTAAACAGGACAGTTAAATATGCAGAAATATTATTTCTTTCAAAGTGAGTGGCTCTGGAACTTCATTCCCTTATCTTGGGGCAATTTTCTGTTCAGTTGTTTAATTATGATTTCATGAAAAAGATTCTGAAATCTTGATATTAGAATCAAAAACGGTGCCCATGTGAGCTATAGTTAGACAATTATGATTACGCATGAATTCAGACCAGAAAACTGGATTCATGCAAAAAGGATGACTTTCAAATAATCTAATTAATGCTCAGTTACAGATACTGTGAAAACACTGGGGTATAGTTTCCTCTGAATACAAAGTGCAACAAAAGTGTAGATGGGGGTAATTTTGACTTTAGGCAATAGTGTAAAACAGGCTATATCGGATCAGCTGCCCATTATACATCTCTCCTGATTTTCATTTGCATTACGCCCAAAGTCAAAATGACCCCCAATGTGTGTAAACAGGTGAAAGAAAGAAAGATAGAACGACCATACGAAAATACAAACATACAAAATGACAGCAGGAAAAGACAAGCTGATCCATCAAGCCTGCCCCACACCATGGCTGGACCATCAAGGCCAAACACCTTCCCCACTCCGACCTCTCACCCATTCCCCCCACCCCCTTCACACCCACCCCCTGCAGTCATGTAATCTCCTGGGAGAGGCAAAAAATCAGAAAAAGCCCTGGGCCAATAAGGGAAAAAATATTCCGTAAAATTCCTCTCTGACCTCCTCAGGTGATCGAAACCAGTCCAGGGGATCACATGGATCAAGTGTTATCTCTAAAGACACTTAACTTCTATATGATGCGATCTCTGCCCCAGTCAGAAACCGGTCCAACTCCCTCCTGAAGGCAGACAGTCAGCATCCACTATATCAGCTGGCAATGTATTCTAGAGGCTCACAGTTCTCTGGGAAAAGATGAACTGCCTACCATCCATTCCATCCTGCTCCTGTTTCTTATGTTCTTATGTTCTATCCCTACTCTTCCATAGTTTAAACTCATGCCCCCTGGTTCTCCCTAATCTGTTAAACTGGAATAATCTATCAATAGGGATGCTATCCAGCCCTTTCGTTATTTTATCGCCCTCTATCAGGTCACCTCTAAGTCTACACTGCTCTAATGTAAGTTGACCAAGGTCCTTGAGCCCATCTGAATAGCTGAAATTCTTTAAGCCAATAATCATTCTTGTATCTCTCCACTGGACTTTTTCCAAGGCCACTATATCACCCACCATGTGATGGGGCCAAAACTGGGCACAGTACTCTAGATACGGTCTGATCAGTGACCTGTATAGTGTCAAAATGGCGCCCTTTGATTTATACTGAATGGTTCTATTAATACAACTCAATACGTTGTCAGTTTTAGCTACAGTTTCTCCACATTTGTGATGAACCTATAGTGATCTGTGCATAATCTTTTTGTCGCTCCACTTCTTTCAGTATTATTCCCTGCAAATGATATGTATATTCTGTGTTGAAAGAAAGAAAATTGTAAACAATTTTACAACACCAAGTTATAGTCCAGCAATTTTATTTTAAATTCACAAGCTTTCGGAGGCTTCCCCCTTCGTCAGGTGAACGATGTTCACCTGACGAAGGGGGAAGCCTCCGAAAGCTTGTGAATTTAAAATAAAATTGCTGGACTATAACTTGGTGTTGTAAAATTGTTTACAATTGTCAACCCCAGTCCATCACCGGCATCTCCACATCGAAAGAAAGAAAGAAAGACTTGCAAATATATAGCACCTTCCATGACCTCAGGGCATCTCAAAGTGCTTTACAGCCATTGAAGTACTTTTTGAAGTGTAGTCACTTTTGTAATGTAGGGAACGCGGCAGCAACTTTTGCGCAATTTGAGTAATAGTAAGAGCAAAAGGACCAAAGATTCAGTTTCTTGTGATATCTGTTCCTTGCTCCCTTTTTAAAACAGCTTAAAGGGAGAAAAATTGTCAAAGGCTGACTGTGAAGGTCTTGTTAAACATAAGAACATAGGAACAGGAGTAGGCCATTTAGCCCCTCGAGCCTGTTCTGCCATTTAATGAGATCATGACTGATCTGTGACCTGCCTTAGCCCCATATCCCTTAATACCCTTGGTAACAAAAATCTATCAATCTCAGATTTAAAATTAACAATTGAGCTAGTATCAACTGCCATTTGCGGAAGAGAGTTCAAAATTTCTATCATCCTTTGTGTGTAGATGTATTTCCTAACTTCACTCCTGAAAGTCCTGGCTCTAATTTTTAGGCTATGTCCCCTAGTCTTAGACACCCCAACCAATGGAAATAGTTACTCTCTATCTACCCTATCAGTTCCCCTTAATATCTTGAAAACTTTGATCAAATCACTGCTTAATCTTCTACATTCCAGGGAATATAACCTAGTTTGTGTAATCTCTCCTCATAATTTAGCCCTTGGAGTCCAAGTATCATTCTAGTAAATCTACACTGCACTCCATCCAAGGCCAATATATCCTTCCTAGGGTGCGGTGCCCAGAACTGAACACAGTATTTTGGAATGCTGATCTCTGACCTCTCTGTCCTTGGCCTTATACACTGTTCAATGAAACTTCACGGAAACTCGAGGAACAGCACCTCATCTTTCGTTTAGGCACTTTACAACATTCCAGACTCAACACTGATTTCAATTTTCAGCATTCCGAAGGGACCGCTCCCTCCGCGACACCCTGGTCCACCCTTCCATCACCCCCAACACCCGCTCTCACCCCAAGACACCTTCCCAAGTGAGCGCAGGAGATGCATCACCTGCCCTTTCACCTCCTCCCTTCCCACCGTCCCGGGCCCCAAACATTCCTTCCAGGTGAAACAACGGTTTACTTGTACTTCTTTCACTTAGTATACTGTATTCGCTGCTCACAATGTGGTCTCCTCTACATTGGGGAGACCAAACGCAGATCGGGTGATCGCTCTGCTGAACACCACCGCTCAGTCATCAGGCATGACCCTGACTTGCTGTTCGCTTACCATTTTAATTTCCCATCCCACTCCCACTCTGACCTTACTGTCTTTGGCCTCTTACACTGTTCAAATGAAGCTCAACGGAAACTCAAAGAACAGCACCTCATCTTTCACTTAGGAGCTTTACAGCCTTTGTGACTCAACATTGATTTCAATAACTGCACATAACCACTCCCATTTTTTTTTTGGGACTGCAGCTGCTGATAATAGTTCTGCTGTTGCCATTTATGGCTCCTCTAAACCCATCTTTTGTTTCCTAACTTGTCCCATTATCACCCTCCTTGCCTTGCACCATCATCCCTTTTGTCATTTAATCATTCTTGCCCTTTACCCTATCACAGAACTTCCCTTTTGTTCTTTCCTCCCCCCCTCCCTCCCCCCTTTCTCTGGCTCTGTTACTTGCTTAATAACTGTTAACTCTTTGCCATCTTCCAGTTCTGACGAAAGGTCTGAAACGTTAACTCTGTTTCTTTCTCAACAGAAGCTGCCTGACATGCTGAGCTTTTCCAGCATTTTCTGTTTTTATTTCAGATTTCCAGCATCCACAGTATTTTGCTTTTGACAGTACTCCAGGTGCGGTCTAACCAGGGCTTTGTATAGCTGTGGCATAACTTCTACCCCCTTGTAATCTTGTCCTCTAGATGTAAAAGCCAGCATTCCATTAGCTTTTTTGATTATTTTCTGTACCTGTCCATGACATTTTAATTATCTATGTACATGGACCCCTAAGTCTCTTTGGACGTCCACTGCTTCGAGCTTTTCACCATTTACAAATTACTCTGATCTATCCTTTTTGGGTCCAAAGTGGATGACCTCACACTTGTCTACATTGAAATCCATTTGCCACAGTTTTGCCCATTCACTTAACCTATTACTATCTCTCTGTAATTTTATGCTTCTACCTACACTGCTTACAATGCTGCCTATCTTTGTGTCATTGGCAAACTTGGATATGTGGCTCTCTATCCCATCATCTAAGTCATTAATAAAAACAGTAAATAGTTGAGGCCCGAACACAGATCCCTTTGGGACATCATTAGTCACATCTATGTGACTAGGATGTGAATAATGGCGTCCCACAGGGATCTGTGTTCAGGCCTCAACTATTTACTGTATTTATTAATGACTTAGATGATGGGATAGAGCGCCACATATCCAAGTTTGCCAATTCGAGTACCTGCCCATTATCCCTACTCTCTGTCTCCTGCCACTCAACCAATTTCCTAACCAGGTCAATAATTTGGCCTCAATTCCCTGAGCTTCGACTTTAGCTAACAGTCTCTTATGAGGAACTTTATCGAATACCTTCTGGAAGTTCATATAATCGACATCCATAGACATTCCCCTGTCCACTACTTTAGTCACCTCGTCAAAAAATTCAATCAGGTTCATCAGGCATGACCTACCCTTTACAAATCCATGCTGGCTCTCTCTGATCAGCTGAAAATTTTCAAGGTGTTCAATCATTCTATCCTTAATTATAGACTCCAGTAATTTCCGACAACAGATGTTAGGCCAACTGGTGTATAATTCCCTGGTTTCCCTCTCTTACCTTTCTTAAACAGCAGAGTGACATGTGCAATTTTCTAATCTAAAGGAACGGTTCCTGAATTGAGAGAACTTTGGAAGATTATAGTTAGGGCATCTGCAATGTTCTCACTTACTTCCTGGGATGGAAACCATCTACTCCTGGTTATTTGTCACTCCTTTGTGCTATTATTTTCTTCATTACTGTTAATTTGCTTACGTTAATTATGGTGAGTCTCCGTCCCAAAATTAGTTTCCTTAGGCGCCAGGATCTAGGAGCTAAATTAAAAAAACAGGACCTCCAGGGTTATAATCTCTTACCCGAGCCACGTGCAAATTGGTGTAGGGATAAGCAGATTAGGGAGGTGAACACGTGGCTGAAGGAGTGGTGTGGGAAAAGGTTCCATTTCATGGGACACTGGTACCAGTACAGGGACAGGAACTGTACCATTGGGATCGGCTTGACCTGAACTGGGCCAGGACCAGTGTCTTAGCGCAAAGGATAAATAGGGCGGTCACAGGGACTTTAAACTAGTAAATGGGGAGGAGCGCTCGGGTGGAAAAGGTAATATAAATAATAATTCTAAAACAAACGAGAAAGAAAAGAGTAGAGTAATAGTCAGAAATCATGCTTTAGGCAGTACAGGAAAAGGGAAAACTAAAAGGTTGCCTTGGTCAGCAGTCTGGCTGTCTTTCTGACAGTCTTTATCCTTATCCTAGCAAGTACATTGTGCCTGTTGGATAGGAACAGTTCCTGTGGATCCTTGTTCTCTATCTCACCTGGGTTCCCCTTACTCTGTACACTATCCGTCAAACCAACCCCGTTCTGATCCTGTACCTCTCTACAAGGTGTGTCTGAGGTCTGGAGCACTTTATCTTAAAGTGATTAAATTGCTCAGCCTTGCGTGGGGCGAATAGAAAATAAAATTCTGAATCCTCACTCAGAACGGGGGTTAGTCATGTAAGAGAATCTCAAGATTTGGATGCATCAGCATAGCTCGTACTTACTATTGAAAAATAATCAGTGGCAGATTTAGGAGATATATAGAGAATGTACCCTCATACCCCTTATCAACCCAAGCCCTGTTGGCAGTGCCAGCCCAACCCAAATCCTGCTAACAGCCCTGACCCGACCAGGCTCCAGCTGGCAGTTTGCCCACTAAAATGAATGAGCTTATAGCTGACAAGTCAGTCACTCATATGGAGTGAATGGGCATGTAGGGATGATCAAATTATAAGTATTAGTTTGTTGAAGCTTTGAGTGAATGAAACATTTCATTCAGTCCAGACAATTATCTAACACGTGTCAAAGCCATTCACCATGGCTGGTCTGTGAAGGGTCTAATGCTGAATAGCCTGTTGACATTTGCTATCTCTGCTCACACATAAATAAGTGCCACTTGGGTAAGGCGCTGGAGGGCTGGCATGGCCTATGGAACCATTAACCCCAAGCAAGTAATATTCAGTCATCAGCAAAGGGGAAGGGAAAAGAAGGAAAAGAATCAAAATAAATAAAACATGAAGAAACGCAGATTGTTCAGTTAAAAATGAAACATTTTGAGGCCGATGGGTCTGTTAGAGGATGATGGACATCAATGAAACCCATAGCATTGAGGTCAGGGAAGTAATTTTAAAAATGGAGTAACGACTGACATCGCAGTGCACTTGCATCGGGCATTCATTATAACATTATCAGCTCGCAATGACGTCGCTACGCATGCCGTTGTGGGTCCAGCAATAATTTTAAAGAAAGCACTATTGACACTACCAGTGGCACTAAATACGGCCTTTTTAAAAATCAGCTTGAGCACCAAATAACTTACATTTAATCTAATCAACAGCAGCAACTTGTATTTATGTAGCGCCCTTAATGTAGTAAAATGTCCAAAGACACTTCACAGGAGCGATTATCAAACAACATTTGACATCGAGCCACATAAGGAGATATTAGAACAGGTGACCAAAAGCTTGGTCAAAGAGGTAGGTTTTAAGGAGCATCTTAAAGGAGGAGAGAGAGGTAGAGGCGGAGAGGTTTTGGGGGAATTCTAGAGCTTAGGACCTATCATTTCAGTAAAATTTCAACCTTATTGTGGCCAGTAATGTAAGAATTCTGGGAATTCCACCTTTTCCCTGAGTATGGAAAACTTTGGCCATTGACTAAAATCCTAAGATGGAAGGATAGGTGAGATATCACCAGACGAATCAACAACACACACAGTGGAATGTGGGAGAATTACTGCTTCAGACATGTCTCTGTTTTAATGCAAAACCTACAGCAGGTGGTCGATGATCAGAAAGGCAGTAGGCCATTGAAAGAGACAACTGCTCCAGACATGGTGGAGCCATGTCTTTGTTTTAAACAAAACCGACCAACACCTAGGACGTTGGATACAAAAGGAGCCCTGTATACCAGGTGATCAATAAATCGGAATGAATCGTAGAAGAACAATGGCCCATTGAGAAAAGCAATTGCAACATGATGAGAGACCATTAAAATCCATCAAAGATTCTTAAGGACTTTGTAAGAACTGTTTAAACAGACATGCCTCATTTTAAGTGATGAAGACCATTGTAAGAGGAGGGGTATATAAGTGAAAACTCAAAACCCTTCGCTCTCTCTGGCTCTTGCTTGCTCTTGTGTGCTCTCTTGCTCTTGCTCTTATGTTCTCTCTGGCTCTTGCTTGCTCTTGTGTTCTGCTCCTTTTGTTCTTTCTGTCTCTTGGAGGAGAGCAGCTTCCAGCAAAACCAACGAACCCTACGTGAGAGAACCGGTCAGCCAGACCTGCAAGTGCAAAGGATTGGTGAGCCTCGACCATACGTGTGTGTGTGTGTGTGATACGTGTCTCCAGGATCCCCACCAACCTCTTAGTTTAGCGGGATGAAGTACTGTAGTGGGTGTGTGTAACTCAATGTACTGTGTAGGACCATTTGTATCGTTATTTTCTTCGTGTTGATGGTATAATAAAACCAACATTCCAATTCAATTCAAACACCGAGTTTGTGTGTTCTCTGTGCTATTCGACTGTGTGATCCATCACCGGGTGCGTTAGCGTAAGTCCCGTTTTCCTGAACCCCCGATCCGTGAGGTATAAGTGTTCCTTGGCTAGACCGGGGACCAGATATCTGCACTGATCAATAGGGTGAGAACAACCCCAAAACACCCTACATTAACCAAGCTGAACTGCAGTGCATAATGTCATAAAATTAATGGGAATTTGCATTTTATAAAATTAGCGGGACATGATTTGTTATGTTAAAATACTACGGATTATATCTCACCGTGGCACTGACACATAGGTTCCAGTACACGCAAATGCAGTTATTATCACGATGTGGAGATGCCGGTGATGGACTGGGGTTGACAATTGTAAACAATTTTACAACACCAAGTTATAGTCCAGCAATTTTATTTTAAATTCACAAGCTTTCGGAGGCTTCTTCCTTCCTCAGGTAAATGTTCAGGAGCTCCTCGAAGCCTACGCATTTATACATATAGAACAATACATGGTGTTTACAGAATGCCCCTGCAACTGCCCGTTGCCAAGGCAATCACCGTGTTCAGACAGAGAGGTGTCACCTGCAGAACCCCCGAATACACATTCAACAAAAAAACAAACAGGAAAAAAAACAGAGAGAGGCAGAAACATCCGGAAGGCAGAGAAAGCCAGCAAATGACCCATTATATTAAAAACAGATAACATTTGTTCGCTGGTGGGGTAACGTGTAGCGTGACATGAACCCAAGATCCCGGTTGAGGCCGTCCTCATGGGTGCGGAACTTGGCTATCAATTTCTGCTCGACGATTTTGCGTTATGACGGCATCGCTGCGACAGCATCAATACTCAACACCAACAACAGCCAATCTCCGGAAGCCATCCTACAACTCATCCGCTTCATCCTGGATCACAATGTCTTCACCTTCGATAACCAGTTCTTTACCCAAACACACGGAACAGCCATGGGGACCAAATTCGCACCCCAATACGCCAACATTTTCATGCACAAGTTCGAGCAGGACTTCTTCACTGCACAAGACCTCCAACCAACACTATACACCAGATACATCGACGACATTTTCTTTCTATGGACCCACGGCAAGGAATCACTAAAGAGACTACACGATAACATCAACAAGTTCCATCCCACCATCAAGCTCACCATGGACTACTCCTCAGAATCAGTTTCTTTCTTGGACACACGAATCTCCATCAAAGACGGGCACCTCAGCACCTCACTCTACCGCAAGCCCACGGACAACCTCACGATGCTCCACTTTTCCAGCTTCCACCCTAACCACGTCAAAGAGGCCATCCCCTATGGACAGGCCCTGCGAATACACAGGGTCTGCTCAGACGAGGAGGAACGCGATGGACACCTACAGACGCTGAAAGACGCCCTAGTAAGAACGGGATATGACGCTCGACTCATCGATCGACAGTTCCGACGGGCCACAGCAAAAAATTGCATAGACCTCCTCAGGAGACTAACACGGGACGCAACCAACAGAGTACCCTTTGTCGTCCAGTACTTCCCCGGAGCGGAGAAACTACGCCATGTTCTCCGCAGCCTTCAACATGTCATCAATGAGGACAAACACCTCGCTATGGCCATCCCCACACCTCCACTACTCGCCTTTAAACAGCCACCCAACCTCAAACAGACCATCGTTCGCAGCAAATTACCTAGCTTTCAAGAGAACAGCGTCCACGACACCACACAACCCTGCCACGGTAACCTCTGCAAGACATGCCAGATCATCGACACAGATACCACCATCACACGAGAGGACACCACCCACCAGGTGCATGGTTCATACTCCTGTGACTCGGCCAACGTTGTCTACCTCATACGTTGCAGGAAAGGATGCCCCAGAGCATGGTACATTGGCGAGACCATGCAGACGCTGCGACAACGGATGAACGGACACCGCGCAACAATCGCCAAACAGGAGGGATCCCTCCCAGTCGGGGAACACTTCAGCAGTCATGGACATTCATCCACCGACCTTCGGGTAAGCGTACTCCAAGGCGGCCTTCGAGACACACGACAACGCAAAATCGTCGAGCAGAAATTGATAGCCAAGTTCCGCACCCATGAGGACGGCCTCAACCGGGATCTTGGGTTCATGTCACGCTACACGTTACCCCACCAGCGAACAAATGTTATCTGTTTTTAATATAATGGGTCATTTGCTGGCTTTCTCTGCCTTCCGGATGTTTCTGCCTCTCTCTGTTTTTTTTCCTGTTTGTTTTTTTGTTGAATGTGTATTCGGGGGTTCTGCAGGTGACACCTCTCTGTCTGAACACGGTGATTGCCTTGGCAACGGGCAGTTGCAGGGGCATTCTGTAAACACCATGTATTGTTCTATATGTATAAATGCGTAGGCTTCGAGGAGCTCCTGAACATTTACCTGAGGAAGGAAGAAGCCTCCGAAAGCTTGTGAATTTAAAATAAAATTGCTGGACTATAACTTGGTGTTGTAAAATTGTTTACAGTTATTATCACAGTATGGATATGTTTTTACCTGTCACTTAGTGATCACTCACCAACCTAAATCTGAAGGTAGTGGCTTGCAGAATTATCTGGAGCCTAGGGGGGAGAATCCTGGTGCTAATGAAACTAATTATCAGAAAGATGACAAGAAAAGTCGATGCATTTTTCATTCAGTTTGCAACACTCCCTGATAGTTTACAGTTGTCTCATTGAAAACAGCGGCTCCACTATTGTATACAAAATTCATGCATTTAATTTGTGACCTCACTTTTCAGGACATTGAAAATGCTTTTCCCCCTTTGCTGTAGTAGACTTTGTATGGCTGGTGAGTTCCCTTCTCAATGTGAGATGCCATCTAAGGTCTAATTGGTATCATTCTAATTGTTTGACTTTAGATCACACTCAAACTGTCTCAGACAGAACAGCCTTGAAGCCAAATCTAAACTGTTCTCCCCAAGCACTCCCAAAGAAAGGTGAATCAATCAGGCTATGTTTATCCTTCTCCCTTTAAATCATAAAATATGCATATTGTGTAAAATGTTCTCCTTTGTATTTTTCCATTGCCATCTCACATCATGTCACAGAAGCTATCGAGATTGTAGGCCTTGTTTGGGTTTCCCTGCTGTTACATACCATATGCTCCAACGGTGTAGATCCCAAACACAATTTGAGTTCTGCCCATTTCGCACAAACTCACTGAATGCAAAGAAGCAGATGGAGATAAAAATCCAGAAGACTACTGGGGCAAATCTGTCCTTAGTAAATATATTCCATTTCCAAATGAAATATTTAATACCAGGACTGGGAGAGGAGTAACAGACTGCACTTTAAACTCTGGGACTATAAATCCAGCCGAGAGTGACAGAAAGAAAGTCTTCTCAGTCCATTGGCTGTACCTGTACTATGTAAGATGAGTTTGGGCAGTCTCCACCCTGCTGATAGCGAGCCCAGTGTCACATTACAAATCTGTCCATAATCCCTCTCTTAGTTAGCAGTCTCATAGAATCATAGAGCACAGAAGGAAGCCATCCAGCCCATCGTGCCAGTGCCAGTTCTTTGAAAGAATTATCCAATTAGTCCTACTCCACCTGCTCTTTCCCCATAGCCCTGCAAATGTTTCCATTTCAAGTATTTATCCAGTTCACTTTTGAAAGTTACTATTGAATGAGCTTCCACCACTCTTTCAGGCACTGCATTCCAGATTATTATGCGCAAAAAAAACCTCCTCATCTTCTCTAGGAACACAGGAGCATAGGAACAGAAGTAGGCCATTCAGCCCCTCAAGCCTGTTCTGCCATTCAATTAGATCATAACTGATCTGATTCTTAACTCCATCGACCCACCTAATTTCCCTTGCCAAACAAAAATCTATCAATCTCAGTTTTGAACTTTTCAATTGACCCCCAGCCTCAACAGCTTTCTGGGAGAGAGAGTTCCAGATTTCCACTACCCTTTGTGTGAAGAAGTGCTTCCTGACATCACCCCTGAATAGCCCCGCTCTAATTTTAAGGTTATGCCCCCTTGTTCTGGACTCCCCCACTGAGGAAATAGTTTCTCTCTATCTACCCTATCAAATCCTTTAATCATCTTAAACACTTCAATTAGATCACCCCTTGATCTTCTATACTCAAGGGAATACAAGCCTAGTCTATGCAACGTGTCCTCATAATTAACATTTAGCCTCGGTATCATTCTGGTGAATCTGCGCTGCACACCCTCCAAGACCAATCTATCCTTCCTGAGGCGCGGTGCCCAGAACTGAATGCAGTATCTCCAGATGACGTCTAACCAGAACTCTGTACAGCTGCAACATAACTTCCACCCCTTTGTATTCCAGCCCTCTTGAGATAAAGGCCAACATTCCAGTAGCCTTTTAAATTAATTTTTGTACCAGTCCACTAGCTTTTAGTGATTTCTGTATATGGACCCCTAAATCTCTCTGCTCCTCCACAGCTCCTAGCTTCATAGAAATTCCTTTGATCTATCTTTCTTAGGTCCAAAGTGGGTGACCTCACACTTTCCTACATTCAACTCCATCTGATACAGTTTTGCCCACTCACTCAATCTACCAATGTCCCTTTTCAACTTTCTGCTCCCATCTACACTATTTACTGTGCCACCTAACTTAGTGTTATCAGCAAACTTAAATATACGGCTCTCTATTCCTTCATCCAAGTCATTTATAAATGTAGCAAAAAGTTGAGGCCCCAGTACAGATTACTGGGGGACACCACTAGTCACATCCTGCCAATTTGGAGTACATACCCATTATCCCTACTGTCTCCCACCTCCGAACCAATTCCCTATCCAAGCAAATAGGTTGCCTCCAATTCCATGTGCTCTCATTTTTGTTAACAGTCTCTTACGTGGAACCTTGTCGGATGCCTCTGGTTCTTTTTCTCATTCAGAGAAACTGATGGTGGCTGGTGTGGGAAGTGGAAACAGTCGCAATGGTAGAATAGGGAAGCTCTTCTGAGGCTGTGGTTAAGGTACAATGATATGGTAGAGTAACATGAGACCTTCTCTGTATCTAACCTGCGCTGTGCCTAATTTGTGAATGCTGACACTGAGTGCAATAAGAGAAAAGTGTTCCATTCCCCAAGCATTGATGAAAAAATACAAATAATATAAGAGGTCAGAAATTCCATTCATTCTTTGTACAGAATTCTAACGCAGTTGAGAGGAAGACAACCCAGACTTTGGGGTGGAACTTGGATCTGCAAGTTTCTGCCCCATTGAGAAGGCAGCGGCAAATTCCGATTGATGGAAAGAGGTCGGCGGAGAAAGGGGCTGTAACTTCTTCTGCCCACCTCCTCCTACATTCTCACTGCAGTTTGGGAGCGTGTCTGAGGGGTTGGTTGCAGCCTAATCTATAAGTCGCTCCAGATACTCCCCTGATAGGCCCAGTGTTATCCACGTCTGCAGAGAGTAGGTATATGTGCCATTCAGGGCTGCAGGTCGGTCCCTCAATGTCCATTTCAAACGGTAATCAATACCAGAGAGTTTGATTGCCATTTGATTCGAAAGCCTATTATCAGTGGAACATCGGAGATTCCATGAGCCATCAATATCTTCAGTACAACTGGACTTTTGGACTTTCCATTGGAGCAGCAAATTGGTGCAATTGGCTAGTGGGCTGATGACCCTCTTGCACTACTACAGGTACAGCTGCCTGCCCCTAATATTTTAATGAGCCCATCACCAGGATTTGGGATAGAGTCATGGGCAAGCCAAAATATTTGGTGGAAGTTCTGCTTTCTAGTAAACATGAAGAAACGCAGATTGCATTGAGTTAGCCCTTTTGAAAACAGCAGGAGTTAGTTGCTAGAGGTCTCCAACTGGGAAGGGGTGTTGGGGGGGTGGAGGTGGTGGCTGGTTTGATTGGTAGCTCTGCTGGTAAACTCCTGGGCAGGGAATGGATTGAAGATCAAACCCTCAACCTACTCTCCAGAGAAAGGACAAAACAGGGAAACACTTGTTAGAGGTCAGTTGGTAAGTTCTGCTTAGAGAGGCAAGTAAAGGCTTAGACAAGTCTACCATAAGAAGAGAATTGGCCAGAGCAAGACTTACTCTGATTCAGCAATTGGGCTGACCACAAGAAAGTGTCACTTAGCCCACTAACAGGGACAGTGTGGTGTGGTTTATTATTTTATTATGTGGAGGGACTGAAATTAAGTTAATGTAAAATGAGATTTGTTATAACCGTTAAATTCATTAACTGAACATTCACTTACTAACTGTAAAATAAAGCAGTTTGACCTTGTCTCACTAATTAATCCACCTCTCGGAAGAGGGCACCTATAAGTTTATGATAACCAGTTTGTATAAAACTGGGGTTCCATTGTTATGCCCCTGGACCAGATTATCATATAACTGGATAGTGGGCAGTACAGGTGAACTCCTGATTGTAAGGGACATGAGGTCCACTTACTGGAAATATCAGTGACACCAAACCCAAGAAAATATGTGGGATATACCAAAAATTTGTAACAAAAGGGCTTAATTCCTTTGAAAGTAATTAATTTCTTACATCCATCAGCATTCTCTGACCAAATGGTAGTGATAGGACGTTTGGCTGATCCCTACAAAATAGCTGATATAGTTTGATGCTCCTACTAAAACTGCAGCACGGCCTAATCTCAATCACTGTCAAGACAACATGATGTATACATCTTTCCTTCAGAAATGGTATAAATTGACACTCTGGGTTGTAAAGAAACATTGTGCATGGAAATACTATGTGCAGTTAGCACCAGTGAAAAGTACAACACCTGCATCGCTGCATTTGTTCTAATAGTGTTGTAAACCATCTGGTGTCCCAGCCTTGTAAACTCTCATCAACATACTTTTGATTACAAGTCATTAAAAGACTTTAAAGTGGTTTCAGTATTCTTTGCATCGCAAATAAGAGTATCCTAGAAGATTTTCTATCTGATTCTGATGAAACCCATTGCACCTTAAGGAACACTCATTAAGAGAATATTGTTGCTGTAGTAAAATATCATGTAGGTCCATCATATCTGTACACAGAGCGGTATGCAATGACATCATTGGGGTACATTTGCACCACTGTATTATTGATCAAATCTGCATAAATGATTTTTTGTGTTCTAACAATCCAAATAAAAATTAATATAAAACAATACATGAAAAGATCATGGTGTGGACCAATAGCAACTGCTGTACTATAAATGTTGCTCGGACATCAGCATGACCATTCAGTTTTTGGAATAGGTTTGAGACATTGGAATTGAAAATCGATGAATGATTAGGGCAGATGTACAACTTGATATGAGCGAATTAATTCTCCATACATCTATCTCAGACCATCCATCCATGACAATCCTTATCTGAGGCATTCTTCCATCATATTAATAGTGAGTGGTGTTCATAACTTATATTCTTCCCTGGGGCACACAGAAAGTTTCTTCAGTGCAGCCCAAGGTTAACTTCTTGACTTTCATTACAATACAGTTTGCCCTTCATTCTGGTAGAACTTGGGAAACTTTATGCCATTGTTTTTATTTTTTTCTTCTTGCTATTTTTCTCTTTTTTCTACACATATAGGCAAAGCTGTTCTCCACCACTCATCTTCCTCCAACTGGGATATTTGCACAGTCTAAACGACAGACTTTCTTTTAAGTGCCACTCTTGATCAGCAAACATCAGAGTTTAATTACAGAGCTGTAAAACAGACAATATTAGTTTTTCCTTCCTGTTGACGAAAGCTGCTGTTTCATCTTCTGGTCCCTTGATGGCTACATGAGTGCGGTCTATAATGCCCTGCAGAAGAGGGAAGTCAACCATTGCTGCAATTCCCACAGTTCTCTCCTTTTGACTGTTGGCACCCACAGGAAAGGCGATATATTGGCTGGCCCCGGCCAATATGGCATTGCTAAGCTCCTCGATGCAATCGTGCACCCTGGGCGGAACCTGAGGAAAAGAGTTAAGGGCGGTGGTGACTTTGATAGCCGCTGTCAAAGCATGGCCACCTGGCAGCAGATCCTATTGCAGGAAGGTGCATCGATCAGCGGCAGCCCCTGTTTGGTGAAGCGCAGCCTCCTGATGCAGGGCACAAAGGAAAGGGACTCTTGGCCTATGGGCTGAATAAGGCCTTCTACAAGCAACTCCCGCCCCCTCACCTGTGGTCTTCTACCAGGCCCACAATGCTCATCTTGTTTGATGAGGCTGCTTCTGCTCCTCCTCCTCTTTCATGTGTTCCTCCATCCAAAGCAATGAAGCAAAAATGGCATCAATGATGAGCTGTGAAAGCTTAATCTGGGTGCATAGGGCAATAAAAGACAGAAACAAGCCATCTCCAAGCTGAAGAATCCCTTGGAAATCCACTAAAAACAGCAGAACAAATGTCCTTATGATCTGAATGCCTGCATCCGATTGTCCATTTAAAGATCTCCAACTTTTTAAGTAAAAAATGTGTTGAGGTCCTAATGACATCATTGAACCCCAAATTGCATATAATCACGTAGTGCCTGCCTGCTTCTGGAGAGTGTGGTGAGCGGGAATCAGGCGGGAATAGGGTGGCAAGTTTTCGAGATACAATTGTAAGCCCCCCCGGAGATTTGCCTGAGTGCCGGGGGTTGTTTCTTTGGCCATTCTGTTCACACCGGGCACGTGGGTTAAAATCGCCCCCAAAGTGTCACAGTGGTGGTAGAAAGGTGGGATTTCAATTGCACTTGCAGACTAAAAATAAGCCATTCAAAGTTTTTAAATTTGAGGTAAATTGGGCAATTGAGCAGACAGCAAAGCTCTAGAAGAGTACAAGAGGCTCAGATTGTGAGGTAAAGTTAGCCCAATTAGCTGTGGTGGAAAAGCACAAGGAACACGGATAACAGAAATGCTTTGCTGTCTTGAGGCTGATGAGGAGGAGCATCAACACAACTTTGAAGCAGAGGAAAAAAGACGAGAAATTGGCAATATATAGAGACTCTCCACAAAAAAAAGGCAGAGGAAACCGCAAAGCCAAGCATTTTGTGGCCTTTTAAGTGCCATACAACCACTGCATGGATGGGAAGTCAGCATACGTTTACGGGGTATTGAGGCTACAGAATGAAGATATCTTTTTCATTCTTTGAATGATATGCATCCTCCATGGGGGTTTAATGTTAATGGTTTATTGGTTTCAATTTATCGTCAAGTCAAAACTAACCTGTGCAGTGACGTAGGTCATGGGATGTGGGAGTGGAAGATCTTGGGCTAGAAATTCGACTGTGTAGTGCCCGTTGTTTCGGCACTACGCGGCCTCCTGAAGTTCCAAAATGACGTCCGGGATGCGCGCACACTTCTGGCGTGACGAGTGCCGGATGTCATCTTGGTAAAGGGGATTGCGCAGGCGCAGATAATTAACACCGGCAGCACGTAAAGTAAGGAGAATATGCGTTAGATCAGTGCGCAACGCTAATTTAAAGGCGTAGACACCATTTTGGCACTCAACGCTCCAGCCAACGCACTGTCTTAACCACGGACTGCTAAACATGTCCTAGATAGCCTGGAGGAGTCCCACACCCACCCCCAACCAGTGCTATTTAAAGGGACCATGCAGGATTTACAGGTTAGTTGCTGGATTATTGCTTCTGGCTGCTGATGCATTTGTACCTGTTTTTGGAGGTCTCCCATTCTTGAATACTAGGACTTTTGGATCATAGCGTAACATTTAGAGCCAGGACTTACAGGAGTGAAGTTAGGAAATGCTTCTACACGCAGAGGGTGGTAGAAGTTTGGAACGCTCTTCAGCAAACCGCAGTTGATGCTAGCTCAATTATTAATTTTAAGTCTGAGATTGATAGATGTTTGTTAACCAAGAGTATTAAAGGATATGGGGCTAAGGCGGGTATATGGAGTTAGGTCACAGATCAGCCATGATTCAATTGAATGGCGGAACAGGCTCGAGGGACTAAATATCGCTGCCACCTGCTGCATCCTGGTATGCACCGCCTTCTCCTGCAAGAAAGTGGGATATGTGTCGGTGAGTGTCCTACAGGATGTTTGCGTGATGTGCCTGTCATGGTTTAATAGCTGCCAGTGTGTTTGACCTATGACTCGTGGGATTGCGGCTGCAACAGCGGTAATGTGTGAGCGTGACAGAAAGCACCTGATTGGAAGAGTCGACTGCTGATTGAAAGAGTTTGTTGGTAGGTGGGTGATGGAGGGTGTCGTGTGTTTTTTTTATTCGTTCATGGGATGTGGGTGTCGCTGGCAAGGCCAGCATTTATTGCCCATCCCTAATTGCCCTTGAGAAGGTGGTGATGAGCCGCCTTCTTGAACCGCTGCAGTCCGTGTGGTGAAGGTTCTCCCACAGTGCTGTTAGGAAGGGAGTTCCAGGATTTTGACCCAGCGACAATGAAGGAACGGCGATATATTTCCAAGTCGGGATGGTGTGTGACTTGGAGGGGAACATGCAGGGGGTGTTGTTCCCATGTGCCTGCTGCCCTTGTCCTTCTAGGTGGTAGAGGTCACAGGTTTGGGAGGTGCTATCGAAGAAGCCTTGGCGAGTTACTGCAGTGCATCCTGTGGATGGTACACACTGCAGCCACAGTGCGCCAGTGGTGGAGGGAGTGAATGTTTAGGGTGATGGATGGGATGCCAATCAAACGGGCTGCTTTGTCCTGGATGGTGTCAAGCTTCTTGAGTGTTGTTGGAGCTGCACTCATCCAGGCAAGTGGAGAGTATTCCATTACACTCCTGACTTGTGCCTTGTAGATGGTGGAAAGGCTTTGGGGAGTCAGGAGGTGAGTCACTCCCGCAGAATACCCAGCCTCTGACCTGCTCTTGTAGCCACAGTATTTATGTGGCTGGTCCAGTTAAGTTTCTGGTCAATGGTGACCCCCAGGATGTTGATGGTAGGGGATTCGGCGACGGTAATGCCGTTGAATGTCAAGGGGAGGTGGTTAGAATCTCTCTTGTTGGAGATGGTCATTGCCTGGCACTTTTCTGGCACGAATGTTACTTGCCACTTATCAGCCCAAGGCACGGACTGCTTCATTATCTGAGGGGTTGCGAATGGAACTGAACACTGTGCAATCAGCGAACATCCCCATTCCTGACCTTATGATGGAGGGAAGGTCATTGATGAAGCAGCTGAAGATGGTTGGGCCTACGACAGTGGATACGGCTTGTGGTGCAATTGGTAGGAGGTGCGACTTGACAGTTGACCTCACTCACCTTGACCATTCTTGTCAAAGCATTGAACTTATTCCTGCACTGCAACCATGTTCGTGGTGCCATGTGCCTGGCATTGACTTCGTCCCCTACTGCCTCCGACTGCCTCTTGCGCATATGTCTGGAGGGCCTCTTACCCTCCTGCGGATATAGGATGCTCCTCTTTCTGTCCACCTCTTGCACCAAGGCCTCCAGTGCATTATCAGAGAACTTTGGTGCATGGTCTCTCGCAAGCCTGGCACAAACTCAGATTGGCAGATTGGTGAGGTCTGGCGTGCAGATTGAAGGATGTGGGATTTAGTGGCGCGCAACCTTTATTCAATGTTTCAACATAACTCAACAGTTTGTAAACATAGGGGCGGGACCTGCATCTACGTTTTACATGTTCGATGTCTGATCTCCATTCAGAGTGCTTGCGGACCTGTATCTTATTTTTTGCAAATAAGAGATGCAGGCTGCCTTTAGGAGGTGCAGGCTGCCTTCAAGAGGTGCAACCTGCCTTTAAGAGGTGCGAGCAATTCACCCGAGATTTGGGCCCCCCTGCTCATGAGAAGTGGAGAGAACAAAGAAAATGGAGAGACGAACGCAGCTAGAACTTCACGGTGTGCATCAATCAGGTAAATGAAGTTGCAGCACCAATGCAACGTGTTGGCTGCATCGGTACCACTGGGTGTGGGCTAATCGTGCGCTGCAATATCCATGCCCAGTTTTGAGGGTTCACCAATTTAACCCCCAATGTGTGGTACCACCTTATCCTCAAAACCACAACAATGTTTTTATGTGCATGCTCAGCACATGGTTTCTCTGAAACTTATCAAGCTAATGCATGACATTTGAAGAAAAAGACCCCACAAGCTAGGCAGCCCAACTTTCATTAAGATGCATCATCCAGTGGTCCAGCTCCACAGTCACAAAACTCATGACCTGGTTCATGACCTGTTGACTGCCAAGGACTCATTTACATGAGCAACTGATCTGTCCCTTTAGGCTGGCCCTACTGCTTCCAAGGTTCTTGAATTACCCATGATAATGTCAGTAGGTCCCCTTGCCTTAAAGTAGCAGCAGAAATTGCACCGGATTTGATTTAACAATTTTCTCCACTTACATTGTTTTATTATTTCTTCAATGTTAAATTGAGCCAGATAAAAATATTTTTGTTGAACAACTTCTTCAAACAACAAATATATTCTCATCAATCATGGGGACAGAAAATATCAAAGGCCTTCTGAAAGTCTATGTATGCCTCATCCAATGCATTCTCCTAGTCTACTCTTTTCATTACTTCTTCAAAGAATTTAACAAGGTTGGTTACATATGACTTCTTTTTAGTAATCCAGGCTGACTATTTTTTACTAAATTCTCCATCTTTGGATTCTTTGTTATCTGATATTGCAGCAAAGATTCTAATATCTTTCCTACCACTGATGCTCTGCTAACTGGTCTTTAGTTCTCTGGGCTAGTTCTACCTCCCCTTTTGAGGGTAGGAATTACATTTCCTGTTCGCCAGTCCTGTGGAACTAATCCTTTTTCTATTGAATTTTTATATATGGATACCAGTCCTTCTGCTATCTCCTCCCAAGTTTCTTTGAATAACCTTGGATACAATGCATCTGTGTCCAGGAGCTTGAACTTCTTAAGTTTGGATAGTTTGTCCAGTATCTCTTTGTGGTAGATCTTGACTTTTTGCGATAGAGTAAAAATGGATGATAGCGAGTCAGTAGCCTCTTTTACGTTTCTCCCGATTTTTATTTCCATTGACTTCTGTCTTAACTGTTGTAATATCCATCTTGACTTCTTCTACTGTTGTGATTTCCTCTGTGTTAGCCTCTTCAGTGTAAACTGAGGCAAAGTGCCCAGTCAGTATCCCTGCCATTTTAGTATCAACTCCTCTTGCTTGTCCCTTCATGGCCCAATCCCTATCTTAATGCTCCTTTTGTTATTTATGCATCTATAGAAAACTTGACTATTCCTTTTTTCTTTGATATTTTCATTTCATATTTCCTCTTTGCTTTCCTCATTGTCTTTCTTACCTTTTTCTTAAGATCATCATATTCCATTTTGTCATATTCTCCTTTATTGTTTATGCACTTTGCCAGTGCCTTTTTCTTTAGATTGAATTTAATTCCTACGGGGCTATGGGGATAGGGCGGGGGAGTGGGACTAGCTGGACTGCTCTTGCATAGAGCCGGCGCGGAATCGATGGGCCGAATGGCCTCCTTCCATGCTGTAACCTTTCTATGATTCTATTCTATGATTCCCACCTCTTTATTTGTCCAAGGCATCTCATTATTCCCTAGATTGTTCTTACTTTTAGTGGAATATATTTCTCTTGACTTCTTCTACCGTCCTTTACATATTACCCACTATTTTTCTGCCTCTTGGCCTGTCAATTTTTTTCTCCAGCTTATCTTCCTTAACTCCATCCTCATTCCCTCATAGTTGGCTTTTCCCAATCTATTGCTTTGGTCTTTGTACTATCTATATCTCTCTCAATCATTTTCTTAAACCTTATATTATATTGTGATCACTACTCCCTAGATGTTCTCCCACTCTTACTTCTCTTGTCTGCTCTGGTTCATTTCCCTTTACTAGGTCTAGCTATGCTTCCTCCCTTGTTGGGCTTCTTACATATTCGATCAGAAAACAATCTTTACAGACACTGTAAAAATTCCAACCCCTTTTCCCCTTTCACTCCCTTTCCCTGCCAGTTTACTTGGGGGTAGTGGAAATTCATCATGATTACGATCCTGTGCTTTTTTTTTACTAATTTCATATATTTGCATTCATATTTCTGCCTCCACTTCCTTTGCACTATTTGGTGGTCCGTAGTATTACCCCTAATAGTGTGACCGATCCCTTCCTGTCCTTTATCTCAATCCATGTGGATTCTGTTTATATCTCTGTCAATTATGTCCTTTCTTGCTATTTCCATTATGTTATTTGTGATTAACACAGCTACCCCACCGTCTCATCTTCCTTCCCTAAGTTTTCGAAATACATTATAGGCTGCAATATTTAACTGCCAATCCTGTCCTGTCTGCAGCCATATTTTCATTATCCCTATTATACCTATTTCTTAATTTATAATTATTGGCTCCAATTCTCTCATATTGTTGCTGATGCTTTGTACATTGTTATATGAGCAATTTAATATGCTCTTATTTTTAATTAATATGCTCTTATTTTTAATTACTCCTGGTTCATTTTTATCAGGTACTTTATTATTGCTTCCTATACCATTTCTGTTTCCTGAGTATATATCTTCTTCTTATCTCTGTTTGCACTCTGACCTTTGCTCTGGCCCCTTCTTTTTCTTATCTTTAGGTTGCAAACTCTCCCCCCATTTACTAGCTGGAAGTCCTTTCAACAGTCTTATTTATCCTTTTCGCTAGGACCCTGGTCCCAGCCCAGTTCAGGTGCCTGCTTAACTCAGCAGGTGGCAAGGACACCTGCCCAAAGTGGGCGAGATCCTTTTATAGATATGCATGTCAAGAGGTGGGCTGCCTTTGGGCCAAGTGATGTTTTGCCATTAAAATTTAGAAAAGCAAATCCTCTAATTTTTTCATTTCAACCTGCAGTAATAGTTAACACTTACCTTAACAATGATTTTGATAATATAATGATAGCATACTTACTGAATTAAGAGTTACTTGGCATCTTCATTATCTTCAATCTGAATCTCCGAGGAATATTTGAGAAACTGTGAGAAACTCAGGGTACGTGTGGTATCTTTGAACACATGACTAAGATTGTTACCTCCAAAATCACTGACAACTTTCAAGGCCCATTCAGATCTTGTCAAATATTCCTCGGAGATTCAGATTGAAGATAATGAAGATGCCAAGTAACTCTTAATTCAGTGAGTATGCTATTGTTATATTATCAAAATCATTGTTAAAACTTGGAAATCTGAGACAATCACAAAATAATGATGGGTTTCCACTCCTGTCATGACAATTTTGTTCTGAAGGATGAAAGGGAAGATGTCAGGATAGTGACCCTTGAATTCTTGGCAGCATTGTTGTCTGTGACGCGTCTTCCTGCAGCTGTGTTCCAGTGGTGCTCTAGCTAACAGTGGGGAAGATTTCCTTTGATCCCTATTTGGAAAACATTTGTAAAGGCATTCATTGCAACTTGTGCTTACCATCAACAGACATTGAAAAGAAGAAACTTTTTCCCATTACGTGCTACTGCAACTGTAGCAGAAATCTCTCTTCATCCTCAACTAGTCCCTTCATAATCTGCCACAGACCTTTAGGATTTATTATCAGTCACCATGTTTGTGGCTCTGCGCGCAACAATTAGAATTGTTTCTTACACTTCATTACCCTCTAATTACAGAATTTACCAACTGTGTGAATATAAACAAGGCTTTTGATTAAAGCCTTAAATGGTGCAAAGACCCATCATGCATTTTCGTAGATTTTCAATGTGCTAATTCCACTGTGACAACTTGAGCTGTTGTATTCTACAGCAGTGGATTCAATTTCTTTCCTTGTAGGAATATATCTACATCTTTGCCTCTGATAACACCCTGGGATCTTAATCTGGTGTTGAATAGGTTAATCGTTACTTTTTATGAGTAAACACATCTGAATTATTAAAGCATACCTCCTGGAGGGTTTTATTCTCGGTAACCACGACTTCTATCAGGAGAATTAGGGGAAGGCTTTAGCAGTTAAAACCATTTATATTATTTTTTATCCAGGGAGTGTTACTAATACCCTATTCTTTTTATAAGGTCATTTCAAAGACTATCTTCGAAGATCATTTTGGAAGATTTATCTTCTGATTCCCATAGAGGTGACCCTGTGAGAATTATTTGGGCAGACTATGTCAACGTAACAAATGCTACCTTATGTGCTAAACTAGATGCTTATTAGTAAATATCTTCTTTCTGATTTTTTTTGTTCTTGCACACCAGCATGATTGTTTTTAAAATGGTTCTACAGATAACACATGGTCTATGTGATCTCCTGAACTGGTTTCCATCACCTATGGGGACCGGAGAGGAATTTTCCAGAGTATTTATATCTTTATTGGCCCTTGGTTATTCTCCAGTCTTCTTGCCTCTCCCAGGAGATTACATGGTTGCTGTGGGAGGTGGGGGGGGGGGGGTTGGGGGGGGGTGGGTAGGAAGTGTCTAGTCATGATGCTTCGGCCATCATGAGGGTGGGCCAGGCTCGATGGACCAGCTGGTCTTTTCCTCCCCATCATTTTCATATCTTCATAAAATCACCACTGATGTGATATCAACCTGCATGTATCCATTTCTTTTATTTTTGGTCATTGTTGGGAACACCTAATTAAAAACTTAATTTAACCCCCACGCTCTCCAAAAATGAAACCAAATCCAATAATAAAAAAGAATTATCCATTTTTAGGAATGACTATTTTTATTTCCAATAAATCTTTATGGAATCAGGAAGATGCTCAACAGACCAGAGACCCAAAAGACATACTGCAAACCACGTCATGCAAAGTCACCCAGTATAAAAGAGCGGAAAGGACTCCTTGTACGCTAAGGGTAAGAGGTGCTATGGCAGAAAGCAGAGTGGTTATGGTGGACTGACAAATCCCATATTCCAAAAGAAGACTAAAACCACGAAGAAGATTGTGCTGTGGCTGGAGTGCGTGGACACCAACTTTAGGTCCAAAAGAACGCTTGCCATCAAGAGATGCAACCTCTTTGAGCTGGGAGGAGACCAGAATGGAAAGGGCAAGGTCATCCTGTTCTAAGCTGCGTTCTTATTGCTGTTTTGGAATACAGAGTCATAATAAAAATGATTAAAATGTTAAAACAACCTATGCTCAAGTACAAACAGAACTCTGCAACTTTGAGCATCTGGTACAATGTTATATCCTTTTTTTGTTTGATTGGCGTTTTTTGAGAAGATGAATTAGCATCTTAGTCACATTCAAAAAAATATCAAAATTAAGAAAACATGAACGTCTCAAAGAGGCAGTCACATACTCCTTGGAAAATAAGAGTCTAAATGGGGTAGAAGAGCAAAGGGATTGTGGGGTGCAGATTCACAAGTCATTAAAAGTAGCGAGGCAGGTTAATAAGGCCATAAAAAATGCAAACAAAGCACTTGGGTTCATTTGTATAAGAATAGAATTGAAAAGCAGGGAAGTTATGTTAAACTTATACAGAACCTTGGTTAAACCACAATTAGAATACAGTGCATAGTCCTAGTCTCCATATTACAAAAAGAATATAGAGGCACTGGAGAAGGTGCAAATAAGATTTACAAGGGTGATACCAGAGCTGAGAGGTTATAACAATCTGGAAAGACTGAACAGGCTGGGGCTTTTTTCTCTAGAAAAGAGAAGGCTGAGGGGTGATGTAATCGAGGTCTTTAAAATTATGAAGGGGTTTGATAGTGTAGTTGTAGAGAAGATGTTTCCACTTGTCGGGGCGTTCAAAACTAGGGGCCATAAATATAAGATAGTCACCAATAAATCTATTAAGGATTGCAGGTGAAACTTCTTTACCTAGAGAGTGGTTAGAATGTGGAACTTGCTACCACATGGAATAGTTGAGGCAAACAGCAAAGATGAATTTAAGGGGAAGCTAAATAAGTACATGAAGAAGAAAAGAATAGAAGGTTATGCTGATAGAGTTAGATGAAGTCGGATGGGAGGAGGCTAGTGTGGAGCATAAACACCGGCACAGACTAGTTGGGCCGAAGGGCCTGTTTCTGTACTGTAAATTCTCTGTAATTATTTTAATTTGGCAACCTCAATCACTGCCTCATTGATAAATAGCATGAGCAGCCCATTGTTTTATTGTTGCATATTTAATTTAAAGCTTTTTGCCCATTTGACCTTCAACCAGACCCGAGGACAATCAATTGAATGTGGTGACAATCGCTGCCCATTAGCAATTTTTTTAAAACTCCAGCGTAGCAAAGGGAACATGGGGCTTGATAGTTTCTCAACAGCCAAGAGCCCCATAAGTTGGCATTTGTAGAAAATTTGAGTCTAGAAAGCAAACTCTTCCCAAAATAACAGAATACATTAGAAATGAAAGCAGCTTCAGTGCAAGGAATAAATCTTCAGTTCAAGAGCATGGTTACTCTCGTAAGAGATCTGACAATACACAACCAGGGTACAGATTTGATCAAACAGTGAAGTTTCAAATGGGAATAATGAATGTTGTACTTAATGTTAATCTATCTTTATATTAACCAATATATTTATGAGCCAACTTTAAGATAGAGAAAACATACCCAGCTTTAGAAAATTACTTTCTGCACTTCTGAAATCGTTTGCTTGACTAGATTTTCTTATGAATTGCATCCCTGGGGCTATACTATTTTAAATTACAGTCATTTCTAATCCACAGTATAACAGTACAGTGCACCAGATCTGACATAATATGGTTTCCAATAAGTGAAAGAAGCTGCATGTTGATACTAAAGAGTAAAGAAATATCTATTTAATGGTGTTATTCGTCAACTGCTAAAAATATGCTGGTATGAATTTCTGTTATAAAATATGTAAAAAGCGTTTGGCACTCCTGAATATTTTATCAGTTATGACACAAGACAAGAGCTTTATTTTTAAAGGGAATGCCAAGCTCTATGAGAGAAGTAAAGATTATTGTGCAAGAGGCAGCAAAATATCCCAAATATTCCAATTGTAATAAAGACCTGATAGCACATCAGTGGTTGTTTGTCCTCATCAGTTTTATCCCTCTGAGCTCCCTCAGAGCAATCATGCGTGGGAACCTTGACTAATTTTCCCCTTCCGAATTTGAAAAAAAGAAAGGCTTGCATTTATGTAGCACCTTTCATGACCTCAGCGCATCCCAAAGCACTTTACAGCCAATGAAGTACTGTTACTGTCGTAATATAGGAAACACAGCAGCCTATTTCCACACAGCATGGTGTCACAAACAGCAATGTGATGATGACCAGATAATCTGCATTTGGTAACGTTGTTTGAGGGATAAATATTGGCCAGGACACTGGGGAGAACTCCTCTGCTCTTCTTCAAAATGGTGCTGTGGGATTATGTATGTCCACCTAAGGTTTAACGTCTCATCTGAAAGACGGCATCTCCGACAGTGCAGCACTCTCTCAATGCTGCACCGGGAGTGTCAGCCTAGATTTTGTGCTCAAGTCTCTGGATCATGACTTGAACTCACACCGTAGTGACCTTACCACTGCCCCAGCTGAGATCAATTAGCTCAGTACAGACCAGAGCAATGAACTCAGATCTTTTTGGTCAGTATGTCCCAGCTACTCACTGGGCAAAGCCGTTGAATCACTGGAGAAATTCGTACATCCATTGGGTAAATCCATTTTGAGAGACCTAGATTCCATAGGGCATCTGTGTTCAACAACCTTCACCTGCCCCTCATACGTGTACAGCCAATAACGCAGGGCGCCATAAAATTGAAAAGAGCAAGAGGGAGGATAAATTAAATCAAGGAGGAGATAGAAGATGCCAATTAGGGGTTTTAAAAGAATGGAGATTGTACCAGGAGTGGAAGACTGAGGGAGGCAAGGACTTTTGTGGTCCAGAGAACTAATTGGCCCAAATACTTCGATCGCGCTCGAAAACAGGAGTGCTGTGAACGGGGCGTGTGGTGCACATGCCTGTTTATGTGGTCCCAGGGTCCACATGAAATTGTTGCTGGGACCTCATTATAATGATCCAGGTGTGAAGCCAACGCTACCCATGCTATTCATTGGATGCACATCTGTTTGGGGGAAGGGAAAGGGGGGGAAATCGAGCTTCACTGATGCCACTTAAAGTCAGCCAGCAACAATTAAGAAATAAAAAACATCTTATAGGGGAGGTGCAACCTGACTGCAGGGCATCAGGGAAATTTGAAAATGGCTGGAAGAAGTCCAGATAAGGCATTGGGTTTGCTGTGATGGAGGCCACGGTCCAAGCAGTCGACAGGAGGAGCGATATCCTGCTCCCCACAAGTGGCAAAAAACCCTCCAGACAACACCTCCGCCACCAATGGGAAGACGTCGCTGAGGAGATCAATGCCACGTTCATAGCTTCCAGGACATGGCTGCAATGCCGAAAGAAGTTCATGACCTTACCAATGTTGGCAAGGTAAGAATACTTCTCTCCTACTCTCTACTCACACCTCCACTGCCTCCAGCCTCACTACTCACAGTACTCCCCTCCCCCACTTCCCTTCACACACTTACAATCACTGCATCATACTTCACTCCACTTTCTTACACCTCATACTCACATACTCAACACTATTACAACCTACACTTACCCACACCGCACATTTTAAACTCTGCATACCAGCTATTCGATCATGACAGGCATTTTCTCTGAACAACTCAAAAGGATGTCACTAACACACTCCTTTCTTGCAGGAGAAGATCGAGCACAACTAATGCCAGGAGGCTGTCACTAGAGGAGACCAAGCTCGCCCGCACACCCTCTCCTCTGTGAAAGTAAACATGCTGGCCATCACGGGGAGGGGGAGAGTCATGGCCGTGGTGAGTGGCAATGCTGAAGGAGATGTCGCATAGAGGTTTCTTCACACCTTCATCCTCTTCTTCTCTTCCTACTTCTAGCTCATCTTACACACTCTGCATGGCAAACTGCAGCTACTTTCACCGGCCACTTTTTTTCTGTGCTTTCCCTTGACACTAAAAGCTAACCCTTGCCCCTCTCTTTTATTTCGGGTGCTGAAAATGTGGAGGTGCCTCTGCCCCTTCAGGAAGAGGAGGCCAGCCTTCCTTAAGATGCACCATCACTCAATTCGACCCTAGCAAGCATTATCTCAGAGACTGGCACTATGTATACTTTACAGCCTAGGCTCAAGGAGAGGGGTCTTCATGTGGTGAATCAGCTGTCACAAGAGTGCAAGAAGATTGGAAACCACAGGTGCCAGCTTTCCGGAGGGCGAGATCACGTATAAACCCTGCAGAGGACTCAGATACTGACTTCGAGGGCCCAGGCTACTGACGGAGGCTGATGGGCATACCCCAGGAAATGCCAGGTGTACTGGACAGCCTGCCAGTAAGTTTGTGCACAATGGCTCAGAGCATGGAGCAGTCCAGCTCCAACTTGTGCCAGGTCTTCGTCGACGTCAGCTGCTGTAGCCTGGAAGGAGCCTGTTGCATAAAAGTTAAGGGCCACAGTGACTTTGACAGCCACAGGCAGTGCTGTCCATGGCCTGGTTCAAGGCTTGAGTTGTGGCTGCAGCAGGTGACATAGCTCGGTGACCGCCTTTCTTGTGAGGCAAAGGCACCCACTCCTCAGTGAAATGGGAGAAGTGCTGCTCGAAGACCCGCTGTGGGTATGGCCTCCTGCGCAGTGCCCTCCTCCTCCATCTTGTCCCAGCTGTTGCACCTCATCATCCAGCTGCAAAGGCAATCCTACCAGACCATCCACGACAGGCGTAAAAGTATTTGGAAAGCAGCCAAAAAACAGCACAGGACCAGCAAAAACATCTTCTCAGAAGTCAGTTGTAAAACAGGCAAAAAAACGCACAAAAAGTTAACCAGCAGCCTAAAAAGTCGAACCAGCAACTAACCTATAAATAGCACTGATATAGTGCCTGTTACCACCATGAGTTTCTGATTGATTCTATCATGTGGTGAGTCGGGGTGCTGGGACAGCCCAATTTCACAAGAGTCCTACAAGAAATGTAGGACCCTTATTTAAATATTTAATTACCGATCTGAATACTTCCGGCGCATGCACTGGACGCCTTTGGAGGAGGCCGATCCAATATGGCAGGCGGCGCACTTCTGGCGCGGTTTGGGCACACGCATGCCACCCACCATATTGGATGCTCAGGCGCCTGTTTTATGCCTGTGAAACGGGCATGGTGCCAACTAATTTCTAGGCCAATGAATTGGATAGTAAAGAGCGTGATGAATCTTGATTTCGAAACAGCGAGGATTCAGGGAGGAAGAAAAGCATGTCTGCTGGTATATTTAGAGCTTGGAAGGAACAAGAGGAGGAAGCTCAGAGGATAATGACAATAGTAGTTCAATAAATAGAGAGTTACAACAAAGGTTACGGCAGAGAGATAAGATGAACGCTGCAGGTGAGAGAGGGATCCTCTATCAAATAAGCTTTTTCTTAAAGGCTGTCTATTAGAGCAAGAGAGATGTTAGAGGAGCCTCTCTAGGTATGTGAGTGTAATCAGGACAGACACAAGTTTTATAGAATGCTAACTGTTGTTGAGGGGAACGGCAGTGTCTGACATGAAAGAAGAAAGCTATATTCTTGGAGATAGCTTTAGCAATAGAGGAGATGTGAGAGCTCCATTTGAGGTCAGAGGTCATAGTGAGGCCAAGAATATCAATAGATGAAGAAGGAGTAAAGTTGGAGACATCAAGAGGAAGAAGTGTTGGCTGCTGGCTGGCGTTGCAAAAGACATCAAGGAAAGACGCGTTTGAAAAATTTCAAAGAAACAACCAGTGCACTGTGAGAGGAGTTGAGGCTGTGAAAAATGTGTGAGTGCGATGTGAAGTTGATGAATGTGAAGAGGAATCATCACCAAAAGAATGGACAGGGACGGATGGTGAGTGGAGGAGATCACTGCTGTGATTAAATGACAGGAGGAGAGAGAATGAATGGGGTGACAGAGAACATGGTCCCGAGGGCTAGTGTGAAATAATGAGCTTCTTAAGGTTCCATCGCACTTCACCATTCAGCTCTCTCCACCTACCCCAGACCTGATGAAATCATGAAACCAGTAGTTTTAAGAAAAAGGATCACCTCTAGTAAATGTTGTGAGCTGCTTCTTTCTAGAAGGGAACAGCTATCAGTTTGAAAATCCTCTACTCCCTTACTTGTGTTGTCCCAAACTGCCTTGCGAGCAATGCCATGGGAGATATACTAGTCATGTAAGATAATGTTTTTAAAAAGTGCTGGAAAACACTCAGCAGGTCAGGCAGCATCTGTGGAGAGAGAAACAGAGTCAACGTTTCAGGGCAATGACCTTTCATCAGAACTCACAAAGTTCTAGTTACGCAGCTCTCTGTTCAAACACTTCCACTGGGAATTCCCTCGGGGTTCCTCCCACTCCACCTCCATAACTTTGGCGGAAGTTCAGTGGAAATTTGACAGAAGTCCGGCAGAATCCCCTTTACACACCCACTTGATGGCAAGGGAGCAGGAACAGCCTCAAGGATAATTCCCAGCTTTTCTATTTTAGCCCATGATGGTTCCTAAATTTAATTTTGATCTCATTTTTTGAGGCTGAAAAGTCAGCATGAATTTCAGATCCAGCCATTGAGACAAATACCCACGTAACTGAGACAGCACAAATCTATTCCACATTCTTACTGGGCATCTATATTGCGTAACAAAGGTTCTTGCCTTACTTCAACTCACTTTGTACATTTTTTCCTTTCCACTCTGACTCAAATTTATAGTAATTTCACGGCCCTTTTGTACTGTAAGTATGTTGAAAGCAGTTAGATAGATTTTAACGATACCATTTTTGAAATCACATTACATTTTCCTTTTGCGAGGCCTTTGTTCAGTAAAATAATACTATAAGATAACAAGAAATAAATCATCTTATATTTACCCTGGATGTCAATCAAACACTTTAGAGGAATCTACAATTAGAGAGCATGAACCAAGATATGAGATGAGCTAACAACTGTTAAGCAAATGATAGATTTTAGCTTTAAAAAGAGAGGAAAAATGCTTTGAATACTTGAACAGAGCAATTCCCATTACACATTAATGTCATAGCTTTCAGCATGGCCCTTGCCATCAACATCAATTACTGTCATAAGCATGATGAATTATAAAGGCCTTGCTTGGTCTCTTTCCGTTACCATATGTCTTAAGGGTCATTTTCTGCTTAATTGACTTCCAGAATGCAGGAAACACAGAAAGACAACAATTTCTAACGGATGCATTACTGCAAAATGGATAAAGTCGAAAATAACATTAATACTGCTGCATTGTAACTCACTGATTGCTTTTTTGATAAATATATCTTTACCTATCTATATTATATTACCCACTTACACATCTATCTAAATTCAAACATATATGCATGTGCCTCTCTCCTATATATAAATAAACACTCAGCTCCCACCGTGTCAGCAGCAATGAGATATTAAACTTGTGGTCATTAGTATTTTCATTTCAGCTGTGAACAAAGCTGAGCCACTTCAGTGACATGTATCTCACCCTCATCAGACTGTCAATCAAAAGCTGATAGAGATGCGGCAAGTCCAGGTTTCCTCCTGAATGCTGTTGTGCTGTGTTCTCAGCGTTTTGCGAGCGGCATAAAAGCAGCGCGCTCGAACACTGCTCTCATCGATGATTGCCAGTTCCAGAATGATAAGCAAAGCAAAGACACGAGAATATGGTCCCAGTACAGTAAACAGAACACCCACCAGTGAATAAGTGAGGTTAAATATCAAAAAGAAAGCTGGACCTCATGCTCAGATAACAACAACAACTTGCATTTATATAGCGCCTTTAACATAGTAAAACGTCCCAAGACACTTCACAGGAGCATTATCGGAAAAGATTGCCGGTTCCAGCATGTTAGGAAAGACACAGATACGATAACGCAGTCCCGGTACAGTATTAACACAGAAAGGTAGACTTTATGGTACTGGCATAGTTCACCTTTGTGACCTCATTGTGAGGGCCACATGTTTAAGCACATCTAGCAACTGACTGGCCTGGTTATCCACTGCAGTATCTGATTTCATCAATCTAAACATTATCACCTCCTCCTAACTGTGGCCAAATTCTCTTTTTGGTCCAGGATCGTCCTGGAGGGCGAAGATAACCTTCATTTCTTTTCTTTCATCATTAACCACTGACCACTAATCTTCGGACTCCATCTCCCAGTCCCTCTATCCTCATTCCTGACACCAACTGTGAGAAGCTTGTGGACTTCATTGAAAAATGAGGCTTCCCACTTGCTTAACTATGCTTTCCCCACTATCTCCAAAGTCTCAGAACCCTCATCCCGCAGCACTTGTCAATTTTTCTTCGGATTCCCTCCTCAATCCTCGTGAGACCCATCATCTCCTTCTGATGCAGCTGCTGACCATTCAACAACCTTTCCTTGCCCCAGTGTTTGCCAATATCAATCAATCCCTTTCCCCAGGCATTTTTCCCGTCTTCATAATCACATTCATTACACCCTCCTTAAAATATCCACTCTCAACCCCTTCTGATCCCTCTAAACTACCATTCCTTTCTAAGGCCTTGAATGTGTTATCACCATCTAATTCCACATCCACCTCAACAACCATTCCCCTGTTTAAATTCCTGCAGTCTGTGTTCTGTCCCATCCACAGCACCAAGATCGCAATGGCCAGCGATTTCCTACGATGCTGCAACCATTCATTGCTATCTTTCCTCACACTCTCTAAGGCTTTCATACTCCCGAACTTCTTTGCTCCTTTTGACATGATCAATCACCCATCCTCCTCCACTGCCTCTCCTCTGGTGGCCCACCTCCATGGCAATCACCCTATTATGGTTAATTCCCACCTGAACCACCGTAGTCAATACGTCTTATCCAAAAGCTTCTCCTTCATAGCTCTGGCATCCCCAAGGCCCCACTTTTGGCCCCTCCTATTTATCATAAGCTGCCCGCCACTGATACATCCATGAGCATGCAGTCAGCTTTCATATGTATGCTGATGACATTCTACTCTACAGGGGTGATTCTTCTGGGCAGACAGTGCCCATGACCACAGCTGGCAGATCACATGGAATTGTGCATCACTGAGGGAGAGAAGGGCACTCCATGCCCTTGGATATCCGAGGCAGCTTCATCCGCAAAGGGTGGGAGTGCACTAGATGTGTGTGGTGCCCTGCTATTGGGTGCTCATCCACACAATAGAGAAAGTATTGTTCCGCAAGGCCTGAGGCTGTTGAAGAGGGCTGTCAAAAATAACAGCCCCTGGAACGATCAAAGAACTGTTCCCCTCTCAATCCCAGTAAATTTCATTTAAAGCATTAATTCTTACAGCGAAAAGTATTATAACAGAATATTTCCAAACTGGGGAGTCCAAAACTAGGGATCATAAATATAAGAAAGTCACTAATAAATCCAATAAGGAATTTAGGAGAAACATCTTTACTCAGAGAGTGGTGAGAATGTGGAACTAGCTACCACATGGAGTGGCTGAGGCGAATAGCATAGATGCATGTAAGAAGAAGCTAGATAAGTATATGAGGGAGAAAAGAATAGAAGGCTATTTTGATAGGATGAGATGAAATAAGGCGGGAGGAGGCTCACGTGGAACATAAGCACTGGCATAGCTTCGGCCGAATAGTCTGTTTCTGTGCTGTAAAATTCGATGTAATTCTATGTAACAACCCCAGTAACTTCAAACTGAAGTAAGGAATCTGGTGTTGTAAGATTCCTTACATTAGTCCACCCCAGTCCATCACCGGCATCTCCACATTCAAACTGAAGCAACAATTTGCAAGGCTCCTCTGATGACCCCATGCTGTGTTTTCATGGGCAAACCTTACTCCTGACCTATGACAGGAAAGCTGGTTGTAGGCAGGAGAGACATCATATGACCCTGATTTAAATGGAAATTGCAGAGACATGCTAGGTTCAATTCCAACACTATTGGAGAGCTGCAGAACTGACATTTCAAGTTAGCATACATCTTTCCTGTCATTCATGAGCCTATAAAAGGGGCCTTTTCATAAGAACATAAGAACATAAGAAATTGGAGCAGGAGTAGGCCAATCGGCCCCTCGAGCCTGCTCCGCCATTCAATAAGATCATGGCTGATCTGATCCCAACCACAAATCTAAAGAACACAAGAAGTCGGAGCAGGACCCGGCCACATAGCCCCTGGGCCCTCTCCGCCACCCACAGGGCATTGACCGATCCGAACTCAGCTTCATGTCCAATTTCCTGCCCGCTCCCCATAACCCCTAATTCCCTTTACTTCTAGGAAACTGTCGATTTCTGTTTTAAATTTATCTAATGATGTAGCTTCCACAGCTTCCTGGGGCAGCAAATTCCACAGACCTACCACCCTCTGAGTGAAGAAGTTTCTCCTCATCTCAGTTTTGAAAGAGCAGCCCCTTATTCTAAGATTATGCCCCCTAGTTCTAGTTTCACCCATCTTTGGGAACATCCTTACCGCATCCACCCGATCAAGACCCTTCACAATCTTATATGTTTCAATAAGATCGCCTCTCATTCTTCTGAACTCCAATGAGTAGAGTCCCAATCTACTCAACCTCTCCTCATATGTCCGCCCCCTCATCCCCGGGATTAACCGAGTGAACCTTCTTTGTACTGCCTCGAGAGCAAGTATGTCTTTTCTTAAGTATGGAGACCAAAACTGTATGCAGTATTCCAGGTGCGGTCTCACCAATACCTTATATAACTGCAGCAATACCTCCTTGTTTTTATATTCTATTCCCCTAGCAATAAAAGCCAACATTCCGTTGGCTTTCTTGATCACCTGCTGCACCTGCATACCAACTTTTTGATTTTCTTGCACTAGGACCCCCAGATCCCTTTGTACTGCAGTACTTTCCAGTCTCTCGCCATTAAGAAAATAACTTGCTCTCTGATTTTTCCTGCCAAAGTGCATAACCTCACATTTTCCAATATTATATTGCATCTGCCAAATCTCCGCCCACTCACCCAGCCTGTCTATATCCCCTTGCAGGTTTTTTATGTCCTCCTCACTCTCTACTTTCCCTCCCATCTTTGTATCATCTGCAAATTTTGATATGTTGCACTCGGTCCCCTCCTCCAAATCGTTAATATAGATTGTAAAGAGTTGGGGACCCAGCACCGACCCCTGTGGAACACCACTGGTTACTGGTTGCCAGTCCGAAAATGAACCATTTATCCCAACTCTCTGCTTCCTGTTTGATAACCAATCCTCCACCCATGCCAGAATATTACCCCCAATCCCGTGATTTTTTATCTTAAGTAATAATCTTTTATGTGGCACCTTGTCGAATGCCTTCTGGAAGTCTAAATACACTACGTCCACTGGTTCCCCTTTATCCACCCTATACGTTATATCCTCGAAGAACTCAAGCAAATTTGTCAGACATGACTTCCCCTTCATAAAGCCATGCTGACTTTGTCCCAGTGTACAACCGAGGAAAATTAACACTTACATCTCTACCATCACCGCCACTATCTTTTATTCCAAACTCTAACTGTGCTACCTGACAATTGGTGGATCTGCTAGAACTTTGTCTCGCTCAACATTGGCAAGACTGAAGCTATCATGTCAGCATCGACTAGAAGCTTTGTGCCTGAAGCACTGAATCTATTCTCTTTACTGGCAACTCACTTGGGCTGAACCTGTTGCTGCACATTCTTGGTATGCTGTTGGAGTCTGAACTAAGGGTCAAACCCCATTTCCAATCTGTCACCAAGATTGACTATTTCCACCTTGATAACCTTACCTCACTTCCACAGCCACCAAAACCCTCATTCGTGCCTTTTTTCACTTCTTGATTTCACCATCCTCTCCTCATCATTATCCTGACCGACCCCTTATATAATATCCAACATTCTGTTTCTTCTATTCTATTGAGCTGTGCATTCTTAACTGCCATCCTTGCTTAGCTCCATTGTCTTCCATTCTCCCAGAACATGGACTTTAAAGTTCTCATCTTCAGATTCCTCTATCTCTTCACTCGACCTTATTTCTGCAATTTTCTCCAATCCTATGTCTAGGCTTGCACCTGCCGCTTTTCCAACTCTGGTTTAGTCCTTCTGCTCCATCATGGAAGAACTTGCACCCACCATACCCCTGCACTACATTACAACCGTCACCACACTTCAAAAGTAGTTCATTGGCTGAAAAACGTTTTGGGATGTGCTGAGGTCATGCCATGAATGGTGCTATATAAATGCAAATCTTTCTTTCTTGTTCTTTCTCTGACATTCTCTTTGGAATGGCCTCTGCCTTGCTATGTTTCTTCTCCACCTTCAAAAGCTTCATGAAAACTAGTTCTTTGGCCATGCCTTCTGGTACCTTCTCTAATTTTTCTCCTTGTTTTTGTTTGGATACCCAGACCAACCTCTCCGTAAAAACCTTGTTATGTTCCATAAAATGCTATAACAATGGAAAGGTGTGGTTGTCTATGTTGTGAGAGTGAGGCAAGTGACCTGTTCCCAGGTCACCACTAGACACTTCCTTTACATTCCTGAACAGGACACCACAAAAAGCTTATTATTGGATAGGCAATCTTTCTCTCAACTCTAACCTCTAACCTCTCTCACTCTGTCACAAACTTTCCTGTTATATTTGATCAATACTACGATGGTCATTGTTCCCGCCTGTTCCTTCTTGGTTGCAAATACCACGTCATATGTAGACTGCCATCCCTCAACCTCTCCACTGTTTTCCAAATCAAGACTAATTGTACTGTCTCCTATCCCAGCATGTTCTTTCTCAGGATCTCAGATCTCTGAAATTCCTTACCTTCCACCATCTTTTCTTTTGCCCTACAATCTTCAGGCTTCTAAAACTCAAACTGCCATCCCCATCATATCTCAAACCAAAAAAAGGCTAAACGAAGCTTGATTGGACATGTCACAAGATCCACAAAAGGCCATCTAACTTAAAAGAGACTTACACCTTTTTCCCCCAAAAAACAGTCGCCGGTAATTTCTGTGGGGATCCTCCCAATAGTGCAGTGTAACTGCAGCGGAAAGTCGCAGAAACCTCAAAGGAACGGCAGAAACGACCATTTGCGCCAATTGCCCGGGATTTCCGCCAATCTTCTGCCAAAGTTGCATCCTGAGATCAGGTATCTCATCAAGGCGTGTTTAATGCTTCGATGATGTGTTACACCCCAAACATGATGGTATCAACCTGCTGTACATTTCCAGCAGTTTCGGTTTCTCTTGAGTCCTGTGAAGTGAAGGGAGATCTTCCCCTTCTCTGCCCCTGTGGAATGCTCGGTTACCAGGCACACTGAAACGGAAATGAGATGGAGATCTTTAGCTTCAGGTGCACTCAGATTTCCAAAAAGTCATCAAAAAAACGGTTTCTTACATAAGGTTACTGTTGAAATTAAAAGCAATGGGAATTCACGGTACAATCTGGATGTGGATAAGAAATTGTAAGGGAAAGATTTGAAGGAAGAGAAGCTGAGGTATTTGTTAGAGGAGTGGTGTTTTTGAAGGATGCGCTAACTAGAGTATCCAGGGACTGGCTTTGGGCCACTATAGTGTTCTAATCTTCATGAATGACTTGGATTTATAAACCTAATGCAAGCATCAAATTTGCATTAATATTCAACAAAGAGCACAAATGAGTGAGAAGAATCAGGAATCTGCAAAAGGAATTAGATTAAACAGAATCTCAAAGTGGGCAAAGCAACACAGACAAGAGTAAGGAACTGCATATTGGAAGAAAAGAATGGGTGTCATATGTCCACGATAGACAGTGCAGAAATAGGTAAAGGTAAGGTGGAAAGGGATCTGGATGCGAGGGGAGATTTGGCACTTAACATGTCAAATCCCTGTAGAGCAAGAATAAACAAGGCAAATGGAATTTTTGAATCATATTGCCAGATCAGTACAGTCTAAGTTAACAGCTGTCATGGTACAGTTGAACATTGACTGGAACAGATCCTGTCATGCTGTGCATTAAGAGAGAGCGGGGGTAGATTTTGACTTTGTGCGGGAGTGTAAAACGAGTGACAGCGAATCGGCAGCCCGTTTTACAACTCTCCTGATTTCTATTTTCAATGGAAATAAAAAACAGGATAGATGGAAAACAGGCTGACAAATTCGCTATCACAAAAAGTCAAAATCTACCCCCAAGCATGCTAGAGGCACAAGGGGTTCCCAGAATTGGAAGAGACCTGTTTCCATTTCCTATTGGTAAGCAATTCTGCTGTCTGTGTCATTTTGTGTGGAGCATTAGAGTGCTGGTTTCCCCATTTTATGCCCCAACCTCAGATATTGATGAAAACATAAATGAATACCAAACAAAGTTCTGCAAGATTTGCCCTGGGATTCCTTTGTTTTCTCTATACACCCATTTGGAATGGGACCAAGGGTAAGTTCAGTGGGCAAAGAGGCTCTTAAAGTGTCACAAGCTTTCTTTTTGCAATGTTTACAGTGCCTTTTTTTTCAGCAGTGTTGGTTTTATTAGATATTATTCTCACTTCTTACATTTTTATTGCTAATATTTTTGATTTAAAAAAATTTATGGGTCATTTTTTAAACTCTTCAGCGAAGATTGTTTTTGAGCTGCCACAATTATAGTATTTCATGATCGAGGTGATATAAGATGAAACAAGGCATGCCAGGGAGATTAGGAAGCACCAGATAACAACGACAGACCTCGACGCATGCAAAAACAACTACAGTGTGCATTTATATACCGCCTTTAATGTATTAAAACGTCCCAAGGCACTCACAGGAGCGTTATCAAACAAAATTTGACACCGAGCCACATAAGGAGATATTCAGACAGGTGACCAAAAGCTTGGTCAAAGAGGTAGGTTTTAAGGGGTGTCTTAAAGGAGGAGAGAGAGATAGAGAGCCAGAGAGTAACCAGCAGGGTGCTGCAGGGATTGGTACTTGGGCCTCAGCTATTTGCAATCTATATTAGTGACTTAGATGAAGGGACCGAACTTAATGCATCCAAGTTTGCTGATGATACAAAGCTAGGTGGGAAAGTAAGCTGTGAGGAGGATGCAAAGAGCCTGCAAAGGGATATCGACAGGTTAAGTGAGTGGACAAGAAGGAGGCAAATGGAGTATAATGTGGAGAAATGTGAGGTTATTCACTTTGGTATGAGAAATAGAAAAACACAATTTTTTTTTAAATAATGAGAAATTATTAAATGTTGGTGTTCAGCGGGATTTGGGTACCCTTGTACACGAAACACAGAAAGTTAACATGCAGGTACAGCAAGCAATTAGGAAGGCAAATGGTATGTTGGCCTTTATTGCAAGGGGGTTGGAGTACAAGAGTAAGGAAGCCTTACTGCAATTGTACAGGGACCACACCTGGAGTACTGTGCGCAGTTTTGGTCTCCTTATTTAAGGAAGGATATACTTGCCTTAGAGGCGGTGCAACAAAGGTTCATTAGATTGATTCCTGGGGTAAGAGGGTTGTCCTATGAGGAAAGACTGAGTAGAATGGGCCTATACTCTCTGGAGTTTAGAAGAATGAGAGGTGATCTCATTGAAACATGTAAGATTCTAAGAGGTCTTGACAGGTTAGATGCTGAGAGGATATTTCCCCTAGCTGGAAAGTCTAGAACTAGGGGACATAGTCTCAGGATAAGGGGTCAGACATTTAGAACTGAGATGAGGAGGAATTTCTTCATTCAGAGGGTCGTGGATATTTGGAATTCTCGACCCCAGAGGGCTGTGGATTCTCAGTCATTGAGTATATTCAGAGATGGATAGATTTTTGAACTCTAAGGGAACCAAGGGTGGGAAAGTGGAGTTGTGGTCGAAGATCAGCCATGATCTTATTGAATGGCGGAGCAGGCTTGAGGGGCCATATGGCCTACTCCTGCTCCTATTTCTTATGTTCTTATGAAATGTTTAGAGAGGGAATTCCAGAGCTTAGGACAGTTGAAGGCACAACTGCCAAAGGTGGAGCAATTAAAGTCAGGGATGTGCAAGAGGCCAGAATTAGAGGAGTGCAGAGACCTCGGAGGGTTGTAGGGCTGGAGGAGGTTACAGAGATAGGGCGGGACGAGGCAATGGAGGAATTTGAAAACAAGGATGAGAATTTTTAAATCAAGGCGTTGCTGGACCGGGAGCCAATGTAGGTCAGCCAGCACGGGGGTGATGGGTACCTGCCAATGACTGAGGACAACTGCCTCAGTTTGCTCTGGGCCAACTGACAGCCAGATTAAGAGCTTTGCCATCCACACCAAAGATGCCAGCAGCCAATTTGCAACATGGAGGCAGCACTGCGAGTGATTGGGAAGGTAACCCCTGCATCAATTGTAATGCCTAAGACTCCTACCCAGTTGGTACTGCAATATCACCAAATTGCTGCTCAGACATGGATCAGACAGGTGACCTTTTCAAGATTCAGTAAGATGAAGTGACAGGGTGGGGGGAGGGGGGAGTGCGTGGTGGGGGGAGGAACTGTAAACTTTTTCCCGACTGAAGGACCTCGCTCATTTGCATTTATCTTCAGATATTGTGAAAGTAAATATCGAAAAACAAATCATTTAATTATTAACAAAATTTTCTCCATATTTTCTCTAGAAAAGAGAAGGCTGAGGGCTGACCTAATGGAGGTCTTTAAAATTATGAAGGAGTTCGATAGGATCAACTTAGAGAAGATTATTCCACTTGTGGGGGAGTCCAAAACTAAGGCCCATAAATATAAGATAGTCACTAATAAATCCAATAAGGAGAAACTTCTTTAGCCAGAGAGTGGTTAGAATGTGGAACTCGCCAACACATGGAGTAGTTGAGCCGAATAGCATAGATGCATTTAAGCAGAAGCTAGATAAGTACATGAGGGAGAAAGGAATAGAAGGTTATGCAGAAAGGATGAGATGAAGTAGGGGGAAGGAGGCTCGTGTGGAGCATAAGCTTCAGAGCGGACCAGTTGGGCAGAATAGCCTTTTCATTTACTGTAAATTCTATGTAATTCTATGTAACCTAAAAGTTACCTGCGCAATGCTTCTTGCTTATGGATTACTCAATGCAAAACTTGAATATAGCTGACAGGTAAATTGCTGGTACTTTTTTGAATCCTATAAGGCTGCGTTCCTGGTCAGAATTATATGTGCACACAAAGTATAGAACTGTCGACAAGGAGTGTTGGAATATTTATAGAGAGCACCAGAAAGATATAACTCTGGAGTCCAAAGATTGATTGGTTTGCAGGTTTCTTAATAATGCATATTAAATAGTTCCCTACATCCCTCCATTCCTGAGTTGGAAATTCTTTCCTTCATTACAACAGTGACTACGCTTCAAAAAATAATACTTAATTGGCTGTAATGTGCTTTGGAATGTCCTGAGGTAGTGAAAGGCACTATATAAATAAATGCAAGTCTTTCTTTCATTATGACAGTTTGCAGCACATCAATAAAAACCAAAATATCTAATTCTACAATTTAAAAAAATGTTATTTTGTGACATTGACGTAAGCAGTGGGGGTTATGAGGGGACATGTCCCCCATTTATTTTGCTATAGGTTATTTTCCTCTCTTCCCCAACCCATTCCAAATCCTAGAATCACCACTGAGGTTGTGTACCCACCCCCCCCAGCTCTTCATACCCTGTTGAGTGACCATAATTGCTCATGCTCTCTTCCCCTGATGCCAATTGCTTTTGCCAGCACTATTTCTGGATCAACTGCAAATAGCCTGTGGCATCGCAGACTACACAGGAAAGAAATGTTTTATCAATCTCCATATTCAAGTGATCAGCTCTCACCGCATGTCCCCTGAGGAACAGTCTTGCTTTAATACTGATTAGTTTGGCTGGTGGAACAGAAACAAAAAAAAACTGATCGGGCCAGTCATTGTGGCTGACATTCATATATGAGAAGGGAAAAAAAAAAGTTATAACTGAGCCTGCTTAATAATACCTATTGAAGTGTTGCTTCAACTGAACAGTGCTCTTTCCAATTGTCGGTATGTTCTCGCTTCATAACTCAATATGCTGGTAATATCGTGGCATTTGCACCATGTACACAGCATCATGTGAGTCTGTCACAGGGGCACAATTGTTTTTCATCAGTCCTGGCATGTAAGCTGTCCCCACTGGCCCCGATCGCTCTGGAAGAAAGGAAGAGTTCATAAATGAATCAGATGAGTTCCCCACAGTGATGAAGTGAATAAAACCATTCAACACAAGGAGGGGGAAGATAAAAAAATAATAAATAATAAAAGATGCATTGCAACACTCAGCATTGCAGACAAGGTGGGCAGAAGTACCCACTTAAGCAAAATCTCCCAAATCGGACCTCTGATCTCAGTAGGAATCGAGGAATAAATGAGGATAATGGAATTTATTTACGGAAAGCACCTCAAAGTTGCTTTGTAAAGACTTGAAAGAATCAATGTTTTTTTTTAAATGCCTTGTGTATAAATGTGAACTCAGGGACTTAAACAAAGAAACTGGAAGAGCTTTTGGCAGGGTTGCTGAATGTATTACTCTGTTAGGAAACTAGGACATTCAAATAGCAGCTGATTGATCGTAAGAAAAGTGCTGATAACAGTGCAGAGTGTGACGAATCAGGATGCTCCAAAGCATCCATTTGGTGTGTACGGCGTGATGCTCGATGACAACCTGCATCAATTTACAGTGCAGGCTGGCAGCGGTGTTGAGCCCTTTAAAGTACAAGTTGGACTCGGAAGGCTGTTGGAACTGCAATTTTTTAGTCTCTTTTTTAAAAAACATCCAATTGTTGATTTGTAGACCCGTGGCTCCGTTTCTCGATTCGCCTTACCTTAGCTAGCTCACTCTTTGGGGTCAATATTCACTTCTATCGCCTGGCATTAATGGGGCGTGAACGCCTCCAAAGTGGGGTCGGCAGCTTCATCGCCCTGTTAACACTGATGAAGAGAACGGAGACATTTTGAAAGCCGCCTAGCGCTGGTTGCCCAAAAGCACCCGCCCGCCTCAAAAGGTAGGCCCTTTTTCATATGCAAATTGGGGTTCATTTGAGGTCAGGACTGGCCGGAACGTGTGCCACGCACACTCCAAACAGGTCTATGGGCAATGAAGCCCCGGCAGCTGAAACTAGGTGCAAAGGGGCCTTTTCAGGTAAGTTGAAAACTTTTCTTTGTGGGGCCCAGGGGGAGCAGGAGTGCTCCTACTGGGCCCCACGTAGAAAGTGTAGGCCTTCTCTGCTCTGGACTGAGCCCCATCCACGAACCGCTGACCGCCCTGGAAACCCCCGTCAATGCCCTTTCCTTGGGCTGCTGCTCCAGGGCGGGCCGGCCGCTCACTAAGCTGCTTTCCTGCCGAGGAGCTCAAATTCCTACCTGAGCGGGCGAGCAGAAAATTGTGCGTAAGTGGAATTAGTGGGGACAGTAAAGAGGAGCATCAGAATGGGAAGAGGAAGATTCTGAGAGCTGTCGGAAAGACAAAGAAGGACAAAGCAGCCCGCTTGATTGGCACCCCATCCACCACCCTAAACATTCACTCCCTTCACCGCTGGCGCACCGTGGCTGCAGTGTGTACCATCCACAGGATGCACTGCAGCAACTCGCCAAGGCTTCTTCGACAGCACCTCCCAAACCCGCAACCTCTACCACCTAGAAGGACAAGGGCAGCAGGTACATGGGAACAACACCACCTGCACGTTCCCCTCCAAGTCATACACCATCCCGACTTGGAAATATATCGCCGTTCTTTCATCGTCGCTGGGTCAAAATCCTGGAACTCCCTTCCTAACAGCACTGTGGGAGAACCTTCACCACATGGATTGCAGCGGTTCAAGAAGGCAGCTCACCACCACCTTCTCAAGGGCAATTAGGGATGGGCAATAAATGCCGGCCTCAACAGCGACGTCCACATCCCATGAACGAATAAATTTTAAAAAACTTAGAAGGCAACCCTAGCCATCAGCCAAAGCTGAAAAGGGAGGGGAACAAGAAGGGAAGGGAAAGGAAACCCAGGATGGTGGCATCAATCTGCAGACAAGTGACATAGCACCTCCTTGATGGCTGCTGATATGGAGTTGGTTGGTGCTGGATGAGCACCTTACAAGGAGAGTGCTACTCCATGCTATTATTCCCAAAGGTCTGCATTGCAGCATGCCAACAAGGAGGTGGCGTTAGGTTTCAGGCTGCAGCTGTCACTGGGGATGTCCTTGCAGCAGATGGCACAGCTCTGCCTCGGGTTGCCTGCTGTCCCAGACCCTGTGGAGCCAACTCCCCACAGTCATTGCCTGGTGGGTGTGGTGGGGCCTGAAGATATGGTTGACGGCAGCATGTTGGCAGGTGAGGCCAATCAGGGTATTCTGCCTGTTGATGAATCTGGCAGACCTTATTTCATGCAGTGCCATAGAATGCATGACATGCTGTGATTGATGCTTCAGAAGAAATAGCCAATATTATCATCGAATCTCAGAAGCAAACAGCACAGAAGGAGGCCATTCGGCCCATCGTGCCCGTGCCGGCTCTTTGAAAGGGCTATCCAATTACTCCCACCACCCCGCTCTTTTCCCATAGCGCTGCAAATTTCTCCTTTTCAAGTATTTATCCATTTCCCTTTTGAAAGTTACTGCTTCCAACATCCTTTCAGGCAGTGCATTCCAGATCATAACAACTCGCAGTGTGAAAAAAATTCTCCTAATTTCTCCCCTGGTTCTTTTGCCAATTATCTTAAATCTGTGCCCGCTGGTTACCGAACGTCTTGCCAGTGGAAACAGTTTTGCCTTATTTATCAAAACCCTTCAGGTATGCTGTACCAGTTTCCTTTAAGAGGGGCCTCTACATGGACTATCTGCGAGCTTGAGGTCTGGCCACCTTTGTCTGTAGGTGTGGATGTTGGGGTCCTGGTATGTGACACAGAGCAATCTCAGACAGCCTGACTTGCTGTCCTTTTCTTTCAAACACCTCAGATAGGGCATCCATATTGGAAAATCCACAGGTGCCAGTGATTGTATTGGGAGGAAGAACCAGTATCACCTGTTGACACAAAGACCTCGATATTACCAGGGAGGCGGGATGGCAGCAGGGGGGGGGGGCGACTGGGCACGTGGGTAACCCGCCCAGTAAAATCCCTCCGTTCCCCACGCGATTGTGGGTAAATTGGAGCCACTTACCGTGGCTTCCGGGTTTCCCATCGTAAACCTACGCAGCGGGCGGACCGCGCACGCGCATCACAAGCTGTCAGCTGGAGGAGCCCTATTTAAAGGGGCAGTCCTCCAATGCTGCTCCTGGAGCAAACACCCAAAATTACAGGATGGAGCACAGGGGGAAAGGCTGCTCCTGGATTTAGTGATGCCTCACTCCAAGCGCTACTGGATGGGGTGAGGAGGAGGAGGCATATATTCTACCCGACGGTCGGGAGGAAGTGGCCTGTCTCTGCCACCAAGAAGGCCTGGCTCGAGGTGGCAGATGAGGTCACCAGCAGCAGCAACGTCTCCCGCACCTGGATCCAGTGCAGGAAGCGCTTCAATGACCTAACAAGCTCAGCCAAAGTGAGTACACTTACTGATTCTCCTACACTCTGTCTTCCACATCACCACCCCCCAACTCCATCTGCACTGCCAACACTACTCTATCACATCACTCCTCACACCCACTCAAAGCTCATCCTCAACTTAACTGGACTTCCTCATCACTTCCTCCCCAGTACTCACCCCACCACTACCACTCAACCCAATCCTCATGCAATGTCATGGCTCTGTCTCATACTCAACCTCTGATGCATTTCTTTCACGGTCAGCCTCACCTAAACCAATGCATTCAGCGGTTGGCCACGTCACCATCACTCACTCACGCCTCTCTACTTTCTCCCCTTATAGGAGAAGAGAGCCCAGAATGCACGGGAGAGGGCGAGGACAGGAGGGGGGCCGCAACATCTGGTCGTGCTCACAGACGCGGAGCAGGAGGCGCTGGAGCTGAGCCACACCCTCGACGCCTGTCGATCTGGGATGCCGAGACTGGCACCCGACAAACAGCTGGTGACAGAACTTTAACATTCAGCACACACAATAGCAAATGATGTTAACATGCCTCGCCATCTTCAGCACCTCAACATCTGTCATCATGCTTAATATTGCCTTCTATTCTCTTACAGGACCTTCAGCGACCGCCGTGACAGCGGAGGGCAATTCCTCAGAGGACCTGCCGGCCTCTGAGGGGGCACCATCACATCTGGGCGAGCCATCCACCAGCGCAGATACACACACCTCGGTGGGTCCCCGTCCTCAGTTAATTCGGGTTGCACATGGTGAGTCACCACACACGTGAGCACGAGCAGACCCTGGTGGCAGGGGCAGCTGCAGAGAGTCCACGTCGGTGGGAGTACTCGTCTCCAGGCTCTGCTCAGCTGGACACAGATGCTGAACCCTGGGGGACATCCATGAAAAGGAGAATGATCGAGGGACAGCAGCACATTTGCGAGGTACTGGAACAGTTGCCACGCGCACTCTCCACAATCGCGCAGAGGATGGAGGAGTCCAACTCCTGCATGAGTGGAATGGTGGCACAGGAAAGGGAGGGAATCTCTGAGATAGTGTCACAGGGACGTGAGGGCATCTCTGAGATAGTGTCGGGGGTAAGTGTGGGAATGTCTGCGATGGAGGGAAGGCTAGCCTCCATGAAGCTTCAAGCATGGCTCAAAAATGAGTCCATTCAGGCCCTGCCAATGGCCCTTCGGACTCAGGGTGAACAATATTCTGCCGCCTTAAACAGTCAGACAGATACTCTGGCACTGGCCTTACAAGGCTCCACACATGTCCTCCAAACTGTTGTCCACCACAGTGTTAGGAGTGGTGTGGACCTGACCTAGGGGAGGGAAGATGGCGAAAGGGGACATGGAAGTGGGGACGCCACTCAAAGCGCCCCCATGTCTCACCAGTTGCCCCCTCTCAATCAGTATCCGCAATGCTGCCTCCTCTCCAGGTGGCCGAGTCTGCCCCTGCACAGGTGCAGGTGGAGCAGTCTTTGGAGGGGCCCTCACGGGCACCGAAACCCAAAGGGCATAGGCCCAAAGCATCTAATCGGTCAGGGCATGAACAAGAGCAACCTGCCACTACCTCTGCTGCAGCCAAAGGGGATGCACCATGTAGGAGTAGTCGTAAGCGAAAGGCGAAGGTTTTGTAAGCACGAAGGGGATGCACAAGGGTGTTTGACGGATGGTCATGTATTTTATTTATATTTGCTTTTTATTAATCGCACATTAAATATTATTATTATCACCACTACTGCCACGTTTTGGCCATTCTTGACTGGCTTGTATAATAAGGCCCTTTCATGAGGTTCACCATGAACACCCACACTTGATGCCACCCATTTGGTCACTCTACAGTGGGTGTATGTGTAGTTGCAGGACTGTTTTGTGCAGGGGGTGGGGAGTGGTGGGGGGTGCTGGTGTGGCCGCTGCTCTGTCCAGGTGGTGAGGACTGGTCTCTTCACACTGTCTGATGTTCAGAGAACTGTTCCCATATCAGCGACTCCCTGGCCTCACGAGCAGCCAGGTGAGCCGCTGTTCTGCCCATGGGTTGCTCCTCTTCCTCTGCCTCCTCCTCCTCATCCTCGTCCTCCTCCTCATACTCCTCCTCCTCCTCCTCCGCCTCCTCCCCCTCCTCCTCAATGTGGGTGGCAGATGTGGATGGTGCCTCCTCCAGCGGTACTCCTCTCTGTTGTGCCTTGTTTTGCAGGGCACAACAGACGACTATAATGCGTCTCACACTGTCTGGTGCGTATTGAAGCACTCCCCCAGAATGATCAAGGAACCTGAAACGCATCTTGAGCAGCCCTATAGAATGCTCAACTGTAGACGTAGTAGCGATGTGGCTGTCATTATAGCGACGCTTTTGCTCGGTGGTGGGGTTCCTCACAGGTGTCATAAGCCACTTGTCCCCGAGGAACCAGCCCTTGTGGGTGTTCGGTGCGTGGAACAGGGGCTGAATGTTGGACTCCTGGAGGATGAAGGAACTGTGGCAGCTGCCAGGGTATCTGGCGCACGCGTGAAGGAATCTCTTGCGGTGGTCACAGATGAGCTGAGTGTTGATGGAGTGATAGCCCTTCCTATTGATGAACAGTCCTGGCTCGTGAGGAGGTGCTCGTATTGCTATATGGGTGCAATCGATTACATCCTGCACTCGAGGAAAGCCAGTCACAGCGTGGAATCCCACTGCCCTCTCCGTCTGGCTGAGGTCATCCACAGGGAAGTTGAGGTAGTGGAAGGCCCTGCGAAACAAGCCGTCGGTGACCTGCCTTATGCACTTGTGTGCAGATGGCTGAGAGACCCTGGCGATGTCCCCGATGGCACCCTGGAACGATCCGGAGGTGAAGAAGTTGAGGGCAGTGGTGACTTTGACAGCGACAGGTAAGGAGATGCTGCTCGGGCCAGCCGGGAGCAGCTCGGCATGAAGGAGGCTGCAGATGTCCGCGACTACCTGGCGACTGACTCTGAGTCTCCGTATGCACTGCTCCTCAGAGAGGTCCAGGTAGCTGACCCTCTGTCTGTAGACCCTGTGGCGAGGGTAGTGCCTCCTGCGACGCCGCTCTCTCTGTTGTTGCCCTCTGTGCTGTTGTGCGATTGCCTGTGGCACAGCACTGTGTTGTGGAGCTCCACATAGCGGAGTTGGATGGCGTGCCTGGCGAGGCTGGTGATGTTGCTCGTCCTCGGATGAAGTGATGAATGCAGCCATGGCGCACCCCCCCATCCTGATGGTGTGAGTTTGAGGGGGTCCGCAAAGTAGGTAAATGTGTTCGCACAGCAGAGTTTAAGGTATAAATTAAGACTTTTGAGAGAAAACACAAAGGCCTTGCAGCCAAAACTTTGTCTGAAGTGACAGAGTGCCCTGCTGCAATAAATGAGGTTTTCCCCCCGCTGGTTGCTGACTGAAACACGTCTCCTCCAACAGGGAGTGTTTCCCACTGCACGGGAAAGACGCTGAGGATCCTTCAAAATTGCACCCCTGCCAAAATCTCCACTCAATGAGGTCTCTCACGTACCTCAACTATCTGCCTAAATATGGAAAGCAGCATCCCGCCGGCTTTAATTGCCGGTGGGACTCCCGCATCCGGGAGGTGCGCGCACCCGAACGCGTCACTGGGGAACCAGGCTCTGAACCCGCTCCGGGATTCCGCAATTTTACCAGCCCCCCACCGACCCCAACGCACCCGAAAATCAGCCTCAGAGGCTCACAAGACCTGAATGCCATTAAAAAAATAAGGAAGACATTACAATAATGAAGATTCAATGTACTTTCCCATGCTCTTTAAATCAGCTACTACATAACTAGGAACATTGGAACACAGGGACAGGAGTAGACCATTCAGCCCCTCGAGCCTGCACCGCCATTCAATTTGATCATGGCTGATCTGTATCTTAACTCCATTTACTTGCCTTGGTTCCGTAACCCGTAATACCCTTGCCTAACAAAACCTATCAATCTCGGTTTTTAAATTTTCAATTGACCCTCCAGCCTCAACAGCTTTTTAGGGGAGAGAGTTCCAGATTTCCACTACCCTTTGTGTGAAGAGGTGCTCCCTGCCATCACCACTGAACGGCCTAGCTCTAATTTTAATGTTATGCCTTGTTCTTGACTCTTCCACCAGAGGAATTAGTTTCTCTCTATCTACCCTATCAGCTCCTTTATTCCTCTTAAATATCTCAACTAGATCACCCCTTAATCTTCTAAACTCAAGGGAATACAAGCCTAGTCTATACAACCTGTCCTCATAATTTAACCCTTTTAGCCCCAGTATCATTCTGGTGAATCTGCACTGCACACCCTCCAAGGCCAGTATATCCTTCCTGAGGTATTGTGCTGAGAATTGAACACAGTACTCCAGATAGGATCTAACCAGAGCTTTATACAACTATATTATAACTTCCAACCATTTGTATTCCAGCCCCCTTGAGATAAAGACCAACATTCCATTAGGTTTTAAAATTATTTTTTGTACCTGTCCACTAGCTTTTAGTGATTTCTGTACTTGGACCCCTAAATCTCTCTGCTCATTCACAGTTCCTAGCTTCTCACCATTTACAAAATACTTTGATTCCCTAGCAACATAGGCACCCATTTCACAAGAGTGCCCTTTAGAAATGATGTCCTACATGTCCGAATGCTGTAAATTGGTGTACAGGATGCCCTCATTCCCAAATTAAATGCCTGGTCCCCACTCCTTAGAAAGTCCACCGTGGTACGAAGTGGGCAAAGTTCCATTTACTGTTTTTGGGCACCTGATTTATGCCCCTACCATTGGTGACTGGCAGCAGAAAAATCTAAGCTTGAATGTGAACGGGATACTTCTCCGTGGAGACATCTTTGTCAACTCGATCCTGTCCTTACCTGACATCAACACATGCCCTTTCCAGTAGGATCAGGGGCAGGGACCCTGGTTGATTTTTTTTCTCCTTCCCTAATTTAGGGGCACTGGAGGCGATTATAGTGCCTCAATTGCCAGTTTTGCTGAGATCAGCTAAGTCAGCCTAAATCAGGAATCCAACAAAGGGACCTTTTGGTCTACACGTCTCGGTAACATGCTGTCTTTATCAAATGAGCCACCAATGAAAATTCAAAACACCAAGGGGTAAATTTTAACTGAGAGCTGGGAAGGGAGTGGGGGGGAAGATTTCCGAGTGTGAAACCCGGCAGGTAAGAGGGCGGGTCGCGGTCTGTGATTGCGACCTTAATGAGGCCCATGAATTTCATTTACGGATTTCACGTCCAGCAGCCAGCCTGATAGACAGGCTGTCGGCCGAGAAGGCCTGTTGCAGCAGGCCACAGCCAGGGATCAAAGGAATGGAGGGAGGGTTCATAGGCTTTGGAGAATTTCGGGGGGGGGGGGGTGCCGAGGAGAAGATGGGGGGTGGGGGCTGATGAAGAGAACGGAGCACTGATGAAGAGATCGGAGGTCACTGGAAGTCGGGTGAAGAGCCGGAGGTAGGTGGGGTCCACCATGGGGGTTCCACTATTTGGGGGGAGGGGTTGGCCGATCATGGGGGTCCTGTCGGCCAAGTGAGCTTTTTGGGCCTGGATAAAGCACTCCTGCTCCTTTGGGACCACAAGCAGTGCAATAAAGGCACTCACCTCATGGATCCGGCCCTTCCCGCCTGCTTTCACCATTGGTGAATTGGAAACGATGGGAAACCCGAACAGGTGCAGTTAAATTTATTTTATTATTCCAATACACAAAATATTAAGTACCTCAAGTATCTCATTGAGGTACATTGTCCTTTTAAGTAACGGCTTGCCAGCTTTAAGTTGGGGCGGGGCTTACTGGTGTCCGCTCTCCTCACCCAAGGCGGCGTGTTGGAGCCAGAATGCCGTCCCGCTCTGAAAACCAAGTATTTTTACTCCCCACCCACCCCAACCCGCAAAATTTACCCCAAAACTCTGCTGCCCAAAACCTAACACACACCAAGTCCCGTTCATCCATCACCCCTGTGCTTGCTGACCTACATTGGCTCCCGGACTGGCAATGCCTCGATTTTAAAATTCTCATCCTTGTTTTCAAATCCCTCCATGATCCCACCCCCCATCTCCCAACCCACATACCCTCTTCCAGCCTTACAACCCCCTGAGATCTCCGCATTCCTACAATTCTGGCCTCAGGCGCATCCCTAGTTTTAAGTGCTCCATCATTGGGGGCCGTGCCTTTAGCTGCCTAGGACCTAAGCTCTGGAATTCCCACCCTAAACCTTTCTGCCTCTCTACCTCTCTCCTCCTTTAAGATGCTCCTTAAAACCTACCTCTTTGACTAAGCTTTTGATCACCTCACCTAATATCTCCTTATGTGGCTCACTGTCAAATTTTGTTTGATAACGCTCCTGTGAAGTGCCTTGGTACGTTTTACTATGTTAAAGGCGCTATATAAATGCAAGTTGTTGTTTCACTTCTGTCCTCTTGACGAACCCAGCCATATATTCCAATAAATAAAATGCAAGAAAACACTAAAGCAGGATATAGCGTCTTCCTCACTTTTTGACCAATCGAGGTGGGGATGCACCCCAAGAATTCCATGATGGAAAAAATATCAGATGGAATTCCTGAAAACTATTTTATTAATTTTATTTTGTTTACTATCTTGCCTCTGCCAACTGTCCTTGTACATTCTCCTAGTCACAATGCAGATTGTGAATGGAACCCTGCCACTGCCCTTTTCCAATACTGGAAGCAATTTAAAAATATGAATTAATGTGTTCACGATTTGCTCAGGTCTGTGCTTTTTCCGAATGCCTGCACTTGTCTCAGAGCACTGCATGTCTGTTAGTATCCATTTGCCCCTGTACTCTGCAGGTTTCCAGTATTGTTCGCTATAGCTGTCAGATTGATTACTTCTCTTTCAACAGAAAGCAAAATACTGCAGATGCTGGAAATCTGTAACAAAAGCAGAAAATTCAGGAAGTACTCAGCAGGTCAGGCAGCATCTGTGGAGAGAACAGAGGAATTAACGTTTCAGTTTTAGACCCTTACTGTCAGAAGTGGGAGATATTACAGATGAACAGCATTTAAAAAGGTAGAGGACAAAGTGGAAGCAAAAGTGTAAAACTCACATACACTCACACACTCACACTCACACTGAAACACTCATGCACTTACACTCACACACACTCAAACACACACACACTCACACTCATGCAAACACACACTCACATACACACACTCATATACACACTCACACACACATACACTCACACACACAATCATACACTCACACTCACAAACACACTCACACACTCAAACACACTCACACACACTCATGCACACACACTCATGCATTCATACATACACAGTGACCTGTAAAATGTTTAAGTGGAAAGCAGTAGATGGTTAAAAGGTAGAAGTGATGAGACAATAGGAATATAATGGGAGAAATCAAAGTAATAAAAGACGTTTACAGCTTATAGATAGTTGTGTGAATTGCTGAAGGAGGTGGGGGAGGAGTCAGGTACAAATGGAAGCACAAACAGCTGGCAAAGCGGAGCAGGTTCCAGCAACCCAGCAGTGTGAAAGAAGCAGTTCAATAACAAGAGTACAGAGCACGTGACCAGCACAGTGCTCCGAATAAGGGTCCCCAACCCTAGCGTTGACCCACTCCTTCCTCCATTCTCCAGAAATACTGGCACACCCATCCCACATCGCCAGCACTTTCTGCCGAAGACAAAGGGTTGAGGTCTGAAGTTATTAATGTCGATATTAAGGCCAGAGGGCTGCCAAGTGCTTTGTAGAAAGATACGGTGCTGTTCTTTGAGGTTACATTGAGCTAGCTCAGCATGGGAGTGGGACAGAGAATTAAAGTGACGAGTGACAGGGAGATGAGGGTCATACTTACGGACAGAACAGACATGCTTGGCAAAGCGGTCACCTAATCTGAATTTGGTCTCTCCAATGTAGAGGTGACAGCATTGTGAGCAGCAAGTACAGTCTCCTGGGATGGAGGAAATGTATGGAAATTGCTCTCTCGCCCAAAAGGAGTGTTAGGGGGAAGTTGAACAGGCAGGTGTTGCATCTCCTGCACTTGGAGGGGAAGGTGCCAGGGGAGGGAGAGCGTGCGGCAGGGGTGATGGAAGATTGAATCAGGATCTCATGGAAAGCAGAGAGGGGAGAGAAGGGGAAGATTAGTGTTTAGTGGTGGGATCACGTTGGAGGTGATGGAAATAGTGGAAGATGATCTGTCAAATGTGGACACCGCTGGGATGGAAGGTGAGGTCATCCCTACCATGCTTCTTGAGGAGGGTGGGGAGGGACGAGGGTTGAAACACAGTCAATGGATCCACCTATGTGGTCTATCAGTATTATATGATAGCCTGCAGGCACGAAAGATATATAACTCTTGTGATCTGGGAACAGTTTTGTTTTTAGTATTCTAGAGGTACTATCCTGGTGTCTTTACCTGCTAATCATTTTTGCTATCGATTTTGGATCCTGTTTCAAGCTGGCCCAATGTTAAGCAGTCTGATTAAGTTGAATGATCATATCTATCACTCACTGGGAAGCAGTGAGAGAAGTTGCAGACCTCTGTGAAACATCTCAGCGCAAGTTCTACGATCGAGTCAGAATTGTCTTAAATCCTATTCAGTTAAGAGGTGAACAGAGACTGAGAGGAAGGAAGATAGAGATATGAGAGAGGAAATCAGATGAGAGTGAAAGTTGGAAGGAAGTGGAGTAGTTGAGTTCAACTGAAAGATTAGACGTAAATTGAAGAACTGACTGAATGGGTACTGTCAGTGATTGCAGCAAAGATAATAACTACAGCTGTATGTATCCGGCAGCTGCTGTGAACGGGAACAAAGAGACCGCAGAAAAACAGGGAGATGCTGAAGAAAGACAGGAATGAAGACTGATAGCTGTGGAAAAAGAGAAATAAAGGGTATGTTAATAGAAGAAAGGAGAAAAGCACAGGGATGACTTTCCAAAAAGAGCTGACAGCCAGATACAAAAGATATAAGGATAATAAGAGTCTAAATAGGGTAGAGGAGCAAAGGGATTTTGGGGTACAGATACATAAATCATTAATTGCAGGTTAAAAAGGCCATAAAAAAGGCAAACCAAGCGCTGGGGTTCATTTCTAAAGGGACAGAATTGAAAAGCAGAGAAGTTATGTTGAACTTGTTTAGAACCTTGGTTAGAACACAATTGGAGTACTGTGCACAGTTCTTGTCTCCATATTATAAAAAGGATATCGAGGCATTGGAGAGGGTGCAAAAAAAATTCACAAGGATGTTACCAGAACTGAGAGGATATAATTATCAGGAAAGATTAAACAAGCTGGGGCTATTTTCTCTGGAGAAGAGAAGGCTGAGGGCTGACCTGATAGAGGTCTTTAAGGTAATGAAAGGGTTTGATAGGATAGATGTAGAGAAAATGTTTCCACAGGTGGGGAAGTCCAAAACTAGAGGTCATCAATATAAGATAGTCACTAATAAATCCAATAGGGAATTCAGGAGAAACTTCTTTACCCAAAGAGTGGTAAGAATGTGGAACACTCTACCACAAAGAGTAGTTGAGGCAAATAGCATAGATGCATTTAAGGGGTAAGCTAGATAAGTACATGAGGAAGAAAGGAATAGAAGGGTATGCTTAAAGGGTTAGATGAAGTAGAGAGGGAGGAGTCTCATGTGGAGCATAAATACTGGCATAGATCAGTCGGGCTGAAAGGCCTGTTTCTGTGCTGTAGACTCGATGTAACTTGATGTAACTCGATGTAACATTTTTTTAATATTCAATTTTAATTTATTTTATGAAATTTATTTGTTACATTTAATTTCTGTCTTCAATATTATATTGTGAGCCTGATTTTAATTATAAATGAAGTTTTATTTGACATGATTGTGGAGATTAATGAGACATCATTTTAGAATTTATTATTAAATTATTTTATTTTAACTTTACATTTTTAATAAGTGACTGCTGGGGAAGTTCTGTTATTAATGATAGAGTGTGGGTAGTTAAAGTCACTTGGCAATGCAATTAGGTTAGTCATGGTTAAAAGTATTTTTTCGTCTGCTCCTAACTTCTGAATGAAAAGGACAAAGAACAAGGTCACCTGCATATTTTAAGGTAGACATTAATTAAATGTGGCATCGGCTACATTGCAACATCAAGTCTGTAAGGTGCCGCTATTATGTTTAAGGCTTGCCAAAAGCGCAGTTACTGTAGTCCAGTACCCATATGTTCGAGGAGATAAAGAGTAGGCCATGAATGCTGGATAACTAAAACAACAGCAGAAAATGATAGAAAGGCACAGCAAGTCAGTAATCATTGGAAAGAGAAAGGCAGGATAACATTTCAATTGGGACGCTCCATCCAAACAGATGAAGGGTCCCACCGAAACATTAACCTATCTTTCTATTTCAGATGCTCACAAACCTGCAGTGCATTTCCAACACTGTGCTTCCATCCCATATGTTTGGGAATTGTTCTGCTTCTTGTTAATCAAGGCCTCATACAGGGGTGATTAAACATGGCATATTTAGGACAGCGGGCTGTCAGAGCTTATCAATGAGAAGAAACAAGAACTGTACTTTGTCAAACTGAGTGTGCATATTATTGTCATTCTTGAGGGCTGGAAAGGAGGAATACAAGAGTCTCCAAGCTGTCAGCCTTGGCTCAGTTGGTAGCACTCTTGCCTCTGAATCCAGAAGGTTGTTGGTTCAAGTTCAACTCCAGAGACTTGAGCACATCATGCTAGGCTGACACTCCAGTGCTGCTCTGTTGGAGTTGCTGTCTTTCAGATGAGACATTGAACTGAGGCCCTGTCTGCCCTCAGGTAGATGTAAAAGATCCCACTATTCAAGGAAGAGCAGGGGAGTTCTCCCTGGTGACCTGGCCAATATTTGTCCCTCAACCAACAACACTAAAAAATGACCAGATGATCTGATCATTATCACATTACTGTTTGTGGGAGCTTGCTGTGTGCAAATTGGCTACATTACAACAATGACTACACTTCAAAAGCACTTCATTAGCTGTAAAGCACATTGGGAAGTCCTGCGGTTGTGAAAGATGCTACATAAATGCAAGTCTTTCTTTCTTTCCTGGATTTGCCCAGTTTTGACTCGGCATGGAAAGGTCCTGTAACAAATAAAAAACAACAAAGTTTGCCGGAAGCGATCAGTTCCAAACCCAAGTGGCCAGGATTGGCACATTTCGGACCTATTCACTAAACCTGTGCACAGCTCCAGTAAAATAAAATTCTATTTCATTTCACTTATTTTTAAAGGATTATTCAAGAAGAAACTCATTCTAAAGTTTTTTTTTGGTTTGAGAGTTTTACAATACGAGTTAAAAATTCATTTTAAAAAATGATCTTGAATGGCATTTTTCAATTTATCCTAACCTTTACAGTGCACACAGTGATACACAGCTTCGTTTTCTAATACTTTGCCCCGGTGCAAAAAGAGATGTGTGGCTTTTCTGTGTGGTTTTCTGCTATATTCTCAAAGGTGTGGCTTGCAGAAGCTGGATTCAGTTTCTCTTAAATAAATGATCAGAATCTTGACCTGTAGCTGAGCACCAAACACAAATATGGAATGAAACAGTGTGCAACAGACACTGTGGCATGTAAGTGTGATGTGTTTTATAAAAACCTTTTAAAATAGATTAATCAAAAGACTGTAGAGATTGGGTTTTCCTTTAAATTATAATACATCAAGATATCAAAAGTGGATTTGTTTTCAATTAAACATCCCCTGGTCCTAATTGGAAATTGAGGATTCCCCCAAGGGAATGAAAGGAGGCGGCAATAGGAGGAGAAACTTTTTTATTATCCCTCCCAGTCTCTCCACAGCCCAATTCCCCATCCAATTTGACTGGCATCCTTCACAGATATCTCCATTTTTCCCTTCCTTTCTTTGTTCTTTTTCACCATCTCTTCGTACCACACAGTTGAGATAATCAGTGGACCTACAGTTTACAAAGAATTACATAGAATTTACACCACAGAAACAGGCCTTGCTGGTTGTTTATGCTCCTCACGAGCTTCCTCCCACTCTATTTACTTCATCTCACCCTGTCAACATATCTTTCTATTCCTTTCTCCCTCATGTACTTATTCAGCTTCCCCTTAAATGCCCTTATGCTATTCACCTCAACTACTCCATGTGGTAGCAAATTCTACATTCTCAGCACTCTCTGAGTAAAGAAGTTTCTCCTGAATTCCTTATTGGATTTATTAGTGACTATCTTATATTTATGGTCCCTAGTTTTGGACTCCCCCACAAGTGGAAACATTTTCTCTACGTCTACCCTAATGAATCCCTCCTAAATTTTAAAGACCCTTATCAGGTGCCACTTATCCTTTTCTGTCATGAAAGTAAAAGCCTCAATCACTTTGTTGATACAACTGGACACTGTGGCCTGAGCAATGCCTGTAAGATCCCAGCCAGGAGCTCGAAAGAAGCCTGTGACAAAAAAAAAGACTCAAAGAAGCTGAAACTTTCCCTGTCATGGGAGGGGTGATGGGATTATCTGAATTAGCATCATATCTAGACCAATCAAGTCACCCTCTCTGTGATTCCCTCCTTAAACCTCTCCACCTCTCCACCTCTATCTCCTTTAAGACATTCCTTAAAACCTACCTCTTTTGACTAAGCTTTTGGTCACCTGTCCTAATGTCTCCTTCTTTGGCACGGTGTCAATTTTTGTCTGATTACATTCCTTGGTATGTTTTACTACTATCAAAGTGCTATATAAATGCAAATTATTGTTATATTACCTCTCCACTCAATGTGAACATCCTCATACACTGTCATCACAAGAGTCCAAAGTAATTCATCCTTCTCCTGTAAAGCCTCCTGCCAAGATATCTCCCTTAGCTGACTTGCCTCCCATTCTAGAAGTGATCTTGCTGCCTGTTGTGCTTCTCCTCAGCGAACACTTGTGCTGTAGTATCCCAATCAGTGTTGCAAAGTTACAAGGATCTCTGCAGTTTTTAAATGGTAGCTCTTATCATCTCTAAATTTTGCCTATATTTGAAGAATTTACTGTAGGACAGGGGTTAAAACCCCTTGAACATTGTGAATTCAAAACATCTAGACATTTGAACAAGTATTACATTTGAAGGAAAGGGTTAAACTTTGCTCCTTTTAAGCCAGTACATTTGAAAACTACAAGCACAGCAACTGCTAGAATTTGAAAAGCCTTTAGAACAACTGTTGGAATTGGAAAAGCTTTCAGAAGTTTATAACAACCCTGCAAACTCAGCAACTATAAACATTGGAAAAGCTTTCAGAAGTTTATAACAGGACTTGTAAAAATAACTGATAAACCATAGAAGCAGTTAGAACAAGTCTGTGTATAGATAAAAGAAGCCCAACGCATTCTAAATTTCACAAGACAAGGATTTGAAACCAATAAGGTATTTGGAATTGTTGAACGAATCAGGATATGCAAGGCCATAAAGAGTCTAAACAAAGATAAGAAGGGGCCCACACATTCCAATGGTTTGGGATGGTCCATGTTCTTAACTGAGGTACATCAAAGAGACTTAGTGATGGATGAAACCCAACAATAAAGGGAGTGATTGGACCAAAAGAATGACATTTTCCTCCCCCAATCCTATGTCCCATTGGTCAAAAACAATATAAAAACAAAACCTTGTGATGAGAACAGACACTGCAGTTGAAAAGCTTGAAAGAAGCTCTGCTTACAGGAAGAACGTCTGAGAAACAAAAACAAAGACCTCAAGACACAAGGAGCTGATCACTTCTGAACTGCCTTGATGTAAAACCCTTGGTTTAAGGTTGTATGTATTTCATGATTTGCCTGATGTTTGTATGAATTGTAAAATCATTAAATAATATTTGTGAACCACTAAGAGTATATCGGGTAGAGTAAGGTTGTATGTGTTGCTTAAGTTGCTTCATGCTTTTATGAATTATAACATAATTAAATAATTGCTTTTGATTAACAAAATCACTGTGAGTGTGGCTTTCTTTGACTGACTATTGTCCCAGTTCAAGAATTACTAGAAATCAGGTTTTCCCTACGTTACTAATGGACAATCCAAGCACAATGCAGACCAGAATGAAGCTGCCTCTCATAGCTGGCAGATTTCAACAATGTGCAGAAAAATGTTTCCATCTAAATAAACACGGGCTGAACAATTTAAACTAACAGAAATTCGCCTGAAAAAACAGATTTTCACTCCGGCCCCTTTTGTTTTCCATTGAAGCTACTGGAAAGGAAAATCAGCCGTAGTGTAAAACGGGCTGCCGATTCGTCATCGCCCATTTAGCACTTAAGCCCAAGACAAATTTCACCTCCCAAGCCCTTTTATAGGACTGATGAGATCAAAGACAGCCTTTCTCTTTCAAATACCGACATCCTTGTGTATTTCCAGCATTTTCTCTGCTTCATTTTGATAACAAATGGAAAAATATTTCATTCTGCGCCACTGAAATCTTTTACTGTGATAAATACGATGGGGATGATTTTCGTCTTCAGATGTAAATATTCTATTCTAGTTTGCATTGCTTTAAGACCCGCCAGAATCGCAAAGTGCTACTAACACGCAATGTTTGTGACTCACCTTAATTGCATAATGATACACTATTCCAGGTGTAAACTCCAGTAGTTCTACTGGTAGGAGGCAAAAATTGTGTGGCAGTCAAATTTAATGGGATGGAGACAATTAAAAGGGAGATTCAGAAGGAGGGGGACATCAATTTAGAAAGTTTCTGGAGTGCTTTCATAGGCAATTCAACCCATCAGTAACATTTACCAAGGTTGAAGGGCTTGGGATTAAGATATGGCAGGCCAGGATGAAGGGAAACAGACCCATTGGTGTCGGTATAAGTCTGCAGAAAAATGACAGTGTAGCCCAACACTTGGCCTCCTCTTTGATGGCTGCTGAAGTCGAGTTGGTTCTGCATCAGATGCTTGCAAGGAGGGGTTTCCTCTGTGCCACTCTACAGCACCATCGCATAGGTCATCACCGCAGCATCTCTGCAAGTTTTAGGCCACAGCTGAACATTACTGGACCTGCACATGTGTAAGCTGTACGCTACATGGTAGCCATTGATATCCCTGCAGCAGATGGCACAGCTTGGCATCTTCCCTGCTGCTGATCCAGACTCTGAGAAGGCAGGTGGGTTTCTCAGAGGTCCCAGCAATAGTTAATGGTATTTTTCAGATGAATTTTAAATTTAAGAAGTGAAGGGCTGGAGTCAAATAAAAGCCCTTATTGCTTTATTTTTTTTTGAATTCATGAATATGTCCAAGTTATTGGATTGTAAAGTTTTCCCTCTTTCTCATTTGTGCAATTGAACAAAAATTGCACAAGGTATCTTAAAGTGTACAATTTAAAACAAAAATAACAACTAATGTGCTCATATTTACAATAGTTCAACTTTTTTTAAAAACTGGGAGGCTCCTGTTACCTACCGGTTGTCTGAAGAGATATTTGCCAATGCTTTGCATTGAGCTCAAAAGCCGACTTTCGATAGAGCTGCAAGCATGTGACAATTCAATTTCTTTACTGCACGCACCTCCCCTGAAGGACTTTCAGGAAGAGAGTTGCAGAAATTTTTCAAGAGAAGCCTAAAAATGAACGTGAAGCTCTTCTTTCCAATGTATCAGGCCATTTTTTAACATTTCCACTCAGATCCTTCATGCACCATGTTCAGGTTAAATTATTAGCTGCATCTTGCGACACCACAAGTCCCGGTCAGAATAATTTGTATTCATTGTATAATAGTAAGTACATCATAGGAGGAGGCCATTCGGCCCATCGTGCCTGTGCCGGCTCTTTGAAAGAGCTATCCGATTAGTCCCACACCCCTGCTCTTTCCCCATAGCCCTGTAATGACCCTTCAAATATTTATCCAATTCCCTTTTGAAAGTTACTATTGAATCGGCTTCCACCACTCTTTCAAGCAGTGCATTCCAGATCATTACAACTTGCTGCGTAAAAATGTTTCCTCATGTCGCCTCTGGCTCTTTTGCCGATCACCGTAAATTTGTGTCCTCTGGTTACTGACCCTTCTGCCACTGGAAACAGTTTCTCCCTTTTTACTCTATCAATACCGTTCATGATCTTGAACATCTCTATCAAATCTCCCCTTAACCTTCTCTGTTCTAAAGAGAACAACCCCAGCTTCTCCAGTCTCTCAACATAAACAAATATTTTGTATCTGTCTTCACAGTAGAAGACACAAAAACACACCAGAAAGAATGGGGAACCAAGGGTCTACTGAGAGTGAGGAATTTAAAGTAATTAAATTAGTAAAGAAAAAGTACTGGAGACATTAATGGGACTAAAAGCCGACAAATGCCCTGGACCTGATGGCCTACATCCTAAGGTTTTGAAAGAGGTGGCTGCAGATATAGTGGATGCACTGGTTTTGATCTTCCAGAATTCCCTAGATTCTAGAACGGTCCCCGTGGATTGGAAGGTAGCAAGTGTAACCCCGCTATTCAAGAAGGGAGGAGAGAGAAAACAGGGAACTATAGGCCAGTTAGCCTGACATCAGCAGTAGGGAAAATACTAGAATCTATTATTAAGGATGTGGTAACAGGGCACTTAGAAAATCATAATATGATTAGGCAGAGTCAACACGGTTTTATGAAAGGGAAATTGTGTTTGACAAATCTATCAGAATGTTTTGAGGGTGTAACTAGCAGGGTAGATAAGAGGGAACCAATGGTTGTAGTATATTTAGATTTTCAAAAGACATTCGATAAGGTGCCACACACAAAATGTTATTACGCAAGATTAGGGCTCATGGGATTGAGGATTCGTTAATGGACAGAAAACAGAGAGTAGGAATAAATGAGTCATTTTCGGCTAGGCAGATTGTAACTAGTGGGGTGCCGCAAGGATCAGTGCTTGGGCCTCAGCTGTTTACAATATACATCAATGACTTAGATGAGGGGACCAAGTGTAACGTATCCAAGTTTGCTGATACAAAGCTAGGTGGGAAAGTAAGCTGTGAGAAGGACGTAAAGAGACTGAAAAGGGATATAGGCAGATTAAGTGAGTGGGCGAGAAGGTGGCAGATGGAGTATAATGTGGGGAAATGTGAAATTATCCACTTTGGTAGGAAGCATAGAAAAGCAGAATATTTTTTAAAAGGTGAGAGACTAAGAAATGTTGGTAGTCAGAGGAATTTGGGTGTCCTTGTACACAAATCACAAAAAGTTAACATGCAGTTACAGCAAACAATTAGGAAGCCAAATGGTATGTTAGCCTTTATTGCAAGGAGGTTGGAGTATAAGAGTAAGGAGGCCTTGCTGCAATTATATAGGGCTCTGGTGAGACCACACCTGGAGTACTGTTTACAGTTTTGGTTTCCGTACCAAAGGAAGGATATGCTTGCCTTAGAGGGGGTGCAACAAAGGTTCGCTTGATTGATTCCTGGGATGAGAGGGTTGTCCTATAAGGAGAGATTGAATAGAATGGGCCTATATTCTCTGGAGTTTTGAAGAATGAGAGGTGATGTTATTGAAACATATAAAATTCTTAGAGGGTTCGACAGGGTAGATACTAAAAGGCTGTTTCCCTTGGCTTGAGAGTCTAGAACTAGTGATCACAGTCTCAAGAGAATGGGTCAGCCATTTAGGACCGAGATGAGGCAAAATTTCTTCACTCAGAGGGTTGTGAATCTTTGGATTTTTCTACCCTAGAGAGCTGTGGATGCTCAGTCGTTGAGTATATTCGTGACTGAGATTGACAGATTTTTGGACACTAGGGGAATCAAGGGATATGGGGATCGGGCGGGAAAGTGGAGTTGAGGTTGAAGATCAGCCATGATCTTATTGAATGGCGGAGCAGGCTCAAGGGGCCGCATGGCCTACTCCTGCTCCTATTTCTTATGTTCTTATGTTCTTATAGCTGAAGTCCCTCACCCCTGGTACCATTCTAGTAAATCTCTTTTGCACCTTCTCTAAGGCCTTGACATCCTTCCTTAAGTGTGGCGCCCAGAATTGAATACAATACTCCAGCCGAGGCCTAACCAGTGTTTTATAAAGGTTTAGCATAACTTCCTTGCTTTATACTCTATGCCTCTATTAATAAAGCCCAGGATCCCAAATGCTTTATTAACAGCCTTCTCAACTTATCCTGCCACCTTCAAAGATTTGTGTATGTGCACCCCCAGGTCTCTCTGTCCCTGCACCCCCTTTAAAATTCAACCATTTAGTTTATTTGCCTCTCCTCATTCTTCCTACCAAAATGCATTACTTCACACTTCTCTGCGTTAAATTATGTAACTATCCTCCACTCATTGCATTTTGCTGGGGTAATAACCCTGTTTTTATCGGGAGACTTCGGTCAAGAGTTCTGTTTGTTGTAGTTCGTAGAAACTCTGTTTAAATAGACTCTGTTTGCTGCAGTGCGCAGTATCTCTGTTTAAATAGATTCCGCTGTTTTCTGAGTAAGTAGACTCTGCTGTAAAGTAGACTCTGCTGTAAAATAGACTCTGCTGCAAGTCCTGTTGTAAGCCCCGCCCCAACTCCAACTCATTGGCTGACACAGTGGTGTCAATACCCACTCCAAAAATTATTACTAGAAACATAGCCTGGCTTGTAATGGGTTGGAGCTGCTTCAACCCTTTATAAAAGAGCCAGAGAGAGGGACTGTCAATGACAAGAACTGGGAGTGATTTTAAAGACTTTGGATGTTGCGTTTTCACACATACCCTGTGGTGAAGTCGTTTACGTTATACAATGATATCAGTCCCTAAAGGCATATATAAGTACAAATCTTATATCTGAATTGGATCCAATACTAAAGATGTGGATTATGCAGTGTGATTGGTGTTTTTATTATCACAATGATGAGAATTGGAAAAATTAGAATATTCAAGCAGATTTCCGAGGTAGGAATACCCATATCAATGAAAGACCACTCAAATTCCGATTCCTATTTAAATTTAACAGGGGTCAGCCGTGGCTCAGTGGCATCCTTCTCACCTCTGAGTCAGAAGGTTGTGGGTTTAAGACCCACTCCAGAGACTTGAGCACAAAATCTATGCTGACACTTCAGTGCAATACTGAGGGAGTGCTTCACTGTTGGAGGTGCCGTCTTTCAGACGAGATGTTAAACCAAGGCCCCTTCTGCGCTCTCAGGCGGATATAAAAGATCCTATGGAACTATTCGCTGAAGAACAGGGGAGTTTCTCCCATTGTCCTGACCAACATTTATCCCTCAACCAACTCCCAAAACAGATGATCTGATAACTTATTTCATTGCTGTTTGTGGGACCGTCCTGTGCCCAAATTGGCTGCCATGTTTGTCTATAAAACAACAGTGACTACACTTCAAAAGTGATTGATTCCCTGTAAAGTGCTTTGAGACATACTGAGAATGGTGCTATATAACAGCAAATTCTTTCTTACAATAAAGAGACACTGTCGTACCAGCTATTACTGAGTTAATCTGAAATTCACCCCCCCCCCCCCACCAGGGTACTATTTAGTGGAAGTGTTAACCCAGTCATTTTGGGCTCGATTTTAGGAGTGTGTTTCCGGCGGGTTCCCAGCGGGGTGGCCCCGAAAATCCCGATCTCCGGTCACGTGACCGGATCGCGACGAAATCCCGGCCACTTCCGGGTACCGCGCTGACGTGCGGGGCTGCGCGCGCAAGCCCCGCTGGTGGGAATCCCGCAGGCAATTAAAGCCAGCGGGGTACCACTTGAGAGTACTTACCTTGCTCGTTGTGGTCAGTTAATGAGCTGAAGCAGCTGTCAAAAGAGGAAGTGTGGGATTTTAGGTTCAAGGCAGTGAGTTTCCCACACTGGGGGAAACAGTCTCCCTCCAACCAGGCGTGTTGCAGCCAGCAGCCTGTGGCAGGTGCCAAGGTGCGCTCCACGGGGGAGAGCCCTCACCCACGCAGGAGGCCACTGCGTCACATAGGGCAACCCCTGCCCTCCACCACCCCCCGCCAAGCCAGAGGACAGACCGACACGAAACCGCAGCCCCAGTCCGAGGAACCACACACCTACCCTGCACAACCCCTCAGACCAACACCTGCCAGTTGGGTGGTGTGTGGAGACCCTCGGAGGACGAAGAGCATGACCAGCACCAGCAGCCTCGCAGTCCACGCCGTCCGCCGCAGGGACGTGGATCTCCCCAACACGGTGTTGTTGCACGCCCACCTGCACAGCAGGAGGGAGGGCTACCGCAGAGAGAGACGCGTCGCAGAGGGCACTACCCTCGCCACAGGGTCCACAGACCGAGGCGCAGCTCCCCGGACCTCTCCGAGCAGCAGTGCACAGGGAGGCGCAGATTCGCTCGACATGTAGTCGTGGAGATCTGCAGCCTCTTTCATGCCGAGCTGCTCCTGGCTGGCCCCAGCACCAACTGCTTACCTGTCGCTGGCAAAGTCACCACTGCCCTCCACACCTTCTCCTCCGCATCCTTCCAGGGTGCAGCCGGCTACACCGCCGATGTCTCTCAGTCGTCTGCGCGGACGAGCCCTGCAAATACACCTGCACCTACTCTGCAGTAACACGATGGGTGGCATCAGTGGTGGGTCCTCATAGTGATACCCAGGAGCGGGCATTATTGGACACAACGGACAGGATTCGCGGAGACATGGCAGTGGTGGTGTCAATATAATGTGTGCTGTTTGTTGCTCTGAAATTCAAGATGGGTAACACCCATGACAAACCCTCAGACACCCTTGTGCACCCCCTTCATGCTGACGAGACGTTTGCCTTACGCTGCCTACTGCACATATGTGATGCATGCCCTGTGGCTGCAGCACAGGTGGTGGCAGGTTGAGTGAGGCTGGCCGTGAGGGAGATGCATGAGAGGGTGAGTATGGGATGGAGCAATGAGATTGTATGAGGAGTGGGTTGCGTGTTAGTGGCAGGATGAGTACTGGCGAGGTGAGTAGGTGGAGGTAAGATGAGGATGGGGTGTGAGTGGGTATGAAGGGTGATGTGACAGAATAGTGTTGGCGGTGCCGAAGGAGATGTGGGGTGGGGGCAGTGTTGTGGCAGACGGAGTGTAGGGGAAAGACTTCGTCTTCTCACTGCGGCTGACCTACTGCGGTCATTGCAGCGCCTCCTGCACTGTATGCAGGTGGGCGATATGTTGGTGGCGCAGATGACCCCCTCTGCCACCTCGAGCCAGGCCTTCTGGGTAGCAGATGCAGGCCGCTTCCTCCCGCCCGCCGGGTGGAAGATCTGTGTCCTCCCCCTCCTCCTCACCCCATCTGATGATACCTGGGGTGAGGCATCATTAAACTGGGAGCAGCCTTCCCCCTGGGCTGCTCCATGCTGCAATTTGTCCCATTGGTTGCAGCATCTGTCAGTGGAGGACTGCCCCTTTAACTGGAGAGCCTCCAGCTGACAGATCGTACTGCGCATGCGCAGCCCGACCGACGCGCAGGCCAGCGCCGTGGACCCCGGAGGAGCAGGTAATTGATTCCTATTAGTGGGTTGCCTGCTACGATCGCGCGGGCAACCCACTAATTTCGCCGAGCATGTTGACCACGCTCCCGGAGGACCACCCGCTGGGAACCCGCAGGCCTGCTAAATTCGAGCCCACTGAGAATGGTGCTATATAACTGCAAATTCTTTCTTACAATAAAGAGACACTGTCGTACAAGCTGTTACTGAGTTAATCTGAAATTCACCCCCCCCACACCAGGGTACTATTTAGTGGAAGTGTTAACCCAGTCATTTTAAATGGGTTAATGTTTCTGCTAAAATAGCAGTGAGAAGAATTTCAGACAAATGTGTCATGTTCATATGCTAGTATCACATCACATAATTTAATGTCTCTTTAAAAGTAATTTTCTTGGACAGTCAATCATGTAAGAATGGACTTTATAAATAATTTTAGATACTTATCATCAGTTGAACGTAGGCACTACTGAGAAGAGACAGATATGATTATTCCATATTAAAATAAATTGTACTCCTGCTTCACTTAGTATAATGGTGCAAAAAATAACATATCCAACTTATATGTACAATCACCGTACAAAGCATTCATTTTAGCCTCTAAGCTAACTAAACGACTATGAAATAAAAACAGAAGATGCTGGGAAAGCTCAGCAAATGAGGCAGCATCTGTGGAGAAAGAAACAGAGTTAGAGAAAGAGTCCTGTTTCTGATGAAAGGTCTTCGACCTGAAACGTTAACTCTGTTTCTTTCTCCACAGATGCTGCCTCACTTGCTGAGCTTTTCCAGCATTTTCTGTTTTTATTTCAGATTTCCAGCATCCGCAGTATCGTGCTTTTAAACGACAATGGAAAGGTTTCTTATCTTGACTAAACTGTGGAAGTCATTAATTCATATTTAGAATATGGATTGTCAGACTGTGAAAAGCTGAAAAATCTTCAGGGTCCCTGCGCTGATCTGAGTTATTACTCCCACCAGTAATAGACTTCGATATTCCAATTCTCCTACTCCCATCACTGCGTTATCAGGATGACTAATCTTAGTGCTGTGTATTCATGTTTCCAGTACTGGATATATCTCAGTAAATAATATATACATTGTTATTCCAGAATATGTGTGCTTGGGACAACTGCATTTCATTACGTGTTTGGTTAAGTACACAGGTATGCAGTAGAATGAGATAAGATGTTTTAGTCATCAAGCTTGTTCATTGCATAGATCACATACAATTTGCCCCATGGTATACTCTACCCAACTTGCTTAACTGCCTCAGGTAAGTGAATAACCACAGATAAAACTTTCAAGAAGATAACACTCTCTAAAATGTCTCCGTGGCCCCCTAAGGTAATCTAGCAAAACTCCAAGCTGTCAATCTGGCATTTCACCCTACACTCTTCATTCCAATGTGGCCTTAAGCATCGAATTACATAGAAAACTATCTTTAAAAAAAAACTTCAATAAAATTTCCAATTTTAAAGAAAATGAGTACAATCCTGTAAGGGTCTCTTCATAACTTTAAGTGGTTAATTACTTATCGTTTACACTGTTTGTTGAGCCCTCTTCAACACACTAAAGCCCTTTGGAAGATAAAGTGCCAGGAAGTTCACTCACAATATTCTGATGTGGCCTCACTGATAGGTTTGACAAGGTTAATCAACAACTCTTTGAATATACTCCAGCAACTAACTGACCTGTTCAAAGCAGCTTCACATTGACTGGATACGTTCCATAAATGGTTAATAATGTATACTACCATATAATTCTACAGGATACAGTAGTGGAGTGGTTATATTACTGGACTAGTAATCCAGAGGCCTAGGCTATTTATATATAAGTGAGTTCAAATCTCACAGCTGATGTTAAACCCAGAAATAAAGCCGGGTTGCAGTTGTGACCCCCAAAACAGCTATTTTCAACTCCCACCTGTTCTTGGGATTGAAAGTCACCCCCCATATGTGTTCTATATTCCATCCACCGATTTTAGCCAAGTCCCTCTGAATGCGATCAGTTTCTGTGATATTTATCACCTAACCACATGGCTTGATGACATTGATAAATTTTATAAACTCACAAGAAGTATCATCCTTCATATTATATATAAGAACATGTGGAACAGAACAGATTTCTGCAGAACTCCATAAGCCTCTGTCCCAAGGCTCTGCTTTTTCCATTACCTTTTGCTTTCTATTATAAACCAATTTGAAATCCAATTCTGATAGTGGGCGACAATGGTAAGAAACGGTTTCGCTTCCCAGTATTGACTTCCTTCACCTTGATGAACACAAAATTCAGCCCCCCCCCCAAAAAAAAATGCTCGTTAAGTATTAGTTGCTTCTTTAAAAACCCTGCTATCAAATTGTTTGCGGAGGTGTAATCTTTATAACTGTTACAATAACAATGACTCGCATTTACATAGTGCCTTTACCATAGGAAAACATCCCAAGGCATTTCACAAAGGCGTAATCAGATAAAAATTGACACCGAGCCAAAGGAGGAGATATTAAGAGGTGTGATTAAAAGCTTGGTCAAAGAGGTAGGTTTAAGGAGGATCTTAAAGGAGGAGAGAGAGGTGGAGAGGGAATTCCAGGTTTTAGGGCCTCGATGGCTGAAGGCACAGCTGCCAATGGTGGGGCAAAGGGAGTGGGCGATGTGTAAAAGGCCAGAGTTAGAGGAATGCAAAGTTGAAGGGTTGTTGGGCTGTAGGAGGTTACAGAGGTAGAGAGGGATGAGGCCATGAAAGGATATGAACACAAGGATAAGAATTTGAAATTTGAGGCGTTGGTGGACCAGAAGCCATTGTAGGTCAGCGAGCACAGGGGTGATGGGTGGGTGTGACTTGGTGCAGGTTAGGATAAGGGCAGGAGAGTTTGGGATGAGCTCCAGATTATGGAGGCGGAGGATGGGAGCCTAGCCTGGAAAGCATTGGAATAGTCGAATCTAGATGTAACAAAGTTATCGATGAGGGTTTCAGCAGCAGATAGGCTAAGGCAGGGGCAGAGACAGGCAATGTTACGGTGGTAGAAGTAGGCGGTCTTTGCAATGGAGAGGATATTGGGTTGAAAGCTCAGCTCAGGGTCAAAAAGGCCGCCGAGGTTGCGAACAGTTTGATTCAGCCTGAGACAGTGACCAGGGAGGGGGATGGAATTGGGAGTGAGGGAACGGAGTTTGTGGCGGGGGCTGAAGACAATGACTTCGGTCTTCCCAATGTTTAATTGGAGGAAATTGAGGCTCATCCAGGACCAGATGTCAGAAAAGCAGGCTGACAACACAGAGGCAGTGGAGAGATCGAGAGAGGCGGTGGTGAGGTAGAGCTGGGTGTCGTCAGCACACATGTGGAACATGGCATCATGTCTTCGGATAATGTCGCCAAGGGGAAGCGTGTAGATGGGAAATAGGTGGGAGCAGAGGATAGATCCTCAGGGGACTCCGGGAGTAATGGGAAATAATCCAGAAAGCACATAAATTTCAGGGGTTGATTTCACCCAATTTGCAATCTGAATTGTAACCAGCGGGTAAGGTTAATTGCTAAATTAACCTAGTTTAGTGTAGTTCTAAGTTTCAAATATAATGAATGAAATTTTAGACCGAGCAAAACACTAAAATGTATCAAATAAAGTACACAAGTAAGAAATAAGGCCTTTAACTTGTTGTATTGTGATAGTATAATCATCATGAAACTGTGAATGTGCAAAACAAATGCAGATTTAAATATTCATTCCAGTGCAAGACAAGAACACGATAGCTGCAAGAAGCAGTGGACACAAATTCATGGGTTCTCAGCAAAACCTAGAGTCAACCCACAGAACAAACTCAACATGATCGAGGCAAATAAAAAAACCGCTGCGGTTAAACAACTGAGGGGAAAGTTTCCATTTGTTTCCGTCAGTTTTGCGCCCGGATTCCAGCGCTATCCGGGTGGAATTGATCCAACCAGAGCGAAAGATCGGAGAATTTTAAACGTGAGTTATACCCAAAACCACTTTACGTTGGTGTTTTCCGCAATCTTTTCCGCTGGTTCAGGATTCAATTCACCTAAATCAGGGGCGCCCATAAAACTGGCCATGCCTCCAGATTGAAATTGCGAGTTTCGGCCAATTGCGCTGGTACGGGGAGGCTCTTCAAATTGGGCTCATTTTCTTAAGCGCACAGGGACTAGTGGGCACGTTTTTAAAATATTTTCATATCAAAAAATATTTAATTTACTAAGAAACTGATTTGTGTACACCAACGAAACTAGTAAATGGTTCAGTATTGTATTTTTTAAGTCATTTTCAGTGATTTTAAATCAGGTTACTCACAGGTGGAGGACTGGACACCTTTATTACAAATGCTTATTTTTAGTGATAAACCCATTTTCAGCTGTATTAATAAAAATGCATCAGGTTATCACTCTTAATACATCAAGGAATGCTTTTTGATGGAAAGAAAAACAAAAGGAATGATCTATTACGCTGCCCAATTGTGCTGGTTCATGGAAGGTTTTACGTTTAGCTTGAAGTGTAACCCAACCAGTGCAATTTCAAACACATTTTAAGTGCAATTTCCCGATTGCGCCCAAAGCGGAAACTCAACCGCCTGAGATATTTTAAAAGAAATAAATACTAGAATAGGAAACTGAATGTTTCTTTGTTAATCATGAAGTAAAATGATATATTCTTTCAGACCTCTGAGTTCTTAAAGACACCCACACACGATGTACTGTAACAAGCCAGTATATTAAACAAACTCTGCCAAAAGAAAGGAAATACACTCATCTCATTGTGGTAAGATTCACAACTGACTGATCAGAAGATCACTGCAAGCATTATGAACTGTTAATTGACATCTCTGTGTTTATAATGAATGCACTGTGTGCTTGCCTCACAGTGACCAAGAATTATTATGCTATAATGATTCTCGTTTTACCCCAGACATTAGACATGCAAAGATGAACATACATCGATAGTTACTCGTTCAAACATGCAGTCTGCTGATTTTTGGGCTGTTAAAAGACAGCTCCACCTCAACTGTATTTTCCGGCTCAAAGGTTACTCCTGTTAAAGTCAATTTTTATTTGTGTTCAACCGAGCAAAGCTGTAGCAAACAGCAGGCAAGTAGGCTTTTGGTGATCAGGGTGATGTCAAAGTCCTCCACCTAATCAGAGTTCCTGCTTTCTCATTTACCTAATTTACGGCAACTTGCACAAGCAGGGGACTGAATTTGGGTGATGTCCAAACTGAGGCATGAATAGTCATGGTATGTGGATCAGAGGTGGGTTCATCAGGGGAGTCAGGGGAGGGGGAGGGGGCGCCCTGGTCAGAGGAGTCCCAAGGCTTCCTTCAAAAGTGATAAGCCACCTTTAAGAAACCTACTGAGGGTTATAGTGGATAACCCCAGAAAACGGGCAGTGCGTGATTAACCCACGCCTGTTGTTTGCGATGCAGGCAGCACGTAATATTCGTGCTGCCTGATGATTTCAATGTTGCTGCGTGCAGCCAGCACTACCTGCGCTGTTGATTGGCTGCACGCATCAGCAGAGGGCCCCAATATCGGGAATGGCTAGCACTACTTAAAGGCAGCCTGCACCTCTTAAAGGGGAGGTGCACTGTGGCTGCAGGAAGTGGTGTGAGAAGTGATTCCTGGGCTGTGATAGTTGGAGGAATGGCTGCGCCTGTGAGAGAGCGTGCACCAAGGTTCTCTGATGATGCACTAGAGGCCTTGATGCAAGAGGTGAACTGAAGGAGAAGCATCCTATATCCACAGGAGGGCAAGAGGCCCTCCAGACATATGCTCCCGAGGCAGTGAGAGGAAGTAGCGGACGAGGTCAATGCCAGGAGCATAGCACCATTTACGTGGATGCAGCAGAGGAAGAAGTTCAATAATCTGACAAGAGTGGTCAAGGCGAGTGAGGTCAACTGTCAAGTGGCATCTCCTACCAACTGCACCACTAGTCGCATCCACTGCTCCACACACTACACCCCTCATCACCCACCTACCAACAAACACTTTCAATCAGTACGCAACACTTCAAAGCAGATGCTTCCTCGTACCCTCACACATTACCACGGTTGCATGCCTCACACCCACAACTCACAGGTCACTCACACTGGCAGCTATTCAACCATGACAGCCACATCATGCAAACATCCTGCAGGACATTCACTGACACGCATCCCGCTTTCTTGCAGGAGAAGCTGGCGCATAACAGGAGGCAACAAGTGGTCAGTGGCTCCATGGAACATGAACCTGCCGTCCTCTCTCAGGATGACAGCATTCCTGTCCCACCCCTGCCACTCCGCCAGTGCCCTTGCTGTTGCCTGTTAGCCAGCCAGCCAACTGCCTGTGGAGCATTGAAAATTTATCCAAGTATAGGAGATCTCCAAAAACAGGTACAAATGCATCAGCAGCCAGTAGAAATAATCCAGCCACTAACCTGTAACTCCTGCATGATCCCTTTAAATAGTGCTGGTGGGGGGGGGGGGGGGGCGGTGTCCGTCATGCCCCTTAATGTCCTATTCAGCTGTGTGAGGTCCCTTTAAATCAGCGTGGCACACCGACTCGCATCATAATCTCCCTACTCTGCATGTTGCTGGTGCTCGTTAGGTGCGCCTGCGCAAACGCCTTTACCAAGGTGGCGCCCTGCGCATTTCACGTTGGAAATGTGCGCGTGCATCTCGGACGCTATTTTCGGGGCTTAGGTGTCCATGTAGCGCCTACAAAACCATCACTAAACGGCCCAATTTCGTCCCCACTGTCTCAGGCCAGGCCATGAACACGCTCCTTCAATCTGTACTTCCAGGAAGACGCTGTAGAGCCACGTCTTGACAAAATGCTTCATGAGCGTAGAATGTCAAATATAAATCACTGGAAAATACTGGGCTCAATGTACTTATCTTCTTTCCCAAGTTTTATTTGAAATTTGTCGGGGACCTGGCTTTGTATCACATTTAGATGTTGGCAAGGATACCTCCTGCAACTGTTCTTCTGTAACAATGCAGCAGATACGGAGAAGAGGATAATAAACATAAAAGAGATGAGGGGGTCAATTTTTACTCCCGGGCTGGGAATACGGCCCAGGGGGTGGTCGGCCTGTCTGTCCACGAGCGACAGCAGGTAGGCTTGGCCCAATTTTAACGGCTGGGCCTCATTATCCTGCCGCTTTGCCAACTTCCAGACCAAAATGGCCGGCAACCAGCGCGAACGCTCCCCTGCATAAGGTATGTGGTAAGTGGTAAGTAGGAGGCGGGCTCGACATGGAAGTCGGGGTCTGGGGAGGGGGGAAGCCAAGTGCAGAGGAGGCCCAAGGCTTTCTTAAAATATGATGACACCTTTGAGAAACCTACTGCCTCAGGTCAGGCCACGAAGACACTCCTTCAATCAGTGCTTCCAGGAAGAAGGTGTAGAGAAAGCCACAACATCTAATGAGGGGCCTATTTAAACAATTTATAAAGCGTTAATGAGGCCTGTGCTGGCTATCAGCACAGCCTGCAAAACGCTAGCACTTTCCTTCGTTGCAAGGTCCGACACCATTGCAGATCACGTGTATGGCTGATTTCATGGTATGTACCCCAGTCCGGCAGAGCATCGTAAAATCAGCCCAAGGGTTTTCTGGCGGGGTTGGTGGCGGGCAGGGGAGATGATTTGAGTTTAGATTCTAAGTACGTAAAGTCAGGAAATGTAATCCTCATTTCTATGCATCAAAGCCCAGGCCTCAGAGGTGGACTTGGTACTACCAGCAATGCAATAGTGCACTCCCTCCAGGATTGTCCTGGAATCTCCAAGAATTAAAGATCAATCTCTAGGACGCTATTGCGAACACTCGGGACAAACATTATAGGAGCATTAAATAAAAAGTACATTTTTAAAATTTTCTTTGAACACTTTTGCTTATTAGGCATAAAAATATTGGAGATGGCGGGGAGGGAAAAGGTTGTTTGACTGACAAACCAAGAATCACCTAATCAGGTAACAAAGAGTCTATTCGCTTTCCAATTGGCCGTGGGAAAGGCAGAGCGTTGCGAGGATAGACATGTCCTAAGACCAATGGCGGGAGGGTGGGAGAAGGGGGTCATGTGATGACACCTCCTGGAATACGTCCAATCAGAGTTGGCAACCCTACTCTTTCCCCCTCCCATTACTCAATCAGGCGACAGGGAGACAGACCCTCGATGAAACAGACTGGCAATCCAATGCAGAACCTTCAAAAAAGCATGGAATGAGAAAAGGTCTTTCAGCCCAACTAATCTGCTGTGCCACAAACTATTTAAAATCTGCCATTAGTACCATTAGTATTTCTCAGGTCAATCTTTTCAAGGGACTACTTTATTCAACTGGTACTCCATGTTATTTTAGTTGATTGGGAATGAATGAATGACTTTTCAGCAAACATGTCATTCAACAATGCGATCCGTTCATTCCCAAATAACTTATTCGCCATCAGCATGGATTAGATTTCCTGCTCATGGTGGAAAGCCTGTGGAAAGTCATCATGGCGGCCAATGCCCTCACCCAACTTCTTCACTACTGGCCCCCAAGAATTTTCTGAGGACAGCCCAATTAGCATAATTTTAGCAGACCCCAACACAATTCCCACCTGCTCCCGATCCGGCAACATCTCGATTTAAAAATTCTCATCCTAGTGTTCAAATCCCTCCATGGCCTCATCCCTCCCTATCTCTGTAACCTTTTCCAGCCCAACAACCGTCCGAGATCACTGCGCTCCTCCAATTCTGGCCTCTTGCGCATCACCGATTTCAATCACTCCACCATTGGTGGACATACCTTCAGCTCCCTACGCCCTAGGCTCTGGAATTCCCTCCCTAAACCTTTCCATTTCTCTACCTCTCTCTCCTCCTTTAAGTCGTTCTTTAAAACCTAACTCTAGACCAAGCTTTTGGTCACCTGCTCTAATATCTATGTAGCTCAGTGTCAAATTTTGTGTGATAACGCTCCTGTGAAGCGCCTTGTGATGTTTTACTAAGTTAAAAGCGCTATATAAATGTGAGTTGTTGTTGTTGTTGTTGTTGTTGTTGTTGTTGCTGCTGTTGCTGCACCAACGATGCCCACATCTGTGGGGGAGAAACATGGTTGCTGCCTTGTGGCCCTGCAGCAGCTAAATAGAGTCAGCTAGCTCAGAGGCAGCTCAAGAGAAGGACCAGATTGGTTAAGAATATTTAAAATCGCAAAGTTGAGGAACACAATCCATTGTCCTATGATCCATTGCACCCCTTTAGGAGACTTCTTAAAATTTTAAATGCCCTTCTGCTCAACATAGCAACACTGGATGCTTGGAACATGCTTGTGTTCCCTGCATCCAATGTTGCTATAACAGTAATGACTGTGGCTGCCCATTTTTGGGCGGCCTTATTCAATGTCCTTCAGCAGTTCAGGCAAAAAATCCTGGTGATTGATGGGGAGCGAGCAGAATAGCTCCCTGTCTGATCTGTCACCCCCACCCACTCCAGATCTGCCTGAAATCCAGCAGAAAGCCAGCCAAAAGTCCCGCCTCATCAACAGAAGTGTGACCCGAGTGTCTTCTCAAGAGCAGTGATAGAATGATTGTGATCTTTCATCAATTATTGAAACCTGTCTGAGAATCATCTGGTTTGGAGCTAATTTTGGATTTCTACTTTTGGGTAGCTGCCAACATGGCCTTTCCATAGTAGGGCTTGTTATGAAAAGAACAGAAAGAAAATAAGACTTACATATATATAGTGCCTTTCACGACCTCCGGATGTCCCAAATTGCTTTACAGCCAATGAAGTATTTTTGAAGTGTAGTCACTATTGTAATGTAGGCAACACTGCAGCCAATTTACGCACAGCAAGGTCCCACAAACAGCAATGAGATAATGGCCAGATAATCTTTTTATTTAGTGAGGTTGGTTGAGGGATAAATGTTGGCCAGGACACTGGGAGAACGCCACTGTTCTTTTTCAAATAGCACCATGGGATCTTTTACGTCCACCTGAGAGGGCAGTCAGGGCCTTGGTTTATTGTCTCATTCGAAAGATGGCACCTCCAACAGTACAGCGCTCCCTCAGTACTGCACTGGAGAATCAGCCTGAATTTTGTGCTCATGCCCCTGGAGTGGGACTTGAACCCACAACTTTCTGACTCAAAGGCAAAAGTGTTCTGTCTTTTTAACTGTCTGATTTTTCCCATTTACAAAACACGAATGGTTAGTCGATGCTGTAGGACATGCTCCATTTAACCTGGACTTTCAGCAGTGTTTTGCTGTTTGAGCAGGAGGCAGTGCTTTGAATTCTATGTATCATCTGCTTGATTTTTAGCCTAGATAAAGGGATGCCAATCCAAGGTCATAACCTCTAGCATGAGACAGTCATAGACCTTTACATGGGAGGGATACACATGCTGCGATAGGCAAAACAACAGAGAATAAAGATGTAGACCAGTTTAGGAAAAATAACTATGTTCATCCTGTATACCAAACGGGGGGAGAAGTCAAGGAATGAATGCTGAAGAGGGTCTCATCATTGTCTATTTCCATAGGTAGCCTCCTAGCTTCATCATCTGGTAGCCAAAGGCTGCCAGCACTCTCTCTGAATCAATTAATAATTGCAGTCTGGGAAATGGAAATAATGCAATTTGAAACTCGCATTTAACTGAGAAAATGCTACAATGAAAACGAATGAGTGCTTGGAAACAGCTGCTGGATAGGTCCTCTGTATTAAATATAAATTGAATAGAGCTCGAAGTTTTCCATTAACCTGCTGCTCATGGTGCAATCTCATCAAAGGGTCGCCTCAAGAATTGCTGGTGTGGGAAGAGGTTTTGCACAAGGTAGTAAAGCTTAGGCTGAGTTACCTGAGATGTTAAGTTAATGTGACCCTCACATGAAGGTGAATGACCCTGTGGGAGGAATCATACAGGTTTAAAAATAAATCAGAGAGGCTTATATACATAGTACCACAGTAACAGTTTCAGGCAGGAGAATATCTTCAGTCCATCTAACCCACCTATCCACAGCATTCCCTTGGTGCATATCTAATAAACCTGAATCCCATTTGTTGACAAGAATCTGTCTAGTTCCTTCTTGAAACCCGTTAAGGTTTCTTATTCCACCGTTTCACATACTTACCATCCTTTTATTTAAAAAGTTCCTCCTCCATTTCCTATTTTCTTTTATTGTCTTGAATTTGTAAACATGACCCTTGTACATGGCAGAAAAAAATAATTGGGAGCAATTTTCTAAACCTTTCATAATTTTTATCATATTCCATCTCAGTCTTTTCTTTTCAAGAAAGGGCACAGGGTAGTCAATCTTTCCTCATACATCATTTGCTTAATTTCTGGGATCAACCATGTAGTCCTTCTCTGTACCCTTTCCAATAACTGACTGTCCTTTTTGAAATAGGGAGAACACAACTGCTTGCTGTACTCCAAATATGGCCTCACCAGGGCCAAATAAATGACCTCCTTGGATTTATATGTTATCCCCTTGCTATGCATCCCAACATTCTGTTTGCATTTCTTATCAACCTGGGAACATTGTGCTGATAGAGGTTGTAGTGACCTGCCTACTAAAACCCCAAGATCTCTTTCCTGCTCCGATATCTCAAGTACATTCCCAGTTAGCACATAATCCACATTTCTCTGTCAAATTTCATAACCTTACATTTCCCACTACTAAATTACATCTGCCATTTCTCTAGCCACTGCTCGAGCCTGTCAAGATCATTTTGAATTTGTGCACATTGATATTCATCGTTTGCCACTGTTCCCCATTTAGTATCAACTGCAAATGTGGACTGCTTGGACAAAATTCCTTCCTCTAAATCATTTATCAAAATTATAAATAAAGTGGCTCCAACACTGAATCTTGTGGCACTCCACTGATAACTGTCTGCCAATCTGATTTATGCCCATGTTCTACTACTCATTATTGTGTAACAACCAACCATGTGCCAATCCATTTTAATACACTCCTATCTATTCCATGGGCTTGGACCTTATGTAGTAGCCTATTCTGTGGAACAGCATCAAATGCCTTCCTGAAATCCAGGTAGATAACATCCAGTGTTTCTCTCCTCTCTACCAGATCTGCCATGTCCTAAAAGAAATCCAATAAACTAGTCAAGCATAACCCCCCACTCCTAAAACCATGCTGTCTGTCTCAGATTAGCTAATGCCCCTCAAGATTCTGCTTTATTTTATCCCTCATAATACTTTCAAACACTTTCGCAACTGGTCTCCAATTTGATGGTCCTTCCCTCGCCCCTTTTTTTGAAGATGGGAGTCACATTTGCTATTTTCCAATTCATCCTTTGGGAACTGGCCTGAGTCCCGTGAACTCTGAAAAATATCTGCGAGAGGACTCGCAATCGTTTGAGCCGGTTCTTTCAGAACCCTGGGCCGAACGTTGGCAGAGCAGGAGCCTTATCTACCCTGAGCTTCAAGAAACCTCCCCAAAATGTCCCCTCTTGTGATTTTAAATTTTTTAATGTACATTTACCTTTATACTATACCTTCAATTCTGGTATTTCTTTTGTGACCATTGTTGAAAAACAACTATTAAATATTTCAGCAATCTCTCCAACTTCGGACACCATTTTGCCATTGTCATTTTTTAATGAGCCAACCATTCTTTGAACCCCCTGTTTAATCCTGACATACTTGGAGGATGCTTTACTGCTCTGCTTTATGTTTCCAGCTATATTTTCCTTGTGATCCCTTTTTACAGCCCTTATCAGTTTCTTGGCAACCTTCAACCTATCATTATAGTTCTCCCAATCCTGTTCCTTTCCTGAACATTTAAAAATGATGTATGCTTGCTTTTTCTCCATAATGCTATTCCCAATTTTGTTAGTACGTCAAACTGGTGTTACTCTTTAATTTTGTCCCTGACCTATTTCAGGCACAAATTCCTTTTGCATCGTAAAAGCTATCCCTTTGAAACCCTTCCAATTTGCCTCCGCACTTTTCCTTTGCCAAATCACAACATACCCAAATTAGCAAATCCGAGTGTTAGGGAAAATCACAGCATTCATCCACTCTGAAATGCCTCTATCCTAAAACTTACTGTGAAAAAGAAGGCAGCTAACTCATCTGCTGGAACTTCTAACTCATGGTGACGCTGAATGCACATTCCTGGACCAAGATTCGCCAAATCACACTATAGGCAAATTAGCAAATTTGAGTGTTAGGGGAAAAATCCCAACATTCATCCACTCTGAAATGCATCTATATTAAATATAGAATATACACTTTGTCAGACCAGAGTTGATGCACTGCAGCAATTCACCAAGCCTTTTACGACAGCACCTCCCAAACCCTCAAGCTCCACCACCTAGGAGGATAAGGGCAGCAAGTGCATGGGAACACCATCATCTCCAAGTTTCCCTCCAAGTCATACATCATCCTTGGACTTGGATATATATCGCCGCTCCTTCATCGTCACTGGGTCAAAATCCTGGACCTCCCTACCTAACAGGACTGTGGGAGCACCTTCACCAAATGGACTGCAGTGGTTCAAGTAGAAGGCTCATCACCACCTTCTCAAGGGCAACTAGGGATGGGCAATAAATGCTGGCCTTGCCAGCGACACCCATAGCCCACAAGTGATTTTTAAAAAAATTACTACCTGGTTATCGCTTTACAAAATCCCCTTGGTTTATGTGAAGTGCGGAAACTAGCATAGCAAACACCATTTTGAATTGTGATAAATGAGAGCAGCATAAGAGCATGTAAACATTCTGCCCTCAAAACACACCCTTCATTATCGTATAAGCTGTGCAAAAAAAAATGGTTTTCAACATGTTAAAGTGGAAATGAATAATTTTGTAATTCAAGTTTCACGTCTTTCTGGTGAGTTTAGCTCCTGTGACAGCAGTGATCCATCCTCCTGTGCCATATCTCTGTTGTAATGAAATTTCAGATGACCCCAGAAGCTAAATCATTTATTATTATATTCACTGCCAACCTCATTGGCAGGTGTGAGGGGCCACATTAAAGCTACTACCAACTCTCATAATTGCAACTTCTATCTATAAATAGAATTTGTTTGCAATGCAAAACAAAGATTATAAAATGTATGATGAACATGATTGCTTGAAAACTTAATTTCCTACACAATACTGTTTCTGCTTAATATTTTAAATATGGGTTAACAGAGGATTAGATGGTTGCTATGCCGCCTACCATTTCAAATCAGTTGCTGCAGTGAAAACCATTGAAATCTGGGTAAAACTAATATATTTTGAACTACAGTAATGAGCAATACAAAATACAAAACTGGTATTAGGTGTTTCCAGCTGTTGTTCTGTGTGGCTCGATGGGAAGTACTCTCACCTCTGCTTGAAGGTTGTGAGTTCAAATCCAACTCTAGGAAATTCAAGTGCAAAATCTAGGCTGACACTCCAGTCAATTACTCAGGTAGTGCTGCATTGCCAGAGGTGCTGTCTTTCAGATGAGATGTTAAACCAAGGCCCCATCAACTCTCTCAGTTGGGTGTAAAAGACCCCGTGGCACTATTTCAAAGTAAGAGCAGGTGAATTCTCCCTGGTGTCCTGACCAATGTTTATCCCTCAAACAACATTACTAAAAAATAGATTATCCAGTCATTATCACATTGCTGTTTGTGGGACCTTGCTGTATGCAAATTGGCTGCCGCTGTTACCTATATTACGACAGTGACTACACTTCAAAAGTACTTCATTGGCTGTAAAGCGCTTTGGAATATCCTGAGGTTGTGAAAGGTGCTACATAAATGCAAAGTTCTTTCTTTCACCCACTTCCAAAATGCAGATTAGTTCTGGTGGTCTGCGAAATACTAAATGTAACATGGTGCCATTTCTTCAGCTCCAGGTGATGTGATAAACAATCACTGTATGTCAAATTTAGGGAACTTTCCCTCCTCCCTTTCAGTTGCTCTCCATTTTACTTCTGGGATATTGAAATCCTCCCATGATTATCATCTTACAGCCCATGCCAGCTTTTTTTTTATAACGAGTAGACAATTTTCCATCAAGACCTTCGAATAACAGCAAAAGTGAACGAGAGCATAGTTAGGAAACAGAGTAAAAGAAGAACCATCCTCAAATTGTTTCCTTAGTTGGACCCTCATATCAATTCTACTAGTTATGTAGCAGCCTGAGAAATATATCTCTGTTCATTGTGTTGATTTTTTATGACTGCACTGGACATGTATTTAAAAATATTCAATATTCTGCCTTTTCAGAACATCGGAACATAGGAACAGGAGTAGGCCTTTCAGCCCCTCGAGCCTGTTCTGCCATTCAATTAGATCATGGCTGATCTGTATCTTAACTCCATCTACCTGCATTGGTAACCCTTAATACCCTTGCCTAACAAAAAGCTAGCAATCTCAGTTTTTTCTACCCCGATTTCAAAAATATGGTATGCCAATGGAATGAATGTAAGAGCATAAAACAATGTTAAACATTATCTGAATTATTTTCCTGAAGTCATCAAATTTTCTTTCAGTAAAGATGCTGCACAGTTCAAATCTAAGATGAATTACTGCTCCACAATATATGAATAAAACCCCACTTATATCCATAGTAATTTTATGATGAATACAATAAAATAAAAAGATCAATGGAAAGAAGCAGACTTCTCTGAGCCAGCACTTAAAATTGAATTGCATATAATTGAACAAAAATACAACCATCGACGACTTGTACTATAGTGAAATGGGGGCTTTAGAAAAGAGAGCTCAGCATCAATACTACTTTGAAAAATTAACTGATTAGCACGAGTTATGGTGGGCAATTTTTCCTTGTTACCTTGTCCCTGCTCAGTTCTCTGTGTTGTGCTGAGTGTCCAGATGCTTACGACTGACATGCATGAACTAATCAGGGGTGGATGGGCCGAAGGGCCTCTATCCATGCTGTATAACTCTATGACATCTGTGGTGATTGCCAGCTGCTCTGGTTTTAGTTTAAAAACTGAATTGCAGCAGTGTCCTGCAGTAATGTAGGAAACGTGTCAGCCAATTTGCTCACAGCAAGGTCCCACAGACAGTAATGGAGCAGGTTAAGATTAAAAACTGGATTCTACCAAAATCCTGCAGGGAGATGTTGGGTCAACTTTGCAGAAGGCAGGAAATGAAATGTAAACAGGGAGATATGAGATATGGGCCACCAGGAGCAGAAACTGGCCGGAATGCAGTTTAGGTCAAGGCACATGATAATGACTAAAACTCTGAAGCTCCAAGGCTTTGTTACTCTCTTAATTATATTCTATAATATGTGCCAGGATATGTAGTATCACCAAATTACATCTTGGTCTCTCCCCCTTTGCTTCTGGCATCTTCTCTTCCTTCTAGCACCTCACCTTGTTCCACCCCTCCTTTAAAATCCTCATTCTCCCCTAAGCCCCAACCCAAATTTCTCACCGAGATATCCTCCCAACTTTCCTCCCTCAGCCTCTGCACTGAGTGACTCCTCATCCTCAGTGAGTTCAAGGTCTAGCTCAATTCATCTTGCCAGCTCTCCTCTGATGTCACTGCCCTCTTGTCCTCCCTAAACCTCTCCCTCCAAATAAACTCTCCTACCCATATTCATGGCCATCCCTTGATCTTGCCACATTCCATGGCCACTCAACTGGCATAGTCGTAATCACTGACAAAGCCATCTGCGACCGCTCCCTTGTATCCCTCACCGTCACCACCCACATCCCTCTAACCCCTTCCAATCCTGCTTTCTTCTGTATCCACCTCTGGAAAAAACTCTCCATTCAAGCTGCCAACTGCCTAGCCATTGGCCCTTCATTCACCACAATAGTTCTGCAGCTGTCGATCTGCTCAACCACTCCTCCCCTCAACCTTTGAGGCCCTTGTCCTCAGTAAAACCTTTATTTCTCCCATCCTGGTCATTCTCCCAGTATGCCCCCCCCCCCCCACATCTTTGCTCCCTCAAGTCCAAGCGCTGCAGACCACAGCATAGCTAGCACGTAACTGGTTTAGACATCCATCATCAGTTCTGGCTGGACCATATCAAGTGCTATCAGGCTTCACGTTCCTCTATCAAAACCGTCCACTACTTTGTCTTTGCAAACTGCTGCTGCAACCTCCCTTTCCTTGCCAAAGTCCTTGAACATGTTATCACCTTATCACCTCCCAAATCTGTGCCCATCTTTTCTGCAACTCCATGTTTAAATCTCTCCAATCAGGTTTCCACTCCTGCCACAGCCCCATCCCAGCAACATTACATCTGGAGTCCCTCAAGGATTTCTCCTTGGCTTTCTTGTATGTTTCATCTACATGCTATCCCTTGGCAACATCATGTGAAGACATGGGGTCAGCTTCCAAACATATGCTGACAATACTCAGCACTACCTCTCTTGAATCTTCCACTGCTACTGTGCTGGTAGACTAACTGTCCAGCATCCATTCTTGGATGAGCCACAATTTCCTCCTGTTAAACATTGTGAAGAACGAACCCATCTTTGCACCCTTGCCACTGCACAAACTTTGCACCCTTGCCACTGACTCCGTCCTCCTCCCCAGCCACTATCTCAGTTTGAACTTGACTATTTGTAACCTATGGGTCCTCTTCGACACTGAGCAGAGCTTCCAAACCCATATCCTTTCAGTCACAAAGACCCCCTACTTCCACCTCTGTAACGCCATCCACCTCTGCCCCTGCCTCAGCCCATCTGCTGCTAAAACTCTTATCCATGCCTTTGTCACCTCCAATTTTGACTATTCCAATCATCTCCATGCTGGTCCCCATCCTCCACCCTCCATAAACTTCAGTTAATCCAACAATTTGCTGCCTGTATCCTGCCCCGCACCAAGTCCCACTCACCCCTCACCCTGTCCTTGCTGACCTACACTGGTTCCCGGTTCTCCAACGCCTGCAATTTCTCATCCTTGTGTTTAAATCCCTTAATGGCCTTGCCCTTCCCTGTCGCTGGTACTTCCTCCAGCCCTACAACCTCTCCATCCCCACAGAACTCTGTCTTCTTCCAACTGTGGACTCTTGTGCTACCCTCCCCTTCCCTTCACCCAACCATTGGCGTCCGTGCTTTCAACCGTCTGGGCCATACGCTCTGGAATTCCTTTTCTAAACCCATCTGTCTCTGCACCTCACACCTCCCTCTCCTCTTTTAAGACTCTCCTTAAAGCCCATCTCTGACCAAGTTTTTTGCTCATCCTCCTAAAGCTCCTTTTTTGGGTTGGCATCCATTTTTTGTCTGATTACGCTTCTGTGAAGCACCTTGGGATATTTTTCTATGTCAAAACCTCTATACCTCTATATAAATGGAAGTTGTTGTTGTTCCAGTAGTAGTGGGACAGAGGTAAGAGAATAAACCAGTATTACCCAATGACAGACCTTGGCGCACCCCATAGCTAACAGTATAGAAACCATTGCATCCCATGGAATATTTGATCACCTTAATCTAAATTTATTCTTACAACCTTCAATTCTGTTTCCAATCAACATTTCTCCAGCTTTGCTTTGAAGAAAAATCTGCTATTAACTTTCATCATTAACGATTATTTTTATAAGTATATAGACGGTACTGGTGTTTGCAATGATTAGGAAATGTGTGAATGTGATAGCTTGAAGTTAATTTAATTGATGACACTATTTCCATTCCAGATTCAAATTTAGATTAAGGGAAGATTGGACAGTTGCTATGCCTCTTACCACATTATAGCATTTGTTAGAGTGTAAACCTAAATTGAATCAACACAAAACTATTACTCAGATATTTCTCTTCTTGTATGCCCTAGATAGATCTGCTGTCTTAGTCATACTTTCCACTTAGGTTTCCCAGATCCCCAGCAGTAGGACTGCTTCCTCACATTTCTCATAACTTGGAATTAAACTTCAAGTTTGCTCATGAATAAACATGAGGAATTCAACTACAACTTGGCAGAGCTTTAAAAATAAACAATTATACGTCAGGGTTTTTTGGGGGGTTAGCCCGAACCACTGACGTGTGGAAAGTTATCACTACGTTTAAGCCACTTCAAATCAAGCTACTGGGAAATCCACACAGGTAGAGTTTCTGCATGTCCAATATAGAATGCATACTCTCTCCTCATAGAGAAGCTTACTCAAGTCCAGAATGCTACGGTGCAGGTTGACAAGAGCCAAAGCTTAGGGACTCCCGAGTGTGCACAGTGTGGTGAAGTTCAACCAACTAAAACTGCAGAGCCTATCAGTACAGAACACTGGTAAATTTCCCACTGCTTGTCCAACTTGGACTGCCTTATCAATTAGGGCACAGGCTTGCATGGTTATCTGTAGTTAAGATGGAAGAATTGTCAGTGACCAGTGAGAAGTTTAGCCTTCCAGGTCCTATTAATGACCAGGCTAGCTGGTCAAACATCTGCAATGCCATTGAGTACAGTGGACCTATCTGGATCAGATATCAGATGACCAAGTCTGCCACAGAGGGTTGTCTCAGTTCCAATCTTACATCAGCAGGCGTGTCACTTTGGAGCTAACTTGACCTCAAAAGCCCCCTCAAGGAGGATAGTCACTAGTTATTCATCAGACGACTGGCAAGCATACAAGCAAGGGCCCTCACTAAGCAGGCAGTAGGAACCAGGAACTTCTTATAAGCAAAATGGCAAGCAGCAGAACTCAGTGTATTGCCACCATCCTCATGATCACATCATGGTCACATGTTATACCCCATTGAACAGTGGTTCTAACAGCTGGACGTGTTTACATGTCTGCAAACCAGTCACGGTTGGTATCAAACTCTGGATTATATGAGCATGTGATCTCAAGCCCAGCTCCAAGTAACAACTTCCAGCGGCTGCCATCCTAAGTCTCAGAGTTATTTCAGCAGCTATATGGCAAATATGTACTTTCGGTGTGGCGGAAGGACCTTTAGAGGAATATCTTGTACATGCCAGCCACCTTGATATTTTAAGTGTTGGAGCCCAATGCTGCCTACCAGGCTTTCTTCTCATCAACTGCTTAATCCACGGGCTTTGGCAAAGAGACATGCTGTTGTGACAATAATTCTTCCAGAATGCTCAGTGATGGGATAATGTAAGTCAGAGTCCTCCTTTCCTGGATCCATTCTACATTTTTGCCAAAATTCCATCTCACATATTGGTCCTGTCAGTATAGATCAGTTGGTAGTATTCTCACATCTGGGACAGAAGGTTATGGGTTCAATCTCTCCCCAAGAACTTGAGTATATAATTTGGGCCAGTACTTCAGGGCAGTGCTGAGGGAATGCAGCACTGTTGAACATGTTCACCATTAACCCAAGGTCCTGTTTGCCCATTCCTGTGGTTGAGGTGGAGGTTATTTGAAGAAGAGCAGAGAATCTTCAACATTCTTCCCTCAACCAGCACCGCCTAAGCAGATTATCTATCCTTCATCTCATTCCCGACTTTGGGACTTTTCTGCGGGCAAAATGGCTGCCATGCGTGCAAGTGGCTGCATGAGACACTTCAGAGGCTTGATGATGCAATATTTGGCTCGACGTCTGCCTTTCAGTCTGTTGTAAGGAATCTTACAACACCAGGTTATAGTCCAACAGTTTTATTTGAAAATCACAAGCTTTCGGAGGCTTTCTCCTTCGTCACTTCACCTGACGAAGGAGAAAGCCTCCGAAAGCTTGTGATTTTCAAATAAAACTGTTGGACTATAACCTGGTGTTGTAAGATTCCTTACATTTGTCAACCCCAGTCCATCACCGGCGTCTCCACATTCAGTCTGTTAACCACAATTCTCACCCCACATGAAAATAAATCTGTGACAAAAGTACCGTGCATTCCCACAGAGCCAATTATGCAGTTTTATGAAAGATTTTAGAAGATGTACAAAATCTACAGGAATCACAACAGCCTAAACTGCAGAATGGATGCCTCTGAGTGTTACCTCTGTACAGGTGATTGCTCAACCTAAGACCTAATTGTCTCTGTGATTGAAGTCAGTATCTAAGCTACCTGCTTCAACTTCACAATTCGGTGGCCCGGAATTTGTACCGAGTGGCGAATGAACGGTGCCCGTTGCTCGTTCGATTTGAAAATATGCACAAACTATCCATGGGCTTTTGCTGTAATGGGGAGCTGAAAAATGTGCAGCGTCCTCTCCCGGGCATCTGTGAGCTGTGTGAGCGGGGCAAGGAACTGCCTGTCCCCTCAAACAATCAGATTGAAGCATCGGTAATGAGCAGCGTAGACACAAAACCAGGAAGTGTAAGTTAGAATAGTGAATTCAATGTAAAATCAGTTACAGCAAGCAAAATAAAAGGAGAGTATGAAATATTGAATTAAAAGGCAGAGATAAAAGAGACAGAAAGAAAAATTATTTTTTTTTTAAATGTCCGATAACAATTAAAAAGTGAAGGAATGAGACTCCACACTTGTAAAAGTAAATTTTCAGTACCAGAGAGGTTGTTTGGCAGTCATTAAGACTTACCACGCCGTTAAAATTTTGGTTAGACTTAAAAAATTGGACGTATCTTTTTCTGGCAAGATTACAATACTTTGTTTCCAGCAGGGCTGGAGAGGAACTTCACGCTGCAGCCATTTCAACGGTGAGTCAGCGGGCGAGATCTCCTTCCCGCGAAGCTTCCAGAAGAGCTGGGCACCTAGTAGAAGAACCTCCGGATTTCCACGTTTAACTGCGCGTGTGCAAGTTCCTCTACCATTTGCACTGAAATAGTGGTGAGCGCTGTTAGGCTCACTGTTATTTTTAGAGCAAACTCTGGGCCATTTATTTTAAGATTTGCACACAATCCAGGACTTCATTGTCACTAGTAAATCCAATCAGGAATTCAGGAGAATCTTCTTTACCCAGAGAGTGGTGAGAATGTGGAACTCTACTACATGTAGTGAGGCGAATAGCATAGATGCATTTATGGGGAAGCTAGATAAGTACATGAGGGAGAAAGGAATAGAAGGATATGCTGATAGAGTTAGATGAAGTAGAGTTGAAGGAGGCTTGTGTGGAGCATAAGCCCTGGCACAGGCCAGTTGGGCCAAATGGCCTGTTTCTGTGCTGTTAATTCTATGTAATTCTATGTAATTCATTTTGGACTGGCAGCTGTATTGTCTGTAACAAGGTGAGACTGCTAGCTTGGATAATGACTCTGAGCACAGAACACAGGCTGAGCAATTGCTTGTTCACACGTTATGTATATGGCATCAACCAATGTGACAGCTAGAGTACAGTGAATGAGTCAGAATTGTTCTTCTTTGTAAATAAAGGCTAGGGAATCAAAATCCTCTTTTCACTCAAAAAATAGCTGAAATGAGTATTAACCTTTTAATGTTATTTTTTTTGCCATAAAGCATGATTTTCACTTTTTGTGAGATGCAGAATGGTATATATCACATGCGCCTTGGATAAACCAAGCAAAACACATCTGCTGCAATGTGCAGTACTCCCTCAGTACTGCACTGCAGTGTCAGCCGTGGCTCAGTGGGTAACCTTTAAGACAGAAGGTTGTGGGTTTGAGTCCCACTCCAGAGGTCTGAGCACAAAATTTAGGCTGAGTCCCCAGTGCAATACTGAGGGAGTGCTGCACTATCAGAGATGCCGTCTTTTGGATGAGACGTCAAACCGAGGCCCCGTCTTCCCCCCGAGGTGGACATATAAAATCACATGGCACTATTTCAAAGAAGAGCAGGGCAGTTCTCCCTGGTGTCCTGGCCAATATTTATCCCTCAACCAACATCACTAAAACAGATTATCTGGTCATCTTGCAATGACATTGCTGTTTGTGAGACTTTGCTATGCATAATTTGGCAGCCGCGTTTCCTACATTACAACAGTGACTACACTTCAAGAGTATTTCATTGGCTTTAAAGCGCTTTGGGACATCCTAAGGTCATGAAAGGCATTATATAAATGCAAGTTCTTTCTTTCTTGAGTCACTTGTTAATGGGCTAATGAGGCCCTTTGCCACTTTAAGGCAAAAATGTTGTGCTAATCCAGCTGTGACTAAGGAAAACTGTTCCAAATGAAGCAAAGAAGGCATGAAAAGGCAAACAAGATTCAGTGAAAAGCCCTCTAGGCTTTAGTGGCTGGAGTAAGGAAACAGTGATTTAGTCTTTATGGCAGCAAATGGAACACAAATGTAGCAAATTTTGGTCTTTTTCCCTGAGATATTTTCTCGGGTTCAACTTCATTTATCACTCCTGTATGCAATCGGGAGAGAAATTTTACTGCTCAATACCTAGTTAAAAATTAACAGTCCTCGGGATTAGAACAGAGAACCCTTTCTCCATATACTTACCATTGCAACATTCTCTCTTCTTTACGGAGGGAGGACTGAAAAGCATTCTTTCAAGACAGGTACGGCCACAAATCACAACAAATAGATTTGATGTGAAATATATGAATGAGCGGTACACACTCCCCACAGTGAGAATAGTTAATTGTCTGGTAATCCTTGGTTTATGTATTAAAAAAAAGGCACACCTAACACTGTCAATATGGGCTCATCATCTCTAGCTAGGCCTCCAAGCTAGCTGATCTAGGCTTTTACTAACACAATAGAGAGTTGCTTACTGTTGTGAGGGCACACTCACTGGGGGTAGATCTTGACTTTGCGCGATAGTGTAAAACGGGTGATAGCGAGTCGGCAGCCCGTTTTACATCTCTCCCGATTATTATTTTCATTGACTTCCATGGAAATAAAATTGGGGAGAGATGTGAAAGGGGCTGCTGACTCGCTATCACCCATTTACACCATCACACATTGATCTACCCCACTGTGTCTGGGTAAGGGAGAGGGAGACTGAAAGAAAGAGAGAGAGAAATAAACTGAACCTTAAGTCTATGATATAGGCATTTCAGCGCACTGAGCTGTCAATCAAAGCCACCATGCTGAATGCAATCCCTCCCCTTTGATATGGGAGTACAAGGCTCCCAAATGCCCGTCCCATCTAAACCTTCCAATGTATAAATGGAATAAAGTGATACTTGACCACTCAGGTGTTACAAGTGGGACATTTCATTACAATGGTGTGAAGTACATGATATTTTACACGATGAATTTCCCCCCTCTTGTTTACCAATTAATATCTAAATTACTACAGTAACTAGCCTGGATTCAGCCAGCTGCATTATTGTTTAGGTAAAATGCTGAATTTAATATTACAAAAAGATTACAAGTAAAAACAGGCAATACAGGCAAAGACCAAGGGGATGATTTGACTGCAGGGTATTTGACTTGTATTCCCTCGAGTATAGAAGATTAAGGGGGGATCTAATTGAGGTGTTTAAGATGATTAAAGGAGTTGTTAGGGCAGATAGAGAGAAACTATTTCCTCCGGTGGGGGAAGTCCAGAACAAAGAGGGGAATAACCTTAAAATTAGAACTAGGCCATTCACGGGTGATGTCAGAAAGCATTTCTTCACACAAATGTTAGTGGAAATTTAGAACTCTCTCCCCAGAAACCTTAAGGATGGGGGTCAATTCAAAATTTCAAAACTGAGATCGATAGATTTTTGTTAGGCAAGGGTATTAAGGGTTACTGAACCAAAGCAGGTAGATGGAGTTAAGATACAGATCAGCCATGATCTAATTGAATAGAATGGAACGGGCTCGAGGGGCTGAATGATCTACTCCTCTTCCTATGTTCCTATTTCCCACTCATCTGTCTTAACTTCTGTAGAGGAGCCATGGAAACCTCGGGAATACAACTTAGACAGTGTTTAGGCCATTTTCCTTTCCATTTCAGCGGCTCTTCTGCCAAGTTAGGGCGGGCCAGTAGGAGAACCCCTGTGGAAAGTTACCCCCCCCACACAGTTGGGGGAAGGGAGAAAGCAGAGGGGAGCAATACAGTACTGTGCCCCACCCTGGTACACATGGAACGAGATCAGGAAGAAGGGGCTCTATTTTAGCACCCGCTATCGGGTGCGTACCTGGCGGGGGGGCTCCGACAATCGGAGAATCCCGGAGCTGGACCGGAGCCCGCCCCGAACCCGCGCACTTCCGGGTTCCCCGCTGTCGCGCCGGCGTGCGCGCGCAGCCCCCGCTGGTGGGAATCCCGCAGGCAATTAAAGCCAGCGGGATTCCACTTGAAGGTATTTATTTAGGTATTTCATGTCATTAACTGACCTGATTAAAGGATTATGTGGGATTTTAGAGCAAACTGGGACTGTTTCCCACACTGGGGGAAACACTCCCAGGTCAAATGGACGTGTTGCAGCTGTCAACCTGTGGCAGCTGCAAAGGTCCATTTGACAGGTGGGGGGGGAGACCCTCACTCATTGCAGGAGGCCACTCTGTCACTTGGGACAAAGTTTGGCCTCCACCACCCTCCTCCTGACAGTCAAAGTCACCAACCTGCACACTTACCCAGGGTTCCGGTGACATGTACCGACCTTGCGGACCCCCTCAGATGTACATCTTCCGGATGGGGGCCGCCGTAGCTGCAGTCATGACCTCCTCGGAGGGCGAACAGCATCATCAGCCTCACCAGCCGCGCCATCCACGCCGTCCACCTCTGACACGTGGAGCTCCGCAACAGAGTGCTGTGACACATCCACCTGCACAGCAGGAGGGAGGGCTGCCGCAGAGAGAGATGTGTCGCAGAGGGCACTACCCTCGCCACAGGGTCCACAGACCGAGGCTCAGCCTCCTGGACCTCTCTGAGCAGCAGTGCACACGGAGGCTCAGAGTCACTCGACATGTAGTCGTGGACATCTGCAGCCTCTTTCATGCCAAGCTGCTCCTGGCTGGCCCGAGCACCATCTTCTTACCTGTCACTGTCAAAGTCACCACTGCCCTCAACAACTTCTCCTCCGCATCCTTCCAGGGTGCAACCGGGGACATCGCTGATGTCTCTCAGTCATCTGCGCAGAAGAGCCCTGCAAATACATCTACACCCACTCTGCAGTGACACAATGGGTGTCATCAGTTGTGGGTCCTCATAGTGATCCTCAGGAGCGGGCAATATTGCACAAACCAGACAGGATTCGCGAAGACATGGCAGTAGTGGTGCCAATATAATATGTAATGAGTTGGTCAGAAATTCAATATAAGTAACAACCATGACAAACCCTCAAACACCCTTGTGCATCCCCTTCATGCTCATGACACGTTTGCCTTACGCTGCCTACTGCACATATGTGATGCATGCCCTGTGGCTGCAGCACAGGTAGTGGCAGGTTGAGTGAGGCTGGCCGTGAAAGAGATGCACGAGAGGGTAAGTATGAGATAGAGCCATGAGATTGTATGAGGATTGGGTTGAGTGGTAGTGGTGGGATGAGTGTTGGCGAGGTGAGTAGGTGCAGGTAAGATGAGGATGAGCTTTGAGTGGGTATGAGGGGTGATGTGACAGAGTAGTGTTGGCAGTGCTGAAGGAGATGTGGGGTGGGGGCGGTGATGTGGCAGACGGAGTGTAGGGGAAAGACTACATGTACTCACTTTGGCTGACCTACTGAGGTCATTGGAGCGCCTCCTGCACTGTATGCAGGTGGGCGATATGTTGGTTGCGCTGGTGACCTCCTCTGCCACCTCGAGCCAGGCCTTCCTGGTGGCTGAGGCAGGCCGCTTCCTCCCGCCCGCCGGGTGGAAGATCTCTGTCCTCCCCCTCCTCCTCACCCCGTGTATTGATACCTGGAGTGAGGCATCACTAAACTGGGAGCAGCCTTCCCCCTCGGCTGCTCCATGCTGTGATTTTTTCTATTTGTTGCAGCATCAGTCAGTGGAGGACTGCCCCTTTAAATAGAGCTCCTCCAGCTGACAGACCTTACTGCGCATGCGCAGCCCTCCCGACGCACAGCTCAGCAGTGGGGAACCCGGAGGACCAGGTAAGTGGATCCAATTAGTGGTTTGTCTGCTACGATCGGGCCGGAAGCTGACTAATTTCACCGGGCGCGTTACCCACGCGCCCGATAGCCCCCCCGCCGAGAACCCGCAGCCCTGCTAACATCGGGCCCAAGATGTCTGACCTGAAGAGTACTGCTGGAAGAAGCAAGGAATCTTAGCGTGAATTCCTCATATACCTTCTCTATGAAAGTTAGAAAGCAATAACTAACACTGATCTCAAGATAAATGTCGTTCTCCCATAGCAAGTCAGCAACTGAAGCGTTCTTTGTGTGAAATTCAAAGGAAAACAAAGAACATTAATGAAAAGTTAAAATGGAAACTATATAGGGACATAGGGCTCGATATTAGGAGGGCAGCGGGTTCGCGGCGGGGGTTCTATTGGGCACGTGGGTAACGCACCCGGTGAAATCAGTCTGCTCTGCGCGCGATCGCAGGCTGATTGGATCCACTTACCTGGTCTTCCGGGTTCCCCGCTGCTGAGCTGCACGTCGGGCGGGCTGCGCATGCGCAGTAAGGTCTGTCAGCTGGAGGAGCTCTATTTAAAGGGGCAGTCCTCCACTGACTGATGCTGCAACAAATAGAAAAAATTACAGCATGGGGCAGCCCAGGGGGAAGGCTGCTCCCAGGTTTAATGATGCCTCACTCCAGGTATCATTGGATGGGGTGAGGAGGAGGGGGAGGACAGAGATCTTCCCCCCGGCGCGCGGGAGGAAGTGGCCTGCCTCTGCCACTAAGAAGGCCTGGCTCGAGGTGGCAGAAGAGGTCACCTGCACCACCAACATATGGCCCACCTGCATACAGTGCAGGAGGCGCTGCAATGACCTAAGTAGGTCAGCCAAAGTGAGTACACTTACTCATTCCCCTACACTCCGTCTGCCACATCACCGCCCCCACCCCACATCTCCTTCAGCACTGCCAACACTACTCTGTCACATCACCCCTCACACCCACTCAAACCTCATCCTCATCTTACCTGCACTTACTCACCTCGCCAGTACTCATCCCGCCACTACCACTCAACCCAATCCTCATACAATCTCATGGCTCTATCTCATACTCACCCTCTCGTGCATCTCTTTCACGGTCAGCCTCACTCAACCCACCACTACCTGTGCTGCAGCCACAGGGCATGCATCACATATGTGCAGTGGGCAGCGTAAGGCAAACGTATTGTGAGCATGAAGGGGATGCACAAGGGTGTTTGAGGGTTTGTCATGGTTTTTCCTTATATTTAATTTCTGACCAACTCACATCACATATTATATTGGCACCACTACTGCCACGTCTTTGCGAATCTTGTCTGGTTTGTGCAATAATGCCCTTTCCTGAGGATCACAATGAAGACCCACAACTGATGCCACCCATTGTGTCACTGCAGAGTGGGTGTAGGTGTATTTGCAGGGCTCTTTTGTGCAGACGACTGAGAGACGTTGGCGATGTCCTCGGTGGCACCCTGGAAGGATGCGAAAGAGAAGTTGTTGAGAGCAGTGGTGACTTTGACAGCGACAGGTAAGAAGATGGTGCTCGGGCCAGCCGGGTGCAGCTCGGCATGAAGGTGGCTGCAGATATCCACGACTACATGTCGAGTCACTCTGAGCCTCCGTGTGCACTGCTGCTCAGAGAGGTCCAGGAAGTTGAGCCTCGGTCTGTGGACCCTGTGGCGAGGGTAGTGCCCTCTGCGACGCATCTCCCTCTGCCTTTGCCCTCCCTCCTGCTGTGCAGGTGGATGTGTCACAGCACTGTGTTGTGGAGCTCCACGTGTCAGAGGTGGACGGCGAGGCCGGCGAGGCTGGTGAGGCTGTTCGCCCTCTGAAGAGGCCATGACTGCAGCTGAGGCGGCTCCCATCCGGAAGATGTACATCTGAGGGGGTCCGCAAGGTAGGTACATGTGTCTGGACACCGGGGTAAGTGTATAAGTTGGTGAATTTTATTGTTAGGAGGAGGGTGGTGGAGGCCAAACTTTGTCCAAAGTGACAGAGTGGCCTCCTGCAATGAGTGAGGGTCTCCCCCCCCCACCTGTCAAATGGACCTTTGCAGCTGCCACAGGCTGATGGCTGCAACACGTCCATTTGAACTGGGAGTGTTTCCCCCAGTACGGGAAACAGTCCCAGTTGTTTGTAAAATCCCACCCCATGTAAAATATCTCCTTAATCAGATCAGTTAATCACCTGAAATACCAGAATAAATACTGTCAAGTGGCACCTTGCCGGCTTTAATTGCCTGCGGGAGTCCCACATGCGGGGGCTGCGCGCACACTTCAGCGCATCTGTGGGGAACCCGGAAGTGGGCGGGTTGGAGCCGAGTTCCCGACCCGCTCCGGGATTCCCCGATTTTCGGAGCACCCCTGCCAGGAGCACACCCGATAGCGGGTGCTGATATCGAGCCCATACTCTCTGGATAGTTATATCAAATTATCTGTCTTCAGGGCAGTTTGTGTGTTTTTTAATGTGATCATGCTTTGTTAGGAAAAAAGACAAGCAATGAAGAGCAAAATACATTAACTGGACAGTTTATATAAGGGCGTACCTGAGGCAGACATGCACACCAACAACAACAACAACATGCACTTATACAGTGCCTTTGACGTAGTAAAATACCCCAAGGTGTATCACAGGAGCGATTGCAAACAAAATTTGACACCAGGACACATAAGGAGATATTAGGATAGGTGACCAAAAGCTTCGTCAAAGAAGTAGGTTTCAAGGTATGTAGTAGAAGTTCAGCTGGCAAGTTCATGGAAATGTATTGACTGTCACCTCACAAATTTTGTGTGGCACATTTCTATTGTCTGTGCAATTTAGTAACCATTAATGCAGGTTTTAGTTATTATTGCAAAATAAGATGGCGTTTAATCACCAGAAAAGGATTGTATCAGTGGCAGAGCCTCCTAAATCTGAGCTCTTATCAAGAGGTAGTACTGGACGTTATCAGTAGGGAGGTCAGGGGAAGGCATAATCAAGATATCACCTAGCTGCTGGTTTGTAGCTTTATATTTGCTAGTATGTCATTGTCAGCAATCTTTATGATGATGGAGAAGCCATTCATTATACAGCCTGTCTTGGTAGTGCTGCAACTTTCATTTTAATCTAATTGCAATGCTGACAATTTGCCATCTCTGCTCCAGACAGAAAGATGTCAAGTCAACGAACAGCCACAGACACCATTTCCTCATAGCCACAGTCCACACCTTCACAATAAAAGGCAGGACTCTTACGTGAAGCAAGCACCATGTTAAAAAAAAATGTGCATCCTGGAGGATCATGGTGAATTTCAGGAGCGACCGCAGAGTGGGACATGAAGCATGGGTGAACAAGGGATTGAGATGGTCGGCAGAGGAAGGCGGGCTAGTGCCAATTAGAGTACCATTACCATTGGCACCACTGCATGGCTTCGGGAGTCAGCCCTTACACAGTGTCAGCTGTGTCTCAGTGGGTAGCACTCTCGCCTCTGAGTTAGAAAGTTATAGGTTCAAGTCCCACTCCAGAAACTTCAGCACATCATCCAGGCTGACACACCAGTATAGTACTGAGGGAGTGTTGCACTGTTGGAGGTGCTGTCCTTTTGGATGAGATGCTAAACCAAGGTTCATCTGTCCTCTCAGGTGCATGTAAAAAATCCCATAGCACTATTTCAGAGAAAAGCAGGGGAGTTTTCCCTGGTGCCCTGGCCAATTATATACCCCTCAACCAACACCTAAAATCAGATTACATGGTCATTATCACATTGTTGTTTGTGGGACATTGCTATGTGCAAATTGGCTGTCGTGTTTCCTACATTACAACAGTGATTATACTTCAAAGTGCTTCATTGGTTGTAAAGCACTTTGGAATGTCCTAAAGTCGTGAAAGGCGCTATATAAATGCAAGTTCTTCCTTTTTCTTTTACTATTCAAATGAAGCATGCTGCATAAACATGAAAGTGTATGAGAGTCGCAGTAATCCAGGGGCCATGTGCTGTAAGATGGTGTGGCTACTTGGGGGCATCAGCCATGGGGTTGGTGCCATGATGGAACAGTTCTGTCCCACACGTTAGCATTGATTGCTTGACAACTGCTGTAGAGACCTCAGTGGTGCAAACAAAAGGCACAGTCAAAACATCTTGAATGCTGCCATTCATGCTATTGAGGCACTGGGGTCTAAAAAGCAAGATGCAAGAAAAGTTGGTCTCAATGCCCTTGGAGACAGAATCCAGACAACAGATAGATTCAGAGATCTAACGCCAGTGGGAAGATTTGTACTGAACCTGATCTTTGGTCTATGTTAGGAATTGGCCTATAACAAGGGCATGCTTAGAGCAGCATTAGAACAACCAGCTGGCTTGCAACTCAGCATCATGTGCCTCTGCACCGGTTACAGGAGACATCCTTAAAAGCATGCTATCCCCTTCAGTGAGTACATCAAAGTAGTTCTGGTTGAGATCCAGGACCTTCTGGGCCACTAGTACGGGGAGATGACCAGCTATTGTCCTCCAACAAAACAGGTCAGGTCAACTCAGGACCATGTGCATCACCCATTCTTTCAGTTAATGGGTCACCTAAGAGAAGCTTACGAGTTCCTGAATGGTGCACTAGGTCACAAAGCAAAAAGGAAACAGCACAATGACACCTCATGTTGAACAAATCTCCATCACATTCGCTACTGCAGTCATTCATTCTTTTAAAAGCATTATATTTTTGCCTGTGGAAACAATCTTTTTTTTGACTTTTAACAAATGCAAGCAACAGCACCTGCTCCTCAAAAAATAAAATATTCAGATGGTCAGCTTCAACTGGCTAGGCATGGCAATAGTTAAGGGGATTAAATGAACTGTTTACAGGACTACATGTGGTGCTCATTGTAAAAAGAAATGTTCAGTTATCATCTAATATGCCAGTCTCCCTCCCAGCACAAATATCTCTCCTCATTTTCTTTAAATATAAAATAGGCATCAATAAATCCAATAGGGAATTCAGGAGAAACTTCTTTACCCGGAGAGTGGTTAGAATGTGGAACTCACCACCACATGGAGTAGTTGAGGCAAATAGCATTGATGCATTTAAGGGAAAGCTAGATAAGTGCATGAAGGAGAAAGGAATAGAAGGATAAGCTAATAGATTTCGATGAAGAGGGGGTGAGGGGAGGGTTGCATGGAGCATAAACGTCGGCGTATATCAGTTGGGCCGAACGGCCTGTAGGCTTTACGTAATTCTATGTAAAATTCCTGCTGCTTCTCATTCATTCAGAAGGGGACAACTCCGTCCAATGTAACGTTGTGCAGAAAGCAAAAATGGGGACGTTGTCAGGGGAACGCCTCCCGAGTTGTCTGAACAATAGAGTGTCTTTGCTTCAGCAGATCAAATACCTGCTCGAGGATTCATGAAGCATGTTCATGTACCTCACCACACCTGCTGCATTTGGATATAATGGAGTTGCCATAGAACTTTTTGCCACAGAAGATGTAAGGTGCTCGAATATATTACTTATGCATGCTGCCAGGCACGCATGATCTCATTCTGTGGTTGTAGATCATTCCTGTTGACCGAGGGCAATGAATTACCTGCAGGTGCTCAAAGTTCCGCGATGTACCATAGGAAACTGTAACTGCGAATGAAAACAGTGCTCCATCTGCTGTTGTTTCTCCATGACAGAACTGTGTGAGAGAGCTGTGCCTCAGTTGGTAGCACTCTTGCCTTTGAGACAGATGGTTGTGGGTTCAAGCCCAACTCCAGTGACTTAAGCCCAAAATCCAGGCTGACACCCCAGTGCAGTATTGAGGGAGTGCTACACTGTCAAAGGTCTTTGGAATGAAACATTAAACCGAGGCCCCGTCTGCCCTCTCAGGTGGAAGTAAAAGATCCCAGTACACTATTTTGAAGAAGAACAACAGAGTTCTCACCAGCCACTATTCATCCCTCAACCAACACCTACAAAAAACAGATTATCTGCTCGTTATCACATTGCTGTTTGTGGGATCTTGCTGCGTGCAAATTTGGCTGCTATGTTTCCTACATTACAACAGTGACATTGCTTCCAAAAAGTACTTCTATTGGCTGTAAAGTGTTTTGAGACATCCTGAGGTTGTAAAAGGCGCTATATAAATGCAAGTGCTTTCTTCTAGAGTCAACGTAATGCTCTCTGTGCTGAAATGTCTGTCACCTGATCGATGGAGTGATGGGCTGATCATGGATAGGGTTTTCCTGCAGTTCATCCCTGTGGTCACTCTCACGGCCACTGGTAACAAAGTGCTGATGGAGGAAATTGCTTCCAGAGCTGGCTGACATAAGTCACATTTATCTGCAATAGCCTCTGTACTGAGGCCGAGCCTCTTCAGACAGAAATCATCTATGGAGTCCAGGAAACTCTGGAACAGGTAGCACAGACACAGAATGGAGAAACAGTGACCTGCCCAAAACCCACGGCGAATCAATCACAGTGAGTGGTGACAAGATGTGAAAGGACCGTTAGGCCTTCAACTCACCAGAAGGAGTCCGTATACTTGGTGATTTATTGTTCAATACAATATGCTTATTTGTTATTGGGTCATTTGAGCTAAAAGAGCATCAGATTTTTCAGTTGCAGGGCTGTCCACATCAAGCAAATCCCAGCTGTGTGCTTTTCAGCTCTGATCCAGCTGCATACCAGAGGCATCAATTCATACCTAAGAGGGGGACCATGGTTAAGAGCAGCAAGTTTCATCTTTCACTCAGTGCCATTCTTAATGACTTGACAAGACCCCAGTAGAGAAGGTTAGTGCTACATTACTTCTGAAACCGCAACACCGCAGGAACCCCACAGTTACTTCGACCTGGTCTAAGATCCTGACTGCATTAAATATAAAAAGGACTCACTCTCAACTGATAATAAATGCTTTTTACTTTTCAAGAATCACTCAGGTTGCGTCACCTAATATAACTAATAATTAACTGGTTCATTTATTAATATTTTGTGGATAACATTTTTATGTCTCTCCCTATTTTCAGCTCCCACGTGTGGGATCAATACACCTCATCATACTGCCCTGGTATACTGCCCTGGTATACAGCCCTGGTATGCTGCCCTGGTACATTGCCCTGGTCTGCTGCCCTGGTACGCTGCCCTGGTATCCTGCCCTGGTATACGGCCCTGGTATGCTGCCCTGGTATGCTGCCCTGGTATCCTGCCCTGGTATGCTGCCCTGGTATACTGCCCTGGTATATGGCCCTGGTATGCTGCCCTGGTACATTGCCCTGGTCTGCTGCCCTGGTATGCTGCCCTGGTATACGGCCCTGGTATGCTGCCCTGGTACATTGCCCTGGTATGCTGCCCTGGTATGCTGCCCTGGTATCCTGCCCTGGTATCCTGCCCTGGTATGCTGCCCTGGTATACTGCCCCAGTATACTGCCCTGGTATCCTGCCCTGGTATCCTGCCCTGGTATGCTGCCCTGGTATACTGCTCTGGTATACTGCCCTGGTATGCTGCCCTGGTATGCTGCCCTGGTATCCTGCCCTGGTATGCTGCCCTGGTATACTGCCCCGGTATACTGCCCTGGTATCCTGCCCTGGTATCCTGCACTGGTATGCTGCCCAGGTATACTGCTCTGGTATACTGCCCTGGTATCCTGCCCTGGTATCCTGCCCTGGTATGCTGCCCTGGTATACTGCCCCAGTATCCTGCCCTGGTATCCTGCCCTGGTATACTGCCCCAGTATCCTGCCCTGGTATCCTGCCCTGGTATGCTGCCCTGGTATGCTGCCCTGGTACATTGCCCTGGTCTGCTGCCCTGGTATACTGAATCTATAAACACGCACGTTTTAATCTCAGTAGGCACCAATGGAAATATTTTGCTGCACAGGAATGGATGATTTTAACCTTTCAGAGTGCCATGGATGATGGCTGGAACAGGGAGCATAAAGCAGATTAAAACAGAGCAAGAGGCTGAAACGAGAGAGAGACAGAGAGAGGCCGGACTAGGAGAGCAAAAGGGTAAAGGAGGAGAAAGATAAAGTTTGGAGCAGAGAAAAGAGAGAGGTTGGTCTGGGGGAGAGCTAGGTGCAGGGGGAGGGGGAGGGAGAGAGAGAGAGAAGGGCTGCAGTGGGAGTAAAGAGCTGAACTGGGGAAAGGGGAGTCTGAAGCAGAGAGAGCAAGGAAGAGGGATACAGAGGCAGGAGCCATGGAGACAGACAACGATTGGGACAGGGAGGGACAGCCAGGATCTTTTGGGATAGGCTACAGGAAGGAGAAAGCCTGGAGTTTCAGGTGAAGCTGAAGTAAACAAGATTCAAGCCTTTATTTCTCCCCCCTCTCTGTGCCTGTGCATTGAATTCTGGTGGGATATTTTTTGCCAGTGTATTGCCATTGTGTAAAATGACATAAAACACTAATAGGAGCTTTTCAGTGTTACTCTGCACCAAGGCAAATGGAGCCCTCCATTAGTGCTAAAAATGTCAAAATGCTGAGATTAATATCCCTTTTAAAATGGGCTCCAGGGATCAAAACTGTCAGGATCCAAGGCAGGTAGCGCAGAAGGACTGACACCAGATATTGATATCCCTGTGCTACTTCCTCTCTCTCTCGAGGAGCTTATGGTGCTGAGCTGTAAAATGGCTGCAGCTCCATGTTTTTAAGTTCATCATTATAAAGAAAGAAAGACTTGCACTTATACAGTGCCTTTCACAACCACTGGATGTCCCAAAGCGCTTTACAGCCAATGAAGTACTTTTGAAGTGTTGTCACTGTTATAATGTAGGAAACAGGTCAGCCAATTTGTGCACAGAGAGGTCCCACAAACAGCAATGAGATAATCACCAGATAATATGTTTTGGTGGTAATGGTTGAGGGATAAATGCTGGCCAGGACACCAAAAGAGTTCCTTTAATCTTCTTTGAATAGTGCCACAGATACTTTTACATCCACCCTGAAAGGGCCTCGGTTTGTTATCTCATCCTAAAGATGGCACCACTGACAGCACTCCCTCAGTATTGCACTGTAGTGCCAGTCTAGATTTTGTGCTCAAGACTCTTGAGTAGGGCTTAAATCCACAATCTTCTAACTCAGCGGTGAGAGTGTTACCACTGAACCACAACTGACACCATCACATGTTGGAATTGAGTTGTGGTGATGTGCAAGTGCCAAATTACAATGATAGAAATATTCTACATTGCTTCTCAATTACCAATATAATCAACAAGCATACCAAATTATGCAGGTAGCCAAAATAAACTCAGAGCCACCAAGAATGTAAGCTTGTTTATAATATAGAGATAAATAAAAGACGACACCAACTTAACAGAATCGAAATGGATTAGTGAATTGTTTATTCACCATTTATTTTCATGCTTGGCTGGGACAAGGGAAATTGCACCTGCTCAGGATTGGTTTGAGGTAAGACAAGTCAAGTTGGACGGGGAGCTGGTTTTCTTCAGCAACTTCTCTGGCTGACCTTCGTGCCTCTAAACCCAACAGCTCAGTTGACTAGATTTCCTCCATCCTTCTATCATGATTTCCTTGGCTGGATCTCATCCAATAAAGGCTTGCTTCTTCTAAATTGCATCTCTGCTTTGGCTCATCCCCATTCCTAATTTAACTCCTTCACAACTACACCAACTCTTCCAGCACAGACTTACCTAACCACCATCCCAACATATAAGTGTTTAAAGTGGAATTTTAAAAGAGGGCCTATGCACCTTGGTTGTCAGGAGGATTTCAGTAAAACGCCTGCAATGTTCAATAACTCTAAGTTCCCCTCCAAGTTAGACACCATCCCAACTTTTTTTTTATTCGTTCGTGGGATGTGGCCGGCATTTATTGCCCATCCCTATGCCCTTCAGAAGGTGGTGGTGAGCTGCCTTCTTGAACCGCTGCAGTCTGTGCAGTGAAGGTTCTCCCACAGTGCTGTTAGGAAGGGAGTTCCAGGATTTTGACCCAGCAACGTTGAAGGAACAGCGATATATTTCCAAGTCGGGATGGTGTGTGACTTGGAGGGGAACGTGCAGGTGGTGTTGTTTCCATGTGCCTGCTGCTCTTATCCTTCTAGGTGGTAGAGGTCGCGGGTTTGGGAGGTGCTGTCGAAGAAGCCTTGGCGAGTTGCTGCAGTGTATCCTGTGGATGGTACACACTGCAGCCACAGTGCGCCGGTGGTGAAGGGAGTAAATGTTTAGTGTGGTAGATGGGGTGCAAATCAAAGCGGGCTGCTTTGTCCTGGATGGTGTCGAGATTCTTGAGTGTTGTTGGAGCTGCACTCATCCAGGCAAGTGGAGAGTATTCCATCACACTCCTGACTTGTGCCTTGTAGATGGTGGAAAGGCTTTGGGGAGTCAGGAGGTGAGTCACTCGCTGCAGAATACCCAGCCTCTGACCTGCTCTTGTAGCCACAGTATTTATATGGCTGGTCCAGTTAAGTTTCTGGTCAATGGTGACCCCCAGGATGTTGATGGTGGGGGATTCGGCGATGGTAATGCTGTTGAATGTCAAGGGGAGGTGGTTAGACTCTCTCTTGTTGGAGATGGTCATTACCTGGCACTTGTCTGACTTGGACATATATTGCCGTTCCTTCATCATCTCTGGATCAAAATCCTGAATCTCCCTGTCTTACAGCACTGTGGGAGAACCTTCACCACAGTGCTGTAAGCACTGCAGCAGTTCAAGAGGAAGGCTCACCACCACTTTCTCAAGGGCAACTAGGGATGAACAATAAATGCCGGGGACACCCGCATCCCGAGAATGAACATAATTTTTTTTTTAAATCACCACCCATTATTGCAGAGGAGTCCTTGGTGTTCAGTAGGTTTCACCCCAACTAAACATAGGGATCAACTTGTATCACTGAGAAAGGAAATTCTCTTCTCACTTCTTATATATATTTGATATAAATAGAATCTGATACTGGGGCCTGCATGGTATCAGAACCAAAGACACAGAAAGGGGAGCCAGGGGACAGTTGAAACTCACAACAAAAAATACAACACATTTTAGAGATTTAACTGGTCTGCTTTACAAATTTACTTTGAAAACACTTTGCAGTATTTTTCAGTGGGAGAGCAGAAATTCACCCACTGGGCATTTCCAACCCAAACTCTCCCTCACCATATCACTGTTCATTTGAAAAAATAACAGAACCCTGCACCTACTTTTAACCAATACTTCGTTTAATGATAACGATGCTGTAGGAAATTTAATGTCAGGCTTTTTTTTCATCAGCTAATGGTCACAATAACCATGCCTTCAAATAACACTGCACTGGCAGCAGCACCGGGCGAGGGGGCGGTGGTGGGGGGCAGGCAGGAGAGATACTATGCTGAAGAGCACTTGGACCTTCAACAATAATAACAAAAACAATTTGCATTTATATAGCGCCTTTAACATAGCGAAATATCACAAGGCGCTTCGCAGGAGCGTTATCTGAGACACGTGAGGAGATGTTAGTCCAGGTGACCAAAAGCTTGGTCAAAGAGATAGGTGTTAAGGAGCGAGGCAGAGAAGCGCAGAGGCTTAGGGAGGGAATTCCAGAGCTGAGGGCCTAGGCAGCTGAAGGCACGGCCGCCAATGGTGGAGCGATTAAAATCGGGGATGCCCTAGAGGCCAGAAATGGATGAGCGCAGAGATCTCGGAGGGTTGTAGAGCTGAAGCAGGTTATGGAGATAGGGAGGGGTGAGGCCATGGAGGAATTTGAAAGCAAGAATGAGAATTTTAAAATCGAGGCATTGTCGGACTGGGAGCCAATGTAGATTAGCGAGCACAGGGATGACGGGTGAACTTGACTTGGTGTGATTTAGGATACAGGCAGCAGAGTTTTCAGTGAAAAATATGGTAGAACGCAAAGTGCCCATGAATAAAAGAATCAATTTCCAAGCCCCCTGTTAACAGGGATAACTTTTAAGAGGCAATATGGTCTGCCCACTTTAAACTCCAAACAACCATGTCTGCTGCAACTATTTAACAAGGGTTTTTCTCACCAATAGCCTTTATTTTCCTGCTGCTGGCCCCAGGTTGCCATCAGTTGTTATTTTCCCCTCTCTCGGAGCGAGCTGCTGCATGGGCGATTGGATACAAACAGGCTGACTGCGTTGGGGCTGATCAGGCAGGCAATAACAGGGTTGGGTCAGGAAGAAGATCGCATGTGGCAAACCTTGACCGAATCCCACTGGTTAAAAATATGGAAAGTTGGAATCTCGGCGGCAGATCGCGGGGGGGAACCGGCAGATTGCGGCACTCCTGCTTCTCCTGGCACACAAGCAGTGCTGGTAAAGCACTTACCTACTGGATCCGGCAGTTCTTGCCTCTCTTTAGCTGCCAGGTTCCCCGAACCCTGGGAAACCCGGCCCGCAGCTGTCAATTCCAAACAGCTGCTAAAATCTGAGGAACGCCGCCTCATTAGCATATTATAATTACAGACCCAACTCTCGAGAGCGGGTTATTCACCCAACCCCCAGCCCGCCCTGGTTAAACCGGAAGTAGGGATGGGAATTTTAATCCCCCGACCCTCTCCCACCCATCGTGGGGGGTTAAAATTTCCGCTATCCTAACAGTTTCTACATTGAACATCCATCTGCTCAGCAAATTTCTAATCATTAAACACTTTTCTACTCCTTTCTGTAAATGTGCTGAAATTTTCTAATTACAACTATAGGGCAGAAATGATTACTAATGATAATCGCCTCTGAATATTTAGCCCGTTTGTGTAACATTCCTTTAACAGAGGCAATCATGGGCATAAGAGAAACTGGTTAAAAGCTCCATTAAAATTACAGGCAGACAAATGTAAAGCAAACTGGTTAAGCATCTGTATGCTATTATAGCATAAGGCAGTGTCTAGGCTTTTGTCTCCACCAAGCCTAAATGCTGCTTCAAATATTATAAAATTAAATAAAACGTCAAGACTTTCTTCCTTTATTTCTTTAATTATCATTTTCCTTTTTCAGTCATTCAGTCAATTTACTCAAGTACATTTCTTCTCTTCTTTATGAATGGTTTCCTTTTGCATACTTAGTGCTCGATGCTGACAGTTGGTGCCCAAAATGGAAGCTGCCCCATTCCCCAAAACACCACTCACCTTAATAAGCACAAAATTCACTCAAATAAGTCATTTATAAATAAGAAAGCCACCTCACAGCTTCTCCGCATCTATTCAAGGAAATTGTGGACCAGATTTCCCTCAGGGTGGGCTTGCTGTTGGAGGAAGGTTAGGGAAGGGGGAGCGGGGTGGGGGTCTTCCGTTTGCCACACTGATTCTGCCACGACCCCAACCCTTTTTCCTAGGTCACGCTCATTTCACACGCAGGACGGGTTTCTCCTGGCGAGATCTCTGCCACCAAGGAGGCCGAGGCTCTTGGGGGAGGAAAAGGTTGGAGACCCTCGGCAGCAGCCAAAAGAGGAGGAGCCATCTTAAAGGGGCAGAAGAGACCCAAAGGAGTTTTTTTCTTAAAATTTGACAAGGATCTTTCTGACCCCTGGGACCTCTAATAAGATGTAAAAGGGGCCTCTCCAAAGTTGTTCTGAGCAGGATTGCCCGCTGCCTCTGGATCTACTATCACCCCTCTTCTGGGGTCCCTGGTGTTATTAGTGGTATTGGAGAAAGCAATCAGGTGGGTACCCAGTCCCCATATCCCGGGTATCATTTTACATGCAGCCAGTGGTCTGAGCTCAGGCAGCTGAATTCCCTGAAGTGGGAGAGGGCGGGAAACCCAGGTCAGTAAGCAGTAGGTTCCTCTGCCCAATTTTGCTTCATATTCTACCCCATTGTACCGCCTGATTTGGGGTGGTATAGGGGAAGGACTATCCAGCCCAGAGATGCATAAAATGAAATCAAAGATTGTAATATAAATTCAGGAAAAGCAACAAAAGGTTATGGAGTTGAAGATCAATATGATTGGTTGGAAGTCCTTGTCTCACGCCCCCCCCTCCCACCACCACCAGACTCGGTGACAACGTCAGGTTCCAATCTCTAACTGTTGTCATCTCTACTCTTCCATTTAGACATTTTGAAGCAGAATTTCCACAAGGGTTTATGCTGTTTCTCCAGGGTTTGCACCGATCTTCTGCCAAGATTACAGCGGAAGGACTCCCACAGAAATTTGTACCCCTTTGTCTTCATCAAAACAGCGAAGATCAACTCCTTTTGCCTTGAATCATCATCCCTTTTGTCATTTAATCACTCCGGCCCTCCACTCTACCACAGACCTTCCATTTTGTTCTTTCCATCACCCCACCTACCCTTTTTCCCAGGCTCGGTACTTGCTTATAAAAAGTTACATTTTTTTTTAATCGTTCATGGGATGTGGGCATCGCTGGCAAGGCCAACATTTATTGCCCATCCCTAATTGCCCTTGAAAAGCTGGTGGTGAGCCGCCTTCTTAAACCGCTGCAGTCTGTGTGGTGACGGTTCTCCCACAGTGCTGTTAGGAAGGGAGTTCCAGGATTTTGACCCAGTGACGATGAAGGAACGCCGATATATTTCCAAGTCGGGATGGTGTGTGACTTGGAGGGGAACGTGCAGGTGGTGTTGCTCCCATGTGCCTGCTGCCTTTGTCCTTCTAGGTGGTAGAGGTCATGGGTTTGGGAGGTGCCGTCGAAGACTTCTTCCAGTTCTGAAACGGTAACTCTGTTTCTCTCTCCAAAGATGCTGCCAAATGGTCCCAAATATGGCATGGCAGTACCTTTTGCATACACGTTTTCTTCCAATCAGTACTTTTTCACCCACCTTCTTGACTGAAGAAGACGACCTGTCTGGTGAGCATCACAGTGGTTGGAATTGGACAGATTTTCCGCTACAGTTCATGTAACAGTGGCGTTAATTTATTATTTAACAATGTGCTGTAACAAGTCAATGGGGGAATAAACTCCTCTGGTCACGGCATGCAATTAAATTATAAGCACATTTACGAAGATTTCTACAGGTTGATATTTCAAGCAAAATTGCAAACTCATTATTTTTGAACAATTTATGTTTCCGACGGAAACATTGACCAGACGTAATCTACATGGCTGTGTTATGATGTGATGGTCAGAATAATAGTTTCCTTGGTGTTCTTTAAACTTCTTTAAACTGTGCTTTTGTGAAGTTTAATATCCCAGCAAAATGCAGGGTATGTGTGCTGTATTACATTGAATGATGGATAGATAAAAGACATATCCTAATTTTTAAATAAACTATCAAAACATTCATTTAATTTAAAGGTATATATGTTTTAATTGCAATTGCTAAAATTTAAAAAGTACATTAATTTTGTCAAAGGGATATGTTTTACATTTTTCAACAGAAAAATCAAATCTTATTAAACGTATGGCAGCGGATTTTTTAAAATTATGAAATTCTCCTTTAAATTTGTTTTATTTCATTTAATTTACATCGGTCTTATGCTTGTTTTCACTCTGTACAAATAAAGCACAATTGCTCTCCAGTCCACTAGAGGGGGCCGATGTTAATTTCTCTATTTATGATCAAACGGCCTTTCTTGGGAAGATCATGAGGATAAGCTCGGGACCAAATTAGAGACTCAAAGAGCATGTTTTACGGTCATGAGCTGGCCCAATTCAGGCCACTTTAAATTCCCTCAGAAAAGAAAGTTTGTGGGGCCCACATACCAGTCCTGGCACATGCATACCGCCATTGTTTCCCATTATGGAGCAAAGGGATGGGGGGGGGGGGGGTGACAAAGTAATAAAGGTCGTTTTCAAAAAAAATTCTACTTTATTGCCTGACAGCCCATAGTTTTTTGGGAGGAGGTGGGGTTTGATTAAGTGTTGTCACCTTCTTGCTTTTTGTATTTGACTGGGCTGCCTGGAAATCTCTAAAATGTAGAACATACACCAAAGCTCGGAGGTTTTAAAATATAAGTCCACTTTTTCTGGTTTCAGCAATGTCTTGTGGTGTGCAAGGGATTAAGATATTATAAGATTGTTTAATCAGCTGGATAACACCTAAAATTGGACAAAGTTGCGGCAAAATTGGTGGGAAAATGAGGGGCTGAGATCCACCACTGCTTCATCAACCCAGCCTTGAGTTCCCTCCTCCCCTCTCCCTGCCACAGGAGCATCGTTTCCTTCTCCTTTCCCACTTGCTGTCTGTAAATGGCCCTGGAGGGAGGAGGCTCCTGGCCCAGCGTTCCATCCCATTTGCTGTCCACCTCAGTTACTAGTGCTCACCAGCACTGCCTGGGGGAAGTTGGTGATGGGCTCGGGAACTCACAATGGGAAGGCCCCAGTACAGTTTAAATGGAGGAAAAGAGCTAAATAGAAGCCGCCTCTCCCTCCAAAAAAGCTCACCTGTTTAAGGCCTCGATCTCGGCCTAGGCCTAAAAAGAAATTTTAGTGCTTGCTTAAAAAGTGTTCATCTCTAACATCTTCCAGTTCTGGTGAAAGGTCATCGACCTGAAACGTTGACTCTGTTTCTCTCTCCGCAGATGCTGCCTGACCCGTTGAGTGTTTTCCAGCGTTTTCTGTTTCTGTTTCTAAAAAGAAATGTGTTGTTTTGTCTTCGGGATGCTTCTGCTCCTTTAAGATCCCCCGCCACTTTCTCAGGTGCTGCAGCAGCACCAAGAGTTTCCTCTGCTGCACTGGCCATGCTCTGTCTTTGTGGCAGGAATTCCTCCGTGAATGTGAAATGAGCCCCGACCCAGTTTTCTGGGTGAGGGCTGGGGTGGCGTCAGAGCAGCGATGGGTGGAAGTCCCGCCCCACTGGAACGCTGCTGTGAAAAGCAAATTCCAGCTGTAAAAAACTCAAACTGGGAGCTTACCCTCTCTCCTGTCCCTATCCTGCACTCTGCACAGCAGCTTAAAGGGTTAAAGTATGAGGACAGGTTCAATAAACTTGGCTTGTATTCCCTTCAGTATAGAAGATTGAGGGATGATCTGATTGAGGTGGTTAAAATATTAAAAGAATTCAATAGAGTTGATACAGAGAAACTATTTCATCTGGTGGGGGAATCGAGAACGAGGGGCCATAATCTTAAAATTAGAGCTAGGCCGTTTAAGAGGGAAATCAGGAAGAACTTCTTCACACAAAGGGTAGCAAAAATCTGGAATTCTCTTCGCCAAAAGGCTGTGGATATTAGATTAAGTAGAGCTTTCAAGACTGAGATCGATAGATTTTTGTTAGGTAAGGTATTAAGGGATATGGAGGTAAAAGGAGTTGAGGTGCAGATCAGCCTTGATCTAATTGAATGGCAGAGCCGGCTCGAGAGGCTGGATGGCCTACTCCTCTTCCTATGTTCCTATCCTCAGTCTGATCCCCAGTGGTGTGTTACTCTTCTGCATTCTCTTTCTCAGTTGCCTCAGTGATAGGGGCTAGGAGAGTAAGTTACGCAGCACTTTTTCATAGGAGCAGTGTCAGGTTGATCAGACTAGCAAGGTTTTTATACCTGATCCCTGGTAGTGTAGCATCGCCTCTACAAATCTTTGGTGAGTATACAACCATACCCATGACAGTATAATGACTGTGCGAATGTGATCCTGTGAGGCTTACACTGAAGTCTGGGGATTTAACCTGGACCTCATTTATCTTTTGGATTTCTGTGGTTCTGTATCTAACCTCCCTCCAAATCCTCCTTCCAAACAACCACAAGTTCCTCCAGCCCAACTCTCGTATCAATATTCTGCTGTGTGATTTGCACTGGCACAAATCACATTCCAACTGGAAGTTTCCGGATGTATAATGGTTTCCAAACTTTATGCTGACATATTTTTAAACAGTAAAACTTTATTTTATATTGAATAAAAGGGGCGGAACAAAATTTGGGATAAAGTGTTTTTGGTAACTTCCTAGATTTGGCGGGGATGGAGGGCAAGAAGGAGGCTGACTGGATTTCACAGTAGAAAAATAAAATGCAACTGAACTATTATTACTGCTGAGTAATAAAACAGTATTATCGCTGCAGTATTGTATTCTTTGGAGAGATTGTGAATATTTACAGTGCTTACACACAACATCTAGGGTGATACTCCAGCGCAGTAGTGAGGGAGTGCTGCACTGTCGGAGGCGCTGTCTTTTGGATGAGACGTTAAACCGAGGTCCCGTCTGCCCTCTCAGGTGGACATAAATGTTCCCATGGCACTATTTCAAAGAAGAGCAGGAGAGTTATCCCTGGTGTCCAGGCCAATATTTATCCATCAACTAACACCAATATTTATCCATCAACTAACACCAATTCAACACCCTGGTTCAATGAGGAGTGTAGAAGAGCATGCCAGGAGCAGCACCAGGCGTACCTAAAAATGAGGTGCCAACCTGGTGGAGCGACAACACAGGACTACATGCATGCTAAACAGCAGAAGCAACATGCTAAGCGTTTCCACAACCAACGGATCAGATCAAAGCTGTGCAGTCCTGCCACATCCAGTCGTGAATGGTGGTGGATAATTAAACAACGAACGGGAGGAGGAGGCTCTGTAAACATCCCCATCGTGAGTGCAAAAGACAAAGCTGAAGCGTTTGCAACCATCTTCAGAGAAGTGCCGAGTGGATGATCCATCTCGGCCTCCGCCCGATATCCCCACCATCACAGAAGCCAGTCTTCAGGCAATTCGATTCACTCCACGTAATATCAAGAAACGGCTAAGTGCACTGGATACAGCAAAGGCTATGGGCCCCGACAACATCCCAGCTGTAGTGCTGAAGTCTTGTGCTCCAGAACTAGCAGCGCCTCTAGCCAAGCTGTTCCAGTACAGCTACAACACTGGCATCTACCTGACAATGTGGAAAATTGCCCAGTTATGTCCTGTCCACAAAAAGCAGGACAAATCCAATCTGGCCAATTACCACCCCATCAGTCTACTCTCAATCATCAGCAAAGTGATGGAAGGTGTCGTCGACAGTGCTATCAAGTGGCACTTACTCACCAATAACCTGCTCACTGATGCTCAGTTTGGGTTCTGCCAGGACCACTCGGCTCCAGACCTCATTACAGCCTTGGTCCAAACATGGACAAAAAAGCTGAATTCCAGAGGTGAGGTGAGAGTGACTGCCCTTGACATCGAGGCAGCATTTGATCGAGTATGGCACCAAGGAGCCCTAGTAAAATTGAAGTCAATGGGAATCAGGGGGAAAACTCTCCAGTGGCTGGAGTCATACCTAGCGCAAAGGAAGATGGTAGTGGTTGTTGGAGGCCAATCATCTCAGCCCCAGGGCATTGCTGCAGGAGTTCCTCAGGTCAGTGTCCTAGGCCCAACCATCTTCAGCTGCTTCATCAATGACCTTCCCTCCATCATAAGGTCAGAAATGGGGATGTTCGCTGATGATTGCACAGTGTTCAGTTCCATTCACAACCCCTCAAATAATGAAGCAGTCCGAGCCCGCATGCAGCAAGACCTGGACAACATCCAGGCTTAGGCTGATAAGTGGCAAGTAACATTCGCGCCAAACAAGTGCCAGAAAATGACCATCTCCAACAAGAGAGAGTTTAATTACCCCCCCTTGACATTCAACGGCATTACCATCACCGAATCCCCCACCATCAACATCCTGGGGGTCACCATTGACCAGAAATTTAACTGGACCAGCCATATAAATACTGTGGCTACAAGAGCTGGTCAGCGGCTGGGTATTCTGCGGCAAGTGACTCACCTCCTGACTCCGCAAAGCCTTTCCACCATCTACAAGGCACAAGTCAGGAGTGTGATGGAATACTCTCCACTTGCCTGGATGAGTGCAGCTCCAACAACACTCAAGAAGCTCGACACCATCCAGGACAAAGCAGCCCGCTTGATTGGCACCCCATCCACCACCTAAACATTCACTCCCTTCACCACCGGCGCACTGTGGCTGCAGTGTGTACCATCCACAGGATGCACTGCAGCAACTCGCTAAGGCTTCTACAACAGTACCTCCCAAACCTGGGACCTCTACCACCAAAAGGACAAGAGCAGCAGGCACATGGGAACAACACCACCTGCACGTTCCCCTCCAAGTCACACACCATCCCGACTTGGAAATATATCGCCGTTCCTTCATTGTCGCTGAGTCAAAATCCTGGAACTCACGACCTAACAGCACTATGGGAGAACCGTCAACACATGGACTGCAGCAGTTCAAGAAGGCAGCTCACCACCACCTTCTCAAGGGCAATTAGGGATGGGCAATAAATGCTGGCCTCGCCAGCGATGCCCACATCCCATGAACGAATAATAAAAAACACCACTAAAACATTGCTATTTGAGCAAATTGGCTGCTGCGTTTCCTACATTACAACAGTGACTACACTTCAAAAAGTACTTCATTGCCTGTAAAGCACTTTGGTACATCCTGAGGTCATAAAAGGCGCTATATGAATGCAAGTCTTTCTTTTTTTTATTTCCCTGCTGTGGTGCTGTCACTGATACCATTAGAATTAGAATTCAGGAATTCAACAAAAGTACAAGTTGTGGGGATGATTTCAAATGGTCACTCTGTGTGGTGGCATCATAAACAAGTTCAGGAAGATTCTGTCAGGTCCTATTTTTAGTAAAATTCAAACTGAATGGGCTTACGATTTTACTAAGAATACTAAGCGAAGAGAACCTTCCTGCGTTGATTCACAGTGTCGTGGTACACTGTAACTAGAGGGAATCATCTTCATTAGAGTGTTTGAATGATTCTCGAAGAAGCATTGATATGACTATTCCAAACATTCGAAAAGCATACCTCCGTGCTGAACTTCCATGGATTCTTCAGTGAACAAATTTATTCAAACAAAACAAATCACCTTCATTATGAAACAGTCGTCAGGAGCTGATTGCCCCATAACCTATCAGGTTATGTAGTGTCAGAAGTTAAGATGCAGTAGCCTTATGGCAGAGATTAGTGTTTAATTTCTTCTAATGGTTTATATCTACGCATGAAATTCCTTTGCACTCTACGTTAGTGCACTTCATAGAATAATAGAATCATACAGCACAGAAGGAAGCCATTCGGCCCATTATGCCTGTGCCGGCTCTTTGATAGAGCTATCCAATTAGTCCCACTCCCTTGCTCTTTCCCAATTGTTAACCCATTTCAAATAAAATGAATTATCTTAACACAGTGCATAAATAAATTTTACATGATGTGCTATCAAAAGAAATTAAACTGCACAAGCCATATCTATCTGTTTCTAATAAACTTTTCAGGTTTGATTCTCAATAAACCGGGGAATGGAAAAGTTCCATTTGTTGTTAGAGATCAGATATCTACCTATTTAATGAAAGCTATTGATTGTGATGTGTGTCACACTTTAAAAGAATCCTTTTTCTGATTTGATTTATAGATGGATATAAATAGGCAAGAAAAACAACCAGTGGTCATATTGGCCCTCGCAGCCATCTATAAATCCTTAAAATAACATTTGTAACATCGTAAAGACATAAAATTCAAGAATTTTTAAAAAGGAATATAAAAACTACCAATACGGTTATTCATTACATCTTCCAAACATTCAACAACTTTCATCCCCACATGTTCATCCTTTCTCAGCACCTTATGCCTTACTTTCTACAATGTTCCTTGAATTCCTGTTCTTCTAGTTCACTTCCTCCGTACAGTGTTGTTCTTATGATCTCCCCTATATGTGTGTGTTATTTTCCTTCTCCATTGCCAGTCAGGCCTTTTGAGCCCATGTGACTTGTGACACCCCTCTCCCCCCCTCCATATCCACACTCTCACTTGACCTGATTCACACCACCAATGTTGGGGGCATCTTACTGTCTCCAGTATGAGCTTTGGCTCAGTTGTAGTTTGGGCAGTTGTCTTTGAGTCAGAAGGTTCCAGATTCAAGCCGATTCCAGGTATTAAGTGCATAATCTGGACTGACACGTCAGTGCAGTTCGGTGCATTGTCAGAGGTGCCATCTTTCAGATGATACATTAAACTGAGGTCCCATCTGCCTGTTCAAGTAGATATAAAAGACCCCCATGGCACTATTTGAAGAAGATCAGGGACTTCTCTTGGTGTCCAGGCCAGAATTTGTCTCATAATCAATACCACCAAATCTGAGTCTCTGGTCAATTATCTCATTTTCTGTTTGTGGAACTTTGCTGTGTGCAAATTAACTGCCATGTTTGCCTACAAAACAAGCAGTGACTACACCTCAAAAAGTAATTCATTAGCTGTGAAGCAATTTGGGTCATCCTGAGGACATGAAAGGTTCTATATAAATGCAAGCACTTTCTTTCTTTTTCTTTTCTTTCACTCCATGTGAGCAATGTTATGCTTGATCTACTAATAGAATCCCAGCAAGTTAGATACAGATGGAAACCATTTGGCCCTATGTGTCTGTGACAGTTGTAACTCCCCCACTGGAACTATCTAATATTATGAACACCCACAAATTATATGCAGAATGTTTATGCGTTCACACAACATTTCTACTGGGAAAAAAAGGCTTTCATGAGCGTCATGAATTATTCACAACTAATTTGGCTGGGTTTGGCCTGGTTGGCAGCAAACCTGTTCAACTGTGTTCTCCCTTCCAAGCCAGCTTGCTGGTTGGTTTACTAGCATGTCAAGGCCCCCATTCGAGCCTGTGCACATTAAGCCAGCGGTCTGAAGAAACATTGGCAATTGTAGCCCATAATCATTTGCTCAGTAATAATGGAATTCAACACATGTCAGCAGAACCTGTCAGTCAGTTGCAGCACAAGATGAATTCGCATTCAGCAAGGCTGAAAACAACTTCTGACTGCACTGTGCGATGACTTTGCATGACCCATGAAACATGCCAGAGTGTCTATTCACACCACTGTGTCAGCCGATGAGTTGAAGGCAGGGCAAGAAGTACGGCAGGACTTACAGCAAACAGAGTCTATTTACAGAACCTATTTAAAAAAGAGCCTGCAGCCAGCAGAACTCATGCCCGAAACTGCAGCAACTTCTCCCGATAAGAGCAGGGTGATTTCTCCAGCAGAATGCAGTGAGTGGAAATCAATCCCAGTCACTTACAGCAGTCCAGGCATGATTGATGGGGGAATTGCCCAATCATCTCCACTCTGGCCGGGAATAGTGGCGTCACTATATGCAGCTGAAACATCATGCTTCAAACCAGGACATGTTCTGGTCACTTTGGTGGTCAGTGTAACTTAGCGTTTGCTGATGCATGACCAAAGTTTCTTTGGGTTTGCATAAGAACATAAGAACATAAGAAATAGGAGCAGGAGTAGGCCCTACGGCCCCTCGAGCCTTCTCCGCCATTCAATAAGATCATGGCTGATCTTCGACCTCAACTCCGTTTTCCTGCTCGATCCCCCATATCTCTTGATTCCCTGAGAGTCTGAAAATCTATCGATCTCAGCCTTGAATATATTCAACAACTCAGCATCCACAGCCCTCTGGGGTAGAAAATTTCAAAGATTCACAACCCTCTGTGTGAAGGAATTCCTCCTCATCTCAATCTTAAATGGCTGATCCCTGATCCTTTCAATGCAATAGATAAAAGTTTCTGTATTTTGCAAGTGTTTTTTTTTCAAACAAAACACAACACTGGACTTGATTAGACCCAGGAGGTTTAATTTCAGATGCAATGAAGTAGAAACTGAAGATGGAAAACTATAATCTCATGTATTCCCTCCCCCTCCCTCCTAGGTTATAAATACATTTGTAACTTTGCCAGTGAAAACGGTAGCCTGAACAGACAAAAAAATCCAAATCATCGAATCCAATTATTCCGCAGTTAACATTCTGTGTTCTGTCCGAGTGCAGTCTTGTGCCAAGATAGGGATCATTAAACTGCGATAAACAGAATGCAAATGCTCACTATCTTCATTTCCTGTACTATCACCATTCCTTTTAGTGTCTTAAGAGCTGCCTCAATTCCACTGTGCAAATCGCCACTGATTTTCAGCTGTCGAAGTCTCTGGTATTTAATGTTTCTTTGCTGTCAGCGCAAAAAGCGTTTGACAGTGACCCACTCAACATGCAGTACTTTCAGAGTCAACTGGGTACCTCAGAAAACACCCCTCCCACTCTCCCCCCCACCCCCCCAAAAAATGCAGAGATAAATGTATGATACAGTAGAAAATAAGGGGTACCTTTGTCCTTTTTATTCCCCAAACCTGTCTGAAGAAAAAAAGTCCTCAAGCAAAACAATCAGTCAGACCATTAAGGCAATTCCCAAAGGAACATTACGGACCTTAATCTCTTCACATACTGTAAGAGTAATTGTCAGAACACAAGACTTGTGCCTGTGATGCATAACATATATAGTTTCTGATACGCTCCGAGAAAAAAAAAACCCTCTCTCTGCCTCGGATCCCGTTACCTCAAAGTTTTTGCTCTCGGAAGCAAGCTTATTATCGATGGGACGAATTGGAGGATGAATCGACGTGGAATGCTGTAGCCGGCTCCTCTCCATCCATTCACAAACAGAGACCGGGAAGAGGAAGCAACCCTCTCTGTGATTTGGATTCGGTTCTGAAGGCTCGCCTGTAGATACGCCGGGAAAGCAGCAGTGTAGCAGTCAGGACAGCTTCGCCTCAGTTAGGGCTTTATTCCTCTCACATTCTGCTTCGTCTATCAGCGTCGCAAGGCACGGACCCAGAACTGTTGTCCACTCAGTGTGATTATCATATGGACCGTAGGATTATAAACAGCATCTTTAGGTAAGTAGTAAACCAGAACTATTTTGTGTGTGCTCGCCTTTGTTATTATTGCCGGTATTAATACTAATTGCCACAGATTGCTCTTTAAAATATCTAGCCAGCCTGTCTTTCATCGGCATCTATTTTAAACCAGTTTAGAAGTTCCAACGGCAGTATTAGAATTGACAAAAAAAAACTCTTTTCAAATGGCTTTAGTTATAGAATCTGCTCTGATTATAAACATTTGCTCTTTCGTGCAGCTAAGCTGAACCTGGGCAATAGTATGTGCGTATATATATATGAAAAATCTCACTTTACCTGTCACATTCGCGAGACTGTCAACTATCTCGCCTCAAGCAACATGCAAATAATTATCGCTGAAGTGTTTAGTTAAAAGGTGGTTTGAATTCTATTACTGTTGGACGCGCTCACTTTCTTTTGATTTCATCGTAGCCTTTACTACACATTGGCGTGTCTGAGCTGAAAACTGCAGTGGACCATTGAATGTCAAATTCTCTTTAACGCACAATAGAATCAGACAATTCACTGATTATCTAACTAGCCTTGAAAAACCTCCTGAAACTTGTCTGAAAAGAATTATTTTGTTGTTGCAAGTTGACCTGCAGAATGCAAAGGTGCCTTGTCTTGGCTATCTATATATATCCCGCTATCTCTCTATCTAGCCCTCTCTATATGTTTACATATATGTATATATGTATAATGTATAAATATACCATAATGTTGAAGACTGAGAATTGCTTGAGACTTTCTGTCAGAACTGTAATGTTAGTGCAGGTTGACTGTGATAAAAGTATATAAATACAAACGAACAAGCATTTTGGAAAGTAATGCATGGAACGAGTCCATGAATGCTGCCCTGTCACAGACACGATGCAGTTTATCCTAAAGGAGTGTTGTGCGCTCACAGAAGATTTGGAAGGTTCAATATTTTTTTTAACACACGTTGGGGTGTAATAAGATGAGCAAATCGCTTTCAGTTTGAATATTTAGCCGGGACTGATCGCAACTAAGCCACCACGCCCATCGGACTGGGTGGGGAGAGAGTGGGAGAAGAGGGAGTGGATAGTCAAAGTGGTGCAATCTCCACTGGAAATCGTGGTAAAGGTGAAAATTCAGCTCAAGTTGACATTCTGTTCTTTAAATTGCTTTTTATAATCCACAAATCTGGGATTTAACAAGAAATGTGAGCCTGGGAAAAAAAAACAAAGCTTGGCTTTTAAAAGTGTCCACTTTCAGATTTCTTGGAGGTTCCAGCCCAAATTCATACTGATGCTTAAGATGTAGCAAAACTGAATGATAAGATTGTTCTAACGACTAATAAATCGTTAACAATGCTGAATGGATATTTTTCTAAACACCAGATTGTCAGTTATAGTATATTTGCATAAAAAGGGGACACTAAGAGATGCATTATTCACGTATTGGACGTATATCGTCTGGGAGCTGTACAGAGGCAGATATCGTGTGCATGGAAGATACACCGTTGCTTTACTCAACTCAGATGCCAGAAAATGGAATAGTGCCCTTTTTTAGTCACCAAAACAGCTAGTCCTGCTCTCAGGTATCAGCTCCTTTATTTACAGCAAACATATTTTGGGGAGTTAACACTGACACAAAACCAAGTGGATTGGCAGCTTTCACCTATTGTATGCTCTGCTTGCTTGCCAACAAAGAATCTTATATAGCTTCTTTCGTGAAAGATCAATTTCCAGTATTAACTATGTATGTCTGGTCTGAATACTTATCTTTATGTATGAAATGACTTTCTTTTAAAAAAAATCCCTATTTTTTACCATCAGTTCTGGCGAATTATTCAAATGAACTGCACTACAGCATCAATCTGTAGGCACTGAACTGAAGGCTGAACTGATACCGAAATTCCAAATTTTGTGCCCATCGTTTTCCCTTCCTTTAAGTGTGACCGTTACTGGCAGTAAAATTAGCTACTGTGTAATATTTAGCTGGCAACCACTCTGAGAGATTAATTAGCGTAAAATTTCTATAGCTATACGGAGGTGCCAAGGGAACGAATGTCTGGTGTTTTGCATGTTCAAGGTTTTATTTTGAAACCGCAGAATTTATTTCCCGACCTAAAAGTGTGCACATTTTTTCTTTCCCTCTCTCCCAGCGAGTGAGATTTCTCCCTTAATGAATCTACTCTCCCTCTCTCTCATGTCTGACCATGTTACAGCCATCCTACACCTGACACTTGACAAATGTAATGTTTAAACTGAACTATTCTACGCAGCCTGCCGCTGGGCTGTGTTTCGGGTTAACCTCCAGGGCAGACAGCAGTAATTGCAGCCGGTTTAGAATTACGATGCAGCGTTTAGGAGAAGAAGCAAAAAAAAAAGAAGAGAAGGCAAACTGTCTTTTAATGTTATTGTTCCGAAATGTCGTTAGGAGAGTTCGGAGGCTGAATCCTTCTGGCTAAGTAGCTGTCTGTCCAAAAACACACCATTCTCGCTGAGGCATCGGAGGGGCAGGAGAGACCGATCCAGCAGAGTCCGCGTCTCTCTGAGTGCTTTATTGGACCAGCTTCCACGAGAATTGCCATTAAGAGTTCTGAATATCTTTACGGTTGTTATTGAAATCTATAGCCTCGACAATTCTTATTGTACAAGAGGTATCGGTGATAGGGAGCCACTGTTGTTGATTAATTCAAATCATTTTTTTTAATTTTCAAATATATTGACTCAGAAATGCAGTTGTTCAGCAAGCAGGTAATATTCCGTAGCACTGTTAGCATCCATTACACCATACATAAACTCCAAGAGACTAAATGACTAGATAATTCAACTACCCAACTCAAGGGTTCAGTTTATGGCCAGGTAATCTGTTCATTATTAATTTAGCAAGTTGGGTTTGCAGTGAGCAGTAAGTCCTTTCTGAATATTACTTTCCCTCAGATCCTGTTATGATCATCCAACCCATTCCCTAATTAACTCCGTCTCGCTGCCACTGGGAAAATTACGTTCCGTGTGGACATTGACAGATGCGCCACGTGTTTCATGGGCGCGCCTGCACACCTGTACAGCATGTTTCAGAGGAAATCACAATATCCAGTGTAGGTGGTCAATATAACCTGAACACATACGCGCCAAATGTACTTATTAGCATGAGTCTATTGGCCCGAAGTATCAGACTAGTTCAACTTCAATGCATAGCCTAATGTCATGTTATAACATGCATTGGGCACAGTGCCAGCTCCTGTTGTTATACAGCATCTGACCCAGCACTTTTCCACCACAGTACTACTTAGGGATCCCCCACACCAATGCGGGGTATTGCTGGAGCTTAGTCAGCTTAAACCACACAGGTACCAGAGTCACTTCCCAGTACGTGTCCTCCCACCACCATCCTATCATAGGAACATAGGAACAGGAGTAGGCCATTCAGCCCATCGAGCATGTTCCACCATTCAATTAGATCATGGCTGATCTGCATCTCAACTCCATTTACCCACCTTTGTTCCATATCCTTTAATTTACGAGAATGATTCCAGGGATGAGGGACTTTAGTTACGTGGATAGACTGGGGAAGCTGGGGTTGTTCTCCTTGGAGAAGAGACAGTTGCGAGGAGATTTGATAGAGGTATTCAAAATCATGAAGGGTCTAGACAGAGTAGATAGAGAGAAACTGTTCTCATTGATGGAAGGGTCAAGAACCAGAGAACATAAATTTAAGGTGATTGGCAAAAGAACCAAAGGTGACATGAGGAAAAACTTTTTTACACAGCGAATGGTTAGGAACTGGAATGCACTGCCCAAGGGGGTGATGGAGGCAGATTCAGTTATAGCCTTCAAAAGGGAACTGGATAATTTCTTGAAAGGAAAAAAAAATGCAGGGCTACAGGGATAGGGTGGGGGAGTGGAACTAGCTGGATTGCTTTTGCATAGAACCGATGCGGACTTAATGGGCCAAATGGCCACTGTCTCTGTTCCAAGGAGAACAACCCCAGCTTCCCCAGTCTATCCATGTAACTAAGGTCCCTCATCCCTGGAATCACCTAGAAAATTAAAGGATATGGAACAAAGGCAGGTAAATGGAGTTGAGATGCAGATCAGCCATGATCTAGTTGAATGGCGGAACAGGCTCGATGGGCTGAATGGCCTACTCCTGTCCCTATGTTCCTATGGCCTCCTTCCATGCTGTAACCTTTCTTTCTATTTCTAATACACTTGTTTAATAAAAATCTATGAATCTCAGTTTTGAAATTTTCAATTGACCCCCAGCCTCAACAGGGGGAGAGAGTTCCAGATTTCCACTACCCTTTGTGTGAAGAAATGCTTCCTGACATCATCCTTGAACTGCCTAGCTCTAATTTTAAGATTATGCCCCTTTGTTCTGGACTCCACCAGCAAAGGAAATAATTTCTCTCTATCTACACTATCAAATTCTTTAATCATCTTAAACACCTCAATTATATCACTCCTTAATATCCATTCGGGCACTCTGGAGACCATAATGCCAAATCAGAGTGAGTTTCACCTATATTTTTGAGACATGTTTCATGCCACTATGGACATAAATTTAGTGCAAAATTGAAGTATAGTCTGCCTATAATTCTTTTTTCCTTTACTTTGACTCCTCTTTGATCCTTATTTCCCATCTGCTCTATATTTCATTCTGCTCTTTATCTCCTTTCTCCATTTTTTTCTGTGGATTTCATTTACTTGATTTTTCCTGGTGTTGTTTCTTTTTTTTCCCAATATATTCATCTGTAACTTATGTCCATGTTGTGCTTGACATGAAATGCACAATGAGTTGTGCTGCTCACCCTACTGCTCCTGGTACCTGCTCTCCACCTAATGAGAACTCAAACCTGTGTTTGCCAGTTGTTACAAACCAGCCAGTGACTATCCTCTTTGGTGGGAGGGGGAGGTAAGCGCGGTCTCATTGGGATTGAAGTGTCTCCAAGATGACATGTCTAGCAATAGAAGCTCAAAGCTAAGTTAACCCTTTGTAACAGGTGCTGTAACTCGATGGCTGAATTTGTACTCCAGAGCACAGCTGATAACTGAGCAGCCAGCCTAAATTTCTAACGGTACCTGGAGGGATAGACCTGTTATTAGGCACTGGGAATCTCCCTACTTAGCTCCAGATAACCTTGCAAGGCAATACCCAAATGAATAGCATGGTCCTAGCAGGACAAGCAGTGCCAAGTGACTCTGTGTGGTTTTTGCTGGCTAAACTCCAGCAATACCCTACACTCACTTAGAAGTCCCTACGGTTTGGTTCTACTTACTGTATCTAAGCTCTCTGGACTTGATGTACGTGGGCTGCACTTCTATGGGGAGAAATTATGTACTCCCTACTGGGCAGACAGAAACCCTACAAGTGAGTGTAGATTTCCCACTAGTTTGGTTTGAAATCACAGTGTTGGGTTTCTGCATGTTTCAGACACTCATCTAACCAAATATTGCCACCTATTTATTTTCCTTTTTTCTTCTCATTTCTCTCTTTTCCTTTCCTAGTTTAATGTCTTCTTATTCCATCTTTACTTCCCTGCTTCTCTTCAATTTGCCAATTATTTCCCTTTTCAATTTTTTCCCATTTCCTCCTTTGTATTTTATCAACCCTGTAATTTTCCAGCACTTTCCTCCTTTATCTTTCTGATACATCCCTACAAACTTGATAGAAGATAGACCCCAAACCCCTTTTGGACTCTATCTTCTATCTCCTGATCATTATAGCTCTGTGCCCATTTTGGAAATTCAATCCCTGTAATGAGCAGGCTATTGGTTAGCACATTGATACAGGCCCCTGGGCATTTCACACAACAAAATATTGCACAAGAAGTCTTTCAAACCAATTATTTATTTATCAAACTAATACACGCAAGGGTAGATTTTCACCCCGAACGGAATTTGGGCAGCTGGTCGCTCGATAATCCCGGCGGGAGGCCCGGTCCATTTTGAAGGCTGTGCCTTATTTTCATTCAGCCGGTGGGTTGCGGATGTCCCACCAGTTGTAAGAAGGTAGGTCCATGGCGGGGTGGGAGGGGGTAGAATGTGATCTCGAGAGGGCTGGGGTGGGGAGGGGACCTGGAGCGGCTGTGGCCCAGGTTGTTTTTGTGGAGCACTCCTCTCAGTCCCACATAAATAAATGTAAACATATCCCGCTGGGTTCCTCTTCAATTGGACCAGCAGCTGAAACTGTGCGGAGCACGCACCTCGCCCAGTGGAGTCCTAAAATGGCAATCGGGGTCCTAGGGATGTCATCACCCGTAACATCACCGTCTCCGCCCCGGCTTCAGCTTATCTGCTGCTGAAAACCTCATCCATGTCTTTGTTGCCTCCAGACCCGACTATTCCAATACTTTCTTGGCCAGCCTCCCACCTTGCACCCTCTGTAAATTTGAGTTCACCCAAAACCCTGCTGCCCATATCTTAACTCGCACCAAGTCCCGTTCACCCATCACCCCTGTGCTCACTTACCTATATTGGCTCCCGGTCTGGCAATGCCTCAGTTTTAAAATTCTCTTCCTTGTTTGCAAATCCTTTCATGACTTCGCCCCTCCCTATCTCTGTAACCTCCTCCAGCCCTACAACCCTTTGACACCTCTGCGTTCCTGCAGTTCTGGCCTCTTGCCCAGCCCCAATTTTCTTCGCTCCACCATTGGTGGCCATGCCTTCAGCTGCCTAGGCCCTAAACCTCTCTGCCTCTCTACCTCTCACTCCTCCTGAAAGACGCTCCTCCTTAAAACCTACCTCTTTGAACAAGCCTGCCCTAATATCTCCTTATGTGGCTCGGTGTCAAATTTTGTTTGACAATCACTCCTGTGAAGTGACTTGGGACATTCTACTATGATAAAGGTGCTATATAAATGCAAGTTGATGTTGGAAATGTCATTGGACTCCAATCTGCAAGTTAAGAGGGTCTACCGCCTGACTCAGGCAGGCATCTGGCCCTCCAGCGATAAAACCCTTCCGAAGTTGACGCTGGATAGATCGGGAGCGGAAACAGGGGACGTGGATATCCTTCTCTCCACCGGCCTGTTTCTAACCAGCAACGCCAGTGAAAATCTACCCCAGTATGTGATAATACTGTCCTTTCACCTCTAGGATTGGAATCCATTCCATATTGATGGGTTGAAATTCTCTTTCTATATATATGGGGCCTGAAGTTAGATGTGTCGTGAAAAACCTAACCTAATTTTTAGTTCCTCTGAGTCCAGAGAGCACAAACTGCACATAATTTTTAAAAATTTGGCGCTGAATTATTCCTCTTCCTCGGAGAGGACACAGAGGAGGCTGGAATGGGAAATGTTACAGCGGTGCAGTTGGGAGTGGAGACGGTACTCTTTACAGGTTAGGAGTTAAGTCATATTGCTCAGGCAGTGCCGAGGGTGCTTTATTCAGCATTAAACCTGTTCTAAAGGTAAGGAAAGGAAAAGATGTGCATTTATATAGCGCCTTTCATGACCTCAGGATGTCCCAAAGAGCTTTAGAGCCAATGAAGTACATTTGAAGTGTAGTCACTGTTGTAAAGTAGGAATTCTATGCTCGCCATGGGAGTGCTGGGTGCTGGCTCGCTCACCCAAGTACAGAATCCTTCAAAAATATAAATGTAAGGATGTTTCATTAATGTACAGACAAATGAAGATCAGCATCTTTGTACTGAATCTCACTAATAAATGTGTTTCGATAAATTCATGCTTCGGATCCTGTTTCAAAGGTCAAAATCAGAGCTTCTGAGCAACTTAGAAGAATATTTTGTCTCTTCCAGCCCCCAATAACATTAGCGTCCGGACAAAGCAACTACAGCCAATCACCATGACAACACAAAATTTATTATGGAACACACAAAATGATGATGCATGGCAGGGGAGCGGGCTGGAAATCACTTGTTCTCCACTCCAAAGAGTAAATCTCATTTTTCCAAGTTAATCCAATCTGTCCCAATTTAAATTCTTCTTTTCCTTTCAATGGGCATCAAGAAAGAGGTAAAGCTTGAATAGATTGCCCACAGAGCTTCTTCCAGATGCAGGATGACATAGAATGTCTGGTGAAATGGACAGACACATGGCAGGTGAAATTTAACGCAGAGAAGCATGAAGTGATGCATTTTGGAAGAATGAGAAGAGGCAATATAAACTATATGGTACAATTTTAAAGGGGTGCAGAAACAGAGAGACCTGGGGGTGCACAGGTGGCAGGAGAAGCCCAATATGGAACCCGCCAGTACAGACCAGAAGCCTGTTCGCAGTGTTAAGGGTGATTAACCTTCTCGCTCAACTCTTCTCAAGTACTTCCTGCAAGAAAAACAGCATTGCTCTTCCGCAGAGCCATCCACAGGAACAGCTTAAGTAGTTCTCTCTTCCTAGTGTTCTCCTCTCCTGACAGGGTGCGGTTCCAGCTACCTTCTGATATTTTACCCAAATGCCTTTTTATGGCATTTATATGTCCAGACAGTGCATGTTGGTAAGTTGTTCAACCACAAAGGGCATCACAACCATTCCCTATCCTGATTCAATCCACACACTTCATTTCCATTGATGTGGTCATTGGAATGCCATGAGGAGCAGAAAGTCAGGTAAACTTTTCCCTGGGGCCACAGTCACGGCAGGACTGAGAGATTGGAGCCCAGAAGCTGACCTTTAGCACTAGAGCTGGTCCTGAATGTGGTCTGAAACACTAGAGCACACCCAGAGGCAGCCTAGGGACATTAAAGATGCTTGGAATATTGTGCACAGTTCTGGTCTCCATATTATAGAAAGGATATAGAGGCACTGGAGAAAGTGCAAAAAAGATTCACAAGGATGATACCAGAAATGAGAGGGCATACTTATCAGGAAAGGCTGAACAAGCTGGTGTTCTCTTCTCTGGAAATGGAAAGGCGAGGGGTGAACTGATAGAGGTTGTTAAGATAATGAAAGAGTTTGATAGGGTAGTCATAGAGGAAGTGTTTCCACTTGTTGGAGAGTCCAAAACTAGAGCTCATCAATATAAGATAGTCACTAAACAATCCAATAGGGAATTCAGGAGAAACTTCCTTACCCAAAGAGTGGTAAGAATGTGGAATGCGTTACCAGATGGAGTAGTTGAGGCGAATAGCATGGATGCATTTAAGGGAAAGCTAGATGAGTAAATGAGGGAGAAAGGAATAGAAGGTTATGATGATAGGGTTAGATGAGGAAGGATGGGAGGAGGCTCATGTGGACCATAAACGCCGTCATAGGCCAGTTGGGCTGAATGGCCTGCTTCTGGCTGTAGACTCTATGTAACTGTCTATATAAATTCAAGATGTGGAGATGCTGGTGATGGACTGGGGTTGACAAATGTAAGGAATCTTACAACACCAGGTTATAGTCCAACTGTTTTATTTGAAAATCACAAGCTTTCGGAGGCTTTCTCCTTCGTCAGGTGAGTGTGGGACTATAAATGCGGTAACCTTCCATGGAATCCGAATCCCACACTCACCTGACAAAGGAGAAAGCCTCCAAAAGCTTGTGATTTTCAAATAAAACAGTTGGACTATAACCTGGTGTTGTAAGATTCCTTACATATATAAATTCAAGCCATTATTTTTAAGAACATAAGAACATAAGAAATAGGAGCAGGAATAGGCCAATCGGCCCCTCGAGCCTGCTCCGCCATTCAATAAGATCATGGCTGATCTGATCCTAACCTCAAATCTAAATTCATGTCCAATTTCCTGCCCGCTCCCCGTAACCCCTAATTCCCTTTACTTCTAGGAAACTGTCTATTTCTGTTTTAAATTTATTTAATGATGTAGCTTCCACAGCTTCCTGGGGCAGCAAATTCCACAGACCTACTACCCTCTGAGTGAAGAAGTTTCTCCTCATCTCAGTTTTGAAAGAGCAGCCCCTTATTCTAAGATTATGCTCCCTAGTTCTAGTTTCACCCATCCTTGGGAACATCCTTACCGCATCCACCCGATCAAGCCCCTTCACAATCTTATATCTTTCAATAAGATCGCCTCTCATTCTTCTGAACTCCAATGAGTAGAGTCCCAATCTACTCAACCTCTCCTCATATGTCCACCCCCTCATCCCCGGGATTAACCGAGTGAACCTTCTTTGTACTGCCTCGAGAGCAAGTATGTCTTTTCTTAAGTATGGACAGCAAAACTGTATGCAGTATTCCAGGTGCGGTCTCACCAATACCTTATATAACTGCAGCAATACCTCCCTGTTTTTATATTCTATCCCCCTAGCAATAAAAGCCAACATTCCGTTGGCCTTCTTGATCACCTGCTGCACCTGCATCTGCATACAACTTTGTTGAAAGCCCGGATGCTAGGCTGGAATCAAGCTAGATGCAGGCGGGGTGGGAGATGGGTAAGATGATATAGATTAGTGATCAAGTGCCTCTACCAAAATTAGAATCAAAACCTTTTTCATTTTTATTTTCTTTTTCCAGTTTTTCAGTTATAATGAATTATCACACACTGTAGGAAAGAGTTAATTGAATAACATGTTCAATTGACCCACTTAAAAATATATCAATTTTTAAAATTTTTTACTTTGTCATATATTTGTTTTCTCAAGCTGAAGGGTCTTATTTTAATTCAGGCTTTTTTTTTGTTAGGTACGGCACAGGCCACAAGCTGACTAAAGCTTTCCCTACTCCAGCCCAACAATGTTCCTCAATCCCAACCTGAAAACAGCTCCCTCTATTGACCACAGTTTTGTTTCCCACATGAGCCATTCTGGTGAGCTCTGAGTGAAACTATACGCACAAGAGTGAGGAGAACCCATGTGCCCTCTCCCCCAGGTGCAGTTGGATTATAGGGGTTTTCAATAGGAGATTGAAAAGAAAATAAAGCTATGTGCAAAATTCCAAAATACAAAAAAAAAACTGTGATTTCTTACAAGATATTAGATAGATAGTGCTCAAAGCAATAGAATTTTTTTTACAATATATCCAGGAACAGTCCATTCACAATATTATGAATATTGAGAAGGCATTTAGTTTGATCTGCATTGAACCCATTTGCCTTTAACCAATTTAGTTCACATTTTCAACAGAATTACATTTTTAAAACATATATTTTTCTGCTTTCCAGACAAAACTAAAACGAACAACACCACCACCACAACAACAACAACAACTTGCATTTATATAGCGCCTTTATTGTAGTAAATGTCCCAAGGTGCTTCACAGGACCGTTATCAAACAAAATATGACATTAGGCATTATTTACATTCATAAAAAAATTCTGTTTAATTCCAGTCATCAGACTTTGATACACAGATGGGTGATTAAGGGTGCTCTTTTGAAACACACCCATAAAATAAATACTTGTCACCTAAACAGTCAGTGGTTTATTAGTCTTGCCAAAATAGCATCCTAGTCCTTCTTAACTTCACCTGTTTAAGAAGCAACTTAACTCTTAGTAATAATGAATCTACATACCATACTTGTGAAAATTAAGGATAAGCTGGACAATTGAAGGACATAGTCAGAAGTCAAGTCAAGTCAAGTTTTCCAGGATCTCCCAACATATTACCCCAAGGCAGACAAATGAGTCTCAATGGCAGTAAGGTCTCCCCTGACTCCCAAATGTTTGCCACCCAGAAAGAGTTTCATGAGCAACAGCAGTGGAACCTGTCTAATGTCAGTGTTGCAGGCCTCAAACCGTCCCCTGTGTGCTCCCAGCCCCCCTCCCCTGATCCAATGAACAAACAAAGGACTTGAGCGACAAGTGCAAGATCTCCATGAGAAACAAAGCAGCGCACTTTGCTCAGTACAGTTAACATACACAGAACGGTGCACTTCATGCCCCAAACTACTTACGTGCAACTCGATGGGACCTCTGGCAGTAGCAGCAATATCATATTTTTTATTGCTTGCAGCCTAGGTTGAATCCATTATTATGCCATTGTCATAAATGGGTTAAACTATGAAGACAGGTTGCATAGACTAGGCTTATATTCCCTCGATTATAGAAGATTAAGGGCTGATATAATTGAGATGTTTAAGACGATTAAAGGATTTGACAGGGTCGATAGAGAGAAACTATTTCCTCTGTTGGGGGAGTCTAGATCAAGGGAGCATAACCTTAAAATAAGAGCTAGGAAGTTCAGGGGTGATGTCAGAAAGCCCTTCTTCACACAAAGGGTAGTAGAAATTTGGAACTCCCTCCCACAAAAAGCTGTTGTGGCTGGGGGTCAATTGAAAAATTCAGATCTGAGCTGGGTAGATTTTTATTAGACAAGGGTATTAAGTGATATGGAACCAAGGTGGGTAAATGGAGTTAAGATATAGATCAGCTATGATCTAATTGAATGGCGGAACAGGCTCGAGGGGCAGAATGGCCTATTCCCCATCCTTTGTTCCTATAATGATACCATCAAGGTATTTTTAATCAAGCTCAACTATCCATTAAGATTTGAGGGCATCTTAAGCTAATGATATTCAAATACGATATGATTGAACTATAATTAAAGGTGGTGTGAAAAGTTATATATAATCTATTCTTTTATTTGGTTAGTGGTGTTATCTGAAGCACCCAGGGTATAAAAGCTCGGGCACCCCTTTATGGGATCTTCTTTATTGTACTGGCACTGTAGTAATACAGGAGAGAAACTATGGTAAGGGGAAGAAACACTTACTCTGCAGCTTGATATCCCAGTATGCAGTTCTGGTATGATAAATGTGTGTCTGAAATTTCAGCAGGACGACTTCCGCTGTAACTTCAATGAGACGTCAGGAGCACCCCTGGGGAAACCATGTAAATGACCGTGTATGCCAGCTCTGCAGGGTTTACGGCATGAGATCGGGAGAACTCTGCAGAATCTCTTCCCCGTAGAGTTTGTGCAATTTTCCTGGTTATTTGTGAAGTAAAGTGTGTGGAACAGTGATAGAAAGCTTCCATTTAGCAGAAAAGGAAATTAGGACTTTACTTGTCTAGACACAATGCAATAATTCATTCTTACTACATTTTCTCTCAGCAAAACAATCTAATTAGAATTATTATTCTGAATCAATTTCTTAGAGAAAGTCACATTGCCTTTTGATGACATGTTCTGCAGTTTCTTTTTTTTAAATGCAGTAGAAACCTTCATATTAACCCCATTGACACCACTTTCACCTAAACACTTGTAAAACAAATACATAAATTTGAATAGGACAGTCCATTCAGCTATGCTTGCTAACCATACCCATCATATACGCCAAGCCCAGTTTACAACAGGTGAGTTTTTATTTTATCTGAAGCAAAACAAAGATCAAATCCAAAATATGCATTACAGATTTATGTAGTTTACCTCTGACCTCGGTCAATAGCAACTCTGGACAGCTGCCATAGTAACAGCACAAGTCAAACTACCTACAGTCAACAGGCCCCTTCTGTTGGATTGTAGCTAATATTACGCCACCTCTTAATATACATATTAGGACCAAAGTTTACAAAATCAAAGGGCATAAAAAATAGATAAAAAGGCATGGAAGAACAAGAAGGCCATTCGATCCATCAAACCAGCTCGTTCCACAGACCATGTACAATTTATCTTACCGTGGACTCCATGCAATCTGTTTTATCTCCATTGGGAAAGTTCTCCAAAATGTCTCTGAGCCAGAAAGGGAATGGAGCAAAACTCCAGAATATTTTTCTATTTAGCCTAACCAATATTCTTGAATAATGGCCACCTTTTTTCACAGTTGTCATCAAGCCATCATAACACACTTGTAACTGAGTTACCCTATTCAATACATAAAGTATTGCACTATCAGTTATATTATGTATGGATACAATAGTTTTAGGTGGTTGTGTGAACAAATTGGGACCTAGATCATTCTGTAAGTCCCTGGCTCCACATTTTCCTCATTAGAATTTCAGCAATATGACTGTTCAAAAACATAATCATTCAACAAGCTTTAAGATCTACTGTTTTTAGAGTGCACTTGAAGTATTATAACATATAAATGCAGTCTGTCTCGCATTTACTGTATGCTTGTGTAATTGTCCCTGATATTTCAGGATCAAATTGTTCCAAAGCCAGGCAGCCCAATATCCTCTCCAATTGATCACTATAAGCTCTTCTCTTGTAACTAGCTTCTGTTGTATCCTTAACAGTCCAAACAAAATCTAACTGAAAGTACTTTAAACTACAGTTCAAAGCAGAGGTGTGGGGACATGTCATCCTGGAGATAAATAGAAAGAAAAACCTCTCTTATACTCTCTCTCACCATGGGTCAGTGGTAGCACTCTCACCTCTGAGGCAGAAGGCTGTGGGTTCGTAGTCCCACACTTGAGACTTGAACAAATTATTTAGGCTGACATTCCTGTGCAGTACTGAAGGAGTGCTGCACTGTCAGAGGTGCTGTCTTTTAGATGAGACATTAAACCAAGGCCCTGTCTGTCCTCTCAGGCAGACGTAAAATATCCCATGGTACTATTGCGAAAGAAGAGCAAGGGAATTCTCTCCAGCATCCTGGCCGATACTTATCCATCAACCAACATCACTAAAACAGATTATCTGGTCATGATCACAATGCTGGTTGTGGGATTTTGCTGTTTGCAAATTGGCTGCCACATTTCCTAAATTACAATAGTGACTGCACTTCAAAAGTGCTTAATTGGCTGTAAAGTGCTTTGGGATGTCCTGGGGACATGAAAGATGCTGTATAAATGCACATTCTTCTTCTTCTCTGCTCATTTTGCTCTGTGAAAATTGTTCCTTAAAAATTGTTCAGACGCAGCAAACACTGGTAGCCCAAAGAAGTGTTCCCCAACATACAGGTATGAATGGTGGCAGAAAAAAAAGGTGAAACAAATTTGAAAAGCAACAGAAAGAAACAAATCCTTTAAAGATGTTCGCTGATAAATCAGAGGAGAAGCAAGTGTGGTATGAAGGAGCACTGGGGAGAAGGATTCAGCGTTTGAAAATAGCTTAAGTTATAGTATACGTCACTTCATGGAATCCTATATAGTATTTCAGATTGGTTTAGGGATGTAAGTTATACACTCTATATGTCAAACATTTTTTTCTGAGACTGAGTTATTTAACAATTTTAAGCTCCTGCATTTTTTAAAAAGAATTTGTTCAGTTTGATTCAATGCCAGGGTCGTAAATATTTTAGTGTTTTAGATGAAGGCAAAATGATTGTCAAATGTCAAACAACTTCCCAGTTTATTAAGAAAATCTAAACTCCCTCGAATTATCTATTTCTTGTTGGAAAAATGCAATATACATTTTTAATTCAGATATGGATTTTTGGTAAATGATATACTGAGAACAGTGTGACCACTAATATTTCAAATGTGATGATGAAAACCAGTAACTATAGTGGTTAAGCAAGGACAGATGTAAATGAATGAAAACTGGAACAAATGTCTCAAATCAATGAGTACATGGGGTCCAAGAGTGGATTTTGATATTATGGAATTGTAAGGAGGGCGTTTGATTTCCTTATCTGAAGACCATGCTGAATATGTTTATTGGATTTCCAGAAACATTTGATCTATCTTTTTATAGCTAAATTACCAATTGATTGCTATCTTCAGCCTGCATTTGTGAATAATTAATGAATGTCAGGTTTATAAGAATGAAACAAGAAACTATGAAGGTGACTTAACATAAAAGAATAATGGACGATTTGTCCTTGATGTTATTCCTTCAAGTGACCGCACAGCAGCTTAATTATATGAATGTTTGGTGTTGTCTCTAACACTGACATTGGAGCTGTCCAGCCAAATCTAGACAAGTGAATGAAATTCTGGTAGGGTCAGATGTACATTTCAGCATGAACTGAGGGAGGGAGAGAGGGAGGGAGGGAAGAAGGAAGGAAGGATAGATAAATGTTGGCCAGGGCACTAGGAGAACTTCCATACTCTTCTTCGAATAGCTGTGGGATCTTTTATGTCCACCTGAGAGGGTAGACGGGGCCTCAGTTTAACGTCTGATCTGCAAGACGGTACCTCGGACAGTGCAGCACTCCCTCAGTACTGCTGTGGAGTATCAAGGCAGTGCATGTTTATTTAGGTGAACTGACAAAACTTCACAGCAATATATATCTAAGAGGGCTGTATCAAAATGTTCAGATGGTACATGTCAACTAGATTTCCAAACTAGTGATTACTACTAACACCACACAAGTGGAAACTGCCACAACAGATATAACCGAGTGTTTTTTGTTGCAAGTGGGTTGTCTCTCACAGGCAGTGAACAGTTGATGCAGCTGCAAATTAACACCAAGCTATGTGCCCAGGCAGTAAATATCAGCGACTGACAGTTTTCAAAAAATCCAGACCATTAATTGGACGGGCTTGAGAGTGGTAGATTGATTTTAATGTAGGTAAATGAAAAGTTAAGCACATCAGAGTGCAAAATATGAAATTTGTGTACAGCATGAAGCTGTTATCAGTGAGGCTAATTATATTTCCAAATGCATTTCAAGGACTTTTGACCATTAGTCAAAATAGAGATTTATAGGCTGCCATACGCCATTGCTGAAACCCCATTTGAATGATGTTGATGCATTGGGAAATCTTCACAGAAGAATGACAAAGACAGTGACTTAGGACTCTAAATTAGGAAGAGAAATTAGGGAATTAAATAAATAAGTATGAGAGAAGACACCATCCACATTTTCCGAACGCTAAGGGAAATGCACAATGTAGATGCAAACAGATTATTTAATTTAGATTGTGGGCATCGCACTTGTATAATATAAAGAGTTTAAAATTAACAAGAATCAGACAAAGATTCTGATTAGAAACATATTTTCCTCCTCGTTGAGTGATGTTAACTAATTTAGTTTAAGTCAAATTGGTTAGTTATGGCATTGAAGGTTATGAGAGTAAGTATAGATAGAGATACTTAAATGATATGTGCAGCACAATGATTTCTTAGTCCCTGGAACCATTGTAGTGTCATGCCAAAGAAAGTAACCAGTCAAGGATGATTAACGTGGGGTGTAAAGTAAGATAGATAGATATTCTGGAAGAAACTTGGTAGAATCCTTAAATTCATACCCATAGAAAAATTACTACAAAGAGATTCTCGCTGGAATTTTGAAATCTCTTTCTTCCACCTCACTCCAGTGAGGGAAGGCGAGGTGGATTGGTTTCACAATTGAGAAACAAGTCACAGTGAACAGCGTACATAATTAATTCCAGGAGCGAGTAACATAGGCCATTCTCACATGTGCAATATGAATAGTATTCAGCATGTTTCCTTTCTATACTTTGTTTTCACCAAGATCTTATGCTGCTTTTTGGTAGAATTTGGTTAAATTTAATTGATTAATTTAAGCACTTTTGGAATATTTTTTGATTTGATAATGGTAGCAGCACATATATAAGAGGGCAAATTGATTTCAGTAAGGTCACTATGAATGTGGATAAATGTGAAGTTATCCACTTCGGAAGGAAAAACAGAAAGACAGAGTATTATTTAAATGGTGATAGATTGGGAAATGTTGATGTACAAAAGGACCTAGCTGTCCTTGTACACCAGTCACTGAAAGTAAACATGCAGGTGCAGCAAGCAGTTAGGAAAGCAAATGGTATGTTGGCCTTCATTGCAAGAGGATTTGAGTACAGGAGCAAGGATGTCTTACTGCAGTTATACAGGGCCTTGGTGAGACCACACCTGGAGTATTGTGTGCAGTTTTGGTCTCCTTACCTAAGAAAGGATATACTTGCCATAGAGGGAGTGCAGCGAAGGTTCACCAGACTGATTCCTGGATTGGCAGGACTGTCGTACGAGGAGAGATTGGGTCGACTCGGCCTGTATTCACTTGAGTTTAGAAGAATGAGAGGGGATCTCACTGAAACATATAAAATTCTGACAGGGCTGGACAGACTGGATGCAGGGAGGATGTTTCCCCTGGCTGGGGGGGTCCAGAACGAGGGGTCACAGTCTCAGGATACAGGGTAGGACATTTAGGACTGAGATGAGGAGAAATTTCTTCACTCAGAGGATGGTGAACCTGTGGAATTCTCTACCACAGAAGGTTGTGGAGGTCAAGTCACTGAATATATTTAAGAAGGAGCTAGATAGATTTCTAGACACAAAAGGCATCAAGGGGTATGGGGGAGAGCGGGAATATGGTATTGAGATAAAGGATCAGCCATGATCATACTGAATGGCGGAGCAGGCTCGAAGGGCCAAATGGCCTACTCCTGCTCCTATTTTCTATTTTCTATCTTTCTATGTTTCTATGAAGAGGAAGAGTTTCCCACATGTGCTGACAGAGTTGTCAGTTGGGATCAAGGTGCACTTGTGAGAAAAAAAGTCCCTTAGAAAATTGAATAGTACTGGTGTAACCCTGCATCTTAGAGCATCTATGAAGCTGAAACTTCTACTGTGCCGTAATATTCTATAATTCTAAGAAGGCATAGAAGACAGTGCCATGAAAGTTTTCATTGTAATTTAAGAGTAATGGATTGTATCAACCTTTGGTTACTGAAGAAAGCCATGTTTAGGCAGGTAATTGCTGACAATAGGGACTGGAAATGGGAGTATCTCATCTGTAACATTGTTTTTGTTATTCATTCTTGGGATGTGGGCATCGCTGACAAAGCTGGCATTTATTGCCCATCCCTAGCTGCCCTGAGAAGGAGGTGGTGGGCCACCTTCTTGAAGCACTACAGTCCATTTTCATTCCTTGTTATTCCTTGTAACAGTTTGATACAATTGAGTGCCTTGCTAGGCCACTTCAGAGGGCAGTTAAGAGTTAACCAGTTTGGTGTGGGACTGGAGTCACATCTAGGCCAGACTAGGTAAGGGCGGCAGGTTTCCTTCCCTTAAGGACATTAGTGAACCAGTTGGGTTTATATGACAATCCGACAGATTCATAATAGTTTTTTTTGTTATTTCCTGATGCTTTAAACTGAATCCAAATTCTCAAACTGCCATGGTGGGATTTGAACTCACATTCTCTCAATTATTAATCCAGGCCTCTGGATTGCTACCAGTCTTGCTTCTGGAGTCAGGGAATTGGTTGGAGGTTACGGAAGAGTTATGTTCAGAAGAACACTAGTCTCAATGTTATTCATTTTAAATTATTCATGTGCTTTATTCAAAAAGAAAGCATAGGGATTGCATCCTGTTCTTCAAACACAACATCCCAATGCCAGCCGAGAATTCACTGGCCTGTGTTTTTTTTTTCTGAAAGAGAAAATTTAAATACAGTTGTGTGATCTAATGTTCAATTTACTTGCCAGGAGTACCAGCAGAAAATGGTATAAGAATTGTATGTTTGTACCCTGGGAAAAAAAAACACGATCTAAAGGAGCCGAATGTGCAATATTTAAACCTTGGGTCTGCTATTTACAAATACTGGCACTGGTTGTTCGACACCATCAACTCACATTTTAAAAAAAATTCATCATGATAATGTGGCCTTCCGACTCGACCATCATTCCAATTAAGACTGAGTTTCCCTCTCATGACTGTCAGCTTCAAAGTGGGTATGTCAATTAAATTGTGCATTGAGCTGAATTCCTCAAACAAGCTACTGTATTAACTGCTCCTTAAGTTGCGCTATTTCAGATTACAATTTATGGAGCTTGTATGAAAGTGTCCTCTCAGCACTAACCTGTGAATGCAACTTGTCTATTAAGAGGGGAGAACATTTCAGAATGAAAATTTTACAGTGCAACCTGCTCTTAGCTGTGTGAGGAGTCAAAACGTCACTTCTCATTATCTATAGTTTCTGTGTCCACTGGCATAGGGATGTTGTGCTGGAAGAACAGAATGCAATCCTTATGCTTTCTTTTTGATTGTCTTGCTTGGTTAATGAAAGAAATCAAATAACATAGGCTTATATTTGGTCTGGGTTATCTAGAGACAGTCCCCTGCTTCGTGAGTGATCATATTAAAACATATATAAGGTAGGGAATTTTCCTGCAATTCACTATTAAGATAAATCTGGTAACACTGCAGCTCTGCCACAACTTCAATGCTCTTTCAGATCTTACTAAACAAATTCAACGTAGCTTCAGATCCTGTGACAAAGTCAATAATGGCTCACCTCATATTTTGAAATAGAAATGCGGCATGGCAACGGTTTGAAAATAGTTTCTTTAGAAAAAGATATATCCTTATATATTGCCAACAATAGAGGCAGCTGTCAGTAAATTCAAGGTAATAATGCAATCTCAGGGTTCGCACAGATATAAACTGCTCAAGTATCGCTCTCCTTTGGAAAGTCTGGACCCCTTGATTAGAATAATTTCTTCAAATTCACACAGCTTGCCCAATGCCTTTGATGCTCTGTGGGGACACCATACAGATGTGACCCTTGCTCTTAAGTTGGCTGGAGCGATCAAGGGTAGACTGTTTTTAAGCAACAAGACAGTTTGCTGAATTACTCTACTGTGTCCTGCAAAAACATATGGCTATGAATCCTTTGGATTAAGTGTTGGGATGCATATTTCTTGCTGAAACACTTCCTTTGGTTAGTTATCTGCAGTGTAAAGGCATTGACACACCAGAAATGTGTTCTCACAACCAATAAAGGGAATAAAATGGATGTATGCTGGTCATCCAAAGCAGTTGGTGTGATTGTGGCTCTAAGCATTAACAGGTATAAGTGACTTTCTTGTTAGAACCATAGAACCAGATACAGCACAGAAGGGGGCCATTTGGCCCATCGTGTCCGCGCCGGCTCGAAGAACAACCAGGTGCCCATTCTAATCCCACCTTACAGCACCCGGTCCGTAGCCCTGAAGCTTAAAGCACTTTAGGTGCAGGTCCAGGTACTTTTTAAAAGAGTTGAAGGTCCCTGCCTCTACCACCAATTCAGGCAGCAAATTCCATACACCCACCACCATCTGGGTAAAAAAGTTTCTCCTCATGTCCCCTCTAATCCTTCCGCCAATCAGCTTAAATCTATGTCCTCTAGTTCTTGAACTCTCCGCTAGGGGAAACAGGTACTTCCTGTCTACTCTAATTAGGCCCCTCATAATTTTGTACACCTCAATCAAGTCTCCCCTCAGCCTCCTCTGCTCCAAGGAAAACAACCCCAGCCTATCCAATCTCTCTTCGTAGCTGCAATTTTCAAGCCCTGGCAACATGCTTGTAAATCTTCTCTGCGCTTCTCTTCTCTGTTCATCCTTTATTGTTAAAGAGATTGATTTCCTCATTATATTACAGTTCTGGTATCTGTGATCTGCCACAGAAATGTGCGAAGATGAAAATCCTCGGCCATCTGAGCAGCGAACTGGTTGGGTTTTGTTGTGTGAAACCATGTGCTTTGTTTGCCCTTCTGGCAGTGACCTTATTTCCAGTGGTTTACTTCATCCACTGGCAGAGTATGAGGGACAAAAGTCAAAAGACATCAAAAGGAACAGTAAAGTATTTTACAAGCCTATCAGCAAAAAGAGAATCGTTAAAAGCAAGGTGGAACTCCTGAGAGAAGAGGATTGTCAATTTATAGATGATGATCATAAAAATGGCGGAAGTATTTAAAAAGTACTTCACATTGGTCTTTACTGAAAAGAAGGATATTAGAGAAGAGGTAAATCCTGAAGTGGTTGAGAACGAGATCAGTGATATTGTGATGGATAAAAGGAGAATTATAGATAAGTTAGTTAAACAAAATGCCAGGGCCTGATGGGATATATCCAAGGTTCCTGCAAGAGATGAGGGAGGAAATTGAAGAGGCCCCAGATATTATATTTCAGGGCTTTATTGAGTTCTGATGTATGTCAGAGGGCTGCAGAATAGCCAATATAGTATCCACTTTTAGAAAGGGAGATATAACTAATCTGCATAATTACAGGCCAGTTACCTTAGCATCTATGGTAGGGAACATTTTAGAGTCTTTAATTAAGGACTTAATTACTACATATCTAAATAAAGAGAAAATAGTTAGAGGTAGCCAGCATGGATTTCTAAAGGGATGATCATCCTTAACAAACCTCATAGAATTCTTCGAGGAGATAACAGACACGATCGTTGGGGAACTGCAGAGGATATAGTGTACATGGACTTTAAGAAAGCCTTTGACAAGGGAGGATACTAGAGAAAATTAAAGGGTGTAGATTAAGGGGGAGGATAGCAAGCTGGATTAATAATTGGTTTAGAAGGGAGAAAACAGAGAGTAGGAGTTAAGGTCAGTTTTTCAGAGTAGTTGGAAATGAGTACTCGTGTCCCACAAGGTTCAGTTCTGGGGCCATTTCTGTTCACTGTGTAAATCAATGATTTGGAGATATAGACCAGGAGGGAGTGGTGTCAAAATTTGTAGATAATGCAGGTTCAGCTAAATCTTTAGAACATCAAAGCAAGTTGCAAAGGGATATTGATAAGATAAGGGATTGGCAAATGGGATTCAATGTCATTAAGTCTGAGATGATGCAGTTCCATTTAAAAAAAAGCAGTAATTATACTCAGTATGGAAGTAGGCTCAGTGCAATGGAAGAACAGAAGGATTTGGTGGCACAGGTTCACAGGAAATTGAAGGCAGCTGCTCAGATTGATAAGGTTAAAAAAAAGCTAATGGAATTCTAGGTTTTATCACAAGAGATGTAGAATATAGAAGACAAGAGGTATTGAGGAGCTTATATGAAACCGTCCTAAAACCTCAGTTGGAGTATTGTGGACAGTATTGGGGCTCCACGCTATAGGAAGAATATTGAGAGGGTACATTGCAGAGTCACTAGGATGCTGCCTGGTAAGAATAAATACAAATATATTGAGGATATATTGGCCTTGGAGGGGGTACAGGTAGATTCACCAGAATGATACCGGGGCTAAAAGGGTTAAATTATGAGGACAGGTTGCATAGACTAGGTTTGTATTCCCTTGAATATAGAAGATTAAGGGGTGATCTAATTGAGATGTTTACGATGATTAAAGGACTTGATTGGAGAGATAGAGAGAAACTATTTCCTCTGGTGGGAGAGTCCGGAACAAAGGGGCAGAACCTTAAAATTAGAGGTAGATCGTTCAGGGGTGATGTTAGAAAGCACTTCTTCACACAAAGGGTAGTGGAAATCTGGAACTCTCTCCCTGAAATGCTGTTGAGGCTGGAGGTCAATTGAAAATTTCAAAACTGAGATTGATAGATTTTTATTAGGCAAGGGTATTAAGGGTTACAGAACCAACATGGATAGACGTTGTTAAAATACAGATCAACCATGATCGAATTGAATGGCGGAACAATCTTGAGGCGCTGAATGGCCTACTCCTATTCCTCTGCTCCTTTCTAAATACAAAGAAAGACTTAAAAAAATTGGAAGGAATCTTACAACACCAGGTTATAGTCCAACTGTTTTATTTGAAAATCACAAGCTTTCGGAGGCTTTCTCCTTCGTCAGGTGAGCGAGTGTAGTATTCCATGGAAGGTTACCGCATTTATATTCAGAGAACAATACCTGGTGATTACAGATAATCTTTCCAACTGCCCGTTGTCAAGGCAAAGTGTTCAGACAGAGTGATGTTACCTACAGGACCACCGAATACACAAACGGCCAGAACACAAAACAGAGAGAGAGAGGGAGAGAAACATCCGAAAGGAAGAGAAAGACAGAGAATGACCCGTTGTGTTAAAAACAGATAACTTTTTTTCACTGGTGGGGTTACGTGTAGCGTGACATGAACCCGAGATCCCGGTTGACGCCGTCCTCATGGGTGCGGAACTTGGCTATCAATTTCTGTTCGACGATTTTGCGTTGTCGTGTGTCTCGAAGGCCACCTTGGAGAACACTTACTCGAAGATCGGTGGCTGAATGTCCTTGACTGCTGAAGTGTTCCCCGACTGGGAGGGAACCCTCCTGTCTGGCGATTGTTGCGCGGTGTCCGTTCATCCGTTGTCGCAGTGTCTGCATGGTCTCGCCAATGTACCATGCTCCGGGGCATCCTTTCCTGCAACGTATGAGATAGACAACGTTGGCCGAGTCACAGGAGTATGAATCATGTACCTGGTGGGTGGTGTCCTCTCGTGTGATGGTGGTGTCTGTGTCGATGATCTGGCATGTCTTGCAGAGGTTGCCGTGGCAGGGTTGTGTGGTGTCGTGGACGCTGTTCCCCTGAAAGCTGGGTAATTTGCTGCGAACGATGGTCTTTTTGAGGTTGGGTGGCTGTTTGAAGGCGAGTAGTGGAGGTGTGGGGATGGCCTTAGCGAGGTGTTCGTCGTCATCGATGACATGTTGAAGGCTGCGGAGAACATGGCGTAGTTTCTCCGCTCCGGGGAAGTACTGGACGACGAAGGGTTCTCTGTTGGTTGCGTCCCGTGTTAGTCTTCTGAGGAGGTCTATGCGATTTTTCGCTGTGGCCCGTCGGAACTGTCGATCGATGAGTCGAGCGTCATATCCCGTTCTTACTAGGGCGTCTTTCAGCGTCTGTAGGTGTCCATCGCGTTCCTCCTCGTCTGAGCAGACCCTGTGTATTCGCAGGGCCTGTCCATAGGGGATGGCCTCTTTGACGTGGTTAGGGTGGAAGCTGGAAAAGTGGAGCATCGTGAGGTTGTCCGTGGGCTTGCGGTAGAGTGAGGTGCTGAGGTGCCCGTCTTTGATGGAGATTCGTGTGTCCAAGAAAGAAACTGATTCTGAGGAGTAGTCCATGGTGAGCTTGATGGTGGGATGGAACTTGTTGATGTTATCGTGTAGTCTCTTCAGTGATTCTTCGCCATGGATCCATAGGAAGAAAATGTCGTCGATGTATCTGGTGTATAGCGTTGGTTGGAGGTCCTGTGCAATGAAGAAGTCCTGCTCGAACTTGTGCATGAAAATGTTGGTGTATTGGGGTGTGAATTTGGTCCCCATGGCTGTTCCGTGTGTTTGGGTAAAGAACTGGTTGTCGAAGGTGAAGACATTGTGATCCAGGATGAAGCGGATGAGTTGTAGGATGGCGTCTGGAGATTGTCTGTTGTTGGTGTTGAGTACTGAGGCTGTTGCAGCGATGCAGTCATCGTGGGGGATACTGGTGTACAGTGCTGAGACGTCCATCGTGGTGAGAAGTGTTCCTGGTTCAACTGGTCCGTGGGTGCTGAGTTTTTGTAGGAAGTCTGTAGTGTCGCGACAGAAGCTGGGGGTTCCCTGTACGATGGGTTTCAGGATGCCCTCGACGTATCCAGAGAGGTTCTCACACAGGGTTCCGTTGCCTGATACGATAGGACGTCCGGGTGTGTTGGCTTTGTGTATCTTTGGGAGGCAGCAGAAGTCTCCCACGCGGGGAGTACGTGGGATGAGAGCGCGTAGGATGCTTTGAAGGTCTAGATCGAAGGTCTTGATCAGTTTGTTGAGCTGGTGGGTGTGTTCCTTGGTCGGATCTGCGGGTAACCGTCTGTAGTGTTCCTGGTTGTCCAGTTGTCGGTATGCTTCTTTGCAATAGTCCGTTCTGTTCTGTATGACGATGGCTCCTCCTTTGTCCGCTGGTTTGATGACGATGTTGCGGTTGGTCTTGAGAGCGTCGATGGCGTTGCGTTGTGCTCGGGTGACATTCTGGACTGTCTTGTGAGTGCGGCTGATGAATCTGGCATTGATGCATTTCCTGACAGCTTGAGCATACATGTCAAGCTTAGGGCAGCGACCCTCCGGAGGAGTCCAGTTTGACTCTTTCTTCTTCGGTTGCTGTACCGCGGATCCCTCTGTCTGTTGTTCCGGATCGTTGATTGTCTCATTGGGTTCGCTGCTGAAATCTTGGGATTTGTGGAAGAATTCCCGGAGTCTCATTCTCCTGATGAATTCCTCTGTGTCCGCCGCGAGACCAATGGGGTCCATTTTGGTGGTGGGGCAGAAATTGAGCCCTCGGCTGAGAACTTCGATTTCGTCTGGTTGAAGGGTGTGGTCGGATAAATTGACAATAGACTTCCCTGTGGTTGCAACCGTGGTACCGGGGGAGGCTTGGTTGATGCTGGTGGTGATACCATATACTACTCCTCAGAATCGGTTTCTTTCTTGGACACACGAATCTCCATCAAAGACGGGCACCTCAGCACCTCACTCTACCGCAAGCCCACGGACAACCTCACGATGCTCCACTTTTCCCGCTCCCACCCTAACCACGTCAAAGAGGCCATCCCCTCTGGAAAGGCCCTGCGAATATACAGGATCTGCTCAGATGAGGAGAAATGCGATGGACACCTACAGACGCTGAAAGAAGCACTCGTAAGAACGGGATATGACGCTCGACTCTTCTATCGACAGTTCCGACGGGCCACAGCGAAAAATCGCATAGACCTCCTTAGAAGACTAACACAGGACGCAACCAACAGAGTACCCTTCGTCGTCCAGTACTTCCCCGGAGTGGAGAAACTACGCCATGTTCTCCGCAGCCTTTAACATGTCATCGATGACGACGAACACCTCGCTAAGGCCATCCCCACACCTCCACTACTCGCCTTCAAACAGCCACCCAACCTCAAACAGACCATCGTTCGCAGCAAATTACCCAGCTTTCAGGGGAACAGCGTCCACGACACCACACAACCCTGCCACGGCAACCTCTGCAAGACATGCCAGATCATCGACACAGACACCACCATCACACGAGAGGACACCACCCACCAGGTACATGGTTCATACTCCTGTGACTCGGCCAACGTTGTCTACCTCATACGTTGCAGGAAAGGATGCCCCGGAGCATGGTACATTGGCGAGACCATGCAGACACTGCAACAACGGATGAACGGACACCGCGCAACAATCGCCAGACAGGAGGGTTCCCTCCCAGTCGGGGAACACTTCAGCAGTCAAGGACATTCAGCCACCGATCTTCGGGTAAGTGTTCTCTAAGGCGGCCTTCGAGACACACGACAACGCAAAATCGTCGAACAGAAATTGATAGCCAAGTTCTGCACCCATGAGGACGGCCTCAACCGGGATCTCGGGTTCATGTCACGCTACACGTAACTCCACCAGCAAAAAAAAGTTATCTGTTTTTAACACAACGGGTCATTCTCTGTCTTTCTCTTCCTTCCGGATGTTTCTCTCCCTCTCTCTCTCTGTTTTGTTTTGATCTGGTCGTTTGTGTATTCGGTGGTCCTGTAGGTAACATCACTCTGTCTGAACACTTTGATTGCCTTGACAACGGGCAGTTGGAAAGATTATCTGTAATCACCAGGTATTGTTCTCTGAATATAAATGCGGTAACCTTCCATGGAATCCCACACTCGCTCACCTGACGAAGGAGAAAGCCTCCGAAAGCTTGTGATTTTCAAATAAAACAGTTGGACTATAACCTGGTGTTGTAAGATTCCTTACATTTGTCAACCCCAGTCCATCACCGGCATCTCCACATCATTTAAAAAATTGGGGCTTTTTTCATTAGTATAATACAGATTATGAGGCGATATGATCGAAGTGTTTAAGATTATTAAAGGATGGTGGATAGAAGCAGACTGTTTCTAGTAGTCGCAGGGCCAAGAATTAGGGGTCATAGATACATTAATTGTAAGATATTTGGAACAGGGAGCAGGAGCTATTTCTTTACACAGAGAGTTATGAGGGTGTAGAATTTAGTTCCTGGATTACAGGTTGAGGCAGAAACTCTGTCAGCATTCAAATTTAGATTGCATAGGTGGATGGTGGAAAAGGGGCTGAAGAGAAATGAGAACAGGTTGGGTAAATGTAATTAGGACTGTTTGCTTATGTGGAGGGTAAACGCCGACATTTTTTCCATATTACAACTTCTATATATTTTTATGTAAATCTACATACAACTGCAACTAAAAAATAAACTGGATCATTGACTTTTGATCAATTTTAGTAAGATATAAGGAACCTTGCGAGACCAGGACCAAGTAAACTTCAAGGTCTGTGAATTAATGCAAGTAAATAGGGTTTACTTATGGAATCATAGAATCATAGAATGGTTATAGCACTGAAGGAGGCCATTTGGCTCATCAAGTCCATGCAGGATCTTTGTAAGAGCAATCCAGTTAGTCCCATTCCCCCTGCTCTTTCCCCATAGCCCTGCAAATGTTTTCCCTTCAAGTATTTATCCAATTGCTTTTTGAAAGCCATGATTGAATCTGCTTCCACCTCCCTTTCAGACAGCGCATTTCAGATCATAACTACTCGCTGCGTAAAAAAGTTTTTCCTCATGTCGCCTTTGGTTCTTTTACCAATCACCTTAAATCTGTGCCGTCTGGTTCTCGACCCTTCCGCCAATGGGAACAGTTTCTTTTTCTTTACTTTATCTAAACCCTTCATGATTTTGAACACTTCTATCAAACCTCCTCTTAACCTTCTCTGCTCTAAGGAGAGCAACCTCAGCTTCTGCAGTCTATCCACGTAACTGAAGTCCCTCATCCCTGGAACCATTCTAGTAAATTTTTTCTGCACCTTCTCTAAGGCCTTCACATCCTTCCTAAAGTGCAGTGCCCAGAATTGGACACAATACTCCAGTTGTGGCCAAACCAGTGATAGAAATCATAGAATCTAGAATGATTACAGCACAGAAGGAGGCCAATCGGCCCATCGAGCCCATGCCGGTTCATTGTAGGAGCAATCCAGTTAATTCCATTTCCTCCGCTCTTTCCCTGCAGTCCTGCAAATTTTTTCCCTTCAAGTATTTATCCAATTCCTTTTTGAAAGCCACGATAGAATCTGCTTTCACCACCTTTTCAGGTTCATAACTACTCGCTGTGTAAAAAAAGTTTTTCCTCATGTTGCCTTTGATTCTATAAAGGTTCAACATGTTTTATAAAGTTTAAACATAACTTCCTGGCTTTTGTACTCTATGCCTCTAATTATAAAGCCCAGGATCCAGTTTGTTTTTTTAGCCGCTTTCTCAACCTGTCCTGCCACCTTCAAAGATTTGTGCACATATACCTCCAGGTCTCTCTGTTCCTGCACCCCCTTTAGAATTGTACCATTTAGTTTATATTGCCTCTCCTCATTCTTCCTGCCAAAATGTATCACTTTGCACTGCTCTGTGTTAAATTTCATCTGCCATGTGTCTGCCCATTCCACCAGCCTGTCTATGTCATCTTGAAGTTGATTACTGTTCCCTTCACTATTGACTACACTTCCAACTTTTGTGTCATCTGCAAATTTTGAAATTGTGCCCTGTACACCCAAGTACACTTAAGCAATAGAGAACAAGAAGACATGTGTATATTGGGAAGTTTTACCGCATCAGTGATTGCTTTGTTATGAGGCGAAGATTAGCATGTGCATGCTTCATGGTTATTTATTGCTATTTGATCCCCTGCCCCCTTTTCAATGATCTGGGAGGAAATTTTAATTGCAGTTTCAAAATTAACTTTTTGGGAATGATCCAAGTCTCTAACTACAGAGTAAAATGATTTCCAAATCGAGTTTAAACTCAGAATGGTGATGAAGTGCACCGAGCACAGGCACACAATTAACATTCTTAAAATAAGAAAGATTTATACTTCGAGCAAAATGCTGTGGCAGCCAATTATTGCATTGATACCAAAAAAACATTGATTTAATTTTTGGGAAACCATGGGGTAAATTTTAACCCCTAAGAACAGGTGGGTTTGGGGCGGGTGGGAGGTTAAAGTAACAGGTTTTTGGAGCGGGACCGCATCCTGGCTCCAACGTGCCAACTTCCGGGTATAACCCAGACGGATTTGTCTGCGTGTGCATGGCAGACACCAGGAAGTCCCGTCCCCACTTATAGCCGGTGGGCTGATATTTAAAAGGGCAACATACATCATTGAGATACTTGAAGTACTTAATATTTTGTGTATTGGAATAATAAAATGAATTTAGCCTTACCTGTTCCGGTTTCCCATCGCTTCTGAATCACAGGTGAAAGCAGACGGGAAGAGCTGGATCCATGAGGTGAGTGCCTTTATTGCACTGCTTGTGGGCCCGGAGGGGCAGGAATGCACACCTGGCTGACAGGACCCCCATCATTGGCCGCACAACCCCCCCCCACCCCCCCAATAGTGGAACCCCTCCACCATGATGGACTCCCACCTACCTCCGACTCTTCAGCCAACTTCCAATGACCTCCGGTCTCATTCCCGACCCCCCAATCCTCTCCCTGACCCCCCCCACAATCTCCATCCCGGCCCCCCGATCATTTCCCTGACCCCCCAATCTCCTTCCCGGCCCCCCATATCTTCCCCAGCCCTGCGATCTTCATCCCAGCCCTCCAATCTCCCCGGCCCCCCGATCTCTTCCCCAGCCCCTTGATCTTCTCCCCTGCCCCCCCCCCCTGATCTTCTCCCCAGCCCCCGATCTTCTCCACGGACCACCTATCACCTCTCCAGCCCCCTAATCTTCTTCTCAGACCCTCGATCTCCTTCCTGGCCCCCTGAACTTCTTCTCGGTCCCCCCCCCACCGATTTTCTCCCATGCACCCTAATCTTCTCCCCGAACCCCCAATCATCTCTCTGGTCCCCCGATCTCCTTCCCGCTGCCCCCCCCCCCAATCTCCGCCCCAGCCCCCAATCTCCTCCCCAGCCCCCAATCCTCTCCCAGGTCCCCTAATCTTCTCCCCGGCTCCCCAATCTTCTTCCCTGCCAGCCCCGATCTTCTTCCTTGCCCTCCGATCTTCTCCCTGGCCTATGATCCCTCCCTCCCTCCCTCTGATCACCGGCTGCGACCTGCTGTAGCAGGTTTTCCTGCCCGACAGCCTGTCAGTCAGGCTGGCTGCTGGCCATGAAACCCAGAAGTAAAATTGATTGGCCCTAACCGTCCACTTACCTTTTGGGTTTCACACCCTAAAATCTGCCCCTCCGCTCCCTTCCCTACTCGAAGTTAAAATTTACCCCCATAACTCACTTCTGTTTAGTTCCCATCTCTGACAGTCCTCAGGGAATTGCTCTCCATTATTTCCTATAGAAAATTATAGAATCATAGAATTATAATCACAGAAGGAGGCCATTCGGCCCATCGTACCTGTTCCAGCTCTTTGAAAGAGGTATCCAATTAGTCCCACTCCCCTGCTCTTTCCCTGCAGCCCTGCAAAATTTTCCCCTTCAAGTATTTATCCAATTCCCTTTTAAAAGCTATTATTGAATCTGCTTCCACCACCCTTTCAGACAGTGCATTCCAAATCGCAACAATTCACCGCATAAAAATGTTTTTCCTCATGTCACCTCTGGTTCTTTTGCTTTTAATTGTGCTTGTTACCAAAACACAACATCAGTAAGGCAGAAAACCCCAAAAATTACGAACATGCCTTTCTTTCAGAATACGGAACAAGTACAAGTTTGTTAAAGGGTTGATGTTAAGAATCTAGTTTGAATTCACCCCCTCGGACTCTAATGAATAAGTTACTGTTGCTACCCCTGCTGACAGTAATAGCGCAGTTAGAGGATTAACCCAATGGGAAGTGGTGTTCCGAAGAGAGATTATAACCATATGAAATCGAGCAGCTGAGCTTTTCTTCATGGTTGCCTAGGACTGCTGTGTGGACTGGTGTAGTTAGTAATTCAAGCTTTAGACAGACATAGAAAAACAAAGTAAGAATAGCAGTGAAATGCGAGGATCACTGCCAAATCAGATCTCAGCAATGCACCTGTACCTGAACACTACATGTGACTGAATCCTCAGAAAGAAAGCACTAACGACGGGTGACATTTAAACAATACCAATTTATAATTACATGTAAGAGCTTTTCACGATAATGATTCATTATTCCGCGCAGCAGCTGCTGGAACATCAATTATCCACCTTTAGCGTGTCTGAAATTGAAATTACGGCGCATTCTGAATTAGCTTGCCAAGATAATGGGGGGAAAGAAAACAATGAGATGGGAATTTTTCACTCAATGTTGGCTGCCTTTGTCTGTGGCAACTGGTGGTAACAACTCCAATTTTACATTTCATTTAATAAGTTTCAGATTTGTACAAAAGAAATCCAGAGGACTTTTCATTTCATTAAATTGAACATAATTATAAATTTAAAACATCGCCTAAACAACACAAGGAGGTAATTTTGATTTTGGGCGATACTGTAAAAACGGCCGATATCGAATCAGCTGCCCATTATACGTAGAATCATGGAATGATACAACACAGAAGGTGGCCATTCAGCCCATCGTGCCTGTGCCGGCTCTTTGAAAGAGCTATCCAATTAGTCCCACTCTCCTGCTCTTTCCCCGTAGCCCTGCAAATTTTTCACCTTCAAGTATTTATCCAATTCCTTTTTGAAAGTTATTATTGAACCTGCTTCCACCACCCTTTCAGGCAGTGCATTCCAGATCGTAAAAACTCGCTGCCTACAAAAAATTTCTCCTCTTCTCGCCTCTGATTCGATATCGCCCATTTTACACTAGTGCCCAATGTCAAAATTACTCCCAATGAGTGCTGGTTCACCTGTCCGGTGCACCTGGTGATGAACCTATTGCTGTATGGAAGAAACATTGCTCAGTCTTGGTGTCCAGTCTTCTTGTTACCTATATCATGTTGACTTGTTGGATGAACCCATTACCGTTTCTCAACAATGAGGAGAGTTAATCCTGTCTTGATGCACTGGTAATAGTTGCATGATACTGCACTTAATATAATCTTACAGATCACCCAATGTGTCAGTAGGTGAGCCTGAGCTATGCAGACCAGGAAGGCCCCAGGTCTCACCTTCAGTCTACCCTGAGTTAGAATGAGCCTGGGCAGTCCTGGACCAGGCAAGTGAAGAATCAGCTAGGTTTCTCACACTGATCTAGAACCAGTGACTCCTGCTAAAATGTACACATATTTAGATCTGGGAGAGCGCAGAATCAGGCCTGACGCTAATCATAGGAACATAGGAACATTAGGAACAGGAGTAGGTCACTCAGCCCCTTGGGCCTGTCCCACCATTCAATTAGATCATGGCTGATCTGCACCTCAACTCCATTTTCCCGCTGTTGCTTCATATCCCATGATACCCTTACCTAACAAAAATCTATCAATCTCAGTCTTGAAAGCTCCAATCGTCCCAGTATCCACAGCCTTTTGGGGGAGAGAGTTCCAGATTTCTACTACCCTTTGTGTGAAAAAATGCTTCCTGATTTCGCTTCTGAATGGCCTAGCTCTAATTTTAAGATTGTGTCCCCTCGTACTTGATTCCCCCACCGGAGGGAAGTTTCTCTGTATCAACCCTATCGAATCCTTTTTACATTTTAAATGCCTCGCTCAGATAATCCTTCAATCTCCTATCCTGGCTATCTAGGGCCACACATAAATAATGACCTTTTGGGTGAGACATGCAGAAGCTGCAAGTGCCTGTGAAACCCTATTCTAGCAGCATGATTCAGCACCTTCAGAACAAGGGTGAAAAGAAAACACACTCCTACTGGGATGAGCCAACAGCTGAGAGAAATTTTGAAAGTACCCACAATGCCCTTTTCCCCATCTTCTTAAAGAATTATGATGCACATCTTACTGCTTGGCACATAATATATGTTCACAGGTATTAATGATGTCGGTGGTAGCACTAGCATAATCAGTTAGCTAATTAATCAATTGAGTGTTCTAAATAATGAACTCTGCAAAGTTTCTTTCCATTTCAAGGCAGCTTAGATGCAGAGCTTTATAACACAGCCTGGTAATGTGACATGTTGGATAAATTAGGAAGTTTAGGATTGCATTTATTACCACCAAGTTTCAAGATTTTATTTAATTTTAGATATTTTGGGGGAGGAATGCAGACAAAAGCAACGTTTAGAAACATTTTTTTTAAAGTATAAATTGCCAGTAAATGTAGATACATATTGTATAATATCAATGGATCAAATAATAGCTGCATAAGAAAGAAAGCAACCAGCATTCCATTTATTACTGAGCTGATCAAATCCCTTTGGTCTCAAGCACAATTCCTGTATCACGAGTATGACAGATTATATGGCCCCTTATTCAGTCCATCGGAACACCAGGAAGGTCAAAGTGCACAACACAAGGAGCTGGAGAGTCCCAAGTGGAAAGCTAGCAATGTTTTCAATTTGTATTTTTCTGTCCGTTTGTCAGCAATGATAAATACACCTATGTTTCCTCTGTTTAATTAATAACGTTTCAGAATAAGTTAATAATCATGTCATCATTAGTTCCAAAGATATGGGACAGAGACGGGCTCATCTTCCCTGTGTGGTTTATGGCTGTCAAAAAAGTGATTGATAAAACATTGGAAAAGGTCAGAGTTGGCAAAAACTCCTACAAAATTCCAATGTTAGCAGGTATGACATTTAAAAAAAACACTCCCATGGCAGCATAACTCAGTTAAAACACTGGACTGTTATAGTCCATTTTACATGGTGTATTTTGACTGCAGAGGTCAAGTTTAGTCCGAGGCAGTACTTGACATTTGACATCTGTGCTTTCAAATATCGCCACTTTTAACCTCCAGTTGCTTAAGCACTTGGGAACCGTACAGCAGCAAGTGGAATAATTTATATTACCATCACTCTACAGTTACTACAGGGAGCAATGGCATTTCTATAGGCACTTTCTAGAGCCAGTCCGGATTGAGTCCGACTTGGACTTGTTCAGACAGATCTTAAGTCGGCTCAACACAGGCGACACTGGTTGTATCTGTCTCTGAGCAAAATGACGGTAGGAATGAATGAAGGGACAAAATGTCAGCTTGCATTCACATCGCCATATTATCCTGAGCGCCCCCCCCTCGCCCCGCCCCTCACCATTTGAGTGACCGGCGGTGTCCATTCCCGCGGGTCCCCGGCTGCGGCCTCCAGCTGCCCGAATTCCCACTCCTGGCCTGCCGGCCAGGCAGCGGATCTGGCCAGGTTCGGGCGGGTCACCGAGAACATTTATGGAAATGGGACCATTAAGACAGGCCGGGCCTCCATGTCGCCGGACTTGCCTGGGTTCGCCGCCCACTTTGGGGCTCACACGCACAATACCCGTCCCCCACTTTAAAATCGGGGCAATGGAATTTTACAGCACAGAAGGAAGCCAGTGGACTAGTGCCAGGTTCTGAAAGAGCTCTCCACTTATTCCCATTCCATTGCCCTTCCCCTGATAAAGGGTGCCTATCTGAAACATTAACCCCTCTTTTCATTTGATGGTTGCTGATGCTGTGTTTTTCTGGCGCTTTCTATTTTTATTTCAGATTTTCATCTCTTTGCAGTTGTTGGCTCCTTTTGATCTTAAAGGTTTGTCACCACTTGCACTGTAACATTGTTAAATTTGAATTCTACTTTTGAAGTCTGAAATCTGGCACATTTTTCTGCTCCTTTCAAGAGTGAACGTTCCCTCATACAAGCTGTAAATTTGGAAGTCTCAGTGAGTTGGTAACTAGACAGTATAAATTTGAGACCAAAAGAACAAAAAGAAAGTCTTCGGACCCCAATCTGCATTAAATAACGAGTCTCCCACCTGTTTCCAGCGTGTGCACAGGCCACCTAAATCCAGGTGGGCCTTGGGCAGAAAGTCAACAGTCAGTTTATTTTTGTCATTTTGGTCTCTCTACCATCCCATGCCCACTGAAAAATGGGGCGGTATAGAGGTCAAAATTGGGGCCGAGAGTTTTAAAAACAATGGGGGTACTTTTAATGTAATTTTCATTGCTATTGACTTCCATCCCGGCTGTAGTGATGAAGTCTTGTGCTCCAGAACTAGCTGCGCCTCTAGCCAAGCTGTTCCAGTACAGCTACAACACTGGCATCTACCCGACAATGTGGAAAATTGCCCAGCTATGTCCTGTCCACAAAAAGCAGGACAAATCCAATCCGGCCAATTACCGCCCCATCAGTCTACTCTCAATCATCAGCAAAGTGATGGAAGGTGTCGTCGACAGTGCTATCAAGCGGCACTTACTCACCAATAACCTGCTCACCGATGCTCAGTTTGGGTTCCGCCAGGACCACTCGGCTCCACACCTCATTACAGCCTTGGTCCAAACATGGACAAAAGAGCTGAATTCCAGAGGTGAGGTGAGAATGACTGCCCTTGACATCAAGGCAGCATTTGAACGAGTGTGGCACCAAGGAGTCCTAGTAAAATTGAAGTCAATGGGAATCAGGGGGAAAACTCTCCAGTGGCTGGAGTCATACCAAGCACAAAGAAAGATGGTAGTGGTTGTTGGAGGCCAATCATCTCAGCCCCAGGGCATTGCTGCAGGAGTTCCTCAGGGCAGTGTCCTAGGCCCAACCATCTTCAGCTGCTTCATCAATGACCTTCCCTCCATCATAAGGTCAGAAACGGGGATGTTCACTGATGATTGCACAGTGTTCAGTTCCATTTGCAACCCCTCAAATAATGAAGCAGTCCGAGCCCGCATGCAGCAAGACTTGGACAACATCCAGGCTTGGGCTCATAAGTGGCAAGTAACATTCGCGCAAGATAAGTGCCAGGCAATGACTATCTCCAACAAGAGAGAGTCTAACCACCTCCCCTTGACATTCAACGGCATTACCATCGCCGAATCCCCCACCATCAACATCCTGGGGGTCACCATTGACCAGAAACTTAACTGGACCAGCCATATAAATACTGTGGCTACGAGAGCAGGTCAGAGGCTGGGTATTCTGCGGCGAGTGACTCACCTCCTGACTCCCCAAAGCCTTTCCACCATCTACAAGGCACAAGCCAGGAGTGTGATGGAATACTCTCCACTTGCTTGGATGAGTGCAGCTCCAACAACACTCAAGAAGCTCGACACCATCCAGGACAAAGCAGCCCACTTGATTGGCACCCCATCCATCACACTAAACATCCACTCCCTTCACCACCGGCGCACAGTGGCTGCAGTGTGTACCATCCAGAGGATGCACTGCAGCAACTCGCCAAGGCTTCTTCGACAGCTCCTCCCAAACCCGCGACCTCTACCACCTAGAAGGACAAGTGTAAACAATTTTACAACACCAAGTTATAGTCCAACAATTTTATTTTTAATCCCACAAGCTTTCGGAGGCTTCCTCCTTCCTCGGGTGGTGTGGAGGAAGGAGGAAGCCTCCGAAAGCTTGTGGGATTAAAAATAAAATTGTTGGACTATAACTTGGTGTTGTAAAATTGTTTACAATTGTCAACCCCAGTCCATCACCGGCATCTCCACATCATAGAAGGACAAGAGCAGCAGTCACATGGGAACAACACCACCTGCACGTTCCCCTCCAAATCACACACCATCCCGACTTGGAAATATATCGCCGTTCCTTCATCATCGCTGGGTCAAAATCCTGGAACTCCCTACCTAACAGCACTGTGGGAGAACCGTCCCCACATGGACTGCAGCGGTTCAAGAAGGCAGCTCACCACCACCTTCTCAAGGGCAATTAGGAATGGGCAATAAATGCCGGCCTCGCCAGCGACGCCCACATCCCATGAACGAATAAAAAAAAAACTTCAATGGAAATGAAAATTAGGAGGGATGTATAATGGTCGGCTGAATTGATAGCGCCCGTTTTACACTATCACCCAAAGTCAAAATTATCACCAGAACAGATCAGTCAGTAACTGAGAGAGAAAACAGCTGAACATTTTGTGCAGGATCCTTCATCAAAACTCAAGGGGTTCAGTTAATATAGAATTCTAAGGCAGCGCTTGATCAATTTTCACAGTAATCTGAAGTCTTCAAGGCTTGAGCACGAACCCAAACAGTTGGTTTTATATTTGAATTCTATTCCTCGCTTCTGAGTCAGAAGGTTGTCACTTCAAGCTCTATTTCAAGACTTGATCACATACTCAAAGCTGGCAGCTCAGTGCAATATTGAGGGAGTGTTGCATTGTCGGAGGTGCCGTCTTTCAGATGAGATTTTAAACCAAGGCTTCATCTGCCTGTTCAAGTGGAAGTATGTCAGGAGTAAACAAGGGGTGGATTAAGGTTTGGACGACTAGAAAATAACAATGGGGAAGTGGTGTCTGAAGATTGCTGCAGTATTTAACCATTATTGTTCAATGGTGTTCACACATGGAATAAGGGAGAGACGCCAAAATTGGGGGTGCAATTTAAAGGTGAATGTCAACTGAAAAATTGTAAAATCACAAGAGGGATGGAAATTGCAAAGCGCCATCTTGCCGGCAAAAACTGGGCACAAAGAACAGTCCCTGCGACGGAACAGGTAGGCCCAAGACTCTTTCAAAATTGGGCCTCGTTTAAATTAGATTGACGAGCTGCAGGTACCTGCTGCGTGTCCTTAGGCAGCTTGCCAGTGAAGCGGACATCACTTTCAGGCTGCTGTGACGTTGGCAGCAGCTCTCAGGTAGGTCCTGGGCATGGGGGAGGGGTGGCGATCGAGAGAGGGCCAATTGGAGGCCAGCAACAGTCTTCGGGACTGCCGTGGAGCTGGGAGGAACTTACCTCTTGTTGGCGGGCACAAGGATCACTGACGCATTTTCACCAGGGGTCCTTTAACAGGCTTAAGGCCCCTAATTTACATTATGAAGGGGCCTAATGCCTGTTTTAGGCATCTGTCTGGGATGCCTAAATAATGGGCCCCATGAATTTAGCAGTGGGAACAATAGCGGTTAGTAGGGTGCATGGGCAAGTATCCGGATGGCAGCCAGTTATCAATGGAGGGTCACGAGGTTCAGTGATGGGCTACTGTTGTTTATAATTTTTATAAATGCTTTAGAGGAAGTAATTGTCCATATTTGTCCAAATTGTCCACATTTGCAGATGATACCAAAATGGGGGCAGTGTCAAATGATGAATAGCAATGTGCACAAATCCAAAATGATCTTGACAAGCACGATGTGGGAGAGAAATGTAAGGTTATGAGATTTGCCAGAGGGAAGGTTGATGCGGATTATGTGCTAAATGGGAATGTACTTGAGGTGTCGGAGCAGGAGAGAGATCTTGGGGTTTCAATGGACTAGTCACTAAAACCATCAGCACAATGTTCTCAGGCTTCTAAAAGAAAGCAAACAGAATGTCGGAACGCGTAGCAAGAGGTATAATATATTGATCCAGATTGGTATTTGGCTCTGGTGAAACCACATCTGGAGTACTGCAAACAGTATTGGTCTCTCTGGCCGAGAAATTCCTTTCGGCCATTTTTAAAGAGCCAATTGAGTGCAGGGAATGATCCCTCCGTCCGAAGACAGAAACCCGGGGATCGCAAGAAATGGGTTCCCATTGGGCCTCATCTAAATATTCAAGGCGAGCTGCCGCTCCCCGACAGGCAGCTCGCCCGATCAAAGCAAGCAATTTCGGGCTGCCTACCTTGCCGGCAGCAACCCTCAGGTATGTTCCTGAAGAGGAAGGGGGGATAGACAGCGGGAGGAAGCGCTGATTGCAGGCAGCAGAGGCCAGAGGAAGTATTGTGGGGCTGGAAGAAACATTCCTGTTCCTAACGGCTCCACGAAATTTTTTTTTAAAATTCACTTACCTTTTCGTTGGCCGCCGCTAGCTAGGCTGCATCTACACCCCAAAAACCTGACAAGAGCAGGCCCGAGGCCTATTCCACTCAGAGCCGCCCAATTTCTGGTAAGGATCCTTAAACAGCGGTTAGGTCTCTCATTAGCATATGCAAGGGGCCTAACGCGGTTTTAGACGACCGCCACAGATGCCTGAATAATGGCCCGACCCAATTTTATGTCCATGCTGGTGCTAATGCTCCTCACAAGCCTCCTCCCACACCTCTTCATCTCACATTATCAGCATAACCTCTTATTCCTTTCTCCCTCAGGTGCTTATCTAGTTTCCCCTTAAATACATCTATGCTATTCGCCTCAACCATTCTTTGTTTGCAAGTTCCATATTCTAACCACTCTCTGGGAAAAGAAGTTTCTCCTGAATTCCCTAATGGATTTATTAGTGACTACCTTATATTTATGACCTCTAGTTTTGGTCTCTCCCACAAGTGGAAACATCTTCTCAATGCCTACATTCTCAAACCCCTTCATAATCTTAAAGACCTCTATCAGGTCACCCCTCAGCCTTCTCTTTTCTAGAGAAAAGAGCCCCAGCCTATTCAATCTTTCCTGATAGGTAGAACCCCTCAGTTCTGGTATCATTCTGTTAATCTTTGTTGCACCTTCTGCAATATGGAATTTTTATGATAGGCAATTGGATAAATATTTGAAGGGGAAGAAATTACCAGGCTATGGGGAAAGAACAGGGGAATGGGACTAATTGGATAGCTCTTCCAAAGAGCTGGCACAGGCATGATGGGCTGAATGGCCTCCTCCTGTGGTGTACCTACTATGATACTACGCTAGAACTGTGCACAGTACTTTTAAGTGTGTAATAGTTTTACTATTGGACTTTATATCTTGTTTTGTGCAACAATCTTGGCCTTCAAGTCTTTTCCATGTTATTTTGAAGGAAGAGGCAAAGTATCCATACCATTATCAGACTATACCAGGGTTGTAATGGGATCAACTGACAGGAAAGAAGGGTTTTGTGGAGAAATAATACTATTCCTGTTTTACACAGGTACATCATTGTGTATGTATTATAATCCAGCAAAAAAGAATGGTTTATTGTTCCCCTAAGATGCTTTTCTCCTGCGAGGTGATGCAACCCTGCTCAACCATCATAAGGTAGTAAAAATAGGAAACAAACTGCCTGTCACATGGCACATGGTTAAAAATTGTCCGTAAGTAGATGACTGTTAACTGAGGGAAACGGACACCTGAGGGCAATAGCAAATGTGTGAACTCCCAGTGGTAAAATTCAAATGGGGAAAGCTTAATACAGCCGTACAAAAGAAAATGAATCTATTACAACAACAAAAATATCTGATGGCAATGTATTCAAGGCACTAACACGCTCTTGGGATTTGGAAGACATTCAGAATCCACTTGTGCTTTTCATTCTCATAGAGGATATCATCCATAACTCTTGTACACGCTTCAGCACTCTAACATATCCAAAAGCATTTGTTATTCTCTGCATAATTCCTGATTTATCGTGACCTTGGTGAGTTATCAGGCTGTGTCACTGGTAGGGTGAGATTGCCCTGCCACTTGTGACACTGACGTATCCTTGATAGTGTATTCACTGACAGGTCCAGTGCAGATCAGACGAGACTGCCTTTCATTACCTGTGTGCACTAGAGCTGCCATAGTGATTGTGCACCAAGGGCTGGTGATTTAGTGATTCAGTCTAAATTGAGCGGGCACTAATTTTGGCTCCTAAACTTGCTTGTGAAGGTAAATATTTCTAACCAACTTTAATGCACTCACCCACTGTGGACATTAATTAAGCTTGTTAACTGTTTGATGAGGAGCAACTAATGTGGAACGTTCACATTTACTCGGAATTTACTTCATTTCCACAATGCGTTCATTGGTCTCTTTTAAAGCTGGTGTTAAGGCACCAGAGGGAGCCAGCTGAGTTCCACTGGTGAAGAAAGCAACAGGTAGTCACAAAAGGAAGAGTCTTTCAGTGAACTCTGCAGCATGGATGATAAATTAAGTCTATTCATGGAATCAGAGGAGCTGGAGGTCAACCCGCAGAAGTCCAAAGTTACAGGAAATGAACTTTCAGGTCTTGGTGTTACTTGATGCACTTTGAGTATCAGTTAACTGGATTTCAGCGAGAAGCAATGTGTATATAGAGGCTATCACTCAACAGAAATGTAATCTCAGATCAGTATCAGTTCCCGGAACCAGAACTGGAAACTCAAAGTTAAATCCTGATGCGCTCTTCTGCACACCCTTCCAAATGCAGTGGGTTTAACTCCCACTTGATTGCCTCCCATGTCTGCTGGACCCTCTCCTTGGTGGTGAGTGTTACGTGTTTGGACTTTTGATCTTGGGTTCACCATTCCACAGGTGAGTGCGCCTTTACTTCCCCAACATCTGGGTGGTTTGCAGTAAGCCCAGCAATTGAGCAGAAAACCCTCATTACCTGTTCTTCAGCTTACTGATTATATCACGTTCCCTCGTGTGATCCTCCTGGGGCTCACGAAACCTTGCCTTAGACTATAAACTACCAAACAGATTTATTAAACACTAAATGGATAAGTGAACAGAAGAGATGAGGCACACTATAGTTTTACAGTGGCTCTGTGGTTTTGGTACAAAAAAAACCACAAACAGTTGCATCTGCTGTTTGGTCTACATTTCAATGCTATCTGGGTGAGGCACAAAGTCTTGGAATATTAACCTATCTTTATTCCTGATGTGACAACCGATCTGCATTCCCGTTATGGGGAGCCACGATGATGTTGGATGACCATGATGTACCCTTGCAGGGTGATACTCCCCTGCAACAGTGGTTCAGACTCGTGAAGCTCCCTTGGTTAGTTGTCTCTTCTAATAAATCACGTGGGGAGATCTTGGCTCCCTTGCATGCCCTCAAGTGGCCTGGTGTCACTGTGGCAGCAAAGACCCCCTCACCCTGGGAGCTGACCCTACCCGTCCTATTGGTTGTCACCGCTATTTCAGTCTGGCTCGTTTCCACAACCTTTGCCTGACTCCAAGCATCCACCCAAGGTTTGTCTCCCTAAATCATGCCAGTCACAAAATCCCATTCAAAGGGTTCCCCATACAGGACGGCATAGACACACCTCCCTCCAACCTGTAAAGGGTATTTCTCCGTTCCCTCACACCATCCACAATTATCTGAAGGACGTTGTCTCCGACACAGGTCTTTCAATGCTGTTCCATCAGACCCCAGTTTGTCCATTCCACTGCTGGTTGAACCACTGAGCAATATTTCTAGTAAATGTGTACCTAATAAGGGGGTTAATGGATGATTCAGCACCATTATTTGATTGCTAGGTTGTATGTTAGTTGCAATTCATCTGAGCTCCATGAATATGCTATGAGAAAGCTTGTGTGCTCCTGTGAATGTGTTAACGAAAACAGAAACAAAATTAATTCTCACTAATGGACAATTAGTGTGCTAGGGCAATTAAACCCCTTGGAGTAATTTTGGCTCCCTGGAGCTGATGTTAAATTGAGGACAAAGGTATGTTATTATAGGGCTATTACAATTTCATTACATGAAATTGTATTTTAATATTCTTTGTTTGAGATTCAAAGTTGTACTTGCTCCTCCTAAGAGGAGCAGATGACTTTGCTCTTCACCACTGGGGGGTTTCCTCACGTCATGTCTGGGTCTCCTGTAGACTAACTGATAGAGATTGATTGCTGTGATTAGTCAACAACTCCATTATCATTGTATTACGTGACTACCAGGATGGTAGAAGGCAAACTTAATGGACCTTGGACTTTTTTCGTCTAGCAATCCCTGAGCTTCAAATCCACCGTCTGACACACTCTTCTTCCTCCTTGCATCCTGAGTGTGTTGAAGTCCAGACTCATAGCACCAACTCCTAATCGACCTCGTCCTTCTCCAGGACCCCGAGACTATGGGACTCTTTACCACTCTCAGTCTTTGCTTCTGCCGACAATCTACAGGCTTTTAAAAACTAAGCTTGGTGTCACCTGATCACTTCACCTTGATCAAGCTCATCTTCTCTCCAACTCTTCTCAGCGTTGGTGGTGTTGATTACTGCAAAGAAAGCACTTGCATTTCATTAAACACTTTATCTGTTTTTTAGGAGCTTCATGTCTAATGAATTAGTTTTTGAAGCACATTCACTGTCATGTTGGTACACACGGCAGCCAATTTGCACATAAGGTCCCATAAACAGCGAATGCCTATGAATGACAAGTTTATCTGTCTGTGGTATGTGTTGGTTAAAGAAGGAATGTTTCCCAAGATACTAGTGAGGTTCCATGAGGGAGCATTAACTGGTAAAATTCACATCTGAATCCACAAACAAACATACTCAAATTACAAAAACAGCAGCTATTACTTTCGAGAACTTTCTTCCCTCAACATGTTGTGTATAAGAATCGAAGATGGCAGCAGACATAGAAAGATCATCCACATTTTCAACATATTTTGAGGACAGTTGTTAAAGGTACAAACTAGTTCTAAAAATACTTCCTTTTATGTGAGGTAGTTCTCCCCCTTCCTTCTGAAAGGACAGCTCATCTCTCATGACTAGGCTCTCACACTGAAATAATGGGCTGTAATTTGCTGAAGCAGGGCATCTAATGGCATCTGCACAAGGACTGAGAAGGAAGTGTAAATTAGAGTGGGTGAATTCAATATCAAATCAGGTACAGAAAGAGAAATAAAGAGACAAAGGAAAAGTAAAAAAAAATAAAAATTTTAAATTTTTTAAAATCTCCAACAATTAAAGCCTGAAGGAATGAAACTCCACACTTGTAATAGTTAGTTTTCAGTGCCAGAGAGGTTGACTGGCAGTAATTAACACTTACCACATCATTAAAAGGGTACTTAGACTGGAATGACAAGATTTAAATTTCTGTGACGAGTTTAGTTTGTACCTACCATGCAAGTACAGGAACTTCACTAGGACTTATCTAGGATTGCAACGGGATCTTGATAAATTGGGCCAGTGGGCCGATGAATGGCAGATGGAGTTTAATTTAGATAAATGTGAGGTGATGCATTTTGGTAGATCGAATCGGGCCAGGACCTACTCCGTTAATGGTAGGGCATTGGGGAGAGTTATAGAACAAAGAGATCTAGGAGTACAGGTTCATAGCTCCTTGAAAGTGGAGTCACAGGTGGATAGGGTGGTGAAGAAGGCATTCGGCATGCTTGGTTTCATTGGTCAGAACATTGAATGCAGGAGTTGGGATGTCTTGTTGAAGTTGTACAGGGCATTGGTGAGGCCACACTTGGAACACTGTGTACAGTTCTGGTCACCCTATTATAGAAAGGATATTATTAAACTAGAAAGAGTGCAGAAAAGATTTACTAGGATGCTACCGGGACTTGATGGTTTGACTTATAGGGAGAGGTTAGATCGACTGGGACTTTTTTCCCTGGAGAGTAGGAGGTTAAGGGGTGATCTTATAGAAGTCTATAAAATAATGAGGGGCATAGATAAGGTAGATAGTCAAAATCTTTTCCCAAAGGTAGGGGAGTCTATAACGAGGGGGCATAGATTTAAGGTGAGAGGGGAGAGATACAAAAGGGTCCAGAGGGGCAATTTTTTCACTCAAAGGGTGGTGAGTGTCTGGAACGAGCTGCCAGAGGCAGTAGTAGAGGCGGGTACAATTTTGTCTTTTAAAAAGCATTTGGACAGTTACATGGGTAAGATGGGTATAGAGGGATATGGGCCAAGTGCAGGCAATTGGGACTAGCTTAGTGGTATAAACTGGGCGACATGGACATGTTGGGCCGAAGGGCCTGTTTCCATGTTGTAACTTCTATGATTCTATGATTCTATGTGTATCACTGTTGATTGATCATTCCACTGTGCCAGTCTAGTTTTCCCTTTATCAATAATTAAGTTCATTTTATGAAGCTGAAACATGTTAATTACATGGGTTATTATCTTGATTTATCTAACTTCTATTACCAAACACAGAATAATGAGGATGTATGTTTGAATAATTGATGCATCCATGTGAATATTAAGATGCTAGTGGAGACAGCATTTCACAATAATATAATTTTAATTGTTGAAATCACATCTCATTATGAGTTTGACTTTAAATTCTTTGGCACAAAGCCTTTCATCCGGTGTAAAAAGTTCTTATAGAGAGTTAAGGTTGCCAACTCTCCAGGATTGCCCTGGAGTCTCCAGGAATTAAAGATTAATCTCCAGGATACTGCTGCGAGCAACACCCTGGAGAGAATTCATAGGGGCATTAAAAAAAAATTGTGTTTTTTTTAATTTTCTTTGAACACGTTTGTTCATATGATCTAAAATATGTTATTAAATATACAATTTATAAAAGGGTGTTTGACTGACAGTCAAGAATTATCCAATTGGGTAATGAAGAGTCTATTCACTTTCCAATTGGCCTGGCTGCAAACACATGAGGAAGAAAGGAACAGAAAGATATGCAGATAGGATTAGATGAAGTAGGGTGGGAGGAGACTCATGTGGAGCATAAACACTGGCATAGACCTGTTGGGCCGAATGGCCTGTTTCTGTGCTGTAAATTCTGTGTAATTCTATGTAAGTATGGGCGCATTGGGTGACAAATAGCAGGATTGTGGGGGCGGGGCAGTTAGAAGCAGGAGGTCATGTGATAACGTCTCCAGGAATATGTCCAACAGAGTTGACAATCCTATAGAGAGGCAACTTGTCGGCTTTGTTTAGAACTGGACTCTTGACTTTTCAAAGCTCTGCCCCGTAGGCCCAATGCCACACGCGCATCCTGATTCACGGCGCACCGACATTCCCAACCATTATTTCAGCAGCGAAAATGAGCGTCATTTCAATGGCGTGTTTCTGTAAATCCCTGACTGCAGACGAGGGACCACCCAAAGTGTTCTGCTTACCCTTTCACATGGACGCATCGGGGAGCCTGGGGCCTGAGCAGCGCAGGCAGGCCCCTTATATGTAGGTAGATGTTTTGATGGGAGATATTTTGTTTGCTGCAGTTCCAGGACAATTCCTATTGCTTTTTGCCCCATGCAATGTTTTTTTTTCTATTGGGATCTCTGCCATTTTTGCATTTTGGGAATTTTTTTTGCTGCCAATGCTTCCTTTAAACATCTTTGGTTGTCACAAGCAATTAAAAAAGACTGTAGAAAATGTTGAGCAGCGATACCCCTTGTTGGGTTCTGAACATGTTGGATGCTTCAGGTGAGAAAGAGGAATTCATGGGGGGGGGGGCGGGGGGCATCAAATGCAGATGCATTGACGTGAAGTGATCGGTCGACACCTGTCACTACTTCAAGACTCACACTTACAGATCCTTTGACAAATATCCTGAACCTGTCAGAAGAGACCTCTCTTCATTGCCTCCACTTCACAAAACAGACTGTCATGCAGTTTTGAACTATCTTCTTCAGGATGACCTGCAGACAACATCTGCAACAACAGTAACAGGTCTTAGCTGTGGCTCAGTGGGTAGCATTCTTGCCTCTGAGTCAGAAAGTTGTGGGTTCAACTCCCACTCAAGAGCCTTGAGCAACAATATCTAGGCTAACACTCCAGTGCAGTGCTGAGGGAGTGCTGCACTGTCAGAGGTGCTGTCCTTCAGATGAGATATTAAACAACACCTGCCCTCTCAGGTGGACGTAAAAGATCCCATGGCACAGTTTCAAAAAATAATGGGGAAGTTCTCCTCTGTATCCTGGTCAATATTTATCCCTCAACCAACATCACTAAAAACCAGGTTATCTGGTCATTATCTCATTGCTGTTTGCAGGATCTTGCTGTGTGCAAATTGGCTACTGTGTTTCCTACATTACAACAGTTATTACTCTTTAAAAGTACTTAATTGGCTGTGAAATGCTTAGGGGCGTCTAAGGTTGTGAAAGGCACTACATGAATGTAAGTCCTTTTAGGTAGCTCTTCCTGTAGAAGTGAAACTTGTCACAGCATGAAGTCTTCATTCTACAAGATCCTTCCAAGCCACCACGAGGTACATCTGTCTCGTCAATCAGTCTGCAATGCACAACTATATCAAGCAAGTGACAGACAGTAGCTTACATTTTCTGCTGTGGTTAAGCCAGCCCCTTGGGGTGACTTGACTGGATGGAGGCGAAAACTTTTTTGGGAGCCGTTTGGCTTCCCGTTCGCCCTCACCACTTCTGACATTTTCTACAAAGAGAGATGTCAGGGATATAATGTGTCTGCCAAATATAGGCAAACTTATTATAATTACTCACAAATGTTGGGAATACATTATACAACATGTATGCTATAATTTTCACCTTAGCAACGCTGGGCGCAAGGGACACCTCTGCATCCCTGGCATCCAGCATCACCATGGACGATGGTGAGGAGGGGATGTAAATCCTCCAAAGGGGGTTAAATTAGTCACAGCTGTTTACGTGAAAATTTATCTTTCATGTTGGGTAACAAAGGGGCCAGAAATTGCGCTGAGTGGCGAACGGACGTCGCCCGCCATTTGTAATTAACTAACTCACTCACAAACTTTTCGTGGGCATCTGGGCGCCAACTTGCTTTAATTGAGAGATGCAAGAAGGGCAGCGGTCGATCCCAGGCTTCTCTGAGCTGTGAGAGTGGGGAAAGGATCCCTCTGTTCCCTCACCAATCAGCTTGAAGCAAGTCACGCTGTGAGAACCAGGAAGTGAAGCTCATTCACAAACCACGCAGACTAAGACCAGGAAGTGTCAGATAAGATTAGTCAATGTATTAACATTAGATAGAGAAAGTGAAATAAAGGGTATCATTTTAGCACCCGCTATCGGGTGCGTTCCTGGCGGGGAGGCTCCGAAAATCGGGGAATCCCGGAGCGGGACCGGAGCCCGGCTCCAAACCGCCCATTTTCGGGTTCCCCACTGACGCGCCGGCGTGCGCACGCAGCCACTGCTGGTGGGAATCCCGCAGGCAATTAAAGCCAGCGGGATGCCACTTGAAAGTATTTATGTTGCTTGTTCAGGTCGTTTACAGACCTGATTGAGCTGTTTTATTAGGAGGGGTGGGATTTTACACTGAATTGAGACTGTTTCCCATACTGGGGGAAACACTCCCAGTTCAAACGGAGGTGTTGCAGCCAGCAGCCTGTGGCAGCTCCAAAGGTGCATTCGACAGGAGGCCACTCCATCACATTGGACAAAGTTTGGCCTCCACCACCCTCCTCCTAACAAGAAAATTCACCGACCTGGAACCGCAATCCCGGTGTGAGGACGCACTTACCTACTTTGCGGACCCCCTCAGATGTACATCTTGCGAATGGGGGCCGCCGTATCTGCACTCATGACCTCCTCGGAGGGCGAACAGCATCACCAGCCTCACCATCCACGCCGTCCACCTCTGACACGTGGAGCTCCACAACAGAGTGCTGTGACACATCCACCTGTACAGCAGGAGGGAGGGCAACCGCAGAGAGAGATGCATCGCAGAGGGCACTACCCTCGCCACAGGGTCCACAGACTGAGGCTCAGCTTCCTGGACCTCTCTGAGCAGCAGTGCACATGGAGGCTCAGAGTCACTCGACATGTAGTCGTGGACATCTGCAGCCTCCTTCATGCCGAGCTGCTCCTGGCTGGCCCGAGCACCATCCTCTTACCTGTCGCTCTCAAATTCACCACTGCCCTCAACAACTTCTCCTCCGCATCCTTCCAGGGTGCCACCGGGGACATCGCCGACGTCTCTCAGCCGTCTGCACAAAAGAGCCCTGCAAATACACCTACACCCACTCTGCAGTGACACAATGGGTGGCATCAGTTGTGGGTCTTCATAGTGATCCTCAGGAAAGGGCATTATTGCACAAACCAGACAAGATTCGCAAAGACGTGGCAGTAGTGGTGCCAATATAATATGTAATGTGAGTTGGTCAGAAATTCAATACAAGTAAAAACCATGACAAACCCTCAAACACCCTTGTGCATCCCCTTCATGCTCACGACACGTTTGCCTTACGCTGCCTACTGCACATATGTGATGCATGCCCTGTGGCTGCAGCACAGGTAGTGGCAGGTTGAGTGAGGCTGACTGTGAAAGAGATGCACGAGAGGGTGAGTATGAGATAGAGCCATGAGATTGTATGAGGATTGGGTTGAGTGGTAGTGGCGGGATGAGTACTGGCGAGGTGAGTAAGTTCAGGTAAGATGAGGATGAGGTTTGAGTGGGTATGAGGGGTGATGTGACAGAGTAGTGTTGGCAGTGCAGAAGGAGGTGTGGGGTGGGGGCGGTGATGTGGCAGATGGAGTGTAGGGGAATGAGTAAGTGTACTCACTTTGGCCGACCTACTGAGGTCATTGCAGCGCCTCCTGCACTGTATGCAGGTGGGCGATATGTTGGTGGTGCTGGTGACCTCCTCTGCCACCTCGAGCCAGGCCTTCCTGGTGGTAGAGGCAGGCCGCTTCCTCCCGCCCGCCGGGGGGATGACCTCTGTCCTCCCCCTCCTCCTCACCCCATCTAATGATACCTGGAGTGAGGCATCATTAAACTGGGAGCAGCCTTCCCCCTGGGCTGCTCCATGCTGTGATTTTTTCTATTTGTTGCAGCATCTGTCAGTGGAGGACTGCCCCTTTAAATAGAGCTCCTCCAGCTGACAGATCTTACTGCGCATGCGCAGCCCGCCCGACGCGCAGATCAGCAGTGGGGAACCCGGAAGACAAGGTAAGTGGATCCAATTGGGCTGCGATCGCATGGGGGACTGACTAATTTCACCAGGCACGTTACCCACGCGCCCAATAGCCCCCTCGCCGCGAACCCGCAGCCCTGCTAACATCGAGCCCAAAGAGAGGGTACGATTAAAAGACTGAGGTAAAAGAGACAGAATGAAAAAGTACAAAAATAAAAATTTTGAATTTTAAATTAACATTTTTCTTAAATGTGCAAAAACTATTTAAATTGGGAATAATGCAACTCCACATTTTTAAAAGTTAATATTCAGTGCCAGAGAGGTTGTTTGTCAGTCATTAATACTTATCACATCATTAAAAGTTAGGTTTGACTTGATATAACTCAGCGTATCTTTTTTCTGGCGCGATTAGTTAGTTTCCAGCTGGGCAGGAGAGCAAGTTCATGCTGGTCCATTGATTCCAGCCTGCGATATCTCTTTAATGCAAAACTATCAGATCAGCAGGTAATCAGGAAGAGCAAGTTCCAGATTTCCGCGTTTGACTGCGTGTGTGCGCTCTTTGATTTGCCCTGAAATAACAGTGAGCCCTGTTAGCCTTGCCGTTATTTTACAAGCAATTACCACGCCAATGAATTCAGATCCTTCACTTATTTTATATCTTTACCCATCCATTCCATACTGTATTTCGCTCCCCTCCCACCCTTATCAAAATTAAATGCTCTGTTCAAACAAGCTTCTCAAACCGAATTCCTTCTCATTCCCTCGTTCTGTACTTCTCTTCCCCCCATTACCAAGATCAATAATGTTTATTTAAATAAGCTTCTCACAACTGAATTCCCTCTAATTTGCAGCTATTGGATATAAAGTTTCATGATTTGAATGGAATACACTTGCTTTTTATTTCTGAAAGAAATCAAGGAAATATACATGGCCCTGAAATTCCGCAGAGTTCCTCCCACTCTCCCGCAATAACTCAATCTTCAGGGGAAACGGCATAAATGGCTGGAAGTAACCAGTTATGCGGTTTCTTTGGGGGTTCCATTGGCCTCCCACTGGTGTTACAAGAGGCGACCAACAAAATTTAGGGCCCGTGTTCATTCGCATCTGAAGATTGTAAAACGTGACCTTTTGTTTATGCCTCATTACCAGATCCTAAATACATCTATCAACTTCAGATCAGCTTTGTGACTGGGTCCAAGTCAAGGACAAGAAGTAAGGGATGTGGAAGGAGTCTGTATTTGTTACTTATTTCCTCGTTAATGCAGAGGAGAAAAGGAAGGTTATGAGGGCCAATATGGTCCTGATGCAGTGCAGACATCTATTTTTGGTATATCGTGAGCCAAGTCCAATTTCTGAATGAAATAAAGATTTGTTTTTCCAATTTACTTTATCAGTAGCTTTTTTTCAGCACGAGGGGCAAAACAACAGCAGCAGCTTAGGTTTCTATAGTGCTCCTCACACAGAAAATGATGTCTCAGGGTACTTTACATGGTTGATGGGAGGAAAAGGGGCCACAGCAAAGCGTTTGTTCATGAGAGCCCATGTTTTGAATGTATGAGGTGAATTCAACGAGGCTGCATTCCGATCAAGGAACCACGTTCAAAGGGAGTGAGGCCAGAGACAGGGTTACAACACTGTTGTTCTAATCCACTGCACCTTGCTTCTTTTGAGTGTGGTGCCTAATTGGAAGTGAATTTATCTTTGCGTGTTTCAAGACTGTTTCGACTGTTTTGAGAGCACATGATTTTGATAATGACTTGAGAGCACATTTTAAGAGTGTTTTGTGAGTGTGGGTTCGAATTTTCATGGCGTTCTCCCTCTGTAACTTCAGTGTAACATTGCCGGAAACCTTGCAGCAACGGTGTGAACAGCAGTTTACGCAATTTCTCCTGGGTTTCCACCAATCTCCTGTCGAATTTACAGTAGGAGATTGGAAGAATCCTCATGGAAAATCCAGATGCACAAAGAACATGATTTTCAAATGTTTTGAGAGCACGTTTTAAGAATATTATGAAAGGATTTTCAGTGTGTTTTGAAAGTACATGTTTTGGGAGTGCTTTAATAGTGCATGAATTGAGACTGTGAATTTTAGAGTGCATATTTTGGGAGCGTATGTTTTGAGGGTGCACTTCTGTGGAGGCAGCATGGTCCTTATCAGCTTGGCTACTCTACTCTTCAAACACATTTTCCTTCTTCAAGCACTTGACCCTGTTCCACCTCCTGGTCTCTCCTTTAAAATCTTCATTGTCTACCAGCCAACAACTCCCCCCCCACCACCCAAGTTTCTCCTCAAGATACCCTCTTTCAGTTTCTGCACTGTGTGACTCCACAGCTCCCACTCCCATCTTTCCTCTGAATTCACCACGCTTCTTCCCTCCATATGAAATCCCCTATTCATATTCATGACCATCCTTTTAACCTCGTCTGTTGCCGTAGTCTCTCTCTTCCTGTGGTCTTGGTCATCTTGGACTACTTTCTTGTATCTCTTACCACTCACATCCATTTACTCTCTATCAACCTCAATTCTTTTGCATCCACCTTTGCAAATAAGGTCTTCCCCAAGTTACTTACGACTGCACTCTCCAAACACCAATGTCTAGCCTTTAGCCTTCCATTCACCACAATACCTCTGCAGGTATTGATTTCCTCACCTGCAACTTTGATACTTTTGTCCCCAGCAAAACTTTCAGTCTCCCATCTCGGTTGCTCCCCCTCGTATGGCCCTATATTCATTCCTTCAAGTCTAAAGGGTGCTGAACTGAGCGCATCTGGTAGACAACTGGCTGCACCCCATCAAATTCGGCCAAACCTTGCTCTCCTGTGCCAAATCTACCCACTACTCTAGAATCATCCTGGAGAGCAAAAATAACCATCAGCTTCTTTCTCCACGATCAATCACCTCTTTAATCTTCTCCCCCTGCCTCCTCCACCTTCTCCTCCAACAAAAAGTGTGATGAGCTCATGAACTTCTTTGTTACCAGGATAGCAACCAAATGCTCAGCTGCCTCTGCTGCTTCCCCCTTTATCTTGCCTACCAAGCCAAACCTCCTGCCAGGGCCGCCCTTCACCATAGCCCTGCACCTTCATCTCTCTCTAGTTTTTCTCTTATCTCCCCCACGCCCTCTCTAAAAGACCCACCTCCTGCTCCCTTGATCTTAATCCCACCAAACTGCTGACCTCCCAACTTTCTTTCCTGACCCTTATTCATGTTGACATTTGAAATGGTTCCATTTCACCAGGCACTTTCAATACTTCCGTCATCACCCGCTTCCTCAAAATAACTACCTTGACCCTCTATCCTTGAAAACATCCTTGTGCCATCTCCAAGCCTCCTTTTCTCTCCAAAGTCCTTCAATATGTTGTCTCCTCCCAGATCCATGCCCATGTCTCCTACAACTCCCTATTTGAATCCCTCCAATTAGGTTACTGCCCCTCTCACAATGCTGAAACAGCCCTATCCAAAGCCATGAATAACATTCTCTGTTATTGTGACAATGATACATTAATCGTCCTCGTCCTCGTCCTCCACCTTCTTTGACAGAACATCTCCACCAAAGGTATCTCTTCCCACCCTACACCATCACCTCCAGAGTTCCTCAAGGGTTCATCTTTGGCTGACTCTTTTTCCACATCTACATGCTATCCATTGGCAACTTCACCCTACAGACATGGGGTCAGCTTCCACATATATGCTGATGACACCCAGCGTAGAGCTGGTCTTTAGCTCCTGCCTCCATCGACCCCTCCACTGCCTCTATCTTGTCAGATTGCCTGACATCCAGTCCTAGATGAGCCACAATTTCCCCCAACTAAAAATTACGAAGACTGAAATTATTGACTCCAGCCTCTGCCATAAACTCCATCCCTCACCCCCAACTCCATCTCCCTTCCTGGCCACTGTCTCAGGCACAACCAGACTATTCACAATCTCTACGTCCAATTTAACCCCAAGCTGAGCATCCACACTCATATCCTCTCCATGTCAAAGACTGCCTACTTCCACCTCCATAACATCAGCCACCTCCACCTTAATCTTAGCCTATCAGCTGCAGAAACCTTCACCCATGTCTTTGTCACCTACAGACCTGAATATTCTGATGCTGTGGCCGGTCTCTCATTACCCACCCTCTGTAAACTTCAATTCATCCAGAATTCTGCTGCCTGTACAAAGTCCGGGTCATCTATCACCCTTCTCATCACTGACCTACATTGGCTCCCATTCCCCCAAAGCCTCCAATTTAAAATTCTCATACATGCATTTAAATCCCTCCATAGCCTTGCCCTTCCTGATCTCTGTAATCTCCTCCAGTGCAATGGGTCGGATTTTGGTCTGAGCGGTGGACGGACGGTAGACTTACGCTTGCCCGTAAACTTTTCATGGGCTTTCACTGAATCCAGTGCAGCACCCTCTCTTGGGCATCAGGGACCTGTATGAACCGGGCAAGCAACTGTCTATCCCCTTAACCAATCAGATTGAAGCATGTTAATAAGCCATGAGGAGTCAGAACTAGGAAGTGTAAGTTAGAATAGTGAATTCAATGTAAAATCAGTTACAGAAAGCGAAATAAAGAGGGAGTAAAAAAATATTGAATTAAGAGTTATGTTCTTAGAAAGAAAAAGTAAAAAAATAAAAAGTAAAACTTTTTTTTTAAATGTCCAACAAGAATTAAAAGCTGAAGGAATGAGACTCCACACTTGTTAAAGTTAATTTTCAGTGCCAGGTTGTTTGGCAGTCATTAAGACTTACCACGCCGTTAACTTAGACTTAAAAAAACTTGACATACCTTTTTCTGGCAAAATTACTTCATATCCATCAGGGCAGTGCAGGAACTTCACACCGTTCTATTCATCTGAATGGTGAGTCAGCCGCCGAGATCTTCTTCCCGCAAAGTTTACAGAGGAGCAGGGCATCAGGTACAGCAACTTGCGGATTTCCGCGTTTAACTGCGCATGTGCGTTCATCGGAAGTTGCTGTACGATTTGCACTGAAATAACGGTGAGCGCAGTTCGGCTCACCGTTATTTTCAGAGTAAAATCAGGCCATTATACTTATTCATTTTGTTGTTGATGATGGCCTTCTATGGAAGAGAAAAGCACATCTTCCCCACTACATTAAATTCATTACCCTAATGAAGGCTTGAAGCCACAGAGGGAACATTTCTTGCCATGCATTCATCTCTGCCCATGAGTTGGAAAATGAAAAGTAGCGCAGCATGTAAAGTAAGTTCTCCAGAGCCTCCTTATGGAATAATCTAGTGATGATAATCAACAAGAAAACTGTTTACTTTGAAGAATGGACTGTTAGACTGATATATATGTGTATGTATTGTAAATGCACAATGTTCATTTGAACATCTTTGGGAGGCTTTTCAGTTTCCTCTTAAAGGGGATACAATAGAAACATAGGAATAGGAACATAGGAATAGAGGAACAGGAGTAGGCCATTCAGCCCCTCGAGCCTGTTCCGCCACTCAGTTAGATCATGGCTGATCTGTATCTTAACTCCATCCACCCTCCTTCATTTCGTAACACTTACTACTCTTACTTAACAAAGATCTATCAATCTCAGTTTTGAAATTTTCAATTGACCCCCAGCCTCAACAGCTTCTTGGGGGAGAGAGTTCCAGATTTCCACTACCCTTTGTGTATATACTATTATATCATTATATCATCTTAATTTCTATTAATTATATTACATTATATTAATTATATTATATTATTCTAAAGTATAATGAGCAGGAGAGACCTTTGCTGAGAGAGTGGGAGTAGGAGGCAGCGTCATTAGTTTCCGAAGGTGCACAGAGGCCCGGATTCTGGTCTCCCCGGTGCTCCATTTCCTAGCAGCAACAGGGTAGTAGTGAGACCAAATGAGAAAAACCTACCGCCGACTTCTCGCCTGAGGCCGGCCAGCTGCCACCTTCCAGCGTGCCTTGATATAGGTATCCAGTGCTCCTGCCGAAAACAGGCAGGAGCCTCATTAGAACAGGCCACAAAGTATTTAGGACCCCAATGCCATTTTGGTGCATTATAGTGTGGTGCCTCGACTCACCAATAGTCATGGGCTGTATGGACCCGATGGTCATTTCATAGCATTACATAGAATTTACAGCACAGAAACAGGCCATTTGGCCCAAATGGTTTATGCTGGTGTTTATGCTCCAATCAAGCCCCCTCACTTCCTGCTTTATCTCACCTTATTTACACATTCTACTATTCCTTTCTCCCTCATGTACGTATCTAGCTTCCCCTTAAAGGCATCCATACTATTCGCCTCAACTACTCCATGTGGTAGCAAGTTCCACATTCTAACCACTCTCTGGGTAAAGAAGTTTCTTCTGAATTCTTCATTGGATTTATTAGTGACTATCTTATTTTTATCACCCCTAGTTTTGGATTCCCCGACAAGCGGGAATGTTTTCTCTACGTCTACCCTATCAAACCCCTTCATAATTTTCAAGGCATCTGTCAGGTCATCTCTCAGCCTTCTCTTTCCTCGAGAAAAGAGCCCCAGCCTGTTCAGTCTTTCCTGATCGTTATTTCTGGTGTTATTTAAAGGGGCACCGACCTGAAATTAGTCAGATCACAAATCTTTTAGGAGATATCTGTGATTGCATTATTCTGTCATTTGTGGCTGGAGAATCATTGTACTTTTGTTTGAAGTTGCTACAACACCTTCAGGAAGCTCAGGGAGATACTGGCTATGAGGAATCATCTTGGTCTCTGCATTCTAGATGTAGGAAGTGCAGAAGTGACGGGGTGGGGGGGGGGGGGGGCAGGGTTTGTGTGGGAAGAGGACCTCGTGGATCTGCAGTTGAAGCTGCAAGAAATTCACAGAATAGTCGGGCAGCCTGCAGATGTCCTTAGCCTACCTCTCAGCTCAGAGTCTCCTATCTGCAGCTCCCTAAGGAGCAGTGTCCAACGAGGCTGTGTTTCGCCAAAGAGGTTTTCACAGACCTATGCAGCCTCTTACAGCAAGACCTGTAACCCACCGCCACAGATGGCACTGCATTGCCTGTGGCAGTGACAGTAACAACAGCCCTCAACTTATTTGCCTCGGGCTCCTTCCAGGCTGCAACAGGGGATATTAGTATGAGTCAGTCTGCAGTCCATACCTGCATTAAGCAGTTGACTTATACCCTGTTTTGTGAAAAATCCAACCAGTTCATTATTCTCCCTATGGACACCGAGAACAAGCAGGAAAAAGCTCTGGGCTTTGCACACGTTGCAGGTTTCCACCAAGTACATGGTGCCATGTGACCATCACGACACCTGCCAATGAACCTGCATGAATCGTAAAAGCTTTCACTTCCTCTTTCAGGCGGATGTAAAAGACCCCATTGCACTATTTTGAAGAAGAGCAGGGGAGTTCTCCCCGGTGTCCTGGTCAATATTTATCCCTCAACCACCATCACAAAAACAGCCAATTTGGTCATTATCACATTGCTGTTTGTGGGACCTTGCTGTGCGCAAATTGGTTGCCACGTTTCCTACATTACAACAGTGACCACACTTCAAAAGTACTTCATTGGCTGTAAAGCGATTTGGGACATTCTGTGGTCATGAAAGGTGTATTAGAAATGCAAGTCTTTTTAATGTTCTTCTGGTGTGTGATCACCATCAGCGATCATGCAGGTATATTCCCACTTTCCTCACAGCTGACATATTCCACCAGTTCTCCATCCCCACCTCCCCCCACCCCAGCCTCAATCCAGTACAACTAGTCAAAGTCTGACTTCTTGAAGACAAGAGCTAGCCCCTCCCTCCTGACTCATAGCACCTCTCCGAAACTCACGCTCACAAGTTGGGAGGTGATACAACCAGAGACAATGGTCTACAACAGCCATCATCGAGATTGGAGTGCTGAGACAATGCTTCTGTTGCCTGGAGTACAGCCTGGAGAAAATATCCTGGGTTGTAATCGTCTACCGCATTATCCACAAGGGGATAACAAATTCGACAGCACCTCCCAAACCCGCGACCTCTACCACCTAGAAGGACAAGAGCAGCAGGTACATGGGAACAACACCACCTGCATGTTCCCCTCCAAGTCACACACCATCCCAACTTGGAAATATATCGCCGTTCCTTCATTGTCGCTGGGTCAAAATTCTGGAACTCCCTACCTAACAGCACTGTGGGAGAACCGTCACCACATGGACTGCAGTGGTTCAAGAAGGTGGCTCATCACCATGTTCTCAAGGGCAATTAGGGATGGGCAATAAATGCCAGCCTCACCAGTGATGCCCACATCCCATGAACGAATAAAAAAAAATGGAGCTTGCACAGCATGAAGACCTTCTGCCACCTGATGAGGAAGACGCTGATGATGGCACAGAAGGGTGAGGATGGCACAGAAGTGAGAGGGCACCAACAGCAGCCTGCTGCCAGATCTCGTTATCAACAGCTAATTAACCAGTGCTTCACCTGAACTAGTCCTGTCATGCTCCCTCCCCCACATTAACAGTCCTGAGCAACATCCAGCCTAGTCCTTCTGAACTCCAATAACCTACTTCCAACTAAAGACCAACAGTGATATCGATGACACCCGACATTGTAGGGTCAGCAACTACTACAGAAAACATCATAGACAAATTAATAATTCCAAACAGTATTACATTTTAATGGCTAGCACTAATGTCATAAAACAAAATTATCAACCTGATGTAAACCCACAGTGCCATTCTTAAATGATTTTTTTGGTCTCTGAAGTCTGTATCTCTGTCCTCTTTAGCAGAACAAGGATCCAAGCTTACCTTCTGGTGAGACATCGCCTGGGTTGTCTTTCCACTAGTGCCTGCTCCTGCTCACTTGTGCTCTGTGAATCATCCTGTGCAGATGTTCACTGAATATCCAGGAGGGGATATAAAAGTAGGCCCAGTATCACAGGAACCATTGTGCACTATGGAATATTTGACCACCTCAGTCTAGAGCTGCTTTCAGATTCACGTTGATGGTGTGCACTGTCAATTCCTGATGTGAAGGTCTTGAGCAGCAGTGGTAACCCTAAAGTAAACTTAAGCCTGGTCGCTTAGTGAATCAAGGTCCCTAGTGTAGTTAACATTCTCTAAATTGAGAACAATTTAAAGGAGTAAACTCCTTAAAGGGAGTGGTAAGTAGTTTTTCTTTCCTTTTTTTTTTCTCTTGACATTGCAGTTGTTGTTAAGCTAACTTAAGGGTTAAGTCATGGCAGGAGATCCCAGGGCCGTGTCATGTTCCTCTTGTGAGATGTGGGAATTCAGGGCTCCTTCCTGTATCCCTGATTCCTTCACCTGCGGGAAGTGTGTCCAGCTGCAGCTATTGTTTGACCGCTTGACGGCTCTGGAGCTGCGGATGGACTCACTTTGGAGCATCCGCGATGCTGAGAAAGTCGTGGATAGCACGTTCAGTGAGTTGGTCACACCGCAGATAAAAATTACTGAGGGAGATAGTGAATGGGTGACCAACAGACAGAGGAAGAGTAGGAAGGCAGTGCAGGGGTCCCCTGCGGTCATCTCCCTCCAAAACAGGTATACCGTTTTGGATACTGTTGGGGGAGATGGCTCACCAGGGGAAGGTGGCAGTGGCCAGGTTCATGGCACCGTGGCTGGCTCTGCTGCACAGGAGGGCAGGAAAAAGAGTGGCAGAGCTATAGTGATAGGGGACTCGATTGTAAGGGGAATAGACAGGCGTTTCTGCGGACGCAACCGAGACTCCAGGATGGTATGTTGCCTCCCTGGTGCAAGGGTCAAGGATGTCTCGGAGCGGCTGCAGGACATTCTGGAGGGGGAGGGTGAACAGCCAGTTGTCGTGGTGCATATAGGCACCAACGATATAGGTAAAAAACAGGATGAGGTCCTACAAGCTGAATTTAGGGAGTTAGGAGTTAAACTAAAGAGTAGGACCTCAAAGGTAGTAATCTCAGGATTGCTACCAGTGCCACGGGCAAGTCAGAGTAGGAATGACAGGATAGCTAAGATGAATACGTGGCTTGAGAGATGGTGCAAGAGGGAGGGATTCAAATTCCTGGGCCATTGGAACCGGTTCTGGGGGAGGTGGGACCAGTACAAATTGGACGGTCTGCATCTGGGCAGGACTGGAACCAATGTCCTAGGGGGAGTGTTTGCCAGTGCTGTTGGGGAGGGTTTAAACTAATGTGGCAGGGGGATGGGAACCGATGCAGGAAGTCAGTGGGAAATAAAATGGTGACAGAAACAAAAGGCAGTAAGGGAGAGTGTACAGAACATGACCGGACAGATGGTCTGAGAAAGCAGGGCAAAGACCAAGGGAAGTCTAGATTAAACTGCATTTATTTCAATGCAAGAAGTCTGATGGGCAAGGCAGATGAACTCAGGGCATGGATGGGTACATGGGACTGGGATGTTATAGCTATTACTGAAACATGGATAAGGGAGGGGCAGGACTGGCAGCTCAATGTTCCAGGGTACAGATGCTATAGGAAAGATAGAGCAGGAGGTAAGAGAGGAGGGGGAGTTGCGTTCTTGATTAGGGAGAACATCACGGCAGTAGTGAGAGGGGATATATCCGAGGGTTCGCCCACTGAGTCTATATGGGTAGAACTGAAAAATAAGAAGGGAGAGATCACTTTGATAGGATTGTACTACAGACCCCCAAATAGTCAACGGGAAATTGAGGAGCAAATATGTAAGGAGATTACAGACAGCTGCAAGAAAAATAGGGTGGTAATAGTAGGGGACTTTAACTTTCCCAACATTGACTGGGACAGCCATAGCATTAGGGGCTTGGATGGAGAGAAATTTGTTGAGTGTATTCAGGAGGAATTTCTCATTCAGTATGTGGATGGCCCGACTAGAGAGGGGGCAAAACTTGACCTCCTCTTGGGAAATAAGGAAGGGCAGGTGACAGAAGTGTTAGTGAGGGATCACTTTGGGACCAGTGATCATAATTCCATTAGTTTTAAGATAGCTATGGAGAAGGATAGGTCTGGCCCAAAAGTTAAAATTCTAAATTGGGGAAAGGCCAATTTTGATGTTATTAGACAGGAACTTTCAGAAGTTGATTGGGAGAGTCTGTTGGCAGGCAAAGGGATGTCTGGTAAGTGGGAGGCTTTCAAAAGTGTGTTAACCAGGGTTCAGGGTAAGCACATTCCTTATAAAGTGAAGGGCAAGGCTGGTAGAAGTAGGGAACCTTGGATGACTCGGGAGATTGAGGCACTAGTCAAAAAGAAGAAGGAGGCATATGACATGCATAGGCAGCTGGGATCAAGTGGATCCCTTGAAGCGTATAGAGATTGTCGGAGTAGAGTTAAGAGAGAAATCAGGAGGGCAAAAAGGGGATATGAGATTGCTTTGGCAGATCAGGCAAAGGTGAATCCAAAGAGCTTCTACAAATACATAAAGGGCAAAAGGGTAACTAGGGAGAGAGTAGGGCCTCTTAAGGATCAACAAGGTCATCTATGTGCGGAACCACAAGAAATGGGTGAGATCCTGAATGAATATTTCACATCGGTATTTACGGTTGAGAAAGGCATGGATATTAGGGAACTTGGGGAAATAAATAGTGATGTCTTGAGGAGTGTACATATTACAGAGAGGGAGGTGCTGGAAGTCTTAACGCGCATCAAGGTAGATAAATCTCCGGGACCTGATGAAATGTATCCCAGGACGTTATGGGAGGTTAGGGAGGAAATTGCGGGTCCCCTAGCAGAGATATTTGAATCATCCACCGCTACAGGTGAGGTGCCTGAAGATTGGAGGGTAGCCTTTGTTTAAGAAGGGTGGCAGGGAAAAGCCTGGGAACTACAGACCAGTGAGCCTGACATCTGTAGTGGGTAAGTTGTTAGAGGGTATTCTGAGGGACAGGATCTACAGGCATTTGGAGAGGCAGGGACTAATTAGGAACAGTCAGCATGGTTTTGTGAGAGGAAAATCATGTCTCACGAATTTGATTGAGTTTTTTGAAGGGGTAACCAAGACGATAGATGAGGGCTGTGCAGTAGACGTGGTCTACATGGACTTCAGCAAAGCATTTGACAAGGTACCGCATGGTAGGTTGTTACATAAGGTTAAATCTCATGGGATCCAAGGTGAGGTAGCCAATTGGATACAAAATTGGCTTGACGACAGAAGACAGAGGGTGGTTGTGGAGGGTTGTTTTTCAAACTGGATGCCTGTGTCCAGCGGTGTGCCTCAGGGATCGGTGCTGGGTCCGCTGTTATTTGTTATTTATATTAATGATTTGGATGAGAATTTAGGAGGCATGGTTAGTAAGTTTGCAGATGACACCAAGATTGGTGGCATTGTGGACAGTGAAGAAGGTTATCTGGGATTGCAACGGGATCTTGATCAATTGGGCCAGTGGGCCGATGAATGGCAGATGGAGTTTAATTTAGATAAATGTGAGGTGATGCATTTTGGTAGATCGAATCGGGCCAGGACCTACTCCGTTAATGGTAGGGCGTTGGGGAGAGTTATAGAACAAAGAGATCTGGGAGTACAGATTCATAGCTCCTTGAAAGTGGAGTCACAGGTGGATAGGGTGGTGAAGAAGGCATTCGACATGCTTGGTTTCATTGGTCAGAACATTGAATGCAGGAGTTGGGATGTCTTGTTGAAGTTGTACAGGGCATTGGTGAGGCCACACTTGGAGTACTGTGTACAGTTCTGGTCACCCTATTATAGAAAGGATATTATTAAACTAGAAAGAGTGCAGAAAAGATTTACTAGGATGCTACCGGGACTTGATGGTTTGACTTACAGGGAGAGGTTAGACAGACTGGGACTTTTTTCCCTGGAGAGTAGGAGGTTAAGGGGTGATCTTATAGAAGTCTATAAAATAATGATGGGCATAGATAAGGTCGACAGTCAAAATCTTTTCCCAAAGGTAGGGGAGTCTATAACGAGGGGGCATAGATTTAAGGTGAGAGGGGAGAGATACAAAAGGGTCCAGAGGGGCAATTTTTTCACTCAAAGGGTGGTGAGTGTCTGGAACGAGCTGCCAGAGGCAGTAGTAGAGGCGGGTACAATTTTGTCTTTTAAAAAGCATTTGGACAGTTACATGGGTAAGATGGGTATAGAGGGATATGGGCCAAGTGCAGGCAATTGGGACTAGCTTAGTGGTATAAACTGGGCGACATGGACATGTTGGGCCGAAGGGCCTGTTTCCATGTTGTAACTTCTATGATTCTATGAAAACCAGGTGTTCTCAGCAGCCGGCCCCAGTGGATCCAGCAAGTTTACCTTTTGGTTGCTCTCAGTAACACAAGGCACACACGTTGAAAACTGGTCGGGCTAGCCATCGGTAACACTAATAAAGCTTATATCTAACCCTATAATCTGTAATCCCCAACTCATTTTTGAAGGAGTTAATCAAGCCAGAGTCCAATAATATTGCTGGGGATTTCTTTCCTAACATTTTTGTTAGGTAAGAGTATCAAATGATAAGGAGCTAAGGTAGAGATCAGCTATGATCTAATTGAATGGCGGAGCAAGTTCAAGGGGCCGAATGGCCTCCTCCTGTTCCTATGTTCTACCTATCCACAACGATGTCAGGAAAAAAATTCTGAGCTCCGGTTTTGCTTGCAGTTTTAAATGAGTTGCAGATCATGGCAATCAGATTCAAAGTTGACAGCTAGTGAATAGACTGCCCTGATACTTGTACCATATGTCTTGGAGATAAGTTTCACAAAGTTCAAGGTATTAGATGAGAAGATAAGTGGAGGGAAATGTGGAAATTGTTGCATATGACTTTGTAAGCACTTTTCTGTGCTAAAAGTCTTAAATCTAACCAGTTAACAACTTTCTTCATCTGTTCTCTTATCTGTTTTCTTTTCTTGCCCTCCTCTCCCTCCTACCTTCATGTTCAACATAGACATTCAAAGCAATCTGTTGTGAGGACCAACAGGCTTCGGATAGCAGTGATTTCTCATGGCTACAGTAACAGTAATGGTGAAGTTACAAAATACCAATATTGAGCTCCTGTGAAGAAATGGGCAGTTTTCAACATGTGCCAAAGCCTTGTCCAACAATCCGTTTCTCACACCAGCCAGTTTGTTAAGAGCTTTCTAATTCCTAAAGGGGGCTACATCAAAATATACCCAATATCATATGGTAACTAGCTTGCCAGTTAGTTATATTTGGATCAGGATTTCTACAAATGAAGGGATGAGATTGGCCAATTTGCATATGTTTGTACCGCAACCATTTTAATTATTCATTCAGCAACACAAAAGAAGCAGAAAATGCTTTAACAAAACATGCATTTCACACAAAAGTGACTGGGCTTCTAAACCAGCAATATAGCAATGGATTCACTAAACTCATTGTGCTTAACATTGGAAGCTGAATAAACAGAATTAGGATTTTGCATGGCTGAATTATTTTTGCATTCCAATACTGTACTATGGAAGGTTCATACCTCATTTATGGTTAGACCCACAGATGGAGCTTATTCCTGAGCATTTAAAGGCCCTGCCTACTTGTGGGAATATTTTCTTTGGTTTCGATATGTTGGTAAGATAATAGTCACCATATGAAGATTTCTTCAGTTTTCTGTTTCTACCAAAATCATGCAACGGTTCTAAAAGAATGTATTTACGACTTAACTAGAAATGGTCATAAGAGGAAATCTTCCCATTGTATGTGGATGTTATTAACCCATATGAGTAGATTCACCTATCCTGCTCTCCCAGCGGGAAGCCATGCTCGAAAGGAGTGCAGGACATACAATAAGTACTGAAATCTCATAGTCAGTGCTCCCTTTGAACAAGCCTCCTCACTGGGAGCATGGGTTTGGAGAATTTACCTCATTGTGATAAGAGGAAGTCTCCCCCTTGTGTTTAGATTTTACTAACGCATATTGACCATAGGGGATCTCCCATTGTGTTTGGACATTACGAACACATAGGGGCCGATAATCTGAGTTCAAGCACCTGAGGCATTTTAGTGCTTCAGGTGTGGGGGCCCCTTATTGTCAGGTGGTGGGGTCTACTACATGGCCAATAAGAGTGGCTAATGCTGGGGTATGGTTCCACATGCATCCACAACCCTCTAGTAACTCACTTAAATGACCATATTGAGACTAGGCAGTGTGTCAGCAGGCTATTTCATCATGGGAGTCTCAGAGCTTTGCCTGATCCTATCTACACCTATGTACTTTTGAACATAGCGCCAGAAATGGGAACTCTGGTTCATCTTTCACTCCCTAGCCAGAGGCGCAAGTGCATTCTGACTGGTATCATCTAACTTACCACAGACCGTGGATCAAACTCAGATTCCCTCCTTTCTGTATGTCTTACTACCACACTATATGGTCCATTTATCCAACGAGCCATCAAGGTGCTTCAATAAAACTTTTCCCATATATAAACCTGACAAAAGAATAGATAGTCACAAAGTTTTGAATTATGAAATAAACTTAGGTATCAGAAAATTACTTGCATATCAGAGAAAGAAAGAAAAAAAAGAACGAGCACATTTACATCACTCCATTCATGTCCAAAAGCACTTCACAGCCAAAGAATTACTTTTGAAATGTAGTCACATAGGAAAATGTAGCAGTCAATTTGCACACAATTCTTACAAACAGCAAAATGAGATGAATGTCCAGATAACTTATTTTGGTGGTGTTTGTTGAGGGATGAAGGCTCTCCACTTTTTTTTCAAATCGTGCCATGGGATCATTAATGTCCACCTAAACAGACAAACGGGGCATCGACTTAACGTCTCTTACAAAAGACGGCACCTCTAACAATGCAGAATTTCCTGATTACTGGACTGAAGTGTCGGTCTGGATTATGTGCTCAAGTCTCTGGAGTGGATCTTGAAACCTCAGCCTTCTCACTCAGAGCTGATGGTGCTACCAACTGAACCAAGGCTGACAAAAGCAGGAAGTTTGGCCCTAAATGACATATCTGGAGATTCATCAAGATTGCAAGGAATGCCCCCTCCTTTCCAAAATCCCGTCTAAAACTATTTTCTATAACTTAAAGCATTTATATAAATCTGGATTTATCTCAGCTCCCTGAAGCACATTATTCTTGAAATTCTATAATAAGGAAGGCAAAGATTATGGGGGATAAATTGTATGGGGTCGTTTTTGGATGCGGGTAGCGTGATATGCTATTACCCCGTGTCCAATGTCCCCTGCACAGGCAGGACGCAAGTTTGGACCCACCAGAGCATTTAACCTGCAATCAGCCTTCCTTTCCAGGCCTTTCATGTGGAATCAATGCAATTCGCATTTCCACCAGCACGGGGAGCTCGATCTCTTAAAGGGAGGATGTTTCTTAGAAATCTCAATTAAGGTAGCTGGTACCTGTTATTTGCTGAAAATAACAGTCTATTGTTGGTTCTCCAGGCACTCTAAGACATGTTCAGATGGTCGGGGTTAAGACTGTGCGTTGAGCGTTAAGTCCCAAAATGGTGTCTATCACTTTAAATCAGCGTTGCACACTGATTGAAGCCATTTTCTCCCTACTTTATATGATTCCAGCGTTCGTTATCTGCGCCTGCGCTAACTCCTATACCAAGATGGCGTCTGGCGCACGTCACGCAGGAAATGTGCGTGTGCGTCCAAGATACCATCTTGGATATTGGAGAGGCCGTGTAGCGCCAAAACAATGGGCGCGACACAGCCCAATTTAGCGCCCTAAATGTTAGAATACAGTAGGATGTATGCTGAACAATTTTAAATTAAAATAATCTAGACTAAATCACTTTGTGACACACTTATCTAGGCTATTTGAGGAATGAAAATCCTGGCCATTCTGGTGCATTCCTGCCATAGTCCTGGTAGGAGTGTTTTGGAAGGGCCGGGAATTAGTCTGGGACACTGTTGTGCAGGCCCCGACCTTCCTTGTCAAATTTCTGTGGCGCCTTGCTTGGGATAGTACTTCTACCCTCCCCAAACAAGGTCACACACGTCAGAGAGAATGCGGCCTGGGGGGAGAGAACTTTCAGTTTTCCTGTCCCTGGCCTGGAGTGATTGGCAGTGGCCCCAGTAGACCTAATGAAAGATGGTGTACCAACCACTGCAGGGTACAAGTGAAGCCCACCTCAGGGTTCAGGCCTCAGTTGTAGCCTGGAGCCCCAAAGATATCTTTTCCAAAGATAATGTTTTGCCCTCCCCCTGAGTCTCCGCTGAAATTACTGGCCAACCTGGTCAGGCAAGTGTCTAAAATATCCCCTCACAGCAAGGGCACCCACCAACGATATTAAAATAAGGTGACCTCCCCCTGACCCCACGTACTCTAGCAGGGTTAAGAGCAGAGATCACTGGCGGGCATATGCCAGCATTTATGCCAGGATATTGCCCCTGTGAATCTTCGGGGCCTTAAAGCCGGTTTGTAAGTACAGTGAAACCTGTAAATTACAGACACCTTAGGGACTGCCGTCAGCTGTCCTTCTTTTGCAGGAATCCTTGTTTTCAAAATGATCATTGTATGTGCTGTAAAAATTTTCAGTAGAATGGGGAACTCTTCACCCAACATCCATAGTGGCAGGTAATCCGCTCTATCCCTGTGATCGAGTCGTGCAAGCAGTCAATCCCAGAGATAGAGCGGTTTCTCTGCCGCTACGGATGCTGGGTAAAGAGCTCCCCATTCATGCTGACCGGCATATGAGAATTTGGAGGTAGAAAGGAAGCAAGCTGCAAGGGGACGAGCCAATGATTCTGACTCACTGAAAGTTCCAGATTCAGCAGCTTTACAACAGGCTGTGTCCCGTGTTTTAAGTTGTAAAAGGGGTTGGTGCATCGAAGGCCAGGCATTTGTAATTTGCGAGTGTCTGTGGTTTCAGAGTGCCTCTTGTATATTTGTCCATGTAAGTTATTTGGGTCTCTCAATAAGTGTCTGTTTTTTGCAGGTGTCTGTTTTTTGGGAGTGTCCGTTCACACAGCTTTCACTGTAGTTCCACAAATTTAGCAAATACCTATCCGTATGTCTTGCGCCATCTCCCTGTCTAATTCACTAACTAGCAAGCTGTGGCTTGTAAACTGACCAAAAGATGAAATGACCTCGTTTCCCATCCTAGTGGCACTCCTTTACTAGATACTGTGTCTGCAACAATCAGAACTATTTGTTATATTTACCTCAATACTTTCAACACAAGGTATGACCTTTTTTTAAATGGGTCAATTGATCCCATTTGGGAGCAATGCAGACACAAGAGAGTTTGCAAAGGAGGAGAAACTGTTATTTGTTCAGTCATTAAATAATAAAATATTTTCCCAACACAATAATCAGTTCCCACAGGGTGTGCTGCAACACTAATCAGATCAGTACCAGTGCTTAATTATAGTTTAACAGTGACCCATTTTTAAAAATGAAATTTCTTTAATTCTTTGAGGAACGGTTTTATTTTCATAACACCGAACAAATAAGTTGCGAAGAATCAAATTTGCTTCTCTTGCTTGCTGAACAATGCCTGGTTTCCTGCTACGCTCTCCTGCTGACTGGCAGATCGGGAAATGGTGGGTGAGCTGCCATGATTGTTTATCCACCGATGCATGGCCGGTGGCTGAGGCTCCCTGCCGGGAGCTCATGCTCAGAAAATCAACCCGTGGTCTCCACCATCACATTTCCTTTCAGTTAAACTGCTTCCTGAAAAATGTAGGTAATTTAATCCAATACGATGGTTAACTGTGAAACTAAACATTACTTCTGTACATGGGATCTTAGGGCTTTTTCCATTTTTTAAAATCCAATTGGCGTATGGAGTCATTAGCTGTTGGCAAGTCAGTCAAGATCTCTTTTTACCCTTTCAAATTTCATAAAACAATACAGCACAGTAGGAGGCCATTCGGCCCATTGTTTACTGTTTACATAATTTCTCCCACCTTTACAGAAGAAGGTGACTCCTGTTGAGCTATGTTTCACAGTTGTCTGTCCTCCCCAGGGTATTTTACCTAAGTTCTTATTCAACTGTGAAAGGCATCACTGTCAAGTATGCTCCTGTTCTCACCTGTCATCTCAAGACACACTTTTTTGGGGGGCAGGGGGTTTACTGGAGAACAGTCAGGTGAGTGAACCATGCCTGATTACTGTGGCATATTGTAGTGCCTCTTCCCTGCAACCTCCATCACTACTCTAGCTGAGATTAGCTAAACCAGCAGAGACTAGGGATTAAATTTTGGATCTTCCTGGCCTGTATGGCCTAGTAACACACTACTTACTCACTCAGCCTTCTGGGAGAGTGATGTGCGTTTTTATGACCGTCTACTATTACATTTTATCAGAAAGATGTTGGATTGTGGGACAGATTTGTTTATTTTGCCATGTAATTTATTTATTATACAACCACTGTCAGCACATTCAACCTCTTCCTCACTAGAAATTAATTCACTAAAATCTGTGCATAAATGGCAAGCAACTGGCTACAATTTTTTAATGCTCCCACACAAATCGGGCCAGTGGGAATAATGGGATTGAATTGACTCCATGTAATTTGGGTCATTTAAGACAATGGGAGTTAATTTACTCCATGTAAATAAGGTCACGTTGAGTAAATTAGTTTGGAATTTAATGTCAGCCTTGAGTTTTGTTACAAGCAGTGAATAAAATTGCTTCTAATCAGTTCACAACCAACTGAACTGCAAACAAATCTCTATTAAAACTGCTTTTTCAATTCTTATTTGCCCATTAGCTGACTCCCCTTCCACTCCCAGCTGCATAGTGACAAGATAACAATATCTTCAGATAATATATCTGCAGAAGAAGAAATGGTTTCTAAAATCCAGCTTCATAATATTCAGTCACCATTATAAATGTATGGGAAATCATCACCAACAATATATGTTGTGTATTGCTGGCATTTTAAGGGATATGAATAGCTCATGTGGGTGAATGGTTGACCATATTTTCACTTTTATACGACAGCCCTATGATACCAACTCTTATTACAAATGCTGTCTCACAGTTCATCAGATCTTCAGATATGAGTAAGTGACACCATTATCATCATTCTGTGTAATTGTTGCTACCCATCCATGTTAAACTCCTTTTGACCCTTTCCAATTGAGAACTCAGGAGAAACGTTTTTACCCAGAGAGTGGTTATAATGTGAAGCTTGCTACCGCAAGGAGTAGTCGAAGCGACTAGCATAGATGCATTTAAGGGGAAGCTAGATAAACACATGAGGGAGAAAGGAATAGAAGGATATGCTGATAGGGTTAGATGAAGAGGGGTGGGAGGAGGCTCATGTGGAGCATAAACATCAGCATGGCTTGTTTTTGAAAAAAAAGCATGGCTTGTTTCTGTGCTGTACATTCTATGTAATTCTATGTAAATGCAGCAGATCCTCATTTGCCAACAATGATAGGATACAACGTGACTTGTCATACTCACACAATACCAATATAGAAGTTATTTAACACCATCTCTAAAACTTTCCCATTGTCAAGATGTTTGCTACTTGACTCCTAAAATCAAGCTTTTCGTTACATTCTTCAGATTTTTTCTTCCCAACCCCTATTTGAAATCTCATGTTCTGTGGGCCACTCATGAAATTGTGGCTCGCAAGCCAATCATTCCCTGATGGCAGTGAGGAATGCTCACCCCCATCAGAAGTGTTCAATCACCAATATGCAAGTACAATGCACGTCACTTTCCCCCACAGAATTTCGAGGTGACAATTACCATCTCCAAGAATAAGCCTGGTCAACAGATAAAAAGCATAAAGTAAAGTACAGCAACTACATCATAAAATAAAGTGAATTAAAAAAAACTCTAGCACTCCCTGTAGCACACAGGGCTATGCCAACACTAGAACTATAATGAAAACCAGTCTACTCAGAACTATTTGCAAATCCAAATGATTTGGACCTTTGAGGATATCTTCAAGTAGGATTGATAATAGGTGAGTCAGGACATATAACAGGGGCAGTAGCTGGCAACTTCTTGGGTTCGGTTTCACCTTCTTGGGTGACCGTCCTGGAGAGTTCAGACCAGAATCAGGAGCATGAACAATGTCCTGGGAGGTGGTTGGTGCATTATTCATGGGAATATGCAAAACATCTGAAGCTTTCTGAGATGTTACAGCTACTTCCTTAGGTGGAATAGGCATTGGTGGTAGGTTATAGGTAACTTTATCACTTGGTAAACAACCACCTTCCAGCGACAATTCATCTTGATGCCTACCATTTAATCATAGTTCCACTGGTAAAACTCCATCATCAGACTAACCATTCACCCCATAGTACATAACACGGGATAGTAAAGGGCTGTGTGCTGTATCATTATGTATGTCACTGACTGTGATTGGAAGTTAGTTCACTTGCTTAGTGAACAATTTCTTGATGGTCACAATCCATTGGCAATAAGTGGACCTAATATAAGTAGGTGGGGACAGAATATCTGCATTGTCATTCGATTTGGGTGGTTTAAACTTGATGTCATACTGATAAGTTGATAATTGAATAGCCCATCTTTGAATTCTCATCAACGGTATTCCTTGGTTCTCAGAGAATGTGAAAGCTAAAAGCTTATGATCAGTGTACAGAATGAAATAGGCATGTGTGAAATTTCTTCACTCCAGATATGATTGCAAGGGCTCACATTCGATCTGTGAATAATTGGTCTCGGGGGAAGTTAGGTTAGAGGAGGCGAATGCTATCGGTCATTCTGAGCCTTCAGAATATTGCTGAGAAATCACATGAGACGTACCAACTGATAAAATCAGCAGCAAATTAGGGTCATAATGTTGTAATAATGCTGCAGTTACTATCAAAACTACTCTGACAGTCCTTCGACCACTCCCACTCTATGTTCTTACAAAAGAGTCAATGGGTATGTGACCGCCGACATGTATGGAAGAAAGTTATGGTAATAATTGACCAGACCCAGAAATGACAGCACTTTGTCCACATAAGTTGGAGCAGGTCCAGAGGTCATTGCTTCAACCTTCTTCTTCGATGGTTGAATAACAAACTTGTTGACAATGAAAGAAAAATACTCTCCGAGTCTTATAACGGTAAGCGTTTAGACTTTAGTCACAGATTATATTCATGTAAACAGTTGACCACTGCTTCAAGATTTCACAGATGTTCTTCCTCTGATCTTCATGTAACCAGGAGATCACCCAAGACATCTTGAGTTCCTTGGAGACTGGCTAAAAATGTCTCCATGGTTTTCTGAAAAATGCTGGAGCAGATGCAACATCAAAATTCAGCCTTTTGCAACGATTAAGTCCTCGGTGTGTATTTATTGTCAAATTCCGACTTTTGTCAGCAAACCCCAATTGCAAGTAAGCCTGGGAAAACACTAATTGAGAAAATTCTTGGCCACCACTGAGATTGGTGAGCAGAGGATATTCATGAACACCCAAACAAGGGGTCGAATTTATTCAACAGTTACCACAAATTCTTATACCACCCTTAGGTTTTATTACAAACACAATTGGGATTTTATCGATTACGTCCTCACACCACATGCGATCCTCATTTCCGCCATAAAATGAGAAATATTTTCATCATCCCTTTGCCTCCTCTGATTAAACTTGAACCGTTCCGCAATAACAAGGATCTTCAAGCTCAGATGTTCTTTGTCCAATTGGACTAACTCCTTATATGTTTTGTTTTTGGGTTGGGAAGGAGTGATCAGCTTCTTAATCAATGTGCACGTTGCAGGTCTGCATATTGAATGCAAAACTGCTCTCTTCTTGAAATTCCTTGTAAGGCCATTTGCCCCAAAATAAAAATTTAGTCTTTCTACATATTCACTCCAGCTAGACCCCGTTCGGTACGCCTCACAGATTCCAACCAATGCTGACATGATAAAAAAAATTGCGGTGACAAGGCAGACCATTGCCTTGGACAAAGATGTCCAATATTCGATCTTCGTAACAATGTGTTGACTGTTACATTTGTCTCCAAATCTTATGTCCAATAAACCTCCAGTCGGTGTTGCAATATAGAGGCTACTTTTATTTCAGACTCTTTAGAACTGTTTCTCTGGATATAACCTTCAGTATGAGAGGAGATCTGGGCTGGAATTGCGACAGCATGCTCGCTCCCATCAACGGCCCCTCTAGTGTTCAATGACCAATATGCAAGTACAATACACATCAGAGTCGATAAGCAGGCAGCTAATGTCAGTTCTCTGCCGTTGGCTTGACGACAAAGCGGATTGTGATGACTAATTGTTTTATTTTACTCACCTGCCTTTTGGGAAACAACATTTTGTATTCAGCACCTTCCCTGAATTCAGAGACAACCTAACTGTAATCACATGTGACTCACGTCTCATTTCTCCATGACCAAAGGCACAGCAACATTTTATTTTTGTCACTCTTCCCCTGTTTACTTTCCTCATCTCCTGAAGGTGATCAACCTGCCTGGGGTAATGTTCCATAAATGCCAACAGCCTTCTGCTGCCTCTCCCAAATGACCATACCTCATGTACTAGCCTGAAGCGTGGAGAGAATTGCAGTTGAGCCTGACCCTGTTCCCACTCAATGTCCACAGATGTGCACTTGTCAGCATGGGTCACTGGATAATGATCAGGATCAGGAACCTTGGCTGATTTCTATGTTCCATAGCCTAAGGGCTCCAGGATAAACTGTAGCACTCCAACTGCTGTCAACTAAGTCCCTGCAAGCCGAAAATTACCCCTGGAAGCTCTGGATCTGTATGAGTTAGGGCTTTTACCCAGTAGGCTATTGACAACACTCATCCAGCTGGATCTGTCACTCTGCTATCAATCACCTTAATACACCTGTAGAACATGCTCCTTGCAGAAGGGCTGTATATTTAAAAAAAAACACTACCAATTTTCTAACTGAGGAAACATTTGGAACTTAGGCTGCAAAAAAAATCTGAAATTGCCAAGAATGTTTCTGCAGGGAAGCATAATCCAAACAACAGGACAATCGTCATCAGAAATGGGGCTTGCAAGCCAGAAATTTCTGTTTGTAATCTATTGCAGGGGCCCACTTGGAGAATGAAACATAGTAGAAATGCTAATCCACTGCAGCTTCCTGAGAAAGGTTGACCTGTGTACCCGATCATACTTTCAAAAGTGTCATTATAGCCCAAATTGCAATAAATTTGCATTTCTATTGCTTTAATTCTCAGAAGCTTTTCTGCCAAGTTTTCTAGCTTGCAAGTGAAAAATCTCTCATGGCAACGTGGATATCATATGCATTTATATGGCATCTTTCACAACCTCAGCAGTTTCCATAGCGCTTCACAGCTTATGAAATACTTCTGAAGTGCAGTCACTGTTGTAATGTAGGAAACGCGGCAGCCAATTTGCGCGCAGCAAGATCCCATGAACAGCAATTAGATAAATGGTCAGGTAATCTGTTTTTTAGTGATGTTGGTTGAGGGCTAAATATTGGCCAGGACACCATCAAAATAGCACCATGGGGTCCTTTACATGCACCTGAGAGGGCAGACGGGACCTTGGTTTAACGTCTCACCTGGAAGACAGCACCACCGACACTGCAGCACCTACTCAGTACTTCACTGGAGTGCCAGACTAGATTTTATGCTCTAGTGGGACTGTAAACCCACAACCTTCTGCCTCAGAGGCAAGAGTATTACCACTGAGCCATGGCTGACACCATTAAATATTGGAGAACAAGACCATTGCAGTATCAATCCATAGAGGCTATGCTGAGACTTCATAATGCACTAGTCACGCCACATTTGAAGTATACTTAGTCACCATGCGTCAAAAGAAAGGAAGATTTGCATTTATGTAGCATCTTGTGATGTATTTCAAAAGCATCCCAAACTATAAAACGTCTTTGGCCTCAGTAGCAAGGTAATAGCAGCAGTATGATGCCATTATCTCATTGCATTATTTTCAATGATTGACAGATGTACTACATGACCCACTATTAGGCTGCTGCTGTCAGCTTTATTCAATATTCAGAAGAACACATGGCAACAACTTGTTCTTTTGCACCTTTAATGGAGACAAATGTCCCCAGGTGCTTTACAGAACAAACAAATAAATAAAAAGGAGTCATAGTGGAGAGATTAGAGAAGCTGGGATTGTTCTCCTTAGAGCAAAGAAGGTTAAGGGGAGATTTAATAGAGGTGTTCAAAATTATGAAGGGTTTTGATACAGTAAATAAGGAGAAACTGTTTCCACAGGCAGGAGGGTCAGTAACCAGAGGTCGCAAATTTAAGATAATTTGCAAAAGGACCAGGGGGGAGATGAGGAGAATTATTTTACGCAGTGAATTGTCACTATCTAGAATGCATTGCCTGAAAGGGCGGTGGAAACAGATTCAATAGTAACTTTCAAAAAGGAATTGGATAAATACTTGAAAAGGAAAAATATGCAGGGTTATGGGGAAAGACCAGGCGAGTGGGACTAATTGGATAGCTCTTTCAAAGAGCCAACACGATATGTTGAATGACCTCCTTCTGTGCTGTATGATTCTACGCTTCTAGTTAGAAAAAGAGAGCGATAAGCTTGGTCATAAAGATGGATGTTAAAAGACACCAACTTGAAACTCTCAAATAAACATGAACTTGCAAAAATGTGATGAAATAATGTAAAATCAAAAATCAAAAATCATTTTTTCACAAGCCGCATTCAAATTGTAGAATGGCCATCACCTCCTCCTTGTTGCTGCATGTCAATACACGGCGGGCCAGCTGTTTCTTTCATTTTAATTATTTTAAACCAAATTTTTAACAGTAACTTCCAAAACTTACAATTCAATCATATAAGTCGTGCAGTGCATGGGTCCCAACTCATTGTTATGACCAAGCACAACACATCTTGACTTCAATTAGGTTTGCTTAGTATGTAAAAGTGGTACCACGATGGAACCCTTGGTACCAACAGAGCGTACTACTTCAGTCATCTCCTTTATGCCAGGATGGAGAGGATACCGTCAAGAATTTAATCACAGGGTGACATTGCCTGTAATTTTACTAGAAATTTTCCTCAATAGCAAGTACTGAGCAAAAATAGCCCATAGCATATGGGGCAAATTCTCCTCAGAAAGTGTTCCGAAGTCAACCCTCTAGATGGCAAGTTGGTCAGCCATGTCCTTCCACCACCATTGATTTTTAATGTTTGAATAGCCAACTGTCCACCAATAGCACAAACCCATTTAACTTTATTCAGAGTAGCTTTCCTTATAGAAACCTCCATCAACAGCATTCGGTAACTGAGAGCCATTTCACAATTGGAAGTCTGTTTCTAGAACGAAGTAACATTGTTCCAGAATGGGCTCGCTCTCAGACATTCAACATCTTCTTTTTAATCTGAACAATTTCCTACTGTTCCTGCAATTTGAATTCTTCATGTCATTGATATTCATTCTCCCTCTTCAGCCTATTAACATTCACTCACCTTAGAGTACTTCAAAATGTACACTGCAAAAATGTTTCACAAAGAATAAAACGTTCACAGCGTTATTTGAAGTAATGAGTGGTCGGGGTGGCACCATACTAAACACTTCTGTACGTTACATAGAATTAACACCACATAAACAGGCCATTCAGCCATTAATTTTTTTATTCGTTCATGGGATGTGGACCTCGCTGGCAAGGCCAGCATTTATTGCCCATCCCTAATTGCCGTTGAGAAGGTGGTGGTGAGCCGCCTTCTTGAACCGCTGCAGTCCGTGTGGTGATGGTTTTCCCACAGTGCTGTTAGGAAGGGAGTTCCTGGATTTTAGCCCAGCGACGATGAAGGAACGGCGATATATTTCCAAGTCGGGATGGTGTGTGACTTGGAGGTGGTGTTGTTCCCATGTGCCTGCTGCCTTTGTCCTTCTAGGTGGTAGAGGTTGCGGGTTTGGGAGGTGTTGTCGAAGAAGCCTTGGCGAGTTGCTGCAGTGCATCCTGTGGATGGTACACACTACAGCCACAGTGCGCCGCTGGTGAAGGGAGTGAATGTTTAGGGTGGTGGATGGGATGCCAATCAAGCGGGCTGCTTTGTCCTGGATGGTGTCGAGCTTCTTGAGTGTTGTTGGAGCTGCTCTCACCCAGGCAAGTGGAGAGTATTCAATCACATTCCTAACTTGTGCCTTGTAGATGGTGGAAAGGCTTCCAGGAGTCAGGAGGTGAGTTACTCGCCACAGGATACCCAGTCTCTGACCTGCTCTTGTAGCCACAGTATTTATGTGGCTGGTCCAGTTAAGTTTCTGGTCAATGGTGACCCCCAGGATGTTGATAGTGAGGGATTCGGCGATGGTAATGCTGTTGAATGTCAAGGGGAGGTGGTTAGACTCTCTCTTGTTGGAGATGGTCATTGCCTGGCACTTGTCTGGAGTGAATGTTACTTGAATATGCCAGTGATAATGCTCTACATGAGCCTCCTCCCACCGTACTTCATCTCACCCCAGCAGCATATCCTTCTATTCCTTTCTCCTTCGCATACTCATCTAGCTTTCCCTTAAAAGGCATCTATGCTATTCTACTACTCCAAGTTTCATTCTCTGGGTAAAGAAGTTTCTCCTGAATTCCCTGTTGGATTTATTGGTGACTATCTTCTATTTATGGTTCCTCGTTTTGGTCTCCCCCACAAGTGGAAACATCTTCTCTACTTCTAACCTATCAAATCCTTTTGTAATTTCAAAAACCTCTATCAGGTCTCCCCTCAGCCTTCTCTTTTCTAGAGAAAAGAGCCCCAGCCTGTTCAGCCTTTCCTGTTATTTGTAACCTCTCAGTTCCTGTATCATTTTTTTGCACCTTCTCCAGTACCTCTGTCTCCTTTTAAAAGCAATGCTTGAACAAGGACACGACCCCTGGACCCTCAGATTAAAAGTTTGATGCTGTACTGACTGAGCTATCTAGGTTTCTGCTCCCGAGACCTAACTTCAAACCAAGCTTCATACCAGAGATGAAGGCCTTTCAGTGACAGTCTCAGTTGAATTGAGATCTGGCAGTTTAAGACCCACCCACAGTGGGTAGGTAGTGGCCTTGTTCAGCAATCTCATTTGTGAAAGGTAATTCAGATTGTGGAAAATCAGTATGTACTGATGTTTCTATAGAGCCTTGTTCAGACGCCATCTGGGATACTATGGTCAGCTTTGGGCACCGCACCTCAGGAGGGGGTGCAGCACAGATTCACCAGAATGATACCGAGGCTTAGAGGGTTAAATTATACAGACCGATTGCATAAATTTAGCTGGTGTCCCTTGAATATAGAAGATTGAAGAGTGACCTGATCAAAGTGTTTAAAACGTTAAAAGGATTTGAAAGGGTAGATGCAGAGAAACTATTTCCTCTGATGCTGAAATCAGGAATGAGGGGACACAATCTTAAAATTATAGCTAGACCATTTAGGAGGGAAACCAGGAAGCACTTTTTCCACACAAAAAGTAGTAGAAATCTGGAATTCTCTCCTCCAAAAGGCTGTGGATGCTGAGGGACAATTGGAGCTTTCAAAACTGAGATCAATAGAATTTTGTTAGGGAAGGGTATCAAGGGATATGTTGGTTAAGGTGGGAAATTGGTGTTGAGATGCAGATCAGCCATGATCTAATTGAATGGTGGAACAGGCTCGAGGGGCCGAATGGCCTACGTTCCTAGTATTTACATTGTTGAGTCAATACAAAGCCAAAGCAGTTACATTCATTCTTTTCGTCTAAAAGGACTTACTAATTTACAAAGTTTTTAGAATACTGAGAGACATGGATAATATTGATGTAAGCACATTATTTAACTTGGACTGTGATCACAGAACTGAAGACAAAATTAACAAACCATTAAACAAAGTGCAGGTTAGAAGATTTTTTTTTCTCTCTAGAGTCCTACAGACTCGCAACAAAAAAAAATTGTTAATGCGACAGTAAGTAACTCCAGGATGAAAATCGGGTTAGTAATAGGACTGAAGGTTAGATGTGGATAACAAAATATAGATGGAACAAAATGGCTCCTGCATTGTTGAAACTATAGAGATGTTGACTGTGGAATACAACTGGTGTGGGTTAAATAATAGAGTAAAATTTTAGAATAATATTCTGGAATTATACTCAATCACTTTAGCAAGTCAGGAAAAAAAATAAATTTCATCTCCTTTGAAGTTTACCTTCCCTCAGATATTTAAGCAAATTGGGTGGAGTCCAAACAAGTTAAATTGCAAACAGTCTGTAAGAGGAATGAGTTTGGTGGGTCAAATGGCCTCTTCTTGTTCCATATTTTCTTACATTTTTATGTGATGGTGTCAACCATTTATGATTCTAAGATAAATTGCAAAAGTCCTGTTAGGTTATGTATGATAGGTATGGCCTTCCTTATTTTCTGAATGAAATTTAGCTTCCACTTACAAATAGAAATTCCCATCCTCCAGAGGACGCAAATGCTATCTAAGGTCACTGTCCTTTAAATATTTTGTTCCATGCTCAATCATCGAAGCCATCACAAATGAGATTGCTGAAGGAGGATACTATTTACCCAGTGGGAGTTGGTGTGAAATTGTAGATCTCAATTCATAAATAACCTTGTACTCTGAATATACATAGACATTGTTCTGGGCTGTGCCCACGATGCTTTGACTGGAGAAGGTAGCACTGAACACCAAAATGAAGCATGAACCATCAGAAAGAGAAAGAAGGGTATGGTGAGTGACAGCTTTGTATGTAAATGTTAAAGAATGAGAAAGCCCATATATATAGTAGATAATCTACCACGCTTTACCATTCATTCAACCTCCCCAAAGAGTAGGAGATTGAAGTGGTGTAGAAAGTGGAGGTAGGGATTCTGAGGACCTACATGTTCAGGATGGTTTGGTGTAACACAACACCAAAACACGTATCATTTTGAGTTACCAAGAAAAGACAATAATGCTTGGAGAAAGCATGTAGGGTGCTCTGTGCTTTGTAGATAGCCTGAGAGGAATATTATACACCTTGGCACAGGGGTTTATTGTCTTGCTTGTTTTCTTTTGTTAAACAAGTAAAACTACTCTTCAGTGGAAGAAGTGTGTGATGGTGTGTAATATCTAAGCATCGTGATTCCTTGAGATAAATTAAACCTGGCTGTAGTCTATGTTAGAAATGCCCTGTAGGTCTAAGGATTATCTTGTACAAGTGTTGAACAAGGTACACCACAAAAGCATATTAACCATCATGCCAAAATGAGTACTAGTAGAGTTATCAGCCTAGGCTTTCCGTGTCCCTTCCCCCATCCCCAATTGGGCACGTTTCCAGTGGGGTGGGGCGGAATTCCCTTATGCCTTCAAGATACCCTAACCCCAGTAGTATTTCTGGTCCTGAGGTTATTTACATACTGTCTCCCTGACTTCTAATGGGGAGTTGCGCCAACCTTCGGCTATAGACATCTATGGAGGCTTGTTGCAGTAGGTCAGAGGTGGCCAGAGAGATGTCTTTAAACAAAAATATTCCCTGGATGATGGGGCCTGCGCATGGCCACGTTCTGAGAGTACTTGTGCAGGCTCTTTCTGCCCTGTCCTCCCACCCCAACTGAACTTTAAATGTTGGATACCCAGGCCTAAAAGTGGCCACGCCATCTAATGATCGACGAGCGCAAATAGTGGGAAGCATGGAAGTGACTGTGTTTCCCTTATTTCCATGGTTTACACATGGCCTATGGAGTTGGGTCAAACATGGTATCGGGAGTTAGGTCACAGATCAGCCATGATCTCATTAAATGGTGGAACAGGCTCGAGGGGGTTAAATGGCCTACTCCTGTTCCTATCTTCCTATGTTCCAATGTTCCTACAGCCCGGTCATCGGAGAAGCGAGAACACAGTGGAGCTCTTCCCTCCCCGATTAGCTTACTGCCTCCACCCACCTCAGATCTTCTAAAAGGTCAGCGGCGTAGGGAGGTGGGAAACAAAGCCTAGGCTATTATCTGAAGATGAAGAAAATTTACGAACACAGGTATTCGCAAATGTAAAATATCTTGACTTTAATTGGCTCAGAACAAAACTTGAAGTAAGAAGTCAGTGACCTTAGGATGGAGATGGTCATTTCTGGTACTGTATAGTCTATGTTCTCAAGGAAATTGGGACATATGGAATGGAAGATAGCTTAAATATTTTAATGACACACCGTCTAATGAATAGGGTGAGCATTGACTGGGCCAATGGTCTTTTCTCACCTTTCTTTTCATATGTTTGTATATTTGAATGAGTCACAAGAAGCCCTTACATTGAGTTTAGAAAAGACGGAACAATTTGAGAAGTTGTGAAATGATGAAAGGCAGTAAAGACAGGTGTTATATGCATTGTGACAGGTTCTTTGCAATTCTTACAAATTAGTAGCAGCAGCTGGCATCAATTGGGATTTCAAAAGGAGTTAACTGCAGCCAAACTAACCAAACAAGGACTTGGTGAGTTCATACTGAGGTCATAATTGCATTGACACACTGGCCCCACAGTGGGTAAATTCACTGGGTAGTGCTGAGCCATAAAGTCCAGAAATGTCCCATGTTCATTCCTGGTCTCTGTTGGGGTAGCAAATCTCAGTTAAGGAGATGCTGGTGGCATTACAATTGGCATCAGTGTTCCATTTATGGAAATGTTCTGTGAACATTGGGCGAGGACAAGATGAGGACCGTGATTTTCTCTCCTGTCGTGAAATTACGGACATTCCTACTTGTACCTGAAGGCTGGATGAATGAGGAAGAACCCAATTTCTAACAGTAGAGTCTGTGAAGTGCAGATCTCTTGTTAGCAGTCGTGGGGTGCTGTAGTACCACAGGTCATGAGAGGGTTGTCCTATGAGGAGAGATTGAGCTAAGTGGGCCTATACTGTCTGGAATTTAGAAGAATGAGAGATGAGCTCATTGAAACGTACAAAGTTCTGAGGGGGCTTGACAGGGTAGATGCTGAGAGGCTGCTTCTCCTGGCTGGAGAGTCTAGAACTAGGGGGCACAGTTTCAGAATAAGGGGTCGGCCATTTCGGTCTAGGAAAAGGAGCAATTTCTTCACTCAGAGGGTTGTGAATCTTTGGCATTCTCTACCCCAGAGGGCTGTGTATGCTCAGTCATTGAGTATATTCAAGGCTGAGATAGATAGATTTTTGGAATCTAAAGGTATCAAGGGATATGGGGATCGGGCAGGAAAGTAGAATTCAAGTCGAAGATCAGCCATGATCTTATTGAATGCTGGAGCAGGCTCGAGGGGCCGTATGGCCTACTCCTGCTCCTATATCTTATGTTCTTATTCTCCATTTGGCAGTGGCTCACTTTTACCACTATAACCAAGGGCTTGATTCTGGCTTGCCTTGAATTGCCAGCATGAGGAAGCTACCATTGGGACTTTGAGAAGCAAGTAGGTCAGTACTTAAACATGACTAATGGAGGTTGGTAAGCAATTGATGCTGCCAAATAACTCTCCAAATGTTTCCTTGCTATCAGCAGAAATAAAGATACACCACCATTATGGCCTGAATTCCTGTCCTCCGTGGGACCATACTCCTAGTTTTGCACACAAGAAGCAGCTTTTTTGACAACTAAAAATAATTTGAAAAAAAATTAGGTACACTTACCCTTTAGATGGAATTATTGGCCAGTGTTCCCTGCAACAAAGAGGGAATATAGGATTCTTTTGGAGATATGTTCCTCAACAAATCCAGCAGTAAATTGGTTCCTCCAGGGCAGGGGAAAAATCACTCCCATGTTCTTTATGAACATGTTTACAATTTCACAGACAGTGTTGAAAGGAATTCTTCTTTTATTTGATTAGAATGTAGCTACACATAGCAACTAGCTAAGCGAAGAATATAAATGTTCTCATGGTTTCTAATGTTAGAAATAAGAGAATGCAGAAATTGGAGATTTGATAAATTATATCCCACTGATCGTTGAAGAAAAATAATATTTTCTGTAGATACGAATGACCTTCAAAAAAACAAATCCTACATGTGGAGTTGGGAGTGAGCCTTTGGCTTCGTGGTAGCATTCCTGTCTCAGAGTCAGAAGATGAAGGATTTGAGGCCCTCTCCAGACAATCCTGTCAAGTGGAGGCTAGAATACCACCTCTAAATACTGGGTTGAAATCCAGCGGGAGGGCTTGGGTCCAGATGGAGTAACCACTGGCTCAGTGGTAGTGCTCCTGCCTCTGAAGGGTTAGGGACAGGCCGCACACAAGACAATGCCGGCTCTGAATACTGAATTGAATCCAATGGGGGTACTTGCATTTGATGGGTGCTGTTAACGATCACCCCGCCCCCATCGTAAAGGTAAGTAGTCTTGGTTGAAGCCCATAGGAGAAGATAAAAACCCAGAGGAGGACAATGGGAAACCACCTCAGATACTCTCCCCTAGTAAATGGCTCAAGAATCTCATGTGTGAGACTTGAGTCACGACCTGCCCTAGGGCAGAACACAATGGATGGACGACATCTGGAGCTAAAGGAACCTGCCAGCCATAACTGATTTGGGTCTGTACCACTTTGGGAGTTTCCAAAACTAACACCTGATAATCTCCACTGTCACCCCTCATCTGGGCCAGCACTGGGGAAAAATGCATATCCAGGGAAAACAAACTGATACTGTTTCTATGGCTTTATGGGAAATCAATCAAATCTCAAATGCTTTGTGGGAATACTAACATGCTGAATGTCCTTGGGGATATGGTGAGGAATTTCTAAAGACACCGAGAGAAAGAAAATAAGAAACTGTGAATCCCATGGTGGAACGTTTTAGTTTGCTGCAACTTCAAAATAACTGTATCTGTGAAATGCATTTACAGCTCAGTCACCTCTTGAACTCTCGGGAGTTGGCTGCAAAGAAAGTTATGTGAATTATATCTTTGCTGCATCAATCAGATTGCAACCATGTTCACAGGTTGCATTGATGAATATTCTGCCAACTCAAGTAATGGCACAAAGATGTTTCTCGAGCCCTGGTTGTGACACTTCCAAATGGGAAGTGACAGCGGAGGTCGTTCAGCCTTAACCCCAGGAGGATTGCCCTAGTTATTTCTTGCCACTCTTTAAATTTTCCCCTCCTGTAGTATAAGCCTGTGAAATGTAAGTTACCTTTTGAACGTTGGAGCAAAGGCCTTGAAATTACACCAGGTGCTATTGGTGTATAAATAATTTGCACATTTATCTGACATCCCTCTATCTGCTATTTTAGCCGAGGCATTAACATATTTATTTTGAACTGGTTGACACCGTCACACAAGTGGCAGAAAGGGGAATTTCAGATGAATGCACATACACTGTCCAATTTTGTCATTTCAAGGCCAGTGTGCTTTTTGTCTCGTTTTGTTTTTGATTTCTTTCAATGTTTCACCTCCAAGGTTTTAGGTTTCCTTCAGCTCGCTACAGCTTTCTTTAACTGAAAGGATGAAGCACTGACTCCTCCACAGCTGCCACCACATTACAGCAGGTCATCCTTCTCCAAGGAAGGATTGGGCCACAAAATTTTGATTCCAACCCTTTCCAACCAAGTTGTGGGTTGTAAACTTGAATTAATATCCTGGAATTCTTTCTGTATTGCCTTGCAGGTTCAGGAATTCACATTTTTGGGGCAAATGCAACCTAACCCACCTGGTGGGAAATTGACGCGATCTGATAGGCTGCCCGTCTTACGTCCCGCTCGATTTTAATTTCCATTGATTTCAAATGAAATCGGGCGACACATGGGTGAGATTAAATTTACCCCCTTTTCATAGAATCATAAAATGATACAGCACGGAAGGAGGCCTTTCAGCCCATCGTGCCTGTGCCGGCTCTTTGAAAGAGTTATCAAATTAGTCCCACTACCCTGCCCTTTCCCCGTTGCCGTGCAAATGTTTCCCCTTCAAGTATTTATCCAATTCCCTTTTGAAAGTTATTATTGAATCTGCTTCCACCACCCTTTCAGGCAGTGCATTCCAGATCATAACTTCACCTTTGTGTCGGTGTTACATGTGGTTGGTAACCTTTGTCCCTCAAGTGACTGAGCAGATTAGGTAAAGTCCATAATGGAGCAAATTGTATATGATCTACGGAGGTAACAGGCTTAACGGGGAAATGGGAAATGGGCAACGGGCAACGATTTGGAGGCTAGGGATCAGGGGCAGAAACCTCGAATGCTTAACCCCAGGGCCGTTGAGACTATCTTTAGTGCCATTATTACTGGGGATGAGAGCTCAGACCTTCCTGGTTCATCTGACTTTAGTTCAACAATGGGCAGTGTATTTAGCACTGCTGCCGTAAGAAGATTATATCCTCCTTACATTCTTGAGATGACACTGCAGGCAGTGCTCTGTCTAGCAGCCAATTAGGAATCTAGTGAAGCTTGACCAATAACAACAGACAATTTAGAAAATTAATTGAGACTGGGATTTGAACCCTAACCCTTTGGTTTGGGAATCAAATGTTCTACTTTTAAAACAAAATACCCTATAATACAGTACAGTTTTGTTTTACAATTAAGCCATTATTACAGGATCCATTGTAACATAGTTACTCAATAAAGGTACAAGAGAAAAGTTATACTGCATCGTGCAGCCTGCAAACCTATGTGTTTTTTAAAAATCGTTTTCAAACATTTGATCCGACAGTGCTTGCGGGAGAGTTACGTTGCATTGTTAGCTTAGTTGTGCGCACAATAGGACCAGTGTGTGTTGAAGAGTCAAGCAATTTCTTAATTCTTGGCTCCTGGGATTTAGGGACCAAATGTTTGTGTTGGTTGTGGTCAGTGTTCACACCTGGGCACTTTTACTTCCCTCCTCTGTCGCTAGTGATGTCAGTTACAGGGAGCTGCCACCTGTAGCTCATTGCTGCTGCATTCCTTTCAATGGGGCTGGCACTTCAGCCTGGCCTGAGAGCGCCAATTCAGACTTTCCCAACTCTGGGAAAACACTACATCAGTTGTGGTAAGCTACACACTTGTGCTGCACACTCATCTGGCTGAGGAAGGATCAAAAGATGTCATAGGAACAGGAGTAGTCCATTCAGCCCCTCGAACCATTCAATTAGATTATGGCTGATCTCCATCTACTCCATTTACCTGCCTTGGTTCTGCAACCCTCAATAACCTGGCCTAATGAAAATCTATCAATCTCCATTTTGAAATTTTCAGTTAACCTAGCCTGAACAGCCTAGCTCTAAATTTAAGGTTATGCCCTGTGTTCTGGATTCCCCACCAGAAGTAATAGTTTCTTTCTATCTACTCTATCAACTCATAGAATCATAGAAAGGTAACAGCACGGAAGGAGGCCATTCAGCCCATTGAGTCTGTGCTGGCTCTATGCAAGAGCAATCCAGTTAGTCCCTTGCCCTATCCCCATAGCCCTGCAAATGTTTTCCTTTCAAGTATGTATCCAGTTCCCTTTTGAATGCCATGATTGAATCTGCCTCAACCACTACCTCTGGCAGTGCATTCCAGATCCTAACCACTCGCTGTGTAAAAAAGTTTTTCCTCATGTCACCTTTGGCTCTTTTGCCAATCACCTTAAATCCAGGACCTCTGGTTCTTGACCCTTCCTCCAATGGGAACAGTTTCTCTCTATCTACTCTGTCTAGACCCTTCCTGATTATGAACACCTCTATCAAATCTCCTCTCAACCTTCTCTGTTCCAAGGAGAACAACCTCAGCTTCTCAAGTCTATCCACGTAACTAAAGTCCCTCATCCCTGGAATCATTCTAATAAATCTCTTCTGCACCCTCTATAAGGCCCTCACATCCTTCCTAAAGTGCGGTGCCCAGAACTGAACACAATACTCCAGTTGTGGCTGAACCAGTGTTTTATAAACTTTGATCATGACTTCCTTATTTTTGTACTCTATGCCTCTATTTATAAAGCCCAGGATCCCGTATGCTTTTTTAACGGCTTTCTCGACCTGCCCTGCTACCTTCAATGATTTGTGTACATATACCCCCAGATCTCTCTGTACCTGTAGCCTTTTTAGAATTGTGCCTTTTAGACTCCTTTGATAACCTTAAAAACATCAGAGACACATGTCTCCACAAAGCCAAAAAAATGCTCTAACAATGTTAATTTTCAGAGAGTAAGGCAGCTGTGAAATTTTATTGCCTTCCCTATCTTGCCTCCCAAAATCACAACAAACCTAATTATGCCTCCTTCTTGATGAATCCATCGCCAGAAGTGAGGTCTCTTTCTTTTGTTTCCCCATGTATCAGTGACAGATGAAAGAAGAAATAAAGATAGACTTGTGTACGGTGCTTTGATGTATACCAGAGAGTGCCCGTACAGAGATTCATGGCTGCGATTATCATGATATGAGGTCCTAGTCTCAGACACTACAACATAGGAAGGAGTTGAGTGGATGGAAGACTCTAAGGAATGAATATGACGAACATACAGAATTGATGGGCAGCTAAAGACCAGCTGGTCCATCAAGCTTGACCCACACACCATGAAGACTGGAGCATTATGACTAGACACTTCCCCCCCCAAACCCCCACCCCCACCCCCACCCCACTCTCCTAGGAGAGGCAAAAAAAAGAGAAAAACCCAGGGCCAATAAGGGAAAAAATAATCTAGGAAATTCCTTTCTGACCCCCTCAGGCAAATGAAACCAGTCCAGGAGATCTCATGGACCAAGTGTTATCTATAAAGACCCTTACCTTTTTGTGATGCAGTCTCTGCCCCAGTCGAGAACCGGTCCAACTCCCTCTTGAAGACTTGCAGAGAGTCAGCACCCACCACACCAGTCGGCAATGCATTCCAGAGGCTCACTGTTCTCTGGGAAAAGAAGAACCTAAAAGGAAGAACCTAGCAAATGAATCCACAAAACTACTGTGTCTTTCCTAGCAGGTGCTTACAAGGGTACTAATGGCAGAACCATAGAAACAGATTAGCTTCCAACCTTCTCCAGTGAGGAATAATGCAGAGTAGGGGACGGAGGTTGATGCCAAACTTAAAAAAAATACTCAAATTAGCTAAAAAAAATTGCATCTAAAAAATGTTAAAAATTCAAATTGTGTGTGCAAGAAAGAATGTGCAGTACATAAACTGAATTCAATGAATCACATTATAAGAAGAGCTAACTGCAGTATCTTACTTATTTATCAGTTTATAGATTTAATAAAGCTGTTTATTCATTCCGAGAAAGATCCATGCAGATTGTTCAAAAGTAGCAAAATCCTATAACCACCAATGCCCTAGTTGACAGTGACCCCCTACCTTGATACGTACATATATATGGTTAATAGGACGTGGCACCTTTGGCGGGGCAGCTCACACCAGTGGAATGCACGGTCTGTGCCATGTGGGAACTCCAGGACGCTTCCCATGTCCTGGACAACCACAGGTGCAGGAAGTGTCGTCAGTTGGAGGAGCTCCAGCTCCGGATTTCGGAGCTTGAGCAGCAGCTGGCGTTACTGCAGTGCATCCGCGAGGCTGAGAGCTACATGGTAGCATGTTTCAGGATGTTGTCACCCCACAGCTTAAGTGAGTGCAGGCAGAGAGGGACTGAGCGACCGCCAGACAGACAAGGAGGACCAGGCAGGTAGTACAGGAGTCCCCTGAGTACATCTCACTCTCTAACCAGTATTCAGTTCTGAAAACTGATGAGGGAGAGGATTCCTCTGCAGAGTGCAGCCAGAGCAAAGTCCACAGCACCATGGATGGCTCAGCTGTACTAGTGGGGGGGGGGGAAAGAAAGGTCAGGTCAGCAATAGTGATAGGGGATTCTATATTTAGGGGAGCAGACAGGCGTTTCTGCGGCCACAGATGTGATTCCAAGGTGGTATGTTGCCTCCCTGGTGCCAGGGTCGAGGATGTCACTGAGCGGCTGCAGAATATTCTTGGGGGGGGGGGGGGGGGGCAGACGGTGAATAGCCAGAGGTCGTGGTCCATATCGGTACTAACGACATAGGTAGAAAGAGAGATGAGGTCCTGCAGGCAGATTTTAAGGAGTTAGGAAAGAGATTAAGAAGCAGGACCTCAAAGGTAGTAATTTCTGGATTACTCCCGGTGCCACGCATTAGCGAGTATAGAAATAGGAGGATAGAGCAGATGAATGCACGGCTGGAGAGATGGTGCAGGAGGGAGGGCTTTAGATTCCTGGGGCATTGGAACCAGTTCTGGGGAAGGTGGGACCTGTACAGGCCGGACGGTTTGTACCTCAACGGAGCTGTGACCAATGTCCTCGCGGGGAGGTTCGCTAGTGCTGTGGGGGGGGGGGGGTTAAACTAATTTGGCAGGGAGATGGGCACCAGGTTGTAGCAATAGAAAGGAAAAACAAGGGGCACAAAGGATCGGGGGAGAAAGATAGCACTAGAACAAGTAATAGTTCAGCAGTAGATGGGACCAGACTAAGGGAGAGTAGAAGAAAGTTTAAGACTGGTTTGCAGAGCATGTGTGTAAATGCACGAAGCATGGTAAACAAGGTTGGTGAGCTGCAGGCGCAAATAGACACATGGGAATATGATGTTGTGTCGATAAGGGAGACCTGGCTCAAAAAAGGGCAGGATTGGGTACTAAATATTCCTGGATACAAGGAATACAGGAATATTTCAGGAAAGATAGAGAAGGAAAGAAAGGAGGGGCGGGGGGTGGCAATATTGATTAAGGAGAATATTGCAGTACTGGAGAGAGAGGATGTCCTGGTGGGATCAAGGACAGAATCTATTTGGATAGAGTTGAGAAATAAAAGAGGTGCCATTACACTACTGCATGTATTCTATAGACCACCAACTAGTGGGAAGGATATAGAGGAGCAAATTTGCAGGGAATTTACAGAGAGGTGCAAAAGCTATGGAGTAGTGATAACTGGGGACTTTGACTTTTTTTTTAATTCGTTCATGGGATGTGGGCATCGCTGGCAAGGCCGGCATTTATTGCCCATCCCTAATTGCCCTTGAGAAGGTGGTGCTAAGCCGCCTTCTTAAACCGCTGTAGTCCGTGTGATGCTGTTAGGAAGGGAGTTCCAGGATTTTGACCCAGCGACGATATATTTCCAAGTCAGGATGATGTGTGACTTGGAGGGGAATGTTCAGGTGGTGTTGTTCCCATGTGCCTGCTGCTCTTGTCCTTCTAGGTGGTAGATGTCGTGGGTTTGGGAGGTGCTGTCGAAGAAGCCTTGGCAAGTTGCTGCAGTGCATCCTGTGGATGGTACACACTGCAGCCACTGTGTGCCGGTGGTGAAGGGAGTGAATGTTTAGGGTGATAGACTGGGATAACAAAAATAATAAGGGGCAAAGAGGGGGAGGAATTTTTGAAATGTGTTCAGGATAACTTTCTTAACCAGTACATTTCCAGCCCAACAAGGAACAAGGCTTGCTGGACTTGGTTCTAGGGATTGAGGCAGGCCAAGCGGAGCAAGTGTCAGTGGGGGAGCATTTAGGGAGCAGCGATCATAGTATCATAGCTATGGAAAAGGACACGGGCCACTCTAAAGCAAAAGTACTCAATTGGAGGAGGGTCAATTTCAATGGGATGAGAACAGATCTGGCCCGTGTAAATTGGAAACTAAGATTGGCAGGCAAAACTGTAATTGAACAGCCTTTATGGAGGAGATGGTTTGGGTACAGTCTAGGCACATTCCCATGAAGCAGAAAGGTCGGGCAACTAAAGCCAGAGCTCCCTGGATGACAAAAGAGAGAGTGAGTAAGATGAAATGGAAAAAAAGGGCCTTATGACAGATGTCAGGTTGATAACACAAGTGAGAATCAGGCAGAATATAAAAAGTTCAGAGGCGAAGTGAAAAAGGAAATAAGAGGGGTAAAGAGAGAGTCTGAGAATAGACTGGTGGCCAACATAAAAGGGAATCCAAAAGTCTTCTATAGGCATGTAAACAGTAAACGGGTTGTAAGAGGAGGGGTGGGGCCAATCAGGGACCAAAAAGGAGATCTATGCATGGAGGCAGAGGGGATGGCGATGTACTAAATGAGTAATTTACATCTGTCTTTACCAAGGAAGGAGATGCTTCCAGAGTCTCAGTAAAGGAAGATATAGTTGAGATACTGGATGGGCTAAACATTGAGAAAGAAGAGGTACTAGAAAGGCTAGCGGTACTTAAAGTAGATAAGTCACCCGGTCCAGATGGGATGCATCCTCGGTTGCTGAGGGAAGTAAAGGTGGAAATTGCGGAGGTATCGGCCATAATCTTCCAAACACCCTTAGATACAGGCCAGAGGACTGGAGAATTGCAAATGTCACACCCTTTTCCAAAAAAGGCTGCAAGGATAAACCCAACAACTATAGGCCAATCAGTTTAACCTCAGTGGTGGGGAAACTTTTAGAAACGATAATCTGGGACAGAATTAACAGTCACTTGGACGAGGGTGGATTGTAGGGAAAGCCAGCATGGATTTGTTAAAGAACTAACCTGATAGAGTTTTTTGATGAGGTAACAGTGAGGTAGATGAGGGCAATGCAGCTGATGTGGTGTGTATAGACTTTCAAAAGGCATTTGTTAAAGTGTTGCATTGTAGACTTATCATTAAGATTGCGACCCATGGAATAAAGGGGGCAGTAGCAACATGGACACAGAATTGGCTAAGTGACAGGAAACAGAGGAGTAGTGGTGAATGGTTGTTTTTCGGACTGGAGGGAGGTATACAGTGGTGTTCCTCAGGAGTTGGTGCTGGGACCACTGCTTTTCTTTACATATATTAATGACTTGGACTTGGGTGTACAGGGCACAATTTCAAAATTTGCAGATGACATAAAACTTGGAAGGGTAGTAAGCAGTGAGGAGGATACTGATAGACTTCAAGAGGATATAGACAGGCTGGTGGCATGGGTGGACACATGGCAGATGGAATTTAACGCCAAAAAATGCAAAGTGACACATTTTAATAGGAAGAACGAGGAGAGGCAATATAAACTAGAGGGCACAACTCTAAAAGGGGTACAGGAACAGAGGGATCTGGGGGTATATATGCACAAATCATTGAAGGTGGTAGGGCAGATTGAGAAAGTGGTTAAAAAAGCATACGGGATCCTGGGCTTTATAAATAGAGGCATAGAGTTCAAAAGAATGGAAGTTACTATGAACGTTTATAAAACATTGGTTCGGCCACAACTGGAATATTGTGTCCAATTCTGGGTAAGGCACTTTAGGAAGGATGTGAAGGTCTTATAGAGGGTGCAGAAGAGATTTACTAGAATGATTCCAGGGATGAGGGACTTTAGTTACGTGGATAGACTGGAGAAGCTGGGGTTGTTCTCCTTGGAACAGAGACTGTTGTGAGGAGATTTGATAGAGGTATTCAAAATCATGAAGGGTCTAGACAGAGTAGATAGAGAGAAACTATTCCCATTGGTGGAAGGATCAAGAACCAGAGGACGTAGATTTAAGGTGATTGGCAAAAGAACCAAAGGTGACATGAGGGAAAACTTTTTTACACAGCGAGTGGTTAGGATCTGGAATGCACTGCCCAAGGGGGTGGTTGAGGCAGATTCAATCATGGCCTTCAAAAGGGTTCTGGATAAGTACTTGAAAGGAAAAAATTTGCAGGGCTACGGGGATAGGGCGGGGGAGTGGGACTAGCTGGATTGCTCTTGCGTAGAGCCGATGCGGACTCGATGGACCATATGGCCTCCTTCCATGCTGTAACCTTTCTACAATTCTATGATTAACTGAGCCAGTTCTAGACCCATGTCAACTTATGCTCTTCTTGGGACATAATGTTCAGCATAATTTATATGGACAGATATAGATTTCTGGCTTAAAGTGCTATTCAGGATCCAAGTTCAATCACATTGCTGTCTTCCATCACACCTATAAAGACAGGACATTACATTCTTGCTATTATCTATGGATCCTTTGCTCTATTTTGAAGAAAGAATACATCTATGATAAAGAGGGCCAAGGAGCTCATATTAGGAGCAGTAAATTAAATGCCAATAAGATACAGTAGCGAGCATTGTTCCAATTAAAATAGTCACCGTTTTTGGAGACAATATAAGGTACTTTAAGTTTGAAATGAATGGCCCCAGACGTGACCTATATAGATGGTCCTCAATTTTACACAAACAGCTCTAACACAGCCGGAGGGCAAAAACTGTGCTAGAAATTAGGTTTAGGCAGCAGGATTTAAGGAGCAATCTGCTGAAAAGCTTTTCTTCAAAGTGGATTTCCCCATGTGCATGCATTAGGAACACCCATATAAGGGAAGCAAACAAATAGACTTATCATGGGTAGATAGAACTTACAACATTAAGGCTTAAACTGATACAGGGAAATGTAATTTAAACTGCGAGGGTAAATTGATCTACTGCGCTCACTGCATTATGCTTTTCGTTCCTTCTTGTTTCCTGGCACTATTAGGGAACATTACAACATTAGATGTTGGGTTGGAGAATTATGCATTTGATTATTTGGCATCTTTTATGTTAACTCCTTGGATTTCAAATGGTTTACTGAGCCACATCCAACTTACGCATTGGTACATTCTAAAGCAATGTGAGAAAAAGATTTATGGCCACAGATAACCAAGAAACAACTGAGATTTCTCCCACACTGCAACAGATTTAATTTATGTTAATAAAATGGCTGGCACAGAGCATGTCTTTTGCATTGCATTAGCAGTAGCTTTACTATTTATTTCATGGGTTAAAAGCATTAAGGGAATAGGCCAAAACTTTCTGTTCATGTGTACACCACGTCCCATAGTTGAAAGGGAATAGGCTCAAACTTTCTGGATAATTGTCCCCTCCAATCTGCTCAAGTTGAGCTATCTGCCGAATGTTTGTTCCACTACGGCCTTTAATCTACTCACTCAGTTCCATGTTTTGTACGCAGTTTTTGTCTGATACTAATGTTCTTTGAGGAAGTAACTAGTAGAATAGATAAGGGGGAACCAGTGGATGTGGTGTATTTGGATTTTCAGAAGGCTTTTGATGAGGTCCCTCACAGGAGGTTGGTGAACAAAGTTAGAGCACATGGAATTGGAGATAATATACCAGCATGGATTGAGAATTGGTTAACAGACAGAAAACAGAGAGTAGGAATAAACGGGTCTTTTTCAGGTTGGCAGTCTGTGGCTAGTGGGGTACCGCAGGGATCGGTGCTTGGGCCCCAGCTATTCACAATCTATATCAATGATTTGGATGAAGGAACCAAATGTAATATTTCCAAGTTTGCTGATGACACAAAACTAGATGGGAATGTGAGCTGTGAGAAGGATGCAAAGAGGCTTCAAAGGGATATAGACAGGCTAAGTGAGTGGGCAAGAACATGGCAGATGGAATATAAGGTAGAAAAATGTGAAGTTATCCACTTTGGTAGGAAAAACAGAAATGCAGAGTATTTTTTAAATGGTGAAAGATTGGGAAATGTTGATGTACATGAGTCACTGAAAGCTAACATGCAGGTGCAGCAAGCAATTAAGAAGGCAAATGGGATGTTGGTCTTTATTACAAGAGGATTTGAGTACAGGAGTAATGATGTCTTACTGCAATTATACAGGGCCTTGGTGAGACCACACCTAGAGTATTGTGTACAATTTTGGTCTCCTTACCTAAGAAAGGATAGACTTGCCATAGAGGGAGCGCAACGAAGGTTCACCAGACTACTTCCTGGGATGGCGGGATTGTTGTATGAGGAGAAATTGAGTAAACTAGGCCTGTATTCTCTAGAGTTTAGAAGAATGAGAGGTGATCTCATTGAAACATACAAAATTCTTACAGGGCTCAACAGGGTAGATACAGGGAGGATGATTCCCCTGGCTGGGGAGTCTAGAACCAGGGGTCACAGTCTCAGAATAAAGGGTAGGCCATTTAGGACTGAGATGAGGAGAAATCTCTTCACTCAGAGGGTGGTGAATCTTTGGAATTGTCTACCTCAGAGGGCTATGGAGGCTCAGTCATTGAGTACATTCAAAACAGAGATCGATAGATTTCTAGATATTAAAAGGCATCAAGGGATATGGGGATAGTGCAGGAAAATGGTGCTGAGGTTGAAGATCAGCCATGATCTTGTTGAATGGCAGAGCAGGCTCGAGGGGCCGGATGGCCTACTCCTGCTCCTATTTCTTATGTTCTTATTGTCTATTAGCCTCCTTACTGATTAAATCAGTCCCAGATTCCTTCAATGGTGGCAACCATCATTTCTAGTATAAAATGTCTGATTCCTGCCTGAAGCGAATTTAAATGAACGAGTCATATTACACAGGCAGGAAATTGCCTAAGCAACTCATTTTTAGCCAGAATAAGTTCTTGCAAGTGCTCAGCTGATGGGAGACAGGCCCCTTAAAGGTTTAAACAGCCCTAAGTAGCAAGCTTCCAATCAGCAGTTGCAGCAGAGTGGATGCTAAGCACAGAGAGGTCAGCAGTGAATAAAATAGGAGGCCAAGCTAGTGTTGGTCAGTCTCCTAGCTGTAGACTACAGAGTTGAAAAGGCCAAAAGATAACTATCAAGAAGAATTGGGCCTGTAAAAATGAGCAGAACTCGTGGTGAATAAGTCACCAGGCCCTGATTGCACGCACCTTAGGCTGTTGAAGGAAGTCAGAGAGGAGATAGCGGGAGGTGCTGACCACAATTTTTCAAACCTCAAATATGCAAATTGTGCTGTGAGACTCGACAGTAGTCTATGTAAGGCAGAGTGGAATAAAGCAGTATCTATACACCAATTAGTCTAATGTCAATTGCGGGTAATCGTTTAGAATTCATAATTCGAGACAATATTAGTGAGACAATATTGATGAGCATTTAGAAATGCATGGGTTAATCAAGGGCAGCCAACATGGATTTGTTAAAGGCAAGACATGTTTGACAAATTAGTTTTTTGAAGATGGGACAGATAAAGGGAATGCAATAGATGTAGTGTTAGGCTTGTTCGAAAATTTCAAGCATCTGAAAAATTCAAACTGATGGTATAAGTGGATAGGAGGTTGGTTGATGGACAGGAAACAAAGAGTTAGGGTAAATGGGTGCTGCTTGCATTGGAGGAGAGTTGGAAGTGGTGTGTGTGTTTGTGTGTGAAAGAGCTGGACTTCAGCATAGGGAGCCCAAATCAAAATATGCTGACAACACAAGTAGGGGGTTTGTCCAATAACGAGGAGGACAACAAAAGACTTCAGGAAGACATTGACAGGTTGACAGAATGGGCGGACAGGTGACATACGCAATTTAATATGGGTAAGTGTGATGTGAGAAAAGAGATGGGAGTAAATATTTAGTGGAAAGACACTGAAAGGAGTGTATGCACAGACAGACCTAAGGGGGTTCAAATACACAACTCTCTGAAGTTCAAGAATAGGTAGATAGAGCTAAGAAAAAAGTCCAACAGCATTTTGGGTTTTATAAAAGGGAGTTTAAAGGTTAAAGAAGCAATGTGAAATTTGTGCAAAGCTTTGGTTAGGCAACAGTTGTACTGTGTGCAGTTTTGCGCATCCCATTATAGAAACGACATTAAAACCATAGAGAGAGTGAAGTAAAGATTCACCAGCATAATGCCAGGGATGGGAAACTATAGTCATGAAGAGAGACTTGAGATACTGAGATCAGTTACAATGGATCAGAGAGGCTAAGAGGACTTTCAAAAGAGGAGGTTTTAAAATTGTGAAGGGTTTTGATCGAGTGAATAGGGAAAGACTATTTCCTCTGGTTGGGGAGTAAGTGACTAGGGTTGTTAATTTAATATTTCACTGACAAAGTGAAGAGAGAGGATAGGAGAATTTTTTTTTAATGCAGTGGGCTGTTGGAGCATGGAATGCTTTGCCACAGGGAGTGGTCAAGGCAAAGGCTATTGCATCTTTTGAGAATTAGATAAATATTTGAAGCAGAGAAAGATACTAAGCTATGGGGAAAGAGTAGGACAGTGGGATTAGTTTTGGAATGCTCTGAGAAAGGGTCAGCACAGATATGATGGGCTGAATAACCTTCTGTGCTGTAAAAATATTGTTTATGTGCAGTGACGCCCAAGTGGCCATCCTGTATCCGAATACATGGACGTGGATCATGTAGCTAATATTTTGTTAAATGGAATTTTTAGGTGAAATCATTTTAGAAAGTCAAAATGGCAAGATTGTCATGTGTAAGTTGTAACTGCAATGTGTGTCCTGCTGCAGAATGGGCTTAAATGGTAAGCATTCAATGCACTATAATGTTGTCTGAGTAGGAGGAAACACCTTGTGGGATACATACCTTGCCCATCTACCTGATATGAAGCAATGGTGGGTTGTCTTACCTTGGCTGATTTGGTCAAGTCTCTGAATGTCTGCATTTGCAGCCAAATCTTCTGGTTGGGTAGAAACCGCATTTGCTCTGAGTGCCATCTCCTCCCATACACTCTGCACTGCTCGCCTATGGGGAGGTTGCTATGGAGTGCCAAAGAGAGCATCCTCCCTCCCCCCCCTCCCACCCCACTCTGCCAACTTCTTCTAGCAAACACCTCTAAGTCGTTATTTGCAAATCCTGGATCTTTCACACCACACTGCTCCATTCTGGCAATGTTTTAAGCTAAGCAATATTTTCAATGTTTCGCCAACCAAAAATGCACTGCCCTTTAAACTGCTGCAGCAGGGTTAGGTATCACACCTGCAAACAGTGAGGTCACAATCACTGGCATACTGCATGCAGGGAGTTCGCTATGCATCTGGTCGGTTGCATGTAACTCAGGTGGGTGCAAAGCCCACTATAAGAGATTGCTGCCACATATAGCTACACAGTGGAAAATCTCCACTTACATTTAATGCATCAGTCTTTAATCCTGAAGAGGACGCTCAACTGCCAGCAGAAAGTTGCCAGCTAGCAGAAACATTGGCCTCCATATTAACCCCCCAACGATGGGCGGGAGGAGGTCGGGAGGGTGGGGTTAATCCCTGAAAAATGGGGAACGCGACCCTGACCCGTCACGTACACGCCTGTTGCCGTTTTTATGTGTTTCGAGCAGAGAGATGGGACACTTCAGTATCATATTTAAATCAGGCTTCCACAGTGCAGTTGGGAGTCTGATTTAAATTTAACTGCTGCCGGCCGGGTTTCCCAATGCTCGGGAACCCAACAGTGAAAGAGAGGCGAGAGCTGCCAACTCCAGATGGTAAGTGCTTTTTATAGCTCTCCTTGTGGGCCAGGAGGAGTAGGAGTGCTCCCCCCGGCCCCTCAAGCAAACCTTCGACCTCCCCTCTGCTGATCGTGGCCTCTCTCTAGCCCCTGCCACGATCAACGACTGCCCCAATCCGTGACCCACAAGGATCGGCGTTTTGCTCGTTACTATCTATATTAATGACCTCGGTGAAGTTGTTAAGGGAACGATCCGCAAATTTGCGGATGATACGAAGAATTGTGCAAGTGTTAGGATTGTGAAGGACATTGGGGGAATGGGCCCACCTTTGGCAAGTGGCACTTAACTTAAGCTAAGCATACTTACACCTTACAAGGAACAAAACTAAAGCCACGTGGTGAAAGAAGATCTTGGTATCATAGTTTGTAACTCTCTAAAGGTTCACAATCAATGCTGTCAAACCATAGCTACATAAAATGGGCTGCATTCATAGCACTTTCCATTACAAAACAAAATATACTATTTTTTTCCCTCGGTTAGGCCTCATATAGAGCACTGTGTCCAGTTTAGTCCCTCACATGGTGGGTGATATTGGAAAAGGTTCAGAGGAGGGCCACAAGAATGATTCCCAGTTTTTAAACACCTTAGCTACCTGGATAGGCTTAAAGAGCTGGGTCTATACACTTTAGAGAAGTGTAGACTCAGGGAGATTTGATTGAGGTTTATAAAATAATGAAAGGACTATATTTTTTGCACGCTGACAAATTATTTCAATTAGATAGGTTGGGGAGGACCAAAGATCGTGTATATAAATTACTGAAGGGAAGAAATAGGTTAGATATATGGTGGTGCTTTTCCCAGAGAATAGTAAACCAATGGAACAAGATGGCAGAAGGTGCTGATTCACTGACTATCTTCGAGAGAGCTGGACCACTTCCTGGCTGGGGCGGAGATCACATCATACAAGAGGTAGGTACGAAATAATATAAGCCATGGTCAATGTAGACTAATGGATTAGTAAGAACATAAGAACATAAGAAATAGGAGCAGGAGTAGGCCAATCGGCCCCTCGAGCCTGCTCCGCCATTCAATAAGATCATGGCTGATCTGATCCTAACCTCAAATCTAAATTCATGTCCAATTTCCTGCCCGCTCCCCATAACCCCTAATTCCCTTTACTTCTACGAAACTGTCTATTTCTGTTTTAAATTTATTTAATGATGTAGCTTTCACAGCTTCCTGGGGCAGCAAATTCCACAGACCTACTACCCTCTGAGTGAAGAAGTTTCTCCTCATCTCAGTTTTGAAAGAGCAGCCCCTTATTCTAAGATTATGCCCCCTAGTTCTAGTTTCACCCATCTTTGGGAACATCCTTACCACATCCACCCGATCAAGCCCCTTCACAATCTTATATGTTTCAATAAGATCGCCTCTCATTCTTCTGAACTCCAATGAGTAGAGTCCCAATCTACACAACCTCTCCTCACATGTCCACCCCCTCATCCCCGGGATTAACCGAGTGAACCTTCTTTGTACTGCCTCGAGAGCAAGTATGTCTTTTCTTAAGTATGGACACCAAAACTGTATGCAGTATTCCAGGTGCGGTCTCACCAATACCTTATATAACTGCAGCAATACCTCCCTGTTTTTATATTCTATCCCCCTAGCAATAAAAGCCAACATTCCATTGGCCTTCTTGATCACCTGCTGCACCTGCATACTAACTTTTTGATTTTCTTGCACTAGGACCCCCAGATCCCTTTGTACTGCAGTACTTTCCAATTTCTCACCATTAAGATAATAACTTGCTCTCTGATTTTTCCTGCCAAAGTGCATAACCTCACATTTTCCAATATTGTATTGCATCTGCCAAATCTCCGCCCACTCACCCAGTCTGTCTATATCCCCTTGTAGGTTTATTATGTCCTCCTCACTCTCTACTTTCCCTCCCATCTTTATATCATCTGCAAACTTTGATATGTTACACTCGGTCCCCTCCTCCAAATCGTTAATATAGATTGTAAAGAGTTGGGGACCCAGCACCGACCCCTGCGGAACACTACTGGCTACTAGTTGCCAGTCCGAGAATGAACCATTTATCCCAACTCTCTGCTTCCTGTTAGATAACCAATCCTCCACCCATGCCAGAATATTACCCCCAATCCAGTGATTCTTTATCTTAAGCAATAATCTTTTATGTGGCACCTTGTCGAATGCCTTCTGGAAGTCTAAATACACTACGTCCACTGGTTCCCCTTTATCCACCCTGTACGTTATGTCCTCAAAGAACTCAAGCAAATTTGTCAGACATGACTTCCCCTTCATAAAGCCATGCTGACTTTGTCCTATTAAATTATGTTTATCCAAATGTTCCGCTACTGTCTCCTTAATAATAGACTCCAAAATTTTACCCACCACAGATGTTAGGCTAACTGGTCTATAATTTCCAGCCTTCTGCCTACTACCCTTTTTAAATAAGGGTGTAACATTAGCAGTTTTCCAATCTGCCGGGACCTTTGCCGAGTCCAGAGAATTTTGGAAAATTATAACCAAAGCATCCACAATCCCTACTGCCACTTCCCTCAAGACCCTAGGATGTAAGCCATCAGGTCCAGGGGATTTATCCGCCTTGAGTCCCATTAATTTACTGAGTACCAAAGTAGTTTTGATTGCCTAGAAGGATCAGAGGGGAATTTTTCAGATTTTTATTTCCCTAATTGGCCTTGGGTTTTTGATCTGTTTTTTCACCTCTCCCAGGAGACTACATAGATAGGGGGTTTAGGAGTCTCCTGACATGATGCATGAGGCATCACAACTATATGGGACAGGCTAGACGGACCAGCAGTCAGACGTTGCTAACACAGTAAGGGTACACTTTCTTTCAAAATGCTTTTAACCATTGTTTGTTACACCACCAATGCACCATAGAATCATAGAAAGGTTACAGCACGGAAGGAGGCCATTTGGCCCATCAAGTCCTCGCCGGCTCTATCGAAGAGCAATCCAGCTAGTTCCACTTCCCCGCCTTTCCCCGTAGCCTTGAAAATTTTTTCCTTTCAAGTACTTATCCAGTTCCCTTTTGAAGGCCATGATTGAATCTGCCTCCACCATCCCCTGGGGCAAATCATTCCAGATCCTAACCACTCGCAGTGTAAAAAAAAATTTCCTCACAGTCTAATAATGCTTAAAAATTTAAATAAAATTTAAAACACAACTTCACATCAGTCACATCACCACTTGTACTCATTCAGAAGACTATAAGCCTGGATTCGTATGTTGCAGTTGCACTGGTGCAGACTCAGTTTTTAAATTGCCACATTTCCAGCATGTTTTCAGAGTTACTACCACCATTTAGTTAAACTGAAAAACATTCTCTGTGTATCAACTCTAGATACCCAAAGCTAAAACCCTAGAACTGTATTTCTCAAACTTTTTGAATTGGGACCGACTAAAATTTCAAATATAGCCTGTCACCTCACTCAGTGGTGCCTTTAGAGATTTCTAAAGGGAGTTGAATAATGGAAGAAAAAGACTGTTTTTGGGAGATATTATGTAATATAATGGTAGGATTGTTTTGCAAATGTCTGGATGGCACCTTAAAGGAATCTGCTCCCTCCTTTCACAATACGTTAATACAGTCCCCACCGCTTACAGCGGGCGCGTTCGTGCGAACCCGATTTGCACATATATGCGATGGCCGGTATTGCGTGGTGGTGAGAGAGGATAGTTACAATGTTCACTGGTAAGAGTGGGACTCATACAGTAAGTAATACTTTCCCTTGCTATTGTCTCTGTGAGTTACATAATAGATCAGAAAAGCGTAACAATCTTTGTTTGATCAGATCTCTGTGATTAATGGGTGTGACATTAGAAGATATACTCATGAAGTGCTCATGAAAGGTAGGTCATGCCTGACAAACCTGATTGAATTTTTTGAAGAGGTGACTAAAGTAGTGGACAGGGGAATGTCAATGGATGTTATTTATGTGGACTTCCAGAAGGCATTTGATAAGGTCCCATATAAGAGACCGTTAGCTAAGATAGAAGCCCATGGAATTGAGGGAAAAGTACAGACTTGGTTAGGAAGTTGGCTGAGCGAAAGGCGACAGAGAGTAGGGATAATGGGTAGGTACTCACATTGGCAGGATGTGACTAGTGGAGTCCCGCAGGGATCTGTCTTGGGGCCTCAATTATTCACAATATTTATTAACAACTTAGATGAAGGCATAGAAAGTCTCATATCTAAGTTTGCAGATGACACAAAGATTGGTGGCATTGTAAGCAGTGTAGATGAAAACATAAAATTACAAAGGGATATTGATAGATTAAGTGAATGGGAAAAACTGTGGCAAATGGAATTCAATGTAGACAAATGTGAGGTCATCCACTTTGGATCAAAAAAGGATTGAACAGGGTACTTTCTAAATGGTAAAAAGTTAAAAACAGTGGATGTCCAAAGGGACCTAGGAGTACAGGTACATAGATCATGAACAGGTGCAAAAAATAATCAATAAGGCTAATAGAATGCTGGCCTTTATATCTAGAGGACTAGAATACAAGGGGGCAGAAGTAATGCTGCAGCTATACAAAACCCTGGTTAGACCGCACCTGGAGTACTGTGAGCAGTTCTGGGCACCGCACCTTCGGAAGGACGTATTGGCCTTGGAGGGAGTGCAGCATAGGTTTACTAGAATGATACCTGGACTTCAAGGGTTAAGTTACGAGGAGAGATTACACAAATTGGGGTCATATTCTCTGGGGTGATCTGATCAAAGTTTATAAGATATTAAGGGGAACAGATAGGGTGGATGGAGAGAAATTATTTCCACTGGTTGGGGATTCTAGGAGTAGGGGGCACAGTCCAAAAATTAGAGCCAGACCTTTCAGGAGCGAGATTAGAAAATATTTCTACACACAAAGGGTGGTAGAAGTTTGGAACTCTCTTCTGCAAATGGCAATTGATACTAGCTCAATTGCTAAATTTAAATCTGAGATAGATAGCTTTTTGGCAACCAAAGGTATTAAGGGATATGGGCCAAAGGCAGGTATATGGAGTTAGATCACAGATCAGCCATGATCTTATCAAATGGCGGAGTGGCACGAGGGGCTGAATGACCTACTCCTGTTCCTATGTACTCATGAAGTGCTAACCCCATACCTGACCAAAGACCCCAGGCTCTGCAGCGCCAACTCATGAAAGAGATTAGATAGCGTCATGCAAGTTGCTAAATTGTTTCATTAACCCGCGGTAGATGCCTGTGATCCAGGGGCCAAGATAATAATAAGGCATTCTGTTATTCATGACCCTGAAAACCTGTGCAATTCACAAGAATATAACAAGAATGTTGTGGATCATGACTGCGAGGTGCGAACTAATGAGTAATCACAGCTGGTCCTGCCAGAAATAGACGGAGCGCATAAGACGCTACAACCAGCAACTTTGAAATTGACGTTAATACAAATGGCTAATGGTTATGGCTTTTTTCGCCAATATAAGCGACTGCCCATTTTAAGCGGGGACATTTTAAGTGGTGGGGACTGTATACAGATGCACGATGGCAAATGGAGGGGACAGACTGAACAAAATCATTTGCCTCGTGCTCAAAATTTCCTCTTGATATCAAACTATACTTGATGCCAATGTAGACCTCCATGCGTTTAACTCCCTTAAAGAATGATTTTTGCCAAGCCGTATAACAGTTCACTATGTGGGGACAGATAAACTGCCTGTTTTGGAGGTCGTGTTGTTTTCTTTCTAAAATAACTTTGAAGTATGGCCAACAATATGCATCGACTATGATTTTCGCGACTGTGCGGAGCTGAAGCCGAAAATAAAGAAACACAGATTCATTTTACCTTGACCAGCAAAAGTGGGAAAGCAGGGGGTGCGAAAATGCAGCCGAAATTAAAGCCTAATAATGCATTCCAGCTGTGTCAACTCTCACATCTCACTGTGGAAAGTGAGCTCTCTGAAAGAACTTGGTGTCAGCTTGCATTCTGTTTAAATGCTTTTACGCTTATTATCCTGGAAGTCGATAGTGTCTTGAGAGCTCTTTCCTTTGACCTCGACTGCACTCTTGTCACATCCTGGTTTAATACAGTAAAGTGTTCAGGAAAGCTCCTCACTCAGAATGCAAATTTCCCCCTGATCTGGTAAATATTCTGCTCTCCTGACAGTTTACGCTGTGTACTGCAAAGAACTGCCGAACAATGCGAGAGTTGAAGCTAATGGCATTTGCCTTCAATTAGTGACAGCGCAATGCCGTATTATTGAGGTCCTGTTATGAGAAGGGTGTAATTAATGGGTTTTTTCTGCATGAGGTTGCGGTGTTATAAGATGGATCATAGCAAGAGTCATCACTGCTTTAATTTTAAAGGGGCATTTTCTTTGTGAAAATATGATTAATAAACCTTTTGATCTGTGGTTTGCTAAGCACTATCATGCAATGATGTAGATTGCACTGCAAAAATATAAAATCTTTTTAATTTGACATATTCATGTCATCCCTCCTCAGCATCCAAGGCAATGGGCCAGCATTTACTTTCAAAATAATGGTGAGGCTAACGGCGCTCTCCGTTATTCATGCGCAAATCGCACAGCAACTTCAGGAGATGTGGAGTTAAACGCGAAAGTTGCTGTCCGAGATGCGCTGTTTCGCCGTTAGCTTTGTGTAAACGCCATCTCGCTGTCTGACTCACCATTCACATACATTGAATGGCATGAAGTTCTTGTACTGATGTCATAGATTATGGACTAAACTCACCACAGAATGTTAGGACTTGTCCTTTTCAGTCTAAGTACCCTTTATTACAGTGTGTTCAGTCTTAGTTACTGCCAAACAACCTCTCTGGCACGGAAAAATAACTTTTACAAGTGTGGAGTCTCATTCCTTCAGCTTTTAATTGTAGTTAGGAAAAAGAGGGTGGTCAGGAGCAGTGTTGGCCCCTTAAAAACTGAAAGTGGGGATATTGTCATTGACAATGGGGAAATGGCGGACATGTTGAACAATTACTTTGCATCAGTATTTACAGTCGAAAAAGAGGATAGCATGCCGGAAATCCCAAGAAAACTTATATTGAATCGGGGACAGGGACTCGATAAAATTAACATAAGTAAAGCAACAGTAATGAAGAAAATAATAGCACTAAAGAGTGACAAATCCCCAGGACCAGATGGTTTCCATCCCAGGGTTTTAAAGGAAGTAGGTGAGCACATTGCAGATGCCCGAACTATAATCTTTCAAAGTTCTCTAGATTCAGGAACTGTCCTTCTAGATTGGAAAATTGCACGTGTCACTCCTCTTTTTAAGAAAGGAGAGAAAGGGAAACCAGGGAATTATAAACCAGTTAGCCTAACATCTGTTGTGGGGAAAATGCTGGAGTCTATAATTAAGGATAGGGTGACTGAACACCTCAAGAATTTTCAGTTAATCAGAGAGAGCCAGCATGGATTTGTGAAAGGTAGGTCATGCCTGACAAACCTGATTGAATTTTTTGAAGAGGTGACTAAAGTAGTGGACAGAGGAATGTCAATGGATATTATTAATATGGACTTCCAGAAGGCATTTGATAAGGTCCCACATAAGAGACTGTTAGCTAAGATAGAAGCCCTTGGAATCGAGGGAAAAGTACAGACTTGGTTAGGAAGTTGGCTGAGTGAAAGGCGACAGAGAGTAGGGATAATGGGTAGGTACTCACATTGGCAGGATGTGACTATTGGAGTCCCACAGGGATCTGTCTTGGGGCCTCAATTATTCACAATATTTATTAACAACTTAGATGAAGGCATAGAAAGTCTCATACCTAAGTTTGCCGATGACACAAAGATTGTTGGCATTGTAAGCAGTGTAGATGAAAACATAAAATTACAAAGCGATATTGATAGATTAGGTGAATGGGCAAAACTGTGGCAAATGGAATTCAATGTAAACAAATGTGAGGTCATCCACTTTGGATCAAAAAAGGATAGAACAGGGTAAAAAGTTAAAAACAGTGGATGTCCAAAGGGACTTAGGGGTTCAGGTACATAGATCATTGAAGTGTCATGAACAGGTGCAGAAAATAATCAATAAGGCAAATGGAATGCTGGCCTTTATATCTAGAGGACTAGAGTACAAGGGGGCAGATGTTATGCTGCAGCTGTACAAAACCCTGGTTAGACCGCACCTGGAGTACTGTGAGCAGTTCTGGGCACCGCACCTTCAGAAGGACATATTGGCCTTGGAGGGAGCGCAGCGTAGGTTTACTAGAATGATACCCGGACTTCGAGGGTTAAGTTACGAGGAGAGATTACACAAATTGGGGTTGTATTCTCTAGAGTTTCGAAGGTTAAGGGGTGATCTGATCGAAGTTTATAAGATATTAAAGGGAACAGATAGGGTGGATAGAGACAAACTATTTCCGCTGGTTGAGGATTCTAGGAGTAGGGGGCACAGTCTAAAAATTAGAGCCAGACCTCTCAGGAGTGAGATTAGAAAACATTTCTACACACAAAGGGTGGTAGAAGTTTGGAACTCTCTTCTGCAAATGGCAATTGATACTAGCTCAATTGCTAAATTTAAATTTAAATCTGAGATAGATAGCTTTTTGGCAACCAAAGGTATTAAGGGATATGGACCAAAGGCAGGTATATGGAGTTAGATCACAGATCAGCCATGATCTTATCAAATGGCGGAGCAGGCACGAGGGGCTGAATGGCCTACTCCTGTTCCTATGTTCCTATGTCCTATGTTCCTAGTTGGAGAATTACAAATTAAAAATTAACATTTTTTCTTTGTCTCCTTTTTCTCTCTCTCTTAATTTAATCTTTCTTTCCTTCTCTTTATTTCACTTTCTGTACCTGATTTGACATTGAATTCACTATTCTAACTTACACTTCCTGGTTCAGTTTCTGCACTGCTCATTAACGATACTTCAATTGATTGGTTAAGGAGACACACAGCTGCTTGCCCTGTTCACACAAGTTCCAGATGCCCTGTTGAGGGCATCGTGCTGAATGGATCTCCAACTTACAGCAACTTATAGTGCTCATGGAAAGTCTGTGAGCAAGCGCAGTTCGTTCGCTGCTTATGGTAAGTTCTGGCCCAAAACCTCTGTACATATTTCCAACTTTCCTTGTTTTAATTAAAAATTTGCGCTCCTCAGGATAATGCAAGTCACTGCTGAGGAGTAGAACATTTTCCTGTGCAACTAATCTTGTGGCCTCTCTGTGTGAGATTGTCAACTGGTGCTTAATTAATAGGCTGTGATGTTGATCTGTGGCCTCCTGAGAGAATGTTTAGTAATAAATGTGATCACACGATGCTCCAATATGTTAATCCTCCAGCATTTCCATTATTCAGTGTCCTGTCTGCTGCCCTTCTTGGGCACCATCATTTTGCTCATCTCCTCCCCAGCCCTGGCAACACATGACTATTCCAGTGCTCGCTGTTCCATAGGTTTATACTAACCCACTAACCTACCGCGATCTTTACTGTGGGCACTTCCTCTAATAGGAAGTGGAGAAGAGCCCAGCATTAGATCCAGCAATGCTAGGACCCATGGGAGAAGCAAGAGGATCGATCTCTCCCCTCGACCAATCAGATTGCAGGATCCTTGATACTCCGCGAAGAGTCAAAACTTTGAAGTACAAGCTGTAACGTAAACAACCAGAAAGTGAAAGCTACAACAATCAAATCATTTGTAAAAACAGTTATAGACAGTAAAAAAGAGGGTAAGAAATAATTAAATTAAGTAAAATGTTTTTACTTTTTTCAATTTAAAAAAAAATGAACGAACAAAAATTATTAAAATAAGGAGTAATGAGACTCCACCTTTTTAAAAGTTAATTTTTAGTTGTTTGGCAGTCAATAAGACTTACCATACTGTTAAAACTTAATTTAGACCTGGGATTTTTAAGCATATCTGATTTGTGGCGCTATGAGTTACTTTCTAGCAAGAGCAAGTTGGCACTCGTCCATTGATTCTGTTGATTACAGCCAGTGATATCCCTTTAAGGCGAAGCTGACAGATCACTGGTGTACCAGGAAGAACAAGTTCCAGATTGCCACATTTGTCTGCGCTAATGAGCTCACCATTCCTTTTAAAGCATTTTCCAGCCCATTGTAGTCACATCTGTCAAGAAATGTAATTTATTCTATGTCAATCCTTTCACAAGGCAGCTGTGTAATTGCATATTCCATTACAAAATATGATAGTAATTAATGTTAATTTTATCGACAGAGGTGAGTGCAGTTAGTTAAGTCAACAGTGAGGACGAACAATGCACGATCATTTATATTATGTGAGGGATTTTAACAGCCTGCTTTTTCAAACAGTTTAAATCCAACACAATGCATCATCTATTCTACCTTCAAGGGACTTGCATTGCGATTGGTCAAAATACTCAATTCATAAAGTGGTGACAGCAATCAGAATTCCTTTAATCACCATCAGAAAGGAGTCTGTACTGACACCACCAAATCCAAAGATTTAAAAGGAAATGCAAATAAGTGAGTCACCATCGGCAAGTTCCAGCAATGAGCCAACCCCACCTCAGGCAACTAGATAGAAGTTGTTTTCCCCAGAGACTAAACAATGGCCGATTTGTTAGCTTGTCGAGGCAATCGAAAAGCTCCGCACACCCACTGTGCTTGGAAGTCCTTTGATCCTTGACTCTCTGTGTTGAGAGAGACAAGAACATAGGCAAACTGGCTTATTGAAACAGACAGGCTACAAGGACAGTCAGGTTCATTGAAAGGAAAGCTGAAGTGAAGTGGTTAGAATGCTACATCGAGTTACATCGAAACTACAGCACAGGAACAGGCCATTTGGCCCATCTGGTCTATGCTAGTGTTTATGCTCCACAGAAGCCTCCTCCCACCCTACTTCATCTAACCCTATCAATATAACCTTCTATTCCTGTCTAGCTTCCCCTTAAAATGCATCTATGCTATTCTCCTCTCAACTATTCCAAGTAGTAACAAGTTCCACATTCTAACCACTCTCTGGGTAAAGAAGTTCCTCCTGAATTCCTTATTGAATTTATTAGCGACTATTTTATATTTATGACCTCTAGTTTTGGTCTCCCCCTCAAGTGGAAACGTTTTCTCTACATCTACACTATCAAACCCCTTCATAATTTTAAAGATCTCTTTCAGGTCACCCCTCAGCCTTCTCTTTCCTAGAGAAAAGAGCCCCAGCCTTTCCTGATATTTATAACCTCTCAATTCTGGTATCATCCTAGTAAATCTTTTTTATACCTTCTCCAGTGCCTTTCTATCCTTTTTTGTAATATGGAAGCCAGGACTGAGCACAGTACTCCAAGTGTGGTCTCACCGAGGTTCTATATATTTAACTTCTCTGCTTTTCAATTCTGTTCCACTAGAAATTAATCCCAGTGCTTTGTTTGCATTTTTTTATGGCCTTGTTAACTATTGCTACTTTTAATAATTTGTAAATTTGCACCCCTAGATTCCTTTGCTCCTCTACTACATTTAGACACTTAGGGCGCTAAATTGGGTCGTGTAGTGCCCATTGTTTTGGTGCTACACGGCGTCTCTGACATCCAAGATGGCGCCTTGGATGCGCACACATGTTTCCAGCGTGACGTGCGTAGGACGCCATCTTGGTATAGGAGTTAGCGCAGGCGCAGATAACGAACGCTGGAATCATGTGGAGTAGGGAGAAAATGGCTTCAATAAGTGTGCAATGCTGATTTAAAGTGATAGACACCATTTTGGGAATTATCACTCAATTCAATGTACAGTCTTAACCCTGACCATCTGAACATGTCTTAGAGTGCCTGGAGGACCCCCCCACGCGTGCTATTTAAAGGGACCATGCAGGATTTACAGGTCAGTGGCTGAATTATTGCTTCTGGCTGCCGAGACATTTGTAACAGTTTTCGGAGGTCTCCTAGACTTGAATACTGGGATGCAGGGACATAGCCTAACATTTAGAGCCAGGACGTGCAGGAGTGAAGTTAGGAAATGCTTCTACACGCAAAGGGCGGGAGACGTTTGGAACGCTCTTCTGCAGACGGCAGTTGATATTAGCTCACTTGTGAATGTTAAATCTGAGATTGATAGATTTCTGTGAACCAAGGGTATTAAGGGATATGGGGCTAAGGCGGGTATATGGAATTAGGTCACAGGTCCTCCATGATTGAATGGTGGAACAGGCTCGAGGGGCTAAATGCCACTGCCACTTGCTGACTCCTGATATGCGCCCCCTTCTCCGGCAAGAAAGCGGGATGTGTGTCTGGGTGATGTGCCTATCATGGTTGAATAGCTGCCAGTGTGTGTGGCCTGTGTGTTCTGGGTGGGCAGTTTGAAACAGTGGTAATGTGTAAGGGTGAGAGGAAGCATCTGATTGGAAGAGTTGAGTACTGATGGAAAGAGTTTATTGGTATGTGGGCGATGGGGGGTGTAGTACATGGTGCAGTTGGTAGGAGACGTCACTTGACAGTTGACCTCACTCACCTTCACCACTCATGACAAAGCATTGAACTTCTTCCTGCACTGTTCATGATGCTGTGCGCCTGGCATTGACTTCTACCCACGCTGCCTCCCACTGCCTTTTGGATATATGTCTGGAGGGCCTCTTGTCTCCACCCCCCCCCCCCCCTCCAACCCCGGCGGATGTAGGATGTCCCTCCTTCTGTCCACCTCTCACACCAAGGCCTCTAGTGTATCAGCAGAGAAGCTTGGAGCATGCACTCTTGCAGGCCTGGTACCAACTCAGATCGGCAGATTGGTGAGGTCTGGCATGCAGATTGGAGGATGTGGGATTTAGTAGTGAGCAACCTTTATTCAATGTTTTAACATAACTCATCAGTGTGTAAACATAGGGATGGGACCTGCATCTAAATTTTACGTGTGCGATATCTGATTTCCATTCAGACTCCGTGCAGACAGTGGACTGTTATTTTCAGCAAATAACGGGTACCAGCTACCTTTAAGAGATTTCTAAGAAACATCCTCCCTTTAATAGATTGAGCTCCCTCTGGTGGTGGAAAGTGTGAATTGCATTGATTCTACATGCAAGGCCTGGAATGGAACGCTGATTACAGGTGAGTCCTCGGGCCTACCGAAACTCGCGTCCTGCCTGCGCAGGGGTCATTGGGCGCGGGGTAATAGCACATCACACTACCCGTGCCCAAAAACGGCCCTCATCCAATTTTTCCCCCTTATTTTCGAAGCAGTGTGTTGCCTCCTTATTCCTCCTACCAAAATGCACCACCTTACACTTATCCATATTGAAATTCATTTGCCATTCATATGCCCATTCTGCAAGTTTATTAACATCTTGTATTTTGATTTTTTGTTTATTAAAATGATTAACCATGAATCGGGGCCCTGACCTCTAGGTCCAATTATTCAATCTTCCATCCTGTTGAGTTTGGCTGTATGTTGGGAGGACTAACTTGTAAAAATTGACCTCATGATGTCTAAGTACTAGTTTATATGGTATCCTCAGGATTGCTGTCATTTCCTCTGCCTGTCTTCTGAACAATTCTGGACACTTAAAGAAACGGTGAGAAGGGGTGTAGAAACTTCAAACCAAAAAAGTTGATATGTCGTCTAATACTATTGCTTGTCTGTTTTGACTGCCGTGACAAAATTAATCACTTTTTGTTTGAAAAGTTGCCATAAAACTTATCTCTGGGTAACCCAACTTAATGATGATTATCTAATTGTCTCAAGATGAAGAATTCACTCATGGTTGGATTTCATAAATCCTCACGGTGTTTGTCATGATAGTGTAAGGTGTTGTACAGGAAGAACGGGGATTAGGAATAAGAGCTTGCTTGTTTATTTATGTGCCTCACTACAGTTCTGTATGTCCAGATTTTCACTGCTTTATCAGCAGTGTTGCTTGTTCCTCAAAAAAAGCAAAGCTCATCATACTGCTTAATATGCTACATCATGTGCATGCACGCACACACATATTCTCAAATCTAATGGGAACAAGGAAATCTGCCTCACAATATGACCTTGGTGAATATTTTGAGCATGAAAAACCGTGAACAAGTTGTAAGAGGGTATCAATGGGCAGCACACAGATATCATCACTTAACCTATCCTCCATCCAATGATGATCAACTCTTCATATGAAATTGTGTATAGGAGGGACATAGAGTCTAGGTGATAACACTGCCTGGAATAAATGTGTACAGCTGTGTAAGGTGCTTTTCTAGTGGTACTCTGTACAAACTTTGGATTCATACAACATACTAAGGTGCAGCAGCAGCTCTTGTCCTTCTGGTATCAAGATGGAAGAGTAGCTTAAGCAGCAGTAACTCTTGCGGTGCTGACCCATCTTAGAGCTAGTTACATATGGTGTGCTCTTCACAAGTTCATTTTAACTATCACTCATCAGCCCATGCTCTTTTAAGTATTCATTTATTTTATCTCTAGTTATGGCCTCTAGTAATTTTCCTACGATTGACATAAACCTAGCAAGTTGATAATTGCCTGGCTTATCCCTTCCTAGATAGATAGATGGATAAATAGATATTAAAGTTTCTAGTGATGCCAATTTGAAGTGACAGCAACCTACCAGGACGAATGCCGGAGACTACAGGATGACATAGGAAGGCTCATAGAGTGGGTATATAAGTGGCAGATGCATCTTAATACAGAGAAACATGAGATGATATAAAGAATGGAAATATAATTTGAATGATAAATTTCTCAATGCAGCGGAGGAGCAAAAGCGTGCAGATATATAAATCATTAATAGTGGCTGGACAGCTTGAAAAAAGCCAATAAGAAAGTAAATGGGATTTTTGAGTTTATATCCAGAGGAACTGAATATGAAAGCAAAACATTTGGTACAAATTGATAGTTGGACCACATTGCACCTTAGAAATTTACAGTTGTAAACAATTTTACAACACCAAGTTATAGTCCAGCAATTTTATTTTAAATTCACAAGCTTTCGGAGGCTTCCTCCTTCGTCAGGTGAACGATGTGAAAAATTTACAGATAAGAGCTAGGCCATCCAGCTCATCATGTCTGGGCGATCCAAAATTCACCCCACTGACCTGCCGACTCCTCATAAACATGTATTCTCCTTTGCTTCAATATTTATCCAATTTTCCCTAAATCATGCAATGGTCTCTGACCCAGCTATTCCCTACAGCAAAGCATTCCATACTGCAACTGCAACAAAGTTCTTCATAAAGAATTTTTTTCTAGCTCCTCAATCTCTGATTGACAAATTTAAATTGATGACCCCCCTCATCACTGATTCCTCAACCGGAGCAAATAATCTTTCCCTTTGCACCCTATCAAAACCCTTCCTCATTTTGAAAACTTCTATTAAATCTCTCCTTAGCCTTCTCTGCTTCTATAGAAATAGTTCCAGTACCTCAGTCTCTCCTCTTTACTATAGTTCCCCATCCCTGCAATCATCCAGGTGCATCTATGCTTTATATACCCTCTGACTTTAATGTCCTTTCCACGATGGGCCACCCAAAACTGCACACATTAAAATGTGGTCTATTAAACCATTGTCTCCTATAAATTCATCATTACACCTTTACTCATACTCCATGCCATTCCTTATAAAACCCCAAATACTATTGGCTTTTTTTAATGAATTTATCTATCTGCACTCATAAATCTGGGAATTATATGTATTTAAACCCCAATTGTCTCCATACACTTTAGTGTCTTTCCATTAAGTGTATACTCCCATTCCTTGAGTTTCCTTCTAAGATGTATTGCTTCCACATTAATTTTCATCTGCCTGCCCATTCCAATAACCTGTTTACATTCTCCTGAGCTCACTTGCAGTCCACCTCACTGTTTGCCAAACTTCCTATTTTTGTGTCATCAGCCAATTTTGAGATTATGCTCGTTATGCCCAAGTCCAAATCATCAGTATATCGAGATCAAAAGTGGACCCAAACCTGGAGTGCACCATTTCCAACCCTTCTCCAATCCAAGTAATAGCCTTTGATCCTAACATCTTTGTATCCTGTGCATTAACCACCTTTCTATCCAATTCGCTACATTTCATCTTCTACCATATGCCTGAACTTTTCTACTAAGCCTCTGGTGAGACAGCTTCTTGAATGCCTTCTGAAAATCTACATACATTCCCTTTATCAACGTAATTGGTCACTTCTTTCAGAAAATGCTATTAAATTTGCCCAACAAGATTCATATTTAACAAATCCATACTGGTAAATCTTAATTAACCTATATATTTCTAAGTGCTCATTAATTATATCTCAAATTATGGATTCTAAGACTTTGCCCCAACTGACATTCTGACGATAGACTAATTAGTCAATAGTTTGATTCTATCCCTACTTAAACAGAGGTGTTATATTGACTACCCTCCAGTCCCCTGAAACATACCTAAAGAGGATTGAAAAATTGTGATAGGAATCTCTGCTACTTTCTCTCTGGCTTTTCTCTCAGGCCAAGGGTTCCATGCCATCAGGCCTAGTGACTTATTCACCTTAAGTTCATGAACAGTATGTGCAGTTTTGAACTCCCCACTATGAAAGGGAAAGAACAATCTTGGGAAAAATGCAATGCACAATGTTAACAGGAACAAGCATTCCGAGTTATAAAAAAAGGCTAAAGCAGCTAGGGCTTTATTCTCTCAAACTGATAAAATTGAGGGGTGGGGGGATGTTTGATAGAGCTGTTCAATACCCAGGGGCGGTGCCCCGTCACCAACCCAGCTGAGCAAGGAAGAACCTATCGTCCTATTTGCATGCTAAAAGCATAATTGGAGGCAGCATTTAGAAGATGTTCCATGATTGACCGACTAATTCAGAAAATGAAGGGCTTTTAAATCACATCAAGTGGCATCTCAACAACAAGCAGAGGATCAGAGCACTCTGTGGTTCAAAAAAATAACATTGTGCAATGAGTCTATCTTAAAGCCAGCAGACCCATTGATTCTATCAGTTAATGACAAAAAGCTTTTACTTTTTGCTAGACCCTTATTAAGGATGATTGTTTGCTGCGGATAGCTCAAACAGTCATGGCTCTTTTTTATTCATTAACAGTCTTTGTTTTGTTTTTTTGGAGAGGAATACAGAATCAGGTCTTAGTTACCTTCAAGAATAAGGATCAATGCAGAGGCTCTGTGACTATCATTGTGCTGCTTAATTGGGTTCTTGCTTCCAGACGTTAATAAGACACCAGTCTTCAGAAATCCATCTTACAATGCTACAAAAAGAAATTTCCATATTACATGCAGACAAACATGCCCAAATGAGCAGTGCAAGTATATTTCAAAAATGTCTGTTTCAACCCACATTATATTCCATTAAATACATATTTTTAATAAACATTTATCTTTTTATCACAACTGTCCCAAGTTTGCCTTTGGCATGCCAAGGTCATACTAAGACTAACCTGATTCATTTAAATGAGAAACTCTACAGATACCTGTCCAAGGGACAGCCCATTTAAAGTAAGCTCCCTGACAGCAGGAGCATGAATAATGCGAGTCAAAGCAATCAAGTACTACTACAACAACAACAACAACAACAACAACAACAAACATACATACATACATACATACATACATACATTTAATTAGCTCCTTTAATGTAGTAAAATGTCTCAAGGCACTTCACAGGAGCGATTATCAAACAAAATTTGACACCGAGCCACATAATGAGATATTCGGACAGGTGACCAAAAGCTTGGTCAAAGTGGTAGGTTTTAAGGAGCGTCTTAAAGGAGGAGAGAGAGGTAGAGAGGTTTAGGAAGGGAATTCCCAGAGCTTAGAGCCTAGGCAGCCGAAGGCACGGCTGCCAATGGTGGAGTGCTTAAATTTGGGGATGCGCAAGAGTACAGGAAAACTGGAATTACCCAGTTACTGAATATTATGAGGAAAATGTGGTCTCATTCCCCTAGCGTCAAGAGATAATTTAACGTCAGCAGCAAATAGCAATTAAAGCAATAAGGTGTTACATAACGAGATTGAATAAAGGTATTTATTATAGGCTAAGCAACATGCTTTCCTCCCCTGTTGTGCTGTACTTATTGCATCAGCAATTCAGATACATTAAGATGCATGCCAGAGCATAGAGGCGATTTCAAAGATAATAATCACTTGCACTAAAGTTATCTTGAGCATTGCTAATTCTTCCCAGAGTGAGGCTGGTTGAAACAATGATTTAAAAAAAAGGTCAGTGCAAGAAAAGCAAAATTGTGTATGTGAATCCAAATAACTCCAGATGGCGCTTGCATGACAGGATTCATGTCAGCTGCGGCTCAGTGGGTAGTCTCTTGAGTCAGAAGGTTGTGGGTTCAAGTCCCACTTTAGAGACTTGAGCACATAATCTAGGCTGACACTCCAGTGCAGTAGAGAGGGAGTGCTGCACTTTCGGAGGTGCCGTCTTTCGAATGAATACTGCATACAGTTTTGGTTTCCATACTTAAGAAAAGACATACTTGCTCTCGAGGCAGTACAAAGAAGGTTCACTCGGTTAATCCCGGGGATGAGGGGGTGGACATATGAGGAGAGGTTGAGTAGATTGGGACTCTACTCATTGGAGTTCAGAAGAATGAGAGGCGATCTTATTGATACATATAAGATTGTGAAGGGGCTTGATCGGGTGGATGCGGTTAGGATGTTCCCAAGGATGGGTGAAACTAGAACTAGGGGGCATAATCTTAGAATAAGGGGCTGTTCTTTCAAAACTGAGATGAGGAGAAACTTCTTCACTCAGAGGGTAGTAGGTCTGTGGAATTTGCTGCCCCAGGAAGCTGTGGAAGCTACATCATTAAATAAATTTAAAACAGAAATAGACAGTTTCCTAGAAGTGAAGGGAATTAGGGGTTACGGGGAGCGGGCAGGAAATCAGACATGAATTTAGATTTGAGGTTAGGATCGGATCAGCCATGAACTTATTGAATGGCGAAGCAGGCTCGAGGGGCCGATTGGCCTACTCCTGCTCCTATTTCTTATGTTCTTATGAAACTTTAAACCGAGGCCCCGTCCGCCTGAGAGGGCGGACGTAAAAGATCCCATGGCACTATTTCGAAGAAGAGCAGGGGAGTTCTCCCTGGTGACCTGGCTAATATTTATCCCTCAACCAACATCACTAAAAACACAGATTATCAGGTCATAAGGCAAATCGTGTTTAACTAACTTGATTGAGTTTTTTGTTGAAGTAACAGGGAGGGTTGATGAGGATAATGCGGTTGATGTTGTGTATATGGACTTTCAAATGGCGTTTGATAAAGTGCCACATAATGGGCTAGTCAGCAAAATTGAAGCCGATGGAATAAAAGGGGCAGTGGCAGCATGGATATGAAATTGGCTAAGTGACAGGAAACAGAGAGTAGTGGTGAATGGCTGTTTTTAGGACTGGAGGAAGGTATACAGTGCTGTTCCCCAAGGGTCGGTACTAGGACCACTGTTTTTTTGTTATTTATATTAATGACTTGGACTTGAGTGTACAGGGCACTATTTCAAAATTTGCAGATGACACAAAACTTGAACAGCAAGGATAGTAATAAACTTCAAGAGGACATAGACAGGCTGGTGGAATGGGCAGACACATGGCAGATGAAATTTAACGCAGAGAAGTGTGCAGTGATACATTTTGGCAGGAAGAATGAGGAGAGGCAATAAAAACTAAATGGTACAATTCTAAAGGGGGCGCAGGAAGAGAGAGACCTGGTGGTATACGTGCACAAATCTTTGAAGGTGCCAAGACAGGTTGAGAAAGCATTTAAAAAAATATCCTGGGCTTTCTAAATGAAGGCTTAGAGTACAAAAGCAAGGAAGTTATGTTGAACCTTTATAAAACACTGGTTTTGCCACAACTGGAGTATTGTGTCCGATTCTGGGCACCGCACTTTAGGAAGGGTGTGAAGACCTTAGAGAGGGTGCAGAAAAGATTTACTAGAATGATTCCAGGGATGAGGGACTTCAGCTACGTGGATAGACTGAAGAAGCTGGGGTTGTTCTCCTTAGAGCCTAGAAGGTTAAGAGGAGATTTGATAGAAGTGTTCAAAATCATGACGGGCTTAGATAAAGTAAATAAAGTGAAAATGTTCCCATTGGCAGAAAGATCGAGAACCAGAGGACCACAGAACCAAAGGCGGCATGAGGAAAAACTTCTATATGCAACGAGTAGTTATGATCTGGAATGCACTGCCTGAAAGGGTGGTGGAAGCAGTTTCAATCATGGCTTTCAAAAAAAAATTGGATAAATACTTGAAGGGAAAAAATTTGCAGGGCTATGGAGAAAGAGCGGCAGAATGGGACTAACTGGATTGCTCTTACAAAGAGCTGGCACGGGATCGATGAGCCAAATGGCCTCCTTCTGTGCTGTAACCATTCTATGATTCTGTGATTGTATGATGATCTCAAGGCTGTTTGTGTGACCTTGCTGTGTGCAAATTGGCTGTCGTGTTTCCTACATTGATTACACTTCAAAGAAAAAGTATTTCATGGTTGTAAAGCACTTTGAGATGTTCTGAGCTCGTGAAAGGCTCCATATAAATGCAAGTCTTTCTTTTTTTATTACAAAAAGCATGATTTTCAGTCTTCAAACAGGAAATGGCAGGAGAAATGTTTAGATTATAGAGAGGTGAAAAGAAATGAAAATCTACAGCATGAACTTGAAATTCCAACCACGGTTTTAAACGTGTGTAAAAAAAAATGAAATTATGTTTGGCTAACCAATGACATCAGCTCATGGGAGCTGTACTTGTAAAAGCACATCAAAAATTAAATGGCAAATGATAAGGGGTATTTAGTGGCACAATAAGAATTAGTCAGCAAACTGCCCATTCTTCATCATGCTTAAGGGGGCTGTATTCTTCAGAATAATTACTCATCCCTAAATGTTGTAAACAGGAGAAATGTAAACACTTCTCAGTGTCTCTCAGTCAACCCTCGTTACCGTGTTTTATGTTTTAAAACTGCTGGTTGAAAAGCAACCGGGTGAGACATTTTTATGACGTTCACTGCTTGAAGTAACATTAAAGTTTTGTTCCAGAAAGATGACAAATGGAATTGTAATATTCAGTGTCCTGGTAATGTTTAGTGTTCTGGGATTATCACATTCTGTCCACTTGCAAGCTAGAGGTACAAGTTAAATACATAACCAAAGAGGTTCTAACCAATGGTACGGGGAATGCAGCAAAGCAGAGAGTAAAACTTCCATCCTTCACTCACTGTGCCTTCTGTTATTCCATTATTAATATATCTCTATAAAAGTCGCACGTACAACTACAGAGACACACATGCTCACAAACACAATACAGGAATAACAGGTTGGATGTAGGTTTTACTGGACAGAACTCTACACTGCCTCAACAAGTGCAATTCTGCAGAGAATGTCTGCTACCATTCTGTCTCTAACCAGCACTTAAACACTGTGAGATGTATTAATAAGGGACGACTGATGTTTCATTTAAATTATGCAACTGTTTCTGAAGTGGTGCCTGAGGTTCCAAGTGCCGTGGAAACCATCCCATTTCTAGCGCCGCAGAAACAGAAAGAAACAGCTGTGCGTGTGTAGTTGTTTTTTTAAGCCACAGTTCAAGACTTTATTTTCATTCCATGATGGCTGCAAAAGATACATGCAGACAATTAACCGCAAACTGCATCATTAACCCGCAGAGGCAAACTGAGCTGCTCATCCCACCATTTTCTGTCTCTGGTGCCACTTTTTACAACGCCACTGGGGCAGTGCTGTATCTAAGTGGTATCGGAGAAGTCCAAATATGTAGCTGACTTCCACTAGAACACACAATTTCAGCGCAGCACAAAACCCTTTACTAATGATTGTGCCATATTAGCTTCACAAATATTCATTGGTAGTTAACAGCTTTCCAGTCGCTATCTCAAATATGTTTGTAATGAACACACAATAACAACAGCAACTTGCATTTATATAGCGCCTTTAAGGTAGTAAAATGACCGAAGGTGCTTCAAAGGAGCATTATCAAACAAAATTTGACACCGAGTCGCATAAGGAGATATTAGGATAGGTGAAGAGGTAGGATTTAAGGAGTGTCTTAAAGGAGGAGACAGAAAGGTGGCAAGGCAGAGAGGTTTAGGGAGGGAATTCCATAGCTTAGGGCCTCGGCAGCTGAAGGCACGGCCACCAATGGTGCAGCAATGAAAATTGGGGATGTGCAAGATGCCAGACTTGGAGGAGAGCAGAGATCTCGGAAGGTAATAGGGCTGGAAGAGGTTATAGAGACAGGGAGGGGTGAGGCCATGGAGGGATTTGAAAACAATGATGAAAATTTTAAAATTGAGGCATTGCCAGACCGGAAGCCAATGTACATCAGTGAGCACAGGGGCGATGGGTAAACGGGACTTGTTGCAAGTTACAATACATAAAGTGCATAAATAAACTGAGCAATGACACTGTTGCCACTGAACGGGAGGGGAATTCAATGCCAGAAAAAGGACTTTTTTGATGGGCACGTGCACCTGTGAGAAGTGGATGAATCCCTTTCCAATGCTAAAGGTGAAACTAGAATATATATTTCAGAGATTATTGTGAATCTTTTTAAATAATATAATCCGGTCTATCTCTATGAGATGGTCTTATTATTGACTGACAGTGAAGGGAATGTTCATTTGTTAGTGTTATCCTTCTTCCTGAGTTGGAATCAGTTGAAATATTCAGTGTTATCCATCTCTGGAGATTTCTTCCCTGACAGGGTTATTAAATATCAAGCCTTGTGTGGAAGGCAAGTAGAAAGGATATAAATGATCACACAGAATGTCAACACGATTGAAGTGAATATGAGAAATACTAAAACCGTGTTGTATTGTGTTATGTTGTGTTGTTTTGTATTGTGTAGTGTTGTGTATTGTTGTTTTGTATTGTGTTGTGTTGTTACATCGAAACTACAGTACAGAAACAGGCCATGCAGTCCAACTGGTCTATGCCGGCGTTTATGCTCCACACGAGTCTCCTCCCTCCCTACTTCATCTACCCCTAGCAGGATACCCTTCCATTCCTTTCTCCCCCATATGCTTATCTAGCTTCCCCTTAAATGCATCTATACTATGTGCCTCAACTACTCCTTGTGGTACTGCATTCCACATTCTTACTACTCTTTGGGTAAAGAGGCTTCTCCTAAAATCCCTATTGGATTTATTAGAGACTATTTTATGTTCATGACCTCTAGTTTTGGATTCCCCCATAAGTGGAAACGTTGGGCTAGAAATTGAGCCGTGTAGCGCCCGTTGTTTCGACGCTAGACGGCCTCCCGAAGTGCCATGAAGGGTCTTGGCCGTGTTCGCACATTTCCAGTGTGACGTGCGCTGGACGCCATCTTTGTATAAGAATTAGCACTTGCGCAAATACCGAACGCCGGCAGCATGTTTAGTAAGGAGAAAATGGATACAGGCAGCGTGCAATGCTGATTTAAAGTGATAGACACCATTTTGGGACTTAACGCTCAAGTCTCATATCTAAGTTTGCCGATGACACAAAGATTGGTGGCATTGTAAGCAGCGTAGATGAAAACATAAAATTACAAAGCGATATTGATAGATTAGGTGAATGGGCAAAACTGTGGCAAATGGAATCCAATGTAGACAAATGTGAGGTCATCCACTTTGGATCAAAAAAGGATAGAACAGGGTACTTTCTAAATGGTAAAAAGTTAAAAACAGTGGATGTCCAAAGGGACTTAGGGGTTCAGGTACATGGATTATTGAAGTGTCATGAACAGGTGCTGAAAATAATCAATAAGGCTAATGGAATGCTGGCCTTTATATCTAGAGGACTAGAGTACAAGGGAGCAGAGGTTATGCTGCAGCTATACAAAACCCTGGTTAGACCGCACCTGGAGTACTGTGAGCAGTTCTGGGCACCTCACCTTTGGAAGGACGTATTGGCCTTGGAGGGAGTGCAGTGTAGGTTTACTCGAATGATACCCGGACTTCAAGGGTTAAGTTACGAGGAGAGATTACACAAATTGGGGTTGTATTCTCTAGAGTTTAGAAGGTTAAGGGGTGATCTGATCGAATTTTATAAGATATTAAGGTGGATAGAGAGAAACTATTTCTGCTGGTTGGGGATTCTAGGAGTAGGGGGCACAGTCTAAAAATTAGAGCCAGATCTTTCAGGAGCGAGATTAGAAAACATTTCTACACACAAAGGGTGGTAGAAGTTTGGAACTCTCTTCCACAAACAGCAATTGATGCTAGCTCAATTGCTAAATTTAAATCTGAGATAGATAGCTTTTTGGCAACCAAAGGTATTAAGGGATATGGGCCAAAGGCAGGTATATAGAGTTAGATCACAGATCAGCCATGATCTTATCAAATGGCGGAGCAGGCTCGAGGGGCTGAATGGCCTACTCCTGTTCCTATATTCCTATGTTCCTATACTCCTACATTCCTAACTCAACACACAGTCTTAACCACGACCATCTGAACATATATTAGAGTGCCTGGAGGAACCCCACCAGTGCTATTTAAAGGGACCAAGCAGGATTTACAGGTTAGTTGCTGGATTATTGCTTCTGGCTTCTGGCATTTGTATCTGTTTTTGGAGGTCTCCTAGACTTGAATACTAGGACGAGGGGACATAGCTTAACATTTAGAGCCAGGACGTGCAGGAGTGAAGTTAGGAAACGCTTCTACACGTGAAGGGTGGGAGAAGTTTGGAACGCTCTTCTGCAAATGGCTAGCTCAATTGTGAATTCTAAATCTGAAATTGATAGATTTCTGTGAACCAAGGGTATTAAGGGAAATGGGGCTAAGGTGGGTATATGGAGTTAGGTCACAGGTCAACCATGATCCCATTGAATAGCGGAACAGGCTCGAGGGGCTAAATGCCACTGCCACTTTCTGCCTCCTGTTATGTGCCTCCCTCTCCTGCAAGAAAGCAGGATGTGTATCTTGTTGATGTGCCTATCATGGTTGAATAGCTGCTGATGCGTGTGGCCTGTGTGTTGTGTTTGGGCGGCTTGAAACAGTGGTAATGTGTAAGGGTGAAAGGAAGCGTCTGGTTGGAAGAGTTGAGTACTGATAGAAAGAGTTTGTTGGTATGTTGTTGATGGTGGATGTAGTGCATGGAGCAGTGGATGCGGCTAGTGGTGCAGTTGGTAGGAGATGCCAATTGACAGTTGACCTCACTCGCCTTGACCACTCATGTCAAGGCATTGAACTTTTTCCTGCACTGCATCCATGTTCGTAGTGTTGTGCACCTGGCATTGACTTCACCCCCGCTGCCTCCCACTACTTTTTGGATATATGTCTGGAGGGCCTCTTGCCCCCCCCTCCCCCACTGCGGATATAGGATGTCCCTCCTTCTGCCCACCTCTTGCATCCAGGGTCTCTAGTGCATCAGCAAAAAACCTTGGTGCACGTGCTCTCGTAGGCCTGGTACAAACTCAGATCAGCAGATTGGTGAGGTCTGGCATGCAGATTGGAGGATGTGGGATTTAGTAGTGCGCAAACCTTATTCAATGTTTTAACATAACTCATCAATTGTAAACATAGAGACGGGACCTGCATCTGTGTTTTACGTGTGCGATGTCTGATCTCCGTGCAAACAGCAGACTGTTATTTTCAGCAAATAACAGGGAACGGCTACTTTTAAGAGGATTTTTAGAGACATCCTCCCTTTAAGAGATTGGGGCTCCCCCTGCTGGTGGAAAGTGTGCAGTTACTTGAATCGTCCTGTGAGACCGACTTTTCAACGCTGCTTGAAGGTAAGTACTCAGGCCAGACGAATATCTCATCCTGGCTGCGTAAATGCCATCGGACGCGGATGAATAGCGGATCGTGGTACCTACACCCAACAATAGGCCTTATCCAATGTTTTTCCCCCCATTTCCTCTATGTCTACCCTATTAAACCCCATCATTATCCTAAAGACCTCTATCAGGTTACCCCCTCAGCCTTCTCTTTTCTAGGCTGGGCTGTGTAGTGTTGTATTGAATGGAGTAGTGATGTGCACTGTGTTGTATTGTTTTGTGTTGTGTAGTGTTTTGTTGTTTTGTATTGTGTTATAGTGTGCTGTGTTGTGATGTGTAGCGTTATGCATTGTTGTTTTGTGTTGTGTTGTATTATATTGTGTAGTGATATGTATTATTGTGTTGTATATTGTTGTGTTGCGTTGTATTGTATTTTGTCGTGTTGTGTTGTATTGTGTTGTTTATTGTTGTGTTGCGTTGTATTGTATTTTGTCGTGTTGTGTTGTATTGTGTTGTTTATTGTTGTGTTGCACTGGCAGGTTCACTCTTTGCGTGCATATCCAATAACCCCCGACCTAGGCGAATGGTTCGGGACAGGGTCGGAGCAGCAGGAAGAGCATTATTCATACGTGAGTTTGTAAACTGGACATCAGGGGACTATTTGACCGTGGGTATATAACAGCAGAGTATGATCCTCTTCCCATCCAATGTGCACATACATGTGCTTTCAGCAGGGGTCAAGTGATCAAGGTTCCAGCTCCTGAACCCTATCCAATTTCCCCCTCCCTGACTGGAAGGGCACTGTGGGCTAACTGTAGAATCCCTACCACTGCCTGATTGAGATCAGCTAACTCAGCACAGATCAGTGATCGGAAATCTCCATGGTTTGTGTGACTCAGCTGTTCACTGAGTGGGACTCATTTCACATGGGGGAATGTTTTCCTGGTAGAGGAGTACACGTACTGCCAGCTTTCCCTGCACCTGACAAACATGTCCTCTGTTTTTAGTGCTTTCTTACCTCCCATTAAAAGGGTTTAATTATTTCTATTGTGTGATTACACACATTTTAAGTCAACGCTATGAGTCAAGGGGTCAGAATCGGACTCCACTGCACCAGTTTTTTGGGCGTAAGAGGGGGGCAACGATCACCAATTTCTTGGTGCCGTCTCCCCACACTAGAAGGGCGCCTGAAATACGTTCAGCGCCATCCTGGGGTTGGCTGATATTTAAGCGTCTCGGACGGTCGCCTAAAAAAGTAATTAGGCCCCTTGCATATATTAATGAGGGGCCTAACATCTGCTTCAGGACATCACCCAGAAATTCGTTAGGACTGAGTGAAGCATGCGCCAGCCCAGCTCTTATGACATTGAGCATTGTCAGAGGAAAGACCACAGGGGTCATCTTCAACTTCACCGCCTGGGCAATAACCTGGCGGATGGATCGCCCGCCTGTTGTAGAACATTGCCCGATTTCCGTTCCATTGAGATCATTGGAATAAAAATCGGGCGGGTTCTACAACGGGGCGTTGAGATCTGCTCAGGTAGGCAAAGATGAAAATGGCCCCTACCCCCCACCTCTCCATGACTCTCATCTTTTTAAAGGACCGTACCGCCCAACAAGGAAATAAGTCGATAGCCACTAACAAATGGACGGTTCCCAAGAAGGAAACACAAGACATCAATGGAAATGATCTCTCCACTTAGCTCATAGCATGATCACTACCAGAAGAAACAGGAACAATATATATGCAGACTTCACTTCTAAAGTCCATAAAAGAGCAAACGGTCGTGATTTTATCACCAGAGAAGTTTTAAAAAAGCACAGCATTATAGACTCTGTCTGCACTTTACCAGGGATTTGAGGAATCAGGCTGAGAAGTTATCCTTCAGATCAGTCTAAACCTCAACAACCCCCAGCATACTAGAAACTACGTTCACTGTTACTTACATGGATTCAGAAAATGGCCTGCCTTAACTTCAGCATATGACCAAATGTCGAATGAGTCCTGCTAACTAGTGGAAGGAAACTAGTTGCTCAAAAGCAAGGAAGAAAGACTTGCATTTATATAGCGCCTTTCACGACCTCAGGATGTCCCAAAGTGCTTTACAGCCAATGAAGTACTTTAGAAGTGCAGTCACTGTTGTAATGTAGGAAACACGACAGCCAATTTGTGCACAGCAAGGTCCCACAAACAGCAATGTGATGATGACAAGATAATCTGTTTTAGTGATGTTGGTTGAGATAAATATTGGCCAGGACACCGGGGAGAACTCCCCTGGTCTTCTTCAAAGTAGTGCCATGGGATCTTTTGCATCCACCAAAGAGGGCAGATGGGGCTTCAGCTTAATGTCTCATCCAAAAGTGCTATTGTCTGCAGCACACCATCATACCTAAGATAAACTGTGCTCTTCTTTACAATGATTAACTTGCAATTTCTTTTCTCATCGATTTTCTCTCCATCCCCATCCCCTGCCTAAAGGAATTGACTTACACTGAGACACAATTCCACAGATGTCAATTGCCCAAATCGCTATGTGTGAACCTTAGTAGTATTGGTCAGCTATTTGATTATGTTGTGGGGGGAAGCAGGGCGGGTGAAATCAGAGGTGAACCCAGGCACTTCCAGCAAGGATTGTTGGATAGAGAGCAGGAACAGATACCCTAGTCAGTTTTATTCCCTCCATAGCACAGGGGTGCTGAGACTAATTACAGATCCCCCTACTCAGTTAATTGAGCACAGAATAGGGAATTGAACATAGCATCTTCATGCTCTGAATGGCTCAGCTAATCACCAGACAAACTCACTGAACCATTGGGGGATATTTTTGGAGTCTAATCAAGTCTGACTTATATTAGACAAGATACGAAGGTCATTTTTGGGGCATTTGCTGGATTCTGAAAGTGCTTGCATTCCCTCCAATCTAATTAATTAACAAACCTCATAATGATCCATATAAAAAAAACATAGCAAGTGCTAAGGATTGTAACTGTGCAAGAAAAAAAATGTGTTTAATATACAATCATGTATTCATGTAGGTTGTGAGAATTTAAAATTCTCATCCTCCTGTTCAAAACCCTCCATGGTCTCACTTCTCCCCACCCCCCGCTATCTCTGTAGCCTCCTCCAACCCAACATCCCTCTGTGAACACTGCATTCCTACAGTTCAGGCCTCTTGTGCATCCCTGATTTTCATCGCTCCACCATTGGCGGCTATGCCTTCAGCTGCCTAGACTGTAAACTCCAGATTCCCTCCCTAAGCCTCTCCGCCTCTCCACTTCTTTCTCCTCCTTTAAGATGCTCCTTAAAACCCACCTCTTTGACCAAGCTTTTGGTCACCTGTCCTAATGTCTCCTTATGTGGCTCGGTGTCAAATTTTGTCTGCTAACGCTTTTGCGAAGCACCATGGGATGCTTTACTGCATTAAAGGCGCTCTATAAATGCAAGTTGTTGTTGTGTTGTGTATTAAAAAACCCAAAGGAGGATTTTTCTCTTTGCCTTGTCACGTCAAGGCTACAATCCACAGCTGTCATTTCGTGATATCAGCCTGCAAGCAGATACAGCTCAGCCGCAACAGGAGATGATAAAATTGTGCTGTGTGTTCGTGGAAGCTACTGTAGCGTGGGTTCAGGAGTTCCAGTGTATTGTCACTTCTGTGTGACCCTAACAGTGCATGCAGGGAAGTGAGGCTTGAATGATCTTCAGTAGGATGACTATTGAGCTTCTGGCAAACCCCTGCAATGGTTGACTTCATGCTGACATATGGCAATCCCCTTATGATAAAGGATAGTGTGTTGCCCAAACCACAGGCCTCTGTCTCTTTTCATGTTAGGCCTGTTCAAAAAGACTGGTACCTAGTGAGCTGACACAAGAACACGCAGCCTCCGTTTTTGCTATGAGCGACTCCTGAAAGAGAGTGTTAATGAGATTCATCTTCAAACGTGTCGTTGGTTACTTTATCCTGAGCTTCAGTGATGAACACACAAGGAAATTGCCAATGAGTTTAAAATTCAAGGGTATTGTGTACTATTAATTTTAAGCTCAGAGGGGAAAAAAATGAACTACTGTCTTCGCTACCCATATTCAATTACCTCTGCTAAACCAGTAATTATTCTATCTAGCAGCCATACTTGTCATTGAACTCGAGTTAATGATTCACCCTTTTCCCAGGCTTGAATATTAATTTTTTTTTAAAGTTAATAAGCTTTAGATTATGCATCAGTGCATTCCTGCATATCTTGTCTCGGTTCTTATATATCTAATGACTTGTATATATATTTTTTAAATGATTGAAACTTCATTTAGAGCTTGTGCCTATAGATGATTTGAATCATGAGGCAACAGTGGTGGCTAAAATTAGCCACTCTTAAGAATCACTAACTAATCGATAGTAGGAAATTGTAAAATGTTGCCCCATTTATCATTCACCTACTCATACTGGGAATCTTTACTGTGAATTGATGCCATAACTCATTCAAGCTATTCAACACAGAGGGCATCACTGTTGAGACTGTTATGGGCCTGACACATGTTCATACATGTGTATTTCAATCAGGGCCACTGAATAGCACATCAAGGGGGTTAAATTCGATAACACCCGAATCCAGGCGCGAGGGTCGCAGTGCGTGATTAACCTGCGCCCGGTCGTTGAGATGCACGCAGCATGTGAGATCCGTGCTGCCTGGTGATTTACCTGATTCCTGCGAGCAACCGAGCCGAGCTGCGCTGTTGAATGGTTTCTTACCAGCAGGGAGGCCTTGATATTATGTGACTGTCTTGCACCTCTTAAAGGCAACCCGCATCTCTTAAAGGCAGCCTGCATCTCTTATTTGCAAAATATAAGATACGGGTCCGCGCGGAGTCTGAACGGAGATCGGACATCGCACACGTAAAACACAGTTGCAGGTGCTGTCCCTATGTTTACAAAAATTGTTGAGTTATGTTAAAACATTGAGTAAAGGTTGTGCACCACTAAATCCCACATCCTCCAATCTGCACGCCAGACCTCACCAATCTGCTGATTTGAGTTTGGATCAGGCTTGTGAGAGAGGGTGCACCAAAGTTCTCAATTGATGCACTAGTGGCCTTGGTACAAGAGGTAGACAGGAGAAGGGGCATCCTATATCCACAGGAGGGCAAGAGGCCCTCCAGGCATATGGTCCTGAGACAGTGGAAGGCAGTAGGGCACAAAGTCAATGCCAAGCGCATAGCACCACGAACATGGATGCAGTGCAGGAAGAAGTTAAATGCTTTGACATGAGTGGTCAAGGTGAGTGAGGTCAATTGTCAAGTGGCGTCTCCTACCAACTGCACCACTAGCCGTATCCACTGCTCCATGGACGACACCCCCCATCACCCACCTACTAGTGCTCAACTATTACAATCAGATGCTTCCTCTCACCCTAAACATTACCACTGTTGCAAGCTGCATACCCACAACTCACAGGTCACACACACTGGCAGCTAGTCAATCATGACAGGCATATCACCCAAACATCTTGCAGGACACTCACTGACACACGTCCCACTTTCTTGCAGGAGAAGGTGGCGCATAACAGGAGGCAGCAAGTGCCATGGAACATGAACCTGCTGTCCTCTCTCAGGATGACTGCATTTCTGTCCCACCCCTGCCACTCTGCCAGTGCCCTTTCTGTTGCCTGTCAGCTAGTCAGCCCACTCCCTGTAGAGTACTGAAACTTTATTATAAGAACATAGGAACAGGAGTAGACCATTTAGCCCCTAGAACCTGCTGTGCCATTCAATGAGATCATGGTTGATCTGTGACCAAACTCCATATACCCGCCTTAGCCCCATTATCCCTTAATACCTTTGGTTAACAGAAATTTATCAATCTCAGATTTAAAATTCACAATTGAGCTAGCATCAACTGCCCTTTCCAAACTTCTACCACCCTTTGCATGTAGAAGTGTTTCCTAATTTCACTCCTGCAAGTCCTGGCTCTAATTTTCAGACTATGTCCCCTAGTCCTAGTCTTCAAGTATAGGAGACCTCCATAAACAGGTACAAATGTATCAGCAGCCAAAATCATATCTGTCCCTTTAAATCAGCGTTGCACACTGATCTACACTGTTGCACATTGATCTACTGCATATTCTCCTTATTTACATGCTGCCGGCGTTAGTTATCTGCGCCTGCGCAAATGCCTTTACCAAATGGCGTCCAGCGCACGTCACGCTGCACACATGTTCCGGACGCCATTTTGGGACCTTAGCACCTGAGAAATGGGCACCACACGGCCGAATTTATAGCCCGACGAGTGGTAACCCTGGCCAAATTTCCTCTCCCTAACCCACTAACATAACACACTGAGGCCAATTGTGATCTTCCATCGGTTACTCTCAGCACAGACCGTGACTAAACATGGACCTTGCTGATCTGGTTGGCTCTGGTACTCAGTGGATAAGTTTGCTCAGTCATTGGGGATGCCTCACATTATGGGTTAGTGTTGAGTGATACAGGATTTCAAACCTGTGGCAAAGGAGGCTGAGTTATTCCAGATGTAGAAATATATGCTATCCTACAAATTACATTAAACTCCAATTGACATCAGAAGAAAACGGAAGAAAGACATGCATTTCTATAGTGCCTTTCATGACCTCAGGAGGTCCCAAAGCACCTTTCAGCCAATGAAGTACTTTCGAATTGTAGTCACTGTTGTAATGTGGGAAACGCAGCAGCCAATTTGCTCACAGCACGGTCCCACAAACAGCAATGTGATAATGACCAGATAATCTGTTTAAGTGATGTTGGTTGAGGGATAAATATTGGCCAGGACACCGAGGAGTAACTCCCCTGCTCTTCTTCAAAATAGTGCCGTGGAATCTTTCACGTCCACCTGAGAGAGCAGACGGAGCCTTGGTTTAACATCTCATCTGAAAGACAGCACCTCCGACAGTACAGCACTCCCTCAGTACTGCACTGTGCTCAAATCTTGGGATTGGGACTTGAATTCACAACCTTCTGACTCAGAGGCAGGCAAGTGTGCTACCACTGAGCTATGGCTGACATCAGAACTCCCTTTATAATTTCTAGCATTTATATGTTTTTTTTGTTCTTTATATTATATATACCAGTGCTTGTACGGCAGGAGCATTTCAAGTGATTTACAAGTGCTATCAAACTACTGCAGGGAAGACCAAAGTCATTTAAAATTATATCGTTGAAAGGGTAATAAGGATCAGGGTGATGTCAAGCCTGAAGCTAAAGTGTATCTTATGATTAGAGCTATACTCATATCAGATTTTTGTTGTAAGAATGTAGAAAAAATGTAGCATGCAGTCTATATTATAAAAACAGAGATTTGACTAACACACTGTCACCAAGTGACAATGATACATGTACATAGGAACAGGCCATTCAGCCCATCGAGCCTGTCAATTAGTTTATGGCTGACCTGTATCTTAACGCCATCTGCCCGCCTTGGTTCCATAACCCTTAATACCCTTGCCTAACAAAACTCTATCAACCTCAGTTTTGAAATTTTCAATTGACCCCCAGTCTCAACAGCTTTTTGGGGGAAGAGAGTTTCAGATTTCCACTAACCTTTGTGTGAAGAAGTGCTTCCTGACATCACCTCTGAACGGCCTAGCTCTAATTTTAAGGTTATGCCCCCTCGTTCTGGACTCCCCCTACCAGAGGAAATAGCTTCTCTCTATCTGCCCTAACAACTCCTTTAATCATCTTAATCACCTCAATTAGATCACCCCTTAATCCTCTATACTCAAGGGAATACAAGTCTAGTCAATGCAACCTGTCCTCATAATTTAACCCTTTTAGCCCCAGATATATTTCTGGTGAATCTGCGCTTCACCTTTTCCAAGGCCAATATATCCTTCCTGAGGTGCGGTGCCCAGAACTGACTGCAGTACTCTAAATGGGGTCTAACCAAAGCTTTATACAACTTCCACCCCTTTGTATTCCAGACTCCTTGAGATAAAGGCCAACATTCCATTGGCCTTTTAAATTATTTTTTGTACCTGTCCATTAGCTTTTAGTGATTTCTGTTCTCAGACCCCTAAATATCTCTGCTCCTCCGCAGTTCCAAGCTTCTCACCATTTAGGAAATACTCTGATCTATCTTTCTTAGGTCCAAATTGGATGACCTCACACTTCCCCACATTCAACTCCATCTGCCACAGTTTTGCCCACTCGCTTAATCTATCAATGTCCCTTTGCAACTTTCTGCTCCTGTCTACGTTATTTACTGTGCTACCTAACTTGGAGCTGTCAGCAAACTTGGATATACAGCTCTCTAAGCTATCATCTAAGTCATTTATAAATATAGTGAAAACCTAAGGCCCCAGTACAGATCCCTGGGGGACACCACTAGTCACACACATCCTGCCAATTTGAGTACACACCCATTATCCCTACTCTCCTACTCTATGAATATCTTGAACTAGTTTTAACTAAAATCTACAGCACAAAACAAAACAGTAAGTAGCTGCAAGGTAGCCCATTCCAGAAGGACAGTCCAAGGAAGGAAAACTGAACTTCTAATTTGTACGTGACTTAGAAAAGTTTCAACCTTGCTCAAACAGAAATTCATAGTTTATAACGTAAAACATGCAATATTGTAAATATACACAAGTTTCCTACAAAAGCAAAATACTGCGGATACTGGAAATCTGAATTAAAAACAGAAAATACTGGAAACACTCAGCAGGTCAGGCAGCATCTGTGGAGAGAGAAACAAAGTTAATGTTTCAGCTGTTCATCTCTAACATCTTCCAGTTCTGATGAAAGGTCATCCACCTGAAACGTTAACTCTGTTTCTCTCTCCACAGATGTTGCCTGACCTGCTGAGTGCTTCCAGCATTTTCTGTTTTTATTTCCTACTTTGATAACTGTATTAATAAATACTACTTAAACTTAAAAACTTCAGCATCGCCATCAGTTCTGCTTTTCAACAATCATCAAAGCATTCTCATTTTCATTGAGTGCAGATTTTTAAAATCATTCCTGTTGCTTTTTAAAAATGCTAGCAGGTCTCCTGTGAGTCAGGGTGGCACTTGTTTCCAAGGCCGTTGATGGGATGAGGGAAACGATGCACATGGCAACCCTTTGAAGATAAATACCTCGTTAGGTACATTGTTTTTCCTGTCAGATAAAGTTCATGCATTCATGCTTTACATCGTATTTTTTTTAAAGAAAACAAAAAGAAATGCACTGTTATCTTCACCACATCTAATAATGGTTTCCTTGACTCAAGTGCTGTTGGTCCTTTTTCATTGCTGGACAAGAGGCAGAGTTACAAACTGTAAACTCTGGCACACTCTATGAATCGCCAGTAATATCAAAATCCTATGTTATGTGTTCCTCCCCTCCTTACTCTAAAATGTGTTGCTGCCCATTAGACTCAGAAGTAAGGCACCATAAGCTCCATTTTGGAATCAAAATGAAGAGGAAGGGCTGACAGTGATTGATATGGACTTCACCCAGTCTGATAAATCAATGCATTAATAGAATCAGAACAAAGCCCAACTCAACAGTTGAAGTTTCAACAAAGTACTCCAGATTGAGCCCAGGTTCTCAATATAGCTGTAAGATTGTGCAAGAAAATATTTTCTAGGGATGTACAACACAGGACACACATCTCTATGAGTGAGGATGAGCAATGGACACCAAATGATTTAATTTCTAATGGGTTTCCTATGTCATATATGATTCTTGCATCAGTGTATTTTCAGGTTGCTGAAAAAAGTTCGTAGCTCAAAAGAAGTTAATACATTTTTTGAGTCATTTAATTGATCTTTCTTTGCTACTTAGGCATTGATAACTTAACATGGGTAGCGCTAATTCTAGCCTTTGACAATTTTTTTTTATCCTTTGTACATTATGGTGCTTTGAGGTGTGATGCCTTGAAGTCTGATTCCCGAGGCCATGCTTTCAGGTGCGATGTGATGGATGCACACGAGACGCATGATATTTAATTATATAGATTTATTCTTTAAACAGCCATTCCAATGGCTTTGCTGAGGGAAACAGCTTGTATGACTTACTGAGGGTTAAATTCAGTAGCGCTCACTTTTGGGCACCCACCCCCCGCATTATTCCCCCGCGCACAAATGGTAAGGTCCAAGGAGCCGCGGATATTGGAGGAAACATTATGGACCTCATCATAATGAAGCCAGTGTGTGGGAGGAGGCAGCATCAGGTATAATGTTATCTGATAAACAGGCCCAATTTAACCCACATTGCCTCTGACTACGTTACAGAGCTCAATTGATATGGAAGTTAAAGATGAAACACTTCAGTTAATGCCAATATCTCTATTGGTGTTAATGCTGCCTCTTCACTAATGGCGATGCTTACCTCTTTATGGTTTGTTCCCCCTATCAGGTTAATCTGTAGAGGCTATCATCGTATGCTGTAAATAAGGCTTGGGATTATTTTAAAACATCTTTCCAGCCCTCTCCATGGCATGAGCATACCATGATTTTCTGAGCCATAGAGAAGATTATTAAAGTGAAGACTTGGAAGGTAATTAAGCATCTGGGACAGTCAGTACCTTCTAGAAGCAAGTAGGATCTTCCAGCAAAAACCTTTCTGTTAATTAACTTAAACTGATAAAAGCTTTGCTTTTTTTGCCATTGCCAGTTGACCAAACAAGCTAGTACTGCCCTGAGAAAAAAATCATCTGAATGTGATTTTCTCTTCAAAGGAGCAACCCATACTTTTACAGGAACACAGGTCACTCCATTAAAGACTGTTTTGATAGATCAGTGGTTAAAAATGTCTCCAAAGTATTTGTGTAATGAGTTGTTGCGAAAGTAGGTATCCAACAAATGGGCCTCACAGCAGGTTCACTGTACGCTGATGTTTAGTTTTATGCCACACAAGGTCTCATCAGCATTCTTCAGTAAACAGAATATTCTCAACGGGGAGCTCTGAAATAAAACCTATTCTGTCAGTGAATGGAGAAGATGTGATAACTCATTAGCAACACAGTATTAAATGAATTACATATAGGATAACACATAGGTTGGATTGTGTATTAACACAGTAACACAGCGAGGGGTTCAGCTGATATGATTTTATTCAGTTTTGTTTTGATTTTTGTTTCAAAACTGCAGTGATCTTGCTGCATAGCAGCTGCTGATGTTGGATAGTGTCCATGCTGAAATATTATATAATCACTGGGAAGAACGCTATTGTCTTTGGACCTCATCAAACTTCATACTTTTGTTGCCAACTCTTTTTCCCTTCCCCAGGCTAAACCAGACTGTACGCAACATATGTAAGGAATCTTACAACACCAGATTATAGTCCAACTGTTATATTTGAAATATAACAGTTGGACTATAACCTGGTGTTGTAAGATTCCTTACATTTGTCAACCCCAGTCCATCACCGGCATCTCCACATCATGTACACAACATAGGCATCCTGTGGGGTGGGGGGGGTTAAACTAATTTAGCAGGGGGATAGGCACCAGTGGCATTGGAAAGGGGAAACAAGGTGCACTAAGGATTGGGAGAGAAATAAAGCACTAGAGCAAGGTAGTAGATGGGACCAGACTAAGAGAGAGTACAAGGTTTACAGTGCATGTGTGCAAACGCACAAAGCTTGTTAAACAAGGCTGGTGAGCTATAGGCGCAATTAGCCACATGGGAATATGATGTCGTGGCGATAACGGAGACCTAGTTCAAAAAAGGGCAGGATTGGGTACTAAATATTCCTGGATACAAGGTGTTCAGGAAAGATTGGGAAGGAAAAAAAGGAGGGGGTTGGAAGTATTGATTAAGGAGAATATTGCAGTGCTGGAGAGAGAGGATGTCCTGAAAGGGTCAAGGACAGAATCTATTTGGTTAGAGTTAAGAAACAATAGAGGTACCATTACACTACTGGGTGTATTCTATAGGCCACCAACTAGTGGGAACGAGGTAGAGGAGCAAATTTGCAGGGACATCACAGAGAGGTGCAAAAGCCATAGAGTTGTGATAACGGGGGACTTCAACTATCTTAATATAGACTGGGATAGTAATAATATAAGGGGCAAAGAGGGGGAGGAATTTTTGAAGTGTGTTCAGGAGAACTTTTTTGACCAGTACGTTTCCGGCCCAACGAGGAAGGAGGCATTGCTGGACTTGGTTCTGGGGAATGGGGCTGGCCAAGTGGAGCAAGTGTCAGTGAGGGAACATTTTGGGAACAGCGATCATAGTATCATAAGGTTTAGAATAGCTATGGACCACTCTAAAGTTAAAATACTCCATTAGAGGTGGGCCAATTTCAGTGGGATGAGAACAGATCGGGCCTGGGTAAATTGGAATCAAAGACTGGTAGGCAAAGCTGCAATTGAACAATGGACGGCCTTTAAGGAGGAGATGGTTCAGGTATAGTCTAGGCACATTCCCACAAAGAAAAAAGGTAGGGCAACCAAAACCAGGACTCCCTGGATGACAAAAGTGATGCAGTAATATGAAGCAGGAAAAAGGGGTGTATGACAGATGTTAGGTTGATAACATAAGTAAGAACCAGGCTGAATATAGAAAGTTCAGAGGGGAAGTGAAAAAGGAGATAAGAGGGGCAAAAAGAGAATATGAGAATAGACTGGCGGCCAACATAAAAGGGAATCCAAAAGTGTTCAATTGGCTTGTAGACAGTAAACGGGTAGTAAGAAGAGGGATGGGGCTGATTAGGAGATCTACTCATGGAGGGCATGGCCGAGGTACCAAATGAGTACTTTGCATCTGTCATTACCAAGGAAGAAGATGCTGCCAGAGTCTCGGTAAAGGAAGATGTAGTTAAGATACCGGATGGGCTAAAAATTGATAAAGAGGATGTACTAGAAAGGCTAGCTGTACTTTAAGTAGATAAGTCACCAGGTTCAGATGGGATGCATCCTAGGTTGCTGAGGGAAGTAAGGGTGGAAATTGCAGAGGTACGGGCCATAATCTTCCAAACACCCTTAGATACGGTGGTGGTGCCAGAGGACTGGAGAATTGCAAATGTTACACCCTTGTTCAAAAAAGGGTGTAAGGATAAACCCAGCAACTATAGGCCAGTCAGTTTAACCTCAGTGGTGGGGAAACTTTTAGAAACGATAATCTGGGACAGAATTAGCAGTCACTTGGACAAGCGTAGATTGATTAGGGAAAGCCAGCACAGATTTGTTGATGGAAAATGTGTTTAACTAACTTGATAGAGTTTTTTGATGCGGTAACATGGAGGGTAGATGAGGGCAATGCGGTTGATGTGGTGCATAGGGACTTTCAAAAGGCGTTTGATAAAGTGTCGCATAATAGGCTTGTCAACAAGATTGAAGCCCATAGAATAAAGGAGGCAGGTTACAAAATTGGCTAAGTAACAGGAAGCAGAGAGTAGCGGTGAACGGTTCTTTTTCGTACTGGAGGGAGATGTACAGTGGTGTTCCCCAGGGGTCGGTACTATGACCACTGCTTTTTTGATGGCTTTTATTAATGACTTGGACTTGGTGTACAGGGCACAATTTCCAAATTTGCAGAGGACACAAAACTTAGAAGTGTAGTGAAGAGAATAGTGATAAATTTCAAGAGAATATAGGCAGGCTGGTGAAATGGGTGGACACACAGATGAAATTTAACGCAGAAAAATGCGAAGTGATGCATTTTGGTAGGAAGAACAAGGAGAGGCAATATAAACTAGAGGGCACAATTCTAAAAGGGGTACAGGAACAGAGAGATCTGGGGGTATATGTGCACAAATCGTCGAAGGTGGCAGGGCAGGTTGAGAAAGCGATTAAAAAAGCATATGGGATCCTGGGCTTTATAAATAAAGGCATAGAGTACAAAAGTTAGGAAGTCATGTTGAACCTTTATAAAACACCGGTTCAACCGCAACTGAAGCAGCATTGTGTCCAGTTCTGGGCACCGCACTTTAAGAACAATGTGAAGGCCTTAGAGTGGGTGCAGAAAAGATTTACTAGAATGAGGGACTTTAGTTACGTGGATAGACTGGAGAAGCTGGGGTTGTTTTCCTTGGAACAGAGAAGGTGGAGAGGAGATTTGATAGAGGTATTTAAAATCATGAAGGGTCTAGACAGAGTAGTTAGAGAGAAACTGTTCCCATTGGTGGAAGGGTCAAGAACCAGAGGATATAGATTTAAGGTAATTGGCAAAAGAAGCAAAGGTGACATGAGGAAAAACTTTTTTACACAACAAGTAGTTAGGATCTGGAATGCACTGCCAGGGTGGGTGGTGGAGGCAGATTCAATCATAGTTTTCAAAAGAGAACTGGATAAGTACTTGAAAGGAAAAAAAAATTACAGGGCTACAGGGATAGGGCGGGGGAGTGGGACTAGCTGGATTGCTCTTGCATAGAGCTGGCACAGACTCAATGGGCCGAATGGCCTCCTTCCATGCTGTAACCTTTCTATGATTCTATTTGAACCCGAACTGAGCTCCCAACCCCATATCCTCTCTATCACAAAGAATGCCTACTTCAATCTCTGTAACATCAGCCACCTCCGCCCCTACCTCAGGCCATCTGCTACTGAAACCCTCATCCCTGCCTTTGTTATCTCCAGACTCAACTATTCCAATGCTCCCCTGGTCAGCCTCTCATCCTTCACCCTCAATTCAATTCAGCTCATCCAAAATTTTGCAGCCTGTATCCTATCTCGCACCAAGTTCACCCATCGCCCCTGACACTGCTGACCTACATTGGCTCCTGTTACCTAATGCCTCAAATTTAAAATTCTTATTCTTCCGCTTAAATCCCTGTATGGTCTTCCTGTTCCTTATCTCTCTGACCTCAGTCAGTGGTCCTACCAGGTCATGGAAGTGCGAACTCCCAATCTGGTATTCCATGTTCCCCAACCATGTACTCTCCTACACCACTGGTCTTGTTTGGGGCAGGTGGCAGCTCTGGCCCTTACAAGGCCTCACACAATTAGTAGGGAAGACCGGGAACTGATCTGTTCAGTTCTTGGCTTACGTGTGATCCTTCCGCTGGATTGCAGTCAGAGTTACACCACAAGGGCCACAAATTTTTGGACCTGCTTTCTGTAATGAAACATTAGCAATAAACACCTACTTCAATTAGGCAAATAAAGTACATGTTGCATTCTGTGCCTCAAGCAGTGGTGTGAGCTTGGGCTCAGTTGGTAGCACTCTTACCTCTCAGTCATGAAGGTTGTGAGTTCAAGTCCTCACTCCAGAGACTTAAGCACAAAATCCAGGTTGATACTGAGAGAGTACTGTACCATTGGTAGGTGTTATCTTTTGGATGAGATGTTAAACCAAGGCCCTGTCTGCTCTCTTAGGTCAATGTAAAAGATCCTCAGATCTTGTAGAAGAGCAGGGAGTTCTCCCTGGTGTCCTAGCCAATATTTATCCCTCAACTAACATCACTAAAACAGATTATCTGGTCATTATCACATTACTGTTTGTTGGACCTTGATTGCTTCCTACATTATAATAGTGACTACACTTTAAAAGTACTTAATTGGCTGTAAAGTGCATTGGGATATCCTGAGGTCCTGAAAAGCGCTATATAAATGCAAGTCTTTCTTTTTATATGGATAAGCGACTGAACATCCTGGTAAAACATAACCTGTTTCTTCCGACCTCACAAGGAGACTTCGAGCTACAATTCTCCTCCTGTTGGTAGGTTTGTAATGGGGAAGGATTTTGACTCACCTGCGTGACTCTTTCCCTAAAGTGGTCATTAATTATGCAGGGCAGATGGTAAAACCACTGGTCATTGTTTTATTGCTGCTGGGAGGGAGGGAAATTGAGCTACAGCTGATCAAAGGGCCAAGTGTCCTTCACTGAGTAGAGCAGCTGAAAGGAGCAACAACGGCTGATGAAGGAGTTACATTGGGACTCAGAACTGGTTTCCAAGTTTTCCATTTCATCCATTGATGTGTTACTCAGAGAAGTAAAGGCCAGAAGGGATGGACTCCTAGGGATTGAGAACAGGAAGCCATGTAAGAGAATGGTGCAAACAAAAGAAGGGAGATTGTTGAAGCAGTGAATGGAACCTCCATCACCCAAGAACTGCTACACAGTGCAAGAAGAGGTTTAATCATCTCAGAAGGTTGGCCAAGGTAAGTGGAGGCACTGTTCCCTGTACACAGCCTGTAACACATATCTAGGTATGCCCCTCCCTCTGACCTGTCATTCCCTTTCAGTATCATTAATTAGGTGCATTATTCACATAATACCTCTATCGTCTATACTGTACCTTGTTGATTCTATACCATTGTCTGAACTCCTATTGCCTACCAAGGGGAAGCAGTGCTACTGTGGAAGGAGAGGTGTTTGCAAGCATTAGAATCATGGGATGGATGCAGACAGCTGGATGAAAAGAAGTATGAGTGGCAACTAGATTGCTCTAACATAATGTTGTCTCTTTGCAAAGAAAAACTATGCTAAACCTTTACAAGCCATGATGTGGAAAACACTGGTTAGGCCTCAGCTGGAGTATTGTGTTCAACTTGGGGACCACACTTTAGAAAGGGTGTTAAGGCCTTAGAGAGGGTGCAGAAGAGATTTACTGGAATGGTACCAGGAATGAGGGACTTCAGTTATGTGGATAGACTAGAAAAGCTGGGGTTGTTCTCCTTAGAGCAGAGGAGATTTGGTGGAGGTGTTCAAAATCATGAAAGGTTTTGACAGAGTGAATAAGGAGAAACTGTTTCCAGTGGCAGAGGGTCAGTAACCAAAGGACACAGATTTAAGGTGATCGGCAAAAGGGCCAGAGGCGAGATGAGGAAACATTTTTTTACGCAGTGAGTTGTAATGATCTGGAATGCACTGCCTGAAAGGGTGGTGGAAGCTGATTCAATAGTAACTTTCAAAATGGAACTGGATAAATACTTGAAGGGAAAAAATTTACAGGGCTATGGGGAAAGAGCAGGGGAATGGGACTAATTGGATAGCTCTTTCAAAGAGCCGGCACAGGCACGATGGGCAGAATGGCCTCCTCCTCCTGTGCTGTACCTACTATGATACTATGAAAAGGCAGTGCATAATCAGCACCAAAGAACTGCAACTGAAAACTTTGAGTAAGGCTTGCTGAAAGCATGGCTATTACTCCTGTTTGTCTCGTTGTGAGCTGCAAAACTTCCTCCTGAGGCAGGTCATAGGGAGACAAACAGGAGAGGTTGTATGCGATGGGGAAGTAGGAGGTGATCGGCCAAGATCAGGTTGGTAAAGGCAGGACAAAGGGGAAGCACACATTATTTCAGCTTCTCGTGGCTTGTCAAAATATAGCAATGGCCATGCTTTCAGGCATTATTTCTTCAAGGAATCATGTAAGTGTTTACGCACCTAAACAAGATTGTGTGTCTTTGAAATTGTAGAGGATGTCTTGGAGGAAAAGGCCAGCTCCTCACAGGAATAGCTGGGCTCATCAAGATCCCTAACTTTTGCCCTATCTTCTCCCACTCCATCATGGCATTTTACCTGCCCCAGGTCCACCCACACAGGAGGAAATAGTTACTGAATCGGAAAGGTTATCATTGAATGAGTTAACTTGAGCGGAAGAATGTGAGAGCGCCAATCTTCCACGGAGGGTGGGGAATTGACTGCCCTTGGCTGAGAAGTTGAGGGGCACAGATCTTAGGGGTCCAGTCCTCAAATGAATTATTATATAGGATCATCGGTCTCATGTGTCAGCGATGGCTCAGTGGTAGCTCTCTTTCCTCTGAGTCTGAAGGTTGTGGGTTCATTTCCCACTCCAAAGACTTTAGCACAAAATCCAGACTGACATCCTAGTCCAGTACTGGGGGAGTGTTGCATTGTTGGAGGTGCCGTCTTTTCGATGGAACGTTAAAACAAGGCCCCGTCTGCCCTCTCAGGTGGACGTAAAAGATCCCATGACACTGTTTTGAAGAAGAGCGGGGGAATTCTCCCCGGTGTCCTGGCCAATATTTATCCCCCAATCAATCATCACTTAAACAGATTATCTGGTCATCATCACCCACCTGTTTGTGGGACCTTGCTGTATGCAAATTGGCTGCCTCGTTTCCTACATTACAACCGTGACTACACTTCAAAAGTACTTCATAGGCAGTGAAGCACTTTGGAACGTCCTGAGGCCGCATAAGGTGCTATATAAATGCAAGTTTCTTCCCTTCTTTCTTTCAAGCAATAGAGATGGTTTCCATACGTATGGTTGAGATGATGAAGCAGACCACTACATGCACCTGCAACACATTGCAGGATGTTTCCCATGGCTTGCAGAACACCTAAGAGAGAGTGAGAATCCATGAAATCTGTGGCAGGAGGAGGTTCTAAGGACATTGGCGGCTTCCAGAGTTGCAGATACCTTTGCGTCAGTAGATGCTTTGAGGGTTGGTCTGACACAACACTGTGAAAGTGTTGTGTCAACCAACCCTGTGAAAGTGCTTCCATGAATTGATTGGGATTATTCGGTTTTGTAATAACACCGGGAGTGACAACAAATGTTGCTGTCTCTCACGATAGTGACAATGGCCTCGATTTTAACTGGGGGCTGCATTCGGGATGGTGGTGGGGGGGGGTTTGGGTGAGTAGGAAACCCCCACGGGGATCTCGGCGTGAGGCCCGAGCCATTTTAATTCCTGGGCCTCATTTAAATATTCCATCACTATCTCCCACCTTAAATCATCAGGACTGACTTCAAGGCTGCCGGGCGGGAGCGGGAAATCGGGCCGGGAGCACTAGGACGCCAGGAAGCCGAAGGAATGGTCCTTGGCATAACCTCAGCGCTGGGCAAGGGCTTTGGCAGCCGATGCCAGCGTACAGAGGGAGAGGCGAGGCTGGGGCTGGGGAGGCCCGAGGACTCCTTGCAGGGCCTTGAGGTGAGCATTCCTGTTCCTCCTGGCCCACAAGAAGCTCTCAGAGAAATAATTCTGTAAAATCTACTTGCCTCTTCGGGCCACTCGGCCCGTCCCACCGGGGTTCGGCTGTTGAGTTTTACACTGGGTGGGCCTCCTGTGACTTTTGAATTGAAAGTAGGGCACCGCCTGCCTGTATTGGGAACCTCGGCCAACTTGAAAGTCGACTAAGTGCCAGGCGGGAACGGGGTAACCTGTGGACTCGGCCTATTCTTAACCCCTCCCACGCACCTTTCGTTCTGGGTGTGGGGATTTAAAATCAAATCCAATGTGTCTGCTTCTTTAAGGCTCCTTCCAATGCCAACACCTGAGAGAACTTCAGACCTGAGCCCAAGTCCTCTTGACTAGGTAAGTGAATGAGGACTGGAAGCAGGATCCTCAGGGAGAGAGGCTTAGCAGAGGCAAGAATCACCTCAGTCCTCGAAGGCTCCAGAGGAACTTACCCAGCCCACCTCGCAGATTGGGAGCAAAAACAAATAAGGTAACTGGCATGAAGCGAAGATACAGTGGTAATAAATAGTTCCAGTTAGATTATTTGAAATTATTGGAAACTTTTGATGAATTTTGTTTTTGGGAGTGAAAATGATCTGACCACATAGACTTCAGAGTTCATTTCTGTTGATGCTTCAACTTTGTAGCTATGTAGAAGTGTGACTTCTATATTATGGAGGCAATGTACTTTGGGAATGCAAGTCTTTGTGAAACAATTAGGGTGGCGGGGGAGTACAAGCAAGAGAGATTTTGTTTTTGTTTTACAATATTATTTGGTGAAAGCCCTCACTTATAAGTTGCTGCCTCCTTTCTCTGGTTGTGACCTGGTGGCTTCCTTCCTCTCTTTCCTGTGCACCCAGATGTGGGAATGGAAGGCTCTCTCCATCTTCATTTTTATCGCCCCCTTCAGCTCCCAGAGGTACTAATCCTCAGGAGGTGACATTATGCAGAACACAACAAACAACCAATGATTCTGGAGACCCTTGCTGGTCTGTACTGCAGGATTCCACCAGGTTTATCTAGGCATCTAAAATGAGACTTCAGAATGGCTACAGTTTGTTCTATTAAAATCCTTATATTTCCATGGGCCTCTTTTTATATTTGCTCTCCCCATCTGTTTGTGGGTGCCATACTGGAGATTATTAGCAGGTGTAAGACAATGTCTGCCCCCGGTGACTGTATAAACTGTTTCATAACGTCACAAATGCCTTGGTTTCATTGTAGCCTTGCAACCCACTTCCGGCCAACTTTTCTTCTCTCTTCTCTCCCATATGTAAGGCTGGTTTACTAATACCTCCTAATTCTTGGTGGAAATTTGTAGGATTCACTTCCAGCTGTGTAGGCCTTTCAAATTGTTCTTTATTTGAGCAGAGTTGCAATTACTTTGACAGAAACTACACCATAATAAAGCTCTGTAAAATTTCAAAGGTCTCCAGCAAATCATCACATTAACTAGCATTACAAGTACTTGAATTGCAAAAAAATCATTGTTTCTCGTTGTTCATTGATCGAGAATCCTACATTTCACGGAGAATTTAGGACCGTGAATTGGGAGGGCGCGGGAGATTTTAACTCTCGGGTTTCATTTGCTTGCCCCGACACTGACTCCCCCCAAAAGTGGTACGGATGTGTCATCCCCGGCGGGCGGTAGTCAAAATTGGTGGTGGGGTGGGGGGGTGGCAGGATGCTGCCAAGGGACCCCTGGAAACGGTCTGCGGCATGGTATGGATTGGGGTTAAGGGGTTGGGAATTCTGTGACTGGGGGGGGGGGTGGGAAGCCCATGGCAGTGGAGGCCCAAGATATCCCTGTGGGGCCAGGAGGAGCAATCTTGCTCCCTACTGCTGCCGCCAGCTTATGCTGCTGGGCCGGAGACCATGCGGGCCGTATTTAGGCCCACAGTTAAATGGTGCGTGCGTCTCCATGACGACATCGGGACGCAACATTGCTATTTGAATTAGGCCCCCCCCCACCATCAACACTCGCTCCTCTGGAGTGGGAAGCCATGACATGCCTGAAGTCGGGTGAGGGAGGGGGTGCAAGAACATGTTGAGAACGTGCTGCGAGTCCCCCCTCCCCCAATATCTTGCAACCTCTCCGCCCCTCCCCCCACCCCCCTCCCAGCCTGCATTGTTCCTAAGGGTGGGGGCGAGGGGTATAAAATTGGCTATTTCTTCCCTCAATGGAATATAGTCTTCTGAACTGAAAGATTGTATGGAACAAATGTAAAAGAAAATCTAATCATGCCTGCTCCCTCCTGTGGCCCATGTACGATACATAAATGCATGGAAAAGACCATCAGGACCACCAATCCAGATACAGTCCAACTACATACACCGTTTACCTATCCCATATCTACACAATCCCCTGAAAGAGGTTTTAAAAAAAAAAGGAAAAACCCTTGTAAAAACATAAGAATTTCCAAATTCATTTAATCTTCTGAGGTGTTATAACTGGCTAGCCTGAAAGATAGAATACTAGAGCCTGGTCTTCAGTTGCTTCCAAGCCTTTATTCACAGAGATCCCATTACACACACTCCTATATATGGATACAAGAGAATCCCAAATTGATACAATTAATACTAATTGATATAAATCACATGGATACAATTAACATGAGGGAGATGACTAACTATGAATATACCTCCACAAATGTCCGTGAAATTTGTATCCAACCCTGAAGGTAATTGAGTGGAACTCTACTTGATCTATCATCACAATCTACATTATCGAACCCTCCTGGTTTCCATGGTCCCAACAGGACTAGAACAACTTCAGAAGAGCCTACGGACAGTTTTTAGGTTTAATCCCATTAATTGCGAGTTCACTGTATATTTGTTTGGCTATGTCAATTCTTATCCTTTAACCTTTTCATTACCGATCGTTCGAACAGCTCCTTTTTAAAGCTCTTAATCGATACAGCATTCACAACCGTTTATTCAATTCAAAGGAAACATGTTTGCGACTTCAAAATGTCATTTTTCTCACATACTCCCAATCTGATCATCTGTTAATTTACCTCACACTGGGTACCGTGGCTGTTTATTGTCACCTTGGTCTTTTGCAGCAAAAAGTAGCCCTGCCTTTTGCTCCAGTTCTGGACAGCCTGTGGTTTATATAGTGTTGTCACACCCTTGAGATGAGAATGAGTGTAATCCGTGAGCTGGGGGAGGAGGAGATTGTTCATCCCAGTGCTAATTCACACTAAGCACAATAGCAAAGTCTTTAAGACAGCTAGACCAGTCACTTTTAATTAAAAGGCAAAAAAAAAATCTGAATTTGCATGAAATCATTTTAAATTATTAACAAAAAAATCCAATCAGAGGAATCATTTAAGGCAGCGTCTAAAAGGCAGTCTCTTTTTTAAAAAAAAAAGCATTTCCAGAAAGTTCTGAACTACTGCATTTGTATTCTGTGACCAAATACTCTTATGTTTCTTTTTTTTATTAAACTGGGGAACAGCTATTTCATATTGTTCAGTCGAAAAACCGAATGCGAGATTTTCTTGGGTAGAACTTCTATGCAGCAGCTGTTTGGGAAGTTTGTAACTAAGATAACAATGACCCACTTCCCTGCTCTCCCTGCTGCTGACAACACTATTAGTGAGTGAGACAACCAACCTGATTTCATTTAGTTTTTAGATATATATTATGCTATCAATCATTTTTTAAGCCATGGAATTAAAGGTAACGCAATGTGAGATTAATATATTTCAAAGCATCTGCGGAGCTGAAGCACTAACTGCAGAGTGGATTGAAACGCTGCTGAATTTCACGTGTTTTTGCTGCCTGTCTAATACCAGATATGAAGGGGGCTGGGATAGCAGGAGGTCCAAAGGCCGTCAGCCACACCAGCATCCTATTAGGAATAGCGGCAGAAGCAATTAATCCTCATACAGAGGACACAATACGCACGTGCTGCAGTCAATAGCAGTTTAATCCTCCTGCTTGGACTGTCGACTGGGCGTGACTTGGGGGATATCACATGTGACAGCAGTGATTAGGCTGCCATGCTGGAGATGTGCACAAGTAGCAATTGTTCCTGGTTTTTCCATTAATTTGCAAATCGTCCAGCATGTGAGAGGATAAGCACCAACGCGTGACTCAGATGAAAACACTGAGGCACCTTTGTTTCACCTTTCTCACTATCAACCAAGTGACAAAAATTTGGCAATTCATCTTTTGTATACTGGCCACTGCCTTTCTTGCTGTTCCGCCATCACGGACATTGGGAATAACATTTATGATTTAAGAAAATGATACAGATTACAAATCAATTTAATTATATTAAAAAAAACTGACTAACATCAAAATTCTTTTTAATTGCCGGTTCATCAGTGGCATTGCTTGCAGACAAAAACATTAAACGGAATTTGTTACTCATTATTTGTATTATGTTCTCCCTTTAAGTTAATTTATTTTTCAATTGCTTTCTTTTCTAATATTTGGCTTAAACTGACCAATTTACTTTTGTATTCAGTGCAATTGTCCTCCTTTCGTGATTCAGTCTGTTGGTTCAAAGTATGTTTTATTTTGGCAAAATCGCATTTCTCTTTGTATTTAACAACCTGCGAAAATGTTGTTAAGTTGTGATTCAATTTGAGGCTTTTTTTTGTATTAAAGCAAACAATATACCTGTGGTATACTGGAAAAATACTTGAAAGGGGAAAAGTTGCAGGGCTGTGGAGACAGATCAGGGGCGTGGGACTAATTGGATAGCTCTTTCAAAGAGCTGGTACAGGCATGATGGGCCGAATGGCCTCCTTCTGTGCTGAATGATTCTATAATATTGTTGAGAGAAGGGAGGCAAGAGAGCAAGCACGAGACATGTGCGGGGCAGCGAAGGATAGAAGACAGTGGAGTCTGGGGCTGGAACAGAAAGTAGTGCTGATGTAGGAAGAGCAGTATGCCAGGTGTTGAGGATATGACCACAGCTGGAGGCAGAGCAGTGGGAGTGAGAACAGATTGGCCGGGGTTCACTAAAGTGAATGGGAGGCAGCTAGGGCAGGGCTGAAACCAGATTGGAGTGGCAAAGTCTGGAGTTTGGGGCTGCTACAGGGAGAAAGAGAGAGTAGGAAAATCATGGCGCTAGGTGGCATGATGGCGTCTGGGACTTGTGACCTAATCTGCGTGATCATGCTCCATCTGCATCACATGACACTTGCATTTTTTGCAAATGCTTTGTGATGGAGGCTGGATCTCTTTGCACGACCGGGCTGAATGGCATACTCCTGTTCCTATGACTGCAAGATAATTACAGATGAGGAAGATCATTTGGCGCATGATAATCCATTCATCCTGAAACAGTCTATTGCCCCCCCACTGTAGCATCCAATTGTTTCTTAAATACATCCAGGGTTTTTGCAATCACCGTGCTATCGGAAAGTACACCCCATGCGTTGATTACTCATTGTGTTAAGGCAAACTTACTGATTTCAGTCCAAAATTTGCCTTTTACTTGCTTGTGTCCCCTTGTCCTACTCTCAGTTGGATTGAAAGTAATTTTCCAGATCCAATTTTTTCATGTGAGCAACCTATAAGTTCACCTCGAAGATACCTTCTTTTCCAGGGTGGAAAAGTCTTAGTCTCTTTCATCTTTCCTCATAACTCAAACCTGTGTCAGCCCTTGTACTCCAGCAACTAATACTGTGGTCCAGATTTGGCCTGTTCAAAGCATTGTACCAGTTGATCACGACTTCCTCTGATTTATATTTAGCTGTTTTGTCTTTTAAAAAGCATTTGGACAGTTACATGGGTAAGATGGGTATAGAGGGATATGGGCCAAGTGCAGGCAATTGGGACTAGCTTAGTGGTATAAACTGGGCGACATGGACATGTTGGGCCGAAGGGCCTGTTTCCATGTTGTAACTTCTATGATTCTATTAACTTAATATTGGCATTGTTGATTGCTGTTCTGTATTAGGACACATTTAGTGTTGAATCTGCTAAGACTGCTAGGTCTGTTTGATTTCATCCTTAGCTATTTCAACACCGTTCTTAGACTACATGTATTGCTTATTTTTCCATCCTATGTGCAGTATTTTGCATTTGTCTGTATTAAATCTTAGTGGCTTGTGAGTTTTTTATGCTGCTGTTTGGTTCAGAACAGCCCCCCTCAGCTCAGTGGACTATCAAGGTTGGCGATGTTCATGAGACCTGGGTGTGTTGAACTGTGTTGAAGGAGGGGGAAGAATTGTGGGTTGGGCATGTTTTTTGTTTAAAATGAAATGTTAAATTCTTTGTGTCTTATCGATTTTTTTTTATATATAAATGGGATGGGTGAGACTGTTGGTGTTGGAATATGATTGAAGATTTTTTTTTGGTGGTAAAATGCAAGTGGATAGAATTGTTTTGGTCTGGAAAATTGGGAGAAAGCTTTATGTAATATAAATAATATGTTATATGAATAACAAAAGAAGAAAATAACCAATTAGAAAGGAGAAAAACATCAAACTAATAAAGGAAAATAAATTGATTGATGGCTCGACAACTTGACGTAGATAACAGACACGAGAAATTTTATTGAAGAATGTTGAGGGTGCAATTCGTCTCTGGCGGCATTGCATGACGGGTGATAGCGAATCAGCAGCCTGTTTTACACTCCGCCCAATGGGAAAGAAAATCGTGCAGAGTGTAAAACGGGCGGCAAATTAGTTATTGGCCATTTTGCGCTGTCGCCCGAGACAAATCTCACTCATTATAATTTCCGAATGTCTCTCTTTGTCTCCTGAAGACATTGAGTGATCACATTTTTCAGTCAAAATGAGCGATTATCATTTCTTATGTGTGATAATTGGTGGGACTGCTTCACAAGTGAGAGTTGTTATGATCTGGAATGCTTTGCTGAAAGGGCAGTGGAAGCAAATTCAATAATATTTTTCCAAAGGGAATTGGATAGACTGGAGAAGCTGGGGTTGTTCTCCTTAGAGCAGAGAAGGTTAAGGGAAGATTTAATAGAGCTGTTCAAAATCGTGAAGGGTTTTGATAGAGTAAATAAGGAGAAACTGTTTCTAATGGCAGAAGGGTCGGTAACCAGAAGACACAGATTTAAGGTAATTGGCAAAAGAGCCAGAGGCGACATGAGTTTAAAAAAAAAATTTACACAGCACAAATTGTTATGATCTGGAATGCACTGCTTGAAAAGATGGTGGAAGCAGATGCAATAATATCTTTCAAAAGGGAATTGGATAAATACCTGCAAAGTGAAAAATTTGCAGGGCTATGGGGACAGGGCAACGGAGTGGGACTAACTGGATAGCTCTTTCAAAGAGCTGGTACAGGCACGATAGATCAAATGGCCTCCTTCTGTGCTGTATCATTCTATGATAAGCTTGGCTGCCATATCTTTTTGTATGTAATCATGCCACTCTCATCTTATGCACCTTGAGTTCCTCAGAGCACAGGGAGACACTCAAACTCCATGGGCAGGATTTTAACTGGGAAAAATGGTGAGTTGGGGGTGGAGGTGGGGGGGGCATTGAAAATTGCAACAATTTCAGACCCACCTCCAACCCACCCATTTCCGGTTTTCACCGGGGCGGAAGACCAACCCGCTCTCAGGAGGCGGGTTGTTCACTAAAATCATTCAAGGAGGCTACGTGCCTTTATTTGAAAGGTTTTGCCATTTCAACCCAATGAGAGGGGGAGAGAAGGCCCAAAACTGCAGGTAGGCACCTTTCTGGCCCAGCTTGTGGGCCCGGAGGAGCAGGAGTGCTTCCCCCAGGCTCAACAAGGCTACCTGCAGTGACCTTTCTCCTCCCCCCACCCCCCCACCAACAACCATCATGGACCACCCCCCTCAACAATCGCAGATCCCCCTTGGTGACTGATCCCCTCCCCCCACCCTTGGTGACTGACCCCCCCCCTCCCCACCCCGGTGACTGACCTTAGATGATTGACCTCTGAACCCACCCCCATTACTGACTCCCAGGTGACTGACCTCCCACCCCCCCCACCCATAACTGACTCCACCGTGCCCACCCATGCCCCCTCCCCCCCCCAACCATATATTCTAAGACTTACCTGAACACTTGCCTGAAGACGTCCGCTTCCTTGCTCTTTCCTGTCAGACAGGCCGGCCTGTCGGACGCAAAACCGACAAAAAAAATAAAAGACGTCCTTACATCAAAATCGTGAGGACGTCCAGGAAACCCTTCGGGTCAAAATCCTGTCTCGTGTGCCTGAAGACAACCGTGAGAGCTCGCTTTGTGTCTTAGTGTTCACCGTGTTCAAAGTTACTGATTTCTAAGAGATCTTACTGATTTCACAATGAAAGAAACACTCTTGTCCTTGTGCAATTCAATGGGACAGCATTTCAAATGAGCTGTGAAATGACATCAGAATCATAAGTGCGCAAGTATTAATTGGCATAAAGCAGCTGGTAAACAGCTCAAAATTATCCCATTTGTTGCAGAAGGAACATCAAACCAAAAAAAAAAATTGCAATCACCAATTGTTGGTCTCTTTGGTTCTGTTGCAGAGTTGAGAGTCTCCTTGTACAATGTTAGGCTATATAGAGGAGATGCTTTGAGCTTTTCAACTTTAAGGTCATAATTCATGAATGCCATCTTGGTTACGTCCACCACAACAGACCTTGTCTATCTTTCTCAGAACCAAATCACACAATACTTGCCTACAGTGTTTCCATCGTCCACAGCTTTTTGAAATATGAAGTCATAGCCTCACCCCTCCTGATTTCCAACTTTGTCCAGCCCTACAACACCCCCACCACCGCCACCCCCCCCCCACTAACACCCCCAGCCCAAAATTCTCTATTTCTCTGACTCTGACCTCTTTTGCATCTCACCCCCCCCCCCCCCCCCTCCTTTTCCTACCATTGGTGGCCATGCCTTCAGCCACCTAGGCCCCATGCTTTTGAATTCTCTCTCTAAACTCCTCCACCTCCATTTCCTGCTTTAAAATCCACCTCTTTGAACAAGCTGATGCCCCCCCCACTCCTCAATACTATCTCCGTTTTTTTTGGCTGTGTCCATTTCTTGATTACGTCTCCATGAAGCACCTTGGGATGTTTTTGCTATATTAAAGGAGCTGCATAAACGTAAGTTCTTATTGCTTATAATTTAGCTAAAGCGCTTAGTTAACCAATTCAACTATTGGAAGGCTACCTTGACTATAAGGGCATTGAAGTGATATCCCTTCTAGGCACATACAGGTCTTAGGGCTTTGGTTCAACACAGAAGTGCCCCTCCACTCTCAGGTTAGATAGGGAACCAAGTACCTGTGGGGGACATTCTCAGTAAAATCCCCATGAATCATGTTCTACATCAGATTACGCAACTGGGAGAAGGCATTGTGGCCCTCTCTCTGCCGCACAAAATTTGTCACAAATCAATCAGGTCAGGTTTGGCAACAGTTCTAGAGCATACAAGTCTCAGGCTGGTTCTTGGGCAGTTTCATTACTTGCAACAGTGCAGCCTTAAGTACCATTCAGTACCACACACATCTTAATGTGTAGGGAGGTTGAACTATGAAAGAATGAAGAGGAGCATTCCTGCGGTAGATTGCGTGCCTGTGTGCAATGTTCTAATGTGCACAAGACTCACAATCTATAATGTTTGTTTATAAACCATGCCTGATGGTTTACATGTTGTAGAATACTTCTTGCATTTGTAGTAGTCACTGACACCATGACACAATCCCATTCACGTTGTTCCAACAAATGCAATGTGTTTCCATATTTGATAGCTCTTGGAATGTGACTTTTCTTGTTGCAAATCATACAGCACAGAAGGAGGCCATTCAGCCCATCTTGCCTGTGCCGGCTCTTTGCAAGAGCTACCCAATTAATCCCACTCCCCTACTTTTTCCCCACAGCCCTGCGATTTTTTTTTTTCTCCCCCTTTTAAGTAGTTGTCTAATTCCCTTTTGAAAGTTATTATTGAATTTGCTTCCATCGCCTTTCAGGCAGTGCATTCCAGATCATAACAACTCGCTGCGTTTAAAAAAAAAAAATTGGCTAATAGAAAAAACAGCTACTTCAATTCAATTCCATAGTAGCTGCACTAATGTATCAGGATTGCTGCAGGGCACTGGAGCTCTTAAACCTATTTATGAAACATAATTGACATTTTTATTTGGAATATAGCGTGAGAGGTACTGAAACACAAATGTGATTTCTCTAAAGATAAAGCAGCAGTGGCTCCCAGCAAACTTCGCTTTCTATTCACAAGATTAGAATGATTCGTTCTGGTTTTGTTTTACTTTGCACGATGTTTAGCATTCCGTGTCAACTCTTTTCAAGGTACACATTTCCTCAAAAGCGCGAGCTGACCATGTACATGAGCTTGACAATGGCTGAAATAATAAAAAAAACAGAAAATGCCATTGATACAAAGCAGCTCCATCTGTTAAAAAGAAAATCTAAATCATTAGCCCGGGACTTTCTGGGAAAATAACGGTGAGTTTAATACGCACGCCGTTATTTGTATGTAAATTGTCCAGCAATTTGTGGCGAGGAAGAGAAACCCCATGAGTTGCAAATTACTACAGATTGCTGGACGATTTGCGCCGCTCTGCCATTAGCCTTGCGAAAACGACAGCTCGCCCTCAACCTCCCCATGAGTTTCAGGAACCTGCTGCATTTGCAATTTAATTACCAATTAAACTCGCTGCAGAAAATTAGGGATGGTACTTAACGATGTAAGGACCCTTTTAATGACGAGATTTATGTTCCTGCAATGCCGCTCAACCTCTCCGGCCCAGAAAAGGAACAACTGGAACTGTAGAGTCCAACTCCTGCTTAGAGCTTTTTAAAATTTAAAATTTAAAATTTAAAATTTTTACATTTTTTTTCTTTTCTGTCTCCTTTTTCTTTCTCTCTTAATCCAACCTTTCTTCCCCTCTCTTTATTTCTCTTTCTGTATCTAATTTGACTCTAATTCACCTTCCTGCTCCATCGTTCCTCTGTTCCTTTCTCAATCGTTAAATGTCATTGGTTAAGGGGACAGGCTGTTGGTCCTGGCATTCACCAAGGTCCCAGTTGCCCTGGTCGCACCATTATCAGCTCGCACTTCCAGCAATTTGCGGCGCAAAGAATTTTCGAGCTGAAGGGTGAGGAAAAAAAAATTCATCTTGCCGCTAGATGCCCCACTCCAACAGATTCTGGGTCAAGGTTTCAGGCGTGGATCCTTTTGTCAATTTCAAATGTAGACCCTTCATTGGTTTCGGGTGTGGACCTTCGCCAGTTTCAAGTCACGCCTTTATGACAAAGGATTTACATTCGAAGGGCTATAAATTCGGCCGCGTAGCGCCCGTTTTGTAGGCACTACACAGCCTCCAAAGATTATTGCTTCTGGTTGCTGATGCTTTTGTAGCTGTTTTTGGAGGACTCCTATACTTGAATACTATGACTAAGGGACATAGCCTAAAATTTAGAGCCAGGACTTGCAGGAGTGAAGTTGGGAAACACTTCTACACGCAAAGGGTAGTAAAAGTTTGGAATGCTCTTCTGCAAATGGCAGTTGATGCTAGCTCAATTGTTAATTTTAAATCTGAGATTGATAGATTTTTGTTAACCAAGAGTATTAAGGGATATGGGGCTAAGGCAGGTATATGGAGTTAGGTCACAGGTCCACCATGATCTCAATAAATGGCGGAACAGGCTCGAGGGGCTAAATGCCACTGCCACTTGCTGGCTTCTGTTAGGCGCCACCTTCTCCTGCGAGAAAGCAGGACCTGTGTTGGTGAGTGTTCTGCAGGATGTTTGGGTGATGTGCCTGTCTTGGTTGAATAGCTGCCAGTGTGTGTGACCTGATTTGTGGGCTTGTGGCTTGCAACAGTAGTAACGTGTGAGGGTGAGAGGAAGCATCTGATTGGAAGAGTTGCGTACCAATTTGAAAGAGTTTGTGGGTGATGGGGGCTGTAGTGAGTGGGGCACTGGATGCAGCTAATGGTGTAGTTGGTAGGAGAGGCCACTTGACAGTTGACCTTGCTTACCTTGACCACTCATATCAAAGCATTGAACTTTTTCCTGCACTGCATCTATGTTCATGGTGCTATGCACCTGGTGTTGACTTTGTCCCCTGCTGCCTCCCACTGCCTCTTGAGCATATGTCTGGAGGGCCTCTTGCTCCCCATTCTCCCCCCCCCCCCCCCCCCCCCCCCCCGGCTGCAGATATAGGATGCCCCTCCAGCTGTCCACCTCTTGCACCAAGGCCTCTAGTGCATCAGCAGAGAACCTTGGCGCATGTTCTCTCGCAGGCCCGGTACAAACTCAGATCAGCAGATTGGTGAGGTCTGGCATGCAGATTGGAGGATGTGGGATTTAGTAGTGCGTAACCTTTATTCACTATTTTAACATAACTCATCAGTTTGTAAACTTAGGGACGGGACCTGCATCTCAGTTTTATGTGTGCGATGTCTGATTTCCGTTCAGACTCCATGTGGACCCGTATCTTATATTTTGCACATAAGAGATGCAGGCTGCCTCTAAGAGGTGTAAGGCACTCACGCAATATCTGGGCCCCCCTGCTGGTGAGAAGTCATTGAACATCGCAGCTAGGCTTGGCTGCTCGTGCCGGAATCAGGTAAATGACCAGGCAGCACGAATCTCACATGCTGCCTGCATCGGAACGACCGGGCCTGGGTTAATCGTGCACCTTGACCCCTGTGCCCAGATTCGGGGGTTATCGAATTTAACCCCCAAAATGTTAACCAATCATATCTGTTTGCGGACACTGACAGATCTGTTGTGTATTTCCAGCACTTTTGGTTTAATTTGCTTCTAACATTTTTTTTTGTTTTTATCTACAAGCTGACATTAGTCATGTTTTAATTGACTAGATATTGAAAAGATGTTGTGGGCCACCTCTAAGTAACTGATCTGTTCTTCTTTAATTTTGCACCAACAATAGTTTTTTGCAATACCGACTCAGTCCAGAACTTCAGATCATACGTGAATAAAGTTTAACAACCTCTTACTATTTGGTTAATTAAGAAACTTTCATCTTTCCATGACATGTCCCACGCCTGTCAATCTTGGGTTGCACTTCTCACTAATGAGCTAAATTACTCTGCATTAGAATTAACGCATAGTGTAATTTTAGCGTGTGCATGTGTATGTTAAGGTGTAAGTTTATGCATTGGCAGCAAGACCGTAGTTACCAACTTTTGCCTTTGGGCCAAAAATTGCTCCTTGGGATAAACAGGTGCAACACACTTTAACACATAGATTTAGCATTAAGTGTTTTTGCTTGTTACAGATCAACTGAAGAGCAGTTAAAGAAATTCTTCCAATACCATCCGCTTGACTGCAAATAGCGAAGATGTAGATAGAATCATAGAATGATACAACACAGAAGGAGGCCATTCGGACCATCAGGCCTGTGCCGGCTCTTTGAAAGAGCTATCCAATTAGTCCCACTCCCCTGACCTATCCCCATAGCCCTACAAATTTTTCCCCTTCCAAGTATTTATCCAATTCCCTTTTTGAAAGATATTATTGCATCTGCTTCCACCATCCTTTCAAGCAGTACATTCCAGATCATAACAATTTGTGCTGTGTAAATTTCTTTTTACTCATGTCGCCTCAGGTTCTTTTGCCAATTACCTTAAATCTGTGTCCTCTGGTTACCAACTCTTTTGCCATTAAAAAGAATATCTCCTTATTTACTCTATCAAAACCCTTCATGATTTTGAACAGCTCTATTAAATCTTCTCTTAACCTTCTCTGCTCTAAGGAGAACAACCCCAGCTTCTCCAGTCTATCCACATAACTGAAGTCCCGCATCCCATGTATATGACAACTGCCTACAAGTTGACGTTAGAACATTGCAGAGAATGGATAGGTATGTAAAGTGTCCCACAATATGTATGTGAGGTGGAGGAAACTCAATGCAGAGAGTGGGATAGAGAGTGCAGAAAACTGCAGGCTCTTCTGATGGATAGGTATCCCATAATGCCACAAGGAGCCTCTGTGGGTCAGTGTTTTGGCTATTTTTCCAATCTACAAGTGAGTTATTTTGAAAAATGTGTTTTGAGTTAAAGCTTGCTTTAAAGATGATTAGTTTCTCAATGTAGCTCCATTTTGGGTTATGAATCCAAAGTCAGATGAACGGCAGTTAATATACTAATCAGAAGTTGTTTTTCCCAGAGACCAAACAATAACTAACTCAGTGGCCTTGTCTCCATAAGGGGTAAACACCTTGCAACCATTGTATTGGAAAGGTTTTGACCTCTTTCTGACTATGAACAGTCAGGAATAAAGCAGAATATTATACACATTAAAAAATACAATTTGGCTTTTGGAAACAGGATTGCAGACATCCAGACAGCAAAGTGCTGCAGGAAGGATTAAAAGACAGGATATTGTAGGGTGAGAGGGTCAGCCCTGGACTGTAGGACAGGTAGCAGAGAAATTATTCTGTTTAAGTTAATTAAGATGGCTCACTGAAGTGAGATAGCAACATGTGTTCTTTATTTTGTATCATTATATGAACATATGTTGTACTAGTTAAATTAAATGACTCTCAGCATGTCTGTTACTTTTTACATTTCACCTTACTGTGGAATAAAACTGTTTGCAAATTGAACCAAACTTCATCTCATTGCATGCTAACATTGAAGAAAGTCCTGGATATCCAGTTCAGATTGCAAAGGGGGTTCTGTGGTAATTCCCCAAGTCACGCTACATGGAATTATAGAGCAATGTGAGGCAATTCCCATAAAAGTAAAATGCTTAGACTGCTTATGGGAGTGACTGATGCTATTGAACCAGAGAAAGTATCTGAGGCAGATCTGAATTCATAAGTGCGCCTGATAGAAAGGCAACCAGTTATGTTTCTGTGATACTTTGCCAATGCAAAGCTAAACAGTAGTATTACACAATTCCACAAACATGCTCAGACTGTATTGCGAATGATTATACGTGCTAAGTATCAGCTTGGCTCAGGAGTAATACTTTTCCTTCTGAGTCACAAGGTTGTGGGTTTAGGTCCTAGGATTTAAGCACATAATCTAGACCGACACTTCAGTGCAGCACTGAGGAAGCACTGCGTTGCGAGACAAGCCGTCTTTTTGATGAAACTTTAAACCGAGGCCTCATCTGCTTGTGCAGGTGGACGTCAAAGATCATGTGGTACTATCTGAAGAAGAATAGGGGGGTTCGCCCAATGTCCAGGCCAAAATTTATTCCTCAACTGACCCCACCAGAAACAGATTAAATGGTCGTCCATCTCATTGCTGTCTCTGGGACCTTGCTGTGCACAAATTGATTGCCATGTTTGCCTACACAACAGTTATTACACCCTCAAGTAATTAATTGGCAGTAAAGTGCTTTGGGATGTCCTGGGAATGTGAAAGAACTATATCAATGCAAGTTTTTTCTTCTTCTTTACATCCTAGCATATTATTAACAGTACTGCTGAAATGTGCTACACTTGCTGACACATTACAATGGCATGAACATAACTTTTTCATATGATATAGGTATTACAGATACAAAAAGGATTGGGAGGGGCTTAACATCTTTAGCTCTTCTGATGCACTCCCACGGTAACTCCAGCAGGAGTTTAGCAAAGGGCTGGAAAAGGAGAAAGAATCCTGATATGCCGGGTCCAGGCCTGCAAGAAAGTCCCCACGTGATCTCGTGGGGGCGGAACCTCTGCCAGCCACTCAGAATGTCATGATGCAGGAGGGGGCGTGGCTAAGGGGGTGGGGGACTCCTAGGGCTCGATTTTCCTGGGAAATTGTGGATGCGTTGGGGGCGGGGTGGGCTCTGAAAATCGGGGAAAGCCCGTTGAGGTTCGGAAGACGGCTCCAACCCGCTGACTTCCGAGTTCCCTATGGACGCACCTGTGTGCTTGTGGGTGACCCAAATCCAGAAATCCCGCCGGCAATTAAAGCCGGCGGGATGATAGTTAAAGAGCTAGATGTATCTCATTGAGGTACTTAAGGCTCTTTACTTGTGATATATTAGGTAGTTAGAATGATTTTTAACTTTCCTGGGTGGCTTTCCCACGGCTTCTGATTCACCAGGCGTGAAGGGCCGGATCAGGCAAAAAGGAACAAAATAAATTAAAGAGAAAACCATTGCATGAAGTTAAAACACAAAATCAACCTACCTTTCCACCCTGCTCCGACGTCCGATGTCTCCCTCTCCGATCTCCCCCTCTTCACCAACCCTCCCACCCCCCCCCCCCCCAAGTTGCAACTCCTGACAGCAGCCCGCCTATCAATCAGGCTAGCTGCCGGGTGCGAAACCCGGAGCGGACATTAATCACCATCAATTACGATGCAATCGCGTCGGAAACGATAAGTTTTGTTTATTCGGGTTTGCCACGCACATCTTCACCCCCCTCCTCGCCCACTGCCAACCCGTCACCATTTCTAAATTGAGCCCCTAATGTCAGGAGGTCCTGTGTTCCCAGGCCTTGTGGGTGGGCAGGATTGTAACACCACAAAGCTTTCTCTGGAAGTGGGGGGGGTGGGTTAAGCAAAGGGAGGAGGCTTGGCATCACCCTGTGGAACCATTCTGTTGTGCTGGACTTCCTGATCTCTGGGGCAAGGCAGGAGCCCTAGTAGTGTGGGCACCTGCCAGGCCCATTCCATCGAGGTGACCTTCCAATGACCCTGCAAACTCTAGTGATCAGGGCATTTTCTGGGGCTGGGTCTTTACATTAATAGCTAACCTATACTTTTCTCTTAGAGACTGACAGGCCTGCTGTTTATTTCCAGCATTTCTTTGCTTTTATTTCAGATTTCCAGTATTTGAAATGTCTTCCTTTTGAACACTTCAATCGATTTTTTTTTTTACGTACAACAGAGTAAAAATGTTTCATTCCAACACAGAACTCCTGGTGAACCCTGGTATATAATTTCACCCTCACATGTTCCACCAGTTGAGGCATATGTACTTCATTAGCTGTTGTATGAAAAGGGGAAATAATCATTTCAAATTAATTAGTTTAACATGGGCTTTCATTTTTATAAGTTAAAAAGCAGAATGGTTATCGTTACAACCACAAGCTAATCAAGTTCTCTGGGCGCGATGGGGTTCCTGTGCTTTTACCTGAGCCAATCAGAATAAGATAAATAGTAGCGACAGGTGTACTGCACATTAACTAACTCATGCAGAGGTGAACTCATTAAATTCATCTTTAACAGCTCAGCAGCATTATTATACGTACAAGCTCAGTGGCCCCTCAGTTGTACCTTTGTAGAATCATCCAATCTTGCAGGGAGTGCACTGAGTGAAGACCTGCCAGTGCATTAAAAAAGGAATCAAAATTTCATTGAACGCACACTTGGTGCACCAAGAGTCATTTCATCCCCTTCCCTTGAGTCCCCTGCTGATCAGATTCTTCACACGCTCTCTCACTACTTAACAACAGTGACTACACTTCAGAAGTAGTTAACTGATTGTGAAACACTTTGCAACCTCCTGAGGACGTGATATGGTGCTACATAAATGCAAGTTCTTTCTTCTTGCTGTGTAGCAAGAAACCATAGTATTATAGCATCATAGTTAGATACAGCACAGAAGGAGGCTATTTAGCCCATCGTGCCTGTGCTGGCTCTTTGGTAGAGCTATCCAATTAGTCCTGCTCCCCTGCCTTTTCCCCGTAGCCCTGTAATTTTTTCCCTTCAAGTATTTATCTAATTCCCTTTTGAAAGCCACGATTGAATCTGCTTCCACCACCCTTTCAGGCAGTGCATTCCAGATCACAACAAATTGCTGCATAAAAAAATGTTTCCTCATGTCGCCTCTGGCTCTTTTGCCAATCACCTTACATCTGTGTCCTCTGGTTACCAACCCTTCTGCCATTGGAAACCATGGAATGAAAATCCCTTAGCGCAGCCCCTTAACTAGTAAGTGTTCAGCTACTCTAAAACTAAAAATTCCCACCTCAAGGATGCTGAGTGAGTGCCTTCCTCAAGTGTCCTGGCCAATATTTATCCCTCAACCAATGAGACAAAATCAGATTATCTGATCATTATCATATTACTGTTTGTGGGACCTTGCTGTGCGCAAATTGACTGCTGAGTTTCCTACATTACAACAGTGACTACACTTCAAAAGTACTTCATTGGTTGTAAAGCACATTGGGACGTCCTGTGGTTGTGAAAAGCCCAATATTAATAGAAGTCTTTCTTTCCTCTATAAAATGGGGAGTGGGGGAATTCCTGCTTCTTTCTATTTATGGAATTTCACCCCATGGTGGTGTTGATTCACAAGCACTCTGTGGGACAACAAAACATTAAGTTCAGACTGTAAAAGAGTTAAAAGACAAAGAAAGAAGGACTTGCATTTATACAGCAGCTTTCACAACCTCAGGATGTCCCAAAGTGCTTTACGACCAATTAAAAAAAAAACAGGAGGCAGTTTCATCCTCATTCACTCTTAGGGCTGGTTACAGAGGCCGTAAAGCCCATTAGCTTAATGGTGTTGGTTGAAGGATTCGGGTAAAAATAGCAGCCAGGCCCCAATAACACCATTGAAGCCTAATCTGCATATTTAAAGAAGGACCCCACCGGCTTGGTGCGGATATCCTAGCTGAGACGGCCAGACTGGAGCAGGAACAGAGAGGGTGAGTCCACAGCTCCATTAGAGGGGGTGCAACGAAGGTTCACTAGATCGATTCCTGGGATGAGTGGGTTGTCCTATGAGGAAAGATTGAGTAGAATGGGCCTATACTCTCTGGGGTTTAGAAGAATGAGAGGTGATCTCAATGAAACATGTGAGATTCTAAGAGGGCTTGACTGGGTAGATGCTGAGAGGTTGTTTCCCTTGGCTGGAGAGTCTAGAACTAAGGGACATAGTCTCAGGATAAGGGGCCGGACATTTAGGACTGAGATGAGGAGGAATTTCTTCACTCAGATGGTCGTAAATATTTGGAATTCTCTACCCCAGAGGGCTGTGGATGCTCAGTCGTTAAGTATATTCAAGACTGAGATAGATACATTTTTGGACTCTAGGGAAATCAAGGGATATGGGGATCGGGCAGGAACGTGGAGTTGAGGCCCAAGATCAACCATGGTCTTATTGAATGGCGGGGCATGCTCAAGGGGCCATATGGCCTACTCCTGCTCCTATTTCTTATATTCTTATGTTTACTGCCCCTTTCCCGCCCCCCTCCCAATGCCTGGTTTTCTGCCGGGTGGGGGCGTGGGGGGAGAGTTTAAATCGACCCCAGTCTCCCTGAGGGAATCTCACACCCTTGTGCTTCAGAGTCACACATTGGAAGCCGTTTTGTAGCAATCCAAAAGTATCAGTACAACGTATTCCCAGACAGAGGAATGAAAGGATTTATAAAACATTAACCATTTTTACAAATACTTGGTACTTATAAGGGACTACAGTCAGGGACAAAGAACTGTTTGGCTGAGACTTTATGGCAGTAGGAGATGTTTGCTCTTGCAGTCAGAACAGTAGGAGTAATTCAAACTGAAGCTCATTACAAAGGACATTTATGGAATGGGTCAAAAGATGCACAGTTATAGTTAAGTTCTACAATCTTGCTGTTGCGTGCATGCTCCCCCTTTCTTTAGGAGTAAAGTAAAGCTACAGAACTTTACAAAATTCCAAACTAGATTGTATGAAAGAACCCACATTCAAACAGACCTTGATGTCCATTAAAAGGTGTAAGAGTTTGTCTTTTCATTTCAAATCAGACATAAAAGTTTTCTAAAACAAAAGCAAAATACTGAGGATGCTGAGAAATTTGAAATAAAACAAATGCTAGAAAACACTGTCGAGAGTTAACGGGCCCGATGTTACCAGGGCTGCGGGTTCTCGGCGGGGGCTATCGGGCGCGTGAGTAACGTGCCCGGCGAAATCAGTCAGCCACCCGTGCGATCGTAGCCCAATTGGATCCACTTACCTTGTCTTCCGGGTTCCCCACTGCTGATCTGCGCATCGGGCGGGCTGCGCATGCGCAGTAAGATCTGTCAGCTGGAGGAGCTCTATTTAAAGGGGCAGTCCTCCACTGACAGATGCTGCAACAAATAGAAAAAATCACAGCATGGAGCAGCCCAGGGGGAAGGCTGCTCCCAGTTTAATGATGCCTCACTCCAGGTATGAATACATGGGGTGAGGAGGAGGGGGAGGACAGAGATCTTCCCCCCGGCGGGCGGGAGGAAGCGGCCTGCCTCTACCACCAGGAAGGCCTGGCTCGAGGTGGCAGAGGAGGTCACCAGCACCACCAACATATCGCCCACCTGCATACAGTGCAGGAGGCGCTGCAATGACCTCAGTAGGTCAGCCAAAGTGAGTACACTTATTCATTCCCCTACACTCCGTCTGCCACATCACCGCCCCCACCCCACATCTCCTTCTGCACTGCCAACACTACTCTGTCACATCACCCCTCACACCCAATCAAACCTCATCCTCATCTTACCTGCACCTACTCACCTCGCCAGTACTCATCCCGCCACTACCACTCAACCCAATCCTCATACAATCTCATGGCTCTATCTCATACTCACCCTCTCATGCATCTCTTTCACGGTCAGCCTCACTCAACCTCCCACTACCTGTGCTGCAGCCACAGGGCATGCATCACATATGTGCAGTAGGAAGCGTAAGGCAAACATGTTGTGAGAATGAAGGGGATGCACAAGGGTGTTTGAGAGTTTGTCATGGTTGTTACTTATGTTGAATTTCTGACCAACTCACATTACATATTATATTGGCACCACTACTGCCATGTCTTCGCGAATCTTGTCTGGTTTGTGCAATATGAAGCCCCACAACTGATGCCACCCATTGTGTCACTGCAGAGTGGGTGTAGGTGTATTTGCAGGGCTCTTTTGTGCAGACGGCTGAGAGACGTCGGCGATGTCCCCGGTTGCACCCTGGAAGGATGCGGAGGAGAAGTTTTTGAGGGCAGTGGTGACTTTGACAGCGACTGGTAAGAAGATGGTGCTCGGGCCAGCCAGGAGCAGCTTGGCATGAAGGAGGCTGCAGATGTCCACGGCTACATGTCGAGTGACTCTGAGCCTCCTTGTGCACTGCTGCTCAGAGAGGTCCAGGAAGCTGAGCCTCGGTCTGTGGACCCTGTGGCGAGGGTAGTGCCCTCTGCGACGCATCTCTCTCTGCGGTAGCCCTCCCTCCTGCTGTACAGGTGGATGTGTCACAGCACTGTGTTGTGGAGCTCCACGTGTCAGAGGTGGACGGCGTGGCCGGCGATGCTGGTGATGCTGTTCGCCCTCCGAGGAGGTCATGACTGCAGCTACAGCGGCCCCCATCCGGAAGATGTGAGGGGGTCCGCAAGGTAGGTACATATCTCTGGACCCCGGGGTAAGTGTGCAAGTTGGTGACTTTGACCATCAGGAGGAGGGTGGTGGAGGCCAAACTTTGTCCCAAGTCACAGAGTGGCCTCCTGCAATGAGTGAGGGTCTCCCCCCCCCAACCCCACCTGTCAAATGGACCTTTGCAGCTGCCACAGGCTGACAGCTGCAACACGTCCATTTGAACTGGGAGTGTTTCCCCCAGTGTGTGAAACAGTCCCAGTTTGCTTTAAAATCCCACCCCTCCTCACATAATCCCTTAATCAGGTCAGTTAAAGACCTGAACAAGCAAAGTAAATAGCTTCAAGTGGCATCCCGCTGGCTTTAATTGCCTGCGGGATTCCCACCAGCGGGGGTTGCGCGCGCACGCCGGCGCGTCCGTGGGGAACCCAGAAGTGGGCGGGTTGGAGTCGGGCTCCCGACCCACTCCGGAATTCTCCGATTTTCGGAGCCTCCCCGCCAGGAACGCACCCGATAGCGGGTGCTAAAATGACGCCCAACATTTCAGGTCAATGACCTTTCATCAGACCTGGAAGAAGTTAGGGATGAAAAGATTTTAAGCAAGTACAGAGCTGGGGAAAGTGGAGAGGATGACAGGAAAAGAACAAAGGGCAGGAATGACGAAATGACAAAAGAGATGATGGTGCAAGGTAAAAGGAAGTGATAATGGGACAAATAAAGAAACAAAAGATGGGCGTAGAGGAGGTGTAAATGATTACAGCAGAATAGCAGATGGAGTGGGAAGCATTGACAATGTGACAAAAATGAGAAGGCTCCCATGGCCCGGGAATGTGGCGGAGAAAGGTGGGTAGACCCCGGGGGTGTGGACCACCCTGCTGGCCGTGTACCGATAGGGGATCCCCATCCTAAGCACCAGCCCACACCCAGTGACTTACCTTACCAGTCCCTGCGTCCAAGAGGGAAAAAATGGGAGCAGTGGTAACGGTTTCCTAGATGGTAACCATTTACTGCAGGTTTCACAAACCAATAATAAATGCTGTTGCTCCTCATTAATGTTTTAAATTGATATGGAGATTAAACTTTGATGTCTAATCTGTAGAGTTCACTTATTCCAAATCCATTAATGGATAGGTTAACGTTCCTTTGTTATGGAGATTTGACTCAGTAGAGAGTGTGCAGGTCTGCATAATGCTGACGTGATTAGTGAGTCATTTCTGACTCCGCTACAGAGACCCATTTATGTACATGAGGTGATGGCCTTGTCAATCAGCGCATAACAAACTGCTCTGCCATGTAGTGTCATTTTGAATCTGTAGCGAGTTGACTCAATTCTGCACAAAGCATCACCTCCTCTTCCCCCTCCCCTTGACAAGTCTTTAATTTTTCAGTAGAAAGTTAGGCACAAAGGGAATAATGCTGTTTGGAGGCGTAGTCACATACAAGCACTGCAGGAGTATTATGTTTCCGATCCATCTAAAGGATTTTCATTGGAGGTGCAGGTGACCATCGTTGTGTTCTGTGCCTCTGAGTAGGTAACGCCTTAGGACGTTTTTACTGTGTTATAGGTGCTATTTAAATGCAAATTGTTGTTGTAGTGCAAGGTGCAGAATTTGAAAAAAGATAGAGAAATATCTTGTGACAGCATTTGTGAAATGCTGGTTTCTGTCATGAGCAGAAACTGTAATGGGGAGGGAGCTGATTTCACACTTATTTGCATTGTCAGAATGAGCCCACATTACTTGCTCATAGTGATATCCAACTGCACCTGCTGTTTGCTTTTGTTACCTACGTACGAACATTCGAACAATGACGGATGGGAAAAGACCCTCTGACCTATCCAGCCTGTCCCACGCAATTGTGATACCCTTGTGTATCACCAAATATACACTCCCCACCCCACCCAAAACCATGTGATCTCCTAGGAGAGGTGAAAACTAGATTTAAAAACCCAGGCCAATTTGGGGAAACTATAAAGAATACTTCTCAGAATGAAGCCACGACAAAACTTTCGATTATGGAGCCATCAAATAGGTAAAATGCATCTTTAAGTTTCCCTGATGGCTCAGGGGGTGCTTAGTGTGATAGTGAGGCATATAGACCAGGAAGGTTCAGGTTTCATCCCTGGTCTCAACTGATCTCAACCTATTGTAAACAATTTTACAACACCAAGTTATAGTCCAACGATTTTGTTTTTAATCCCACAAGCCACACACCGCCTGAGGAAGGGGAAAGCCCCCGAAAGCTTGTGGGATTAAAAACAAAATCGTTGGACTATAACTTGGTGTTGTAAAATTGTTTACAATTGTTAACCCCAGTCCATCACCGGCATCTCCACATCATGATCTCAACCTAGGTGGCAGTATAGATATAACATTTAACCTCAGTGTGTCTGGATTAGGAATGGGAAAATTATTATCCAGCAACCTCTGATTTAAAAAAAGAAATGCTCCTGTGTGTGGATGTGGTGTGGGGACAGGATCTGGCTTAGCTGCGATAGTTCCTCTATGTAAAATAGTCTGTTGAAACACACTATCTCGCCACTGGATGAAGTACTAGATGGCAACCAGTGCTATTGGAGCCATACCCTAGCATGAATTAGCATCTTTAAAACAACATTGGGAGAGTGAGGAAGAATTCTTCTGTAAGTATCTCTGAAATCTCCAGGAAGCCAATCTTCAGGAAACGTGTATTGGCTCATGACTTGGGGATGATGGAAACAAAACAGGAAAGGTTTTATTTCTGATGTCCGTACAATTGGATAGAAGACCTCCAATACAACTCCAAACCTTTCCACCATCTACAAGGCACAAGTCAGGAGTGTGATGGAATACTCTCCACTTGCCTGGATGAGTGCAGCTCCAACAACACTCAAGAAGCTCGACACCATCTAGGACAAAGCAGCCTGCTTGATTGGCACCCCATCCATCACCCTAAACATTCACTCCCTCTACCACCGGCACACCGTGGCTGCAGTGTGTACCATCCACAGGATGCACTGCAGCAACTCGCCAAGGCTTCTTTGACAGCACCTCCCAAACCCATGACCTCTACCACCTAAAAGGACAAGGGCAGCAGGCACATGGGAACAACACCATAGAAACGTAGAAACATAGAAAATAGGAGCAGGCGTAGGCCAATTGGCTCTTCGAACCTGCCATTCAATATGATCATGGCTGATCCTCTATCTCAATACCATAGTCCCGCTCCCCTCATTCCCCTCCAAGTCACACACCATCCCGACTTGGAAATATATCACCGTTCCTTCATCGTCGCTGGGTCAAAATCCTGGAACTCCCTTCCTAACAGCACTGTGGGAGAACCTTCACCACACGGACTGCAGCAGTTCAAGAAGATGGCTCACCACCACCTTCTCAAGGGCAATTAGGGATGGGCAATAAATGCCGGCCTTGCCAGCGATGCCCACATCCCATGAACGAATTTTAAAAAAAACATGACTTCAGTCTCTTAATTATGAATAAATAACAAATTTCAGTTAAAGATAAAGTGGCCACTTCATTTAATTCATTAAGAACTGAGTTTGATCCAGTTTGGGTCATTTCATCTTTGCTGGTGTTTGGACTGTTAAAATACATTGTCGGTGTAATGTCATGTTTAGTGTCCCACCGTAAGGTGGTCTCTCAGCTCCTCAACCATCTCCTCCCAAAATGTCCCTGTGCAGCTTTAAACAGTTTCCTATGTACTGTCAAAGGCCAAAGACAACTTTTAAACCTTTGCAATGTTGCAGCTATGCTGCTATTTTACTAAATAATAAGCAAATATAGCTTTTTCATAGCTAGTTATTATTCAGTGTTAATTTATATTGATAAAATGTGTCCTCTAGACCATGTATAACCATATCTCCTGAGCAGGAGTGCTACCATTTACCAAGAGACAGTGCCGACCTGGACCAATGATATGGGAGCAATCCTCATAAAGAACACATTTTATGTAGCACCTCCCCGTGTAAACGGATTACCTCAGAGCCCCTGCGTAAGGTTTTTGCCACTATGGTAATTGGTAGCAGTGACTGAAGCCACAAGAACAAGGATTTTTAAAAACAGTTGTGATCACTACTAGTTTGATGGTAGTCCAGTGGGTATACAGTATCTGCTCTGGTGATGGAGTGATGGTGCCTGCAGCCAGTCCTTGGTGATCTAATGCCGTTATACATAGATGGTGGTGTAACAGTTAATACTGTGGTGATATGATTTCAGCTTCATAAGTAACTAAATGCTGATCCTCCCATGCTGATCCTCCCACAGGTTAAATCGCCAGGAAAATGGATGACTCATTCCTGCTTCTGCATGACATGCCATTTCCTGGCTTTACATGGTGAAACATTGAGAAAAGTGGCTCTGTGTGCATGTGAAGGGGATAGTGACATTTTAAATGATTAAGCATTTAAAACCCCTCGAGAAGGTCTAAAGTTCAGATCTCGGGTGTCTGCCACTTGAACTTGTCTTGCTTCAGTTGATTGAGCTGAATCAGTTTTCAACCAGGGGATAGAGCATGGTGCAGATATAGGACGCTATGTGTGATGATGAGGGGGGAGTTGCACCAAATGGAGTAAGATCTAACACAATTCAGTTCACAACTTGTCACTGACAAGAATAATAGACAACTCTCACAGCTCTACTGTTAGGAATGTAGGAACTGGAGTAAACCATTCATCTCCTTGAGCCTGCTCCTCCATTCATTTAGATCATGGCTGATCTGTACCTCAACCCACTTTGATCCATGTCCCTTGATACCCTTCCCTAACATAAATCTATTGACCTCAGTCTTGAAAGTTTCAATTGACCCAGCATCCACAGTCTTTTAGGGGAGCGAGTTCCTGTGTGAAAGAGGGGGAAAAAAAGGCCCAAGGATGCAGCACTGCTCCCCAGAAACGCGCCTCCTACTGGCCAGTCTTGAATTGGCATGGATGTCTGGAAATACCTCATTTCTACACCGTTCACCTGAGGAAGGAGGAAGGCTCCGAAAGCTTGTGGAATTTAAAATAAATTTGTTGGACTATAACTTGGTGTTGTAAAATTGTTTACAATTGTCAACCCCAGTCCATCACCGGCATCTCCACATCATGGAAATACCTCATCAGTCCCGTTCAAACTCAGCCATAGATCATAGCAGCAGTGAGTGAAGAGCAAAAAGGAAGGGTCTGAATCAACCAACATGTGTGCCTTTTTAGAATTAAAATGGAATTTAAATATATCATTGCATTTATTCTTTGTCTCTTTTTTATTTTAGGTCAAATAATGATTTAAGTCAACCTTTTAATTGAATTCTTTCCAGGAACTTTTTTACACAAAAGTAAACAGATTTCAAGAAAAATGAGCTTGTGAATAAAAATTATGTATTATTACATAAAAATGAATGTTGTCTTTTTCACATTACAATAATTAAACGTAAAGAAAAATCTGTAATACTTCAAGGACTGTTATTCTCTCTATATGGTAATATACTTCTGTAAATATGCAAAATTTAATAGATTACATGCAAGTTATGAAGATTAGTTCAGAAGATGGTCGGGAATAAAATCACATCAATATGCTGCCCATTTAAAAATTGAGAGAACACCTTTTGTCTGTTGATTTAATATCAGGGTGAGGTTAGAGTGTCTGGATTAATGACAGATACCGATGCTGGAATCTTTGTTGATAGCACTGTGAAGTTGGAGGGTTTTTGTGCCAATGGCAGTGTGAGGCCAGAATCTCTGTTCTAATACCAGTGCAAAGTTGGAGTATGTGTGTTAATGACAGTGTGAGGTGCATGCTTCGCATCAATCATAGTGTAAGGTTGGCGTCTCTGTTAATGGTAGTGGGAGGTTTGTGTTATTGTGTTAATGGGAGTTTGAGGTGGGAGTCACTGTTTCTTTGCGACTGTGAGGGTGGAGCATCCATGAATGGTAGTGTGAGGCTGGACTCTCTGTTCCTGGGAGTGTGAGGCTGGACTCTCTGTTCCTGGGAGTGTGAGGCTGGACTCTCTGTTCCTGGGAGTGTGAGGCTGGACTCTCTGTTCCTGGGAGTGTGAGGCTGGACTCTCTGTTCCTGGGAGTGTGAGGCTGGACTCTCTGTTCCTGGGAGTGTGAGGCTGGACTCTCTGTTCCTGGGAGTGTGAGGCTGGACTCTCTGTTCCTGGGAGTGTGAGGCTGGACTCTCTGTTCCTGGGAGTGTGAGGCTGGACTCTCTGTTCCTGGGAGTGTGAGGCTGGACTCTCTGTTCCTGGGAGTGTGAGGCTGGACTCTCTGTTCCTGGGAGTGTGAGGCTGGACTCTCTGTTCCTGGGAGTGTGAGGCTGGACTCTCTGTTCCTGGGAGTGTGAGGCTGGACTCTCTGTTCCTGGGAGTGTGAGGCTGGACTCTCTGTTCCTGGGAGTGTGAGGCTGGACTCTCTGTTCCTGGGAGTGTGAGGCTGGAATATCAGTGTTGTTATGGTTCAGTATCGCTCATTTGCATTTGCCTGCTTTATTCTCATTTGAAAGCCATTCTTTTCAAAACAAATTTTGCCTTGATCCCTGTTTAAATACTAAACATTTTTCAAAATTTATCTGTAAATTAGAATCTGTTCTTCATTCTACCCTGTACTCACAAAATGATAGAACTGTTACACTGAATCAGTTTTTCCTTTTTTGTAGTTCGATTGCTCAATGCTGAACCCCATTGTCTTTATAACCTGAACTGATTTATTGCTTGCTTCTTGTAATAGAAGTTGTTTATTTCCATGAACCACTTAAATTTGATATGGTAAAACCAACCCAAAATTAATCTTCTCTCAGATTATGGAAATTGACTTACGCAAATATCGTCACAGTGAAAATGCATGACTCCTGCCCCACTGTGGCGCACTTCAGATACTGCATTCACAATGGTCAAATTAAATTTCAGTTATCTCTTCTAAATCTGTAATAGCATTCGATAACACAGTGCTACAATCCAGGCTAGTATGCTAAAAGCATTTCAATTCGTCACCATTTTTCTTATGCACTTTTTTTCTCACACCCACACACTTGTATCCAACAGGGAATGATGATGTTGGTTGTTTCGATCCAGTGGATTGCTGACTTTGGGGCAAGTGTGCAGGTTATCATTTACCAGCTGGCCTAAAGCAGTTTAATTTCTAGATAACGAGCAAAGCACCTCTGCCATTTGTAAGTGGCATCTGCTCTTGCATCTGTGCAACAACAACAATAACGTGCATTTATATAGCCCCTTTAACATAGTAAAACGTCCCAAGGCGCTTCACTGGAGTGTAACCAGATGAAAAAATTGACACCGAGCCAAAGAAGGAGATATTAGAACACGTGACCAAAAGCTTGGTCAAAGAGGTAGGTTTTAAAGGAGGAGAGAGAGGTAGAGAGGTTTGGGAGGGAATTCCAGAGCTTAGGGTCTAGACAGCCGAAGGCAAGGCCATCAATGTTGGGGCTTCAATCCTGAATATTTTTCCCCTCTTTCCTACTTGCTATGTCCCAGTAGCTTAGGATTTTAATTTCTCTGAAATGTACTAGCTAGCGCATTTGAATGTACTTCCTGTGTTTGCTATTTTTAACAAAGTCCCTTACTCCTTCATTTTTAGTCTTAAATAGGTCACTGATTTTGTTAAAACAAATTGGAGGAATTTCACGTGAACGTGTTAACCAGTATGTTAGGGATATTGCATTGAAACTTCAAATCCTTCCTGTCTTGCTGTATGTCTTACCTAATCCATACAATAGCTGTTCCTCAGCTGCACCAAAAGTGTGTTTTGTTCCATTTCAAAATTAGTTTCCTCTGGTTAAACTTCAAGCAGCAGGATTTGGGCAAATAAACATTTAACTTCCATGACTTCAAAATTTGAAAGCAAGTTTTAAAAGCACTCTGGGGATTATATTGTTGAGAGAGACCAGATGCTGATAAAGACTTTACTTGTTTGTCCATCTAACTTAAAATGTATGCATTTTTGTACTAAAATAAAATGGAAAGCACAACTCTCATGGTTAGCACATACGTTGGAGGCAGCACCTTACAGTATATTGTGTTATTTAAAATTGATACTCATTTTTATTTCTTGCTAATAAACTGCAGGTTGCCACTTAACATAATTGCAGTGATTATATCACAATCACCATGTGCAAATTTTCTCAGGTTATTAATGATAGATTACGACAGAACTCCATACGTATCAGTTTGAGAATGAAATTTTATCGGCATTCCCTTTTACACCTGTGAGCATCAGTGTTAAAACTAACAGTAATTGGCTAGATTGCAGGAGTCAGTCTGCAACAAAGAACTTATCGAGTTATAGAATGTTACAGCACGGAAGGAGGCCATTCAGGCCACCGATACTGGCTCTTTGCCCCTTTTCCATACTCTTTCAAATGTTTCTTTTTCTAATACTTAACCACTTTTTAAAAGCCATTATGAATTCTGCTTCATCCACAGCTTTTGATATGGAATTCCATGTTCTAACATTAAAAAAACTTTAAACCACTCCCCTCATTCTGTTGGTGATCTTAATTTTATGTCCTTAGTTACTAACTGAACAACCAGTGGAAATAGTTTTTCCCTATTTACTTGAGCAAAACTTCTCATAATTTTCAACACCTCTATCAGATGTCCTCTTAATCTTTTCCCTTCTAGTAAAAAAAGATCCCTGAAAGAACTTGCATTTATAAAACGCCTTTCACAAGCTCAGGACGTTCCAAAGCGCATTACAACCAATGAATTTTTTGAAGTATAGTCACTGTTGTAATGTAGGAAATGCGGCAGCCAAAATGTGCGCAGAGCAAGGTCCCACAAACAGTAATGAAATAATGACCAGATAATCTCTTTTTTTAGGTGTTAGTAAGGGATAAATGTTGGCCAGGACACCAGGCGAGTTCTCCTGCTCGTTTTCGCATAATACCATGGGATCTTTTACGTCCACCTGAGAGGACAGACGGGGCCTCTATTTAATGTCTCATCTGAAAGATGGCACCTCCGACAGTGCAGCATTCTTTCAGTACTGCACTGAAGTGTCAATCGAGATTATGTGCTCAAGTCTCTGGAGTGGGACTTGTACATATGACCTTCTGAGTCAGAGATGAGAGTGCTACCAAGGAGCCAAGGCTGACCTCTGAGTAATAGGCAAGGTTGAATAGTGGGGTCATGTGATGGATGAATATTTTAGACCTTTGCTTAATTATCTTGGGAGATCATGGGAGTACTTGTGCAGAACTTTAGTTTAGGAGATTAAATGGTTGGGTAGAATCCATAATAGAGTAGATTGTTCCTGTTGTGTGTAAGAAATGGGCTGCATGGCCTTTTCTCATTCCTTGCCTTCTGATAGGTTTATTAATCTCTTGGTGAAGATGTTATCACTCATTGACCAAGGGGACATCCTGGTCAATGTCTGGCCTGCTCCACAGACCAAAAATAGACCAAAAAGCAAAATAAAACTGCCCATCAACTCCACAGTATGATAATAAATGCTATAAAAATATATAATGGAAACATGAGAGTAATTTCAAGGTTGTGATCTCATTTCAGGGCTCAGATGGTGGACATAAACTGCTTCAATTTTTGATTTATAATGTTGTTGGAAGGCTGAGTTGAGATCACTGCCTTGTAATCTCTCCTGGCTATCGATTATTCTTACTGTGGAAACAAAACTCAACTGTCCAAATTGTACCTTGTAACTTTCTACCAACCATGAGAATGACAACATATGCCATTGGTTCTCAATGACATCATTCTTTTCAAAGCAAGAAGATCCGATGAAACTGTGAACATTCCTCCGCCCCACATACATGTCGGAAATGTGGTATCCATGGAATCAGACGACATGTATTGAACAAACAACTACTTCTTTCGGATGAGACGTTAAACCGAGGCTTCTCAGGTGGACGTAAAAGACCACATGGCACTATTTCGAAGAAGAGCAGTGGAGTTCTCCCTGGTGTCCTGGCCAATATTTATCCCTCAACCAACATCACTTAAAAGTAGATTATCTGGTCATCATCTCATTGCTGTTTGTGGGATCTTGCTGTGCGCAACTTGGCTGCCGTGTTTCCTACATTATAACAGTGACTACACTTCAAAAAGTACTTCATTGGCTGTAAAGAGTTTTGGGATGTCCTGAGGTTGTGAAAGGCGTTGCATAAATTCTTTTTTTCTAAACTATATGTGATTTATCAAAAAGGCTGATGAGTTTGAGAAAATGGCTTTCAATCTAGGCTGTAAATTGGCATCTGCAGGCAATGAGCTTCAGTTCATGACTTTGGTTGGTAAGACTTTCTGTCGCAAGACAAACGCCATAAGGGTCGATTGTGACTTTTGGGCGACCGACCGGCGGAGCGCACTGGTCGGCTGCCTGTTGCTGCAACAAATAGCAACCCCACCGGGGATTTTGAGGCCGTGACCGCAATTAAATCCGGCAGGTGAGCTGTGGGGCGCCAAACAGTCATCCCGGTGTAGCTCGCTGGAATGAGGCCTCAAAATCTAGCCGGGGCGGCCAGTTTCCAGGGTGGGGTTGGGGGGGTGGGGGTGTCCAAGGGCGGCAGCAGCTAAATTATTTTAGTGAGCAAGCCTCTGGTTCATGAGATTGGCTGAACTCACACTGTACAGCCTAATCACTGCATTGACCTGTAAGTGGGTAGAAGTCCCACTTCACCTAAGTTTTGGTGCCTTTATTTATATAATGTTTCACATGCAGTGAGTTACTTTGAAGTGCAGTGATTGTTCCTTGCCGCCATTTTGAAGACAGTAAGATCTCATTGACAGCAACATGGAGATTGACCAATTTTTCTTATTGTTGAGGGAGGAATGTTGGCCAAGAAACTGGAGGAACTCATTTCTCTTCTCTAATAGACATTCACCTGAAGAGGGTGGCACCTGCGACAGTGCAGCGCTCCCTCAGTACTTGGATCATGTTTTCAGGCCTTCAGGTTAAGTCAACTATCCAGTCATTTTAGTTGGAAAGTGCCCGCGTGTGAATGTCAAGTGAGGAGAGATTGTGATGCCTTTCCACCTTTTGAATACCCTGCTGACAGTCAGCACATGAGGCTTGTGCATTAGAATAGCAAGTTGGGAGAGGTACTGAATGGTGGCTGGCATCTAGAGAATTGTAGCTGAGGAAAGGAGCGGGGGAAATAAATTTAGAAAATGGGGGAGAAAAGGCACGATCTTGGCGACGGACGCCATAAGTTAGACCGTTGTGTGTTCTGATCCTCCAGTAGCGAATTCACACCACAATTTGCTGGAACAATAATTACAATACACCTCAGTGAGTATAGCAACGGATCGGGAGCGGCATGTTCAACGGATAGTTAAGAGTTAATTTTGCTTCTTGATTTTAGCGGAAATTTCAACCAAATTTATTTGTTTATTTATTTATATCTGCCAACAAATTACTAAAAGATATATAAAGGAAAAAATACCGAATAAAGATTAGGAAGTCAACTATACTTCTGTAACTCTCGCACTGTATCAGCCGTGATCTACTTGAATGGCTGAACAGGCTGGAAGGGCTGAATGGCCTCCTCCTGTTTCTATGTATCGCGAGGCTATGGCTGGGAGCTGTGGATTTTAAGAGTAGTGCTGTACTTTAACCCTGACTGACATCAGAAAGCGATTTCAGAAACAATGCGGAAAACAGTCATCCCAAGAGGCGATTTCACAGTGTTTCAAGGATTAGCCGACTGTTTTCGATTACAGCATCTAGAAGTGGGAGAAATAAGTATAAATTACATTCACATTTGCATTACATTAAGCCTTCAAAACTGTGGGCTCTGCTTCGATCAATCTGATAAAGAAAATTAAGAATTGAGATAGCAACTGTATTATGATGCACAAAAGCGATGTTGCCTCTTTTAAATGGCAACCTGTCTGCCCACCAGCGCAATTCTGCAATGATCTAAGTGGCTGTGGTGGTCTCAGTGGTTTTAATTCAGCAAACTTGATCCTGCTATTGATTTTAATGGAGGCAGGACTATGATAATTAGCCGTTCAACTGCTTCAGCGAGGTGAATTGATGGAGCAGCGCAAAAGTCTCAGGAAATTCAGGAGTGGCGTAAGCAATGGTCGAATTTACTGCCGCTATAATTTCCTGCGACTTTTGTGACCTTGTTGCACTATTACAATGGCGCAAATCTCCAGAAAATTCCGGGCTGTTGCGGTGAAGGGGATCAAGCTATAACTAAGGTAAAGGTTTTCATGAAATGAAAGGAAAGGAATTCTGTTGGTACCATTGTACAGATGTATAAAAATTGTCGATTTAAATAGTCATGTCATTTTAAGAGAGCTGCCTTCAACTAGAATCTCTTTAAAAATATAACTTCATAGTCATTGATTGATTGACTTGGTAGGGCACCATCGTAATTATAGCATTAATCTCTGCATCTCTTTTTGGAATGCCTTTTTAATCCAATAGTCTATAGTCACCCCTGATTTTATATCTCTCCTGATTTTTTTTATTTTTATTGACTTCAACGTCTCGCTATCACCCGTTTTACATTATCGTACAAAGTCAAAACTACCCCCATCCAGTCCAGATGGACCACCAGACTGCAGCTAGATTGAACAAGTCAGCCCAGTCTCCTTAAGGGAAATACCAAGCTGTTCGAATTTGAGATGACTCGCCTGCATCAAACTGAGAAACTTCTGAAGCAGGAAGTACAGAGAAGAAACTGGGGTATTTTTGTCAGGGTGGTTTTACATTTGTTCTTAAAAAAAAACTTTCAACTCCTGGGGAGTGAAATTGGTCTTCGGCAAAACAGGTGATAGTGAATCAGCAGCTCAATTTACACCCCGCCCCATTTTTCTTTTTCATTGACTTCAATGTGGCATGGGCTGCCGATTCACCATCACCCCTTTTGCACTATCACTGAAGACCAAATTCACACCCCCTGGTGTATTATTTTGCCCCAATGATTGTCTTTCCGATGCTGATCGACCCGTGTTGCATTTCCAGTATTTTCTGTTTTTATTTCAGGTTTCCAAAGGTTTTAAATATCCTATTTTCGTCTTTAGTCCTCACTTAATTGGTGTTATGATGCCTGAAATAAGACCGCCTGTTTGGATCTCCTGACATAGCTCCATGACACCAAATTCTTTTCTTTTGGACAACCCCAGTGCTATAACGATGTTAAGACAAGTTTGCAAGATGGCAGAAAATGAATTTGGAATCTATCACGAGCTTTGCATTCAGCACTGCCAATTGGAAAATTCACGCCTTTTGTGGTACTTTTGATGCAAAAATAAAAAAAATTCTTGTGATATGAATGGAACTTTAAAACAATTAGGGAGGAATGAGTAGGCTACAAGTCTGTTCCTGTAGTTACCATCATGTACATTCAATGGGAGCGTCATTAGGTTATAAACAAAATACTGTAATAGAGGCTTCCTAACATGATTAACGCCTTGGACCAACTCTGACGAAAGGCCATCGACCTGAAATTTTAACTGTTTCTTTCTCCACAGATGCTGCCTGACCTGCTGAGTATTTCCAGCATTTTCTGTTTTTATTTAATTTGAATAATTAGTGCAGCTGTTTTTCAATTTGAATTATTTAACTGAAATGCACTGAGTAACAACTATTTAGCACAATAAATACTCTGGAATGTTAGCTGTGCCACAAATGTATCTGCTGTAATCAAGGGAAGTGCCCTTCTAAGATTTTAAATCATCCATCTGGTCTACAGTCTATTAAAACCTACAAGCTGTTCAATTCTGCGTTGTTCTTTTTAAGCTTCTACACGGCTTATTATTTTTGGATGCAGAATGGTGCACTTTGTGGTGCAGTCTCAAGCGAGCATGATTGGAGTTTAATTCAGAGAGTACATTTACCGTGACAGGTTTTCTTTCATGTAATTATGCTCTTGGATGGGACCACAGACATTTCATGCGTCAGAGCTGTTCGGTGCATCAATATCTTAAGGGAAAATAAGTACTGCCAGAGTCACTGTGATTCTTGTTCGTATATACGAGTTGATCTCATGTGGCGTTGCACATGGTAAGTTGGAGAATATGGCGGTATAAATTTGTCTTGCATGGCAGCACAGAGGAGGGCAATATTGAATCGGCAGCTCATTTTGCACTTCGCCTGATTTTCTTTGCCGTTTTCCATCGCATGTTTAGCGTTATCTCCCACCTCGAATTTATACCCCCAGACCTCTGTCTTAACTGTCTCTGCTGTCTTCATGTTTCTGTTTCTCGCTCTGCCTTTCCTCCTCTTGTTCTGACTCTTTAATTTTTTTCTTCTGCTTCTCACCCCTTAACACTTTGTTTTGCTTCTCTCTGTCTTTTTCTTACTTTCTCTCCTTTCATGTAAGAGTTGGTGCTGGTATGGCATGGAAGGGAAAGTGGCCACCAATAGTTTTAGGCTGCATTTGGAGGGGAGGCCTCCCCCAATTACATGTCTCCTACCCATTCCCCTTTCTATCACATCCTCACTCCAATTATTACCGCTACTTCTTCCCCTTCTAACTATTGGCTCAACCCCATTATCGTCTACTCCCTGGCTCTGCTGTTATTCTCCTCATCCTCAACTTCCATCCACTCCCTCAAGTGTAGGTGGTGAGAGGCCAGACCCCCTCTCATGCTCAATCAGTTTCCCTTCAAACCTTCCACCTCTTACCCTCTTCTCAAAGAAGGTTTGTTGCTGTCAACATTCATTTTTAAAAAATAAATCAAATTAGAATAAGGAAAGAAACTGCCTATCTACCTTTTCTCTCGATTTGTGTCTTTCACTCAATCTCACAGACAGAAAAAGTCAATGTTAATGGTTTATAACAACAAAACACAAGTGAAGTAATTATCTGGCCTCAAAATTCAACTCATTTTTGAAAGTTGAAGTAATGTTACATGAAGAAAGAGAGAAACTTTCTCTCCCTCACCTCTCTCTCTGATGCAGCTTTCTCCTTTTTCCACTTTCTAAACTTTATAGAAAACAACACAAAATCTACTATAGGTGCGTAACCAGAGCTCTGTCATTTTCTCTCTCTCCCATACACAGACATTCATCTTTTTAAATAAAAACACAAAACGTAATTTTAGCTCAGTAAAGCTTTTGAAATTTGTCCTCTAGCTTTTCATCAAATAATTTTGAAAAATCTTTTGGGCAGAAACTGCTAGAAGCTAAAGAAAAATATTCTTTAGTATAGCTGACTAAATATATTGATGCATCCTAGGAAAGTAGGTACACTGCACATGCTCAGACTGTGCAATACAAATTCAGCTCGCAGCATCACAGTTCTGGGCAAAAATATCACCTCTAAGTTCAGGTTGTTAGGAGAAAAATAAAATCTTTAACAAAGGCATTAAAAGACACAAAAGACAATTTAATGGATCAGTGTTATTGTGAAATATGTCATTTTTTTGAACTTTTTACCTTGGTTATATCCTTATTTTGGACTTTGGAATTTTCAGTTACTGAGAAAAAAAAGACAAATTTTTTTAAAAATCAGAAAATATTTTGAGAGAATTGTGGGATCTCAGTGGTCAGATTGCACAACCTACTATCCAGATTATGCATGCTAATATCTGTCTATTGGGAATAACCCTTGATCCTGTGTCCAAGCGAAAGAAAAGCTTGGAAGATCCTATTATGCAATATGCACTATGCATTGTAACTGACTCAGGTGACCCAAATAATGGTGCACTGCATGCTCCACAACATTGCCATTCATATTGGCATCAGCATGCAGTTGACTGTTGACCAGCAGGTACGAAGGCAAGAAAAGTACAAGGAGGATCAACATATACACTGGCACATCAGAAGTAATTGTTAACGAGTAATTTCCCTAAGCTGTTGCACTTGGACCTTTGCCTTATGTTGGCTCCAATGCTGTCCATCCTGTCTGCTTGCCGCTTGTTACCTTGTCTACTATGAGTAAGGCATTTACATGAGTATGTGTTGATATTCCTTGCTGCTTGCAAAATATCCAAAGGAAATATGATGGGCCAAATCTTGCTGGAACGGCGCATCTCGCAGTGTGCAACATTAGTTAGACTTTTTCCTGCACCCTTCAGCTCGAATAATTTTTGCGTCATAACTTGTTGGAAGTGTGAGCTGATAACATTGGAGTGAGGGCAACGAGACATCTGGGACCTTGGTGAAGAATGGGACAAACAGTGTATCTCCTTAACTGGTGAGATTCAAGGATTGAGAAAGAAAGAGGAATAACATAGAAGGAGGGTGTATTAGAATTAAATCAGGTACAGAAAGAGAAATAAAAAGAGAGAAAGAAATATTAAGAGACAGAAAAAGAAATAAGAACATTTTAAAAAAAATTTAAAATGTTGCATATCTCTAAGAAGAATTTACTACATGGAGGAATTTCTTTTATTCGTTCATGGGATGTGGGCGTCACTGGCGAGGCCAGCATTTATTGCCCATCCCTAATTGCCCTTGAAAAGGTGGTGGTGAGCCGCCTTCTTGAACCGCTGCAGTCCGTGTGGTGAAGGTTTTCCCACAGTGCTGTTAGGAAGGGAGCTCCAGGATTTTGACCCAGCGACAATGAAGGAACGGCGATAAATTTCCAAGTCGGGATGGTGTGTGACTTGGAGGGGACCGTGCAGGTGGTGTTGTTCCCATGTGCCTGCTGCTCTTGTCCTTCTAGGTGGTAGAGGTCGCAGGTTTGGGAGGTGTTGTTGAAGAAGCCTTGGCGAGTTGCTGTAATGCATCCTGTGGATGGTACACACTACAGCCACAGTGCGCCAGTGGTGAAGGGAGTGAATGTTTAGGGTGGTGGATGGGGTGCCAATCAAGCGGGCTGCTTTGTCCTGGATGGTGTCGAGCTTCTTGAGTGTTGTTGGAGCTGCACTCATCCAGGCAAGTGGAGAGTATTCCATCACACTCCTGACATTTTCCTTGTAGATGGTGGAAAGGCTTTGGGGAGTCAGGAGGTGAGTCACTCGCCGCAGAATACCCAGCCTCTGACCTGCTCTTGTAGCCACAGTATTTATATGGCTGGTCCAGTTAAGTTTCTGGTCAATGGTGACCACCAGGATATTGATGGTAGGGGATTCGGCGATGGTAATGCCATTGAATGTCAAGGGGAGGTGATTAGACCCTCTCTTGTTGGAGATGGTCATTGCCTGGCACTTGTCTGGCGTGAATGTTACTTGCCAATTATGAGCCCAAGCCTGGATGTCGTCCAGGTCTTGCTGCATGCGGGCTCGGACGGCCTCATTATCTGAGGGGTTGCGAATGTAACTGAACACTGTGCAATCATCAGCGCACATCCCCATTTCTGACCTTATGATGGAGGGAAGGTCATTGATGAAGCAGCTGAAGATGGTTGAGCCTAGGACATTGCCCTGAGGAACTCCTGCAGCAATGCCCTGGGGCTGAGATGATTGGCCTCCAACAACCACTACCAGCTTCCTTTGTGCTCCGTATGACTCCAGCCACTGGAGAGTTTTCCCCCTGATTCCCATTGACTTCAATTTTACTAGGGCTCCTTGGTGCCACACTCGGTCAAATGCTGCCTTGATATCAAGGGCAGTCACTCTCACCTCACTTCTGGAATTCAGCTCTTTTGTCCATATTTGGACCAAGGCTGTAATGAGGTCTGGTGCTGAGTGGTCCTGGCGGAACCCAAACCGAGCATCGGTGAGCAGGTTATTGGTGAGTAAGTGCCACTTGATAGCACTGTTGACGAAACCTTCCATCACTTTGCCGATGATTGAGAGTAGACTGATGGGGCGGTAATTGGTCGGGTTGGATTTGTCCTGCTTTTTGTGGACAGGACATACCTGGGCAATTTTCCACATTGTCGGGTAGATGCCAGTGTTGTAGCTGTACTGGAACAGCTTGGCTAGAGGCGCAGCTAGTTCTGGAGCACAAGTCTTCAGCACTACAGCCGGGATGTTGTCAGGGCCCATCGTCTTTGCTGTATCCAGTGCACTCAGCCGTTTCTTGATATCACGTGGAGTGAATTGAATTGGATGAAGTCTGGCTTCTGTGATGGTGGGGATAGCGGGAGGAGGCCGAGATGGATCATCCACTCGGCACTTCTGGCTGAAGATGGAATGAAACTGAACAGTTTAAATTGTTCCCTTTCTGGGCCAGAGAGGTTGATTGACATTGCATTAACAATTATCACAATGTTAAAAAGGTAATTACACTCTTAGTTACCAGCCCACCTTTCTGCAGTGAACTTAATGTTCAATTGACTTGCAAATCCAGCAAGTTTCTAAACATAATAGGAAGGCTAAGGACAGGATGCTGTTTGTGCGAAGCAAATGGAAGAGCGGTATAAATTGAACAACAAGTTCTGGAGATTTGCAACTCATGGTTTACCTCTTAATCCTCTGAACCTGCTGTCCAGTTTATGCCATTACTAATGGTGTACATCATTAACACGCCGTTATTTTTCCTGCAAGATTTGGCCCGATGTTTTCATTAGTGACTATGTTCATTTAGCTGTAACGTGCTATACAGTGAATGTCTGTGCTAATGTCTGGTGTCTCTCAAGTTTGTGTTCAAAGTACTTCCATTAGACTTCCCTTTCCCTTGAAACAACAACAACTTACTTTAATATAGCACCTTTAACTTGGTAAAACGTTCCAAGGCGCTTCACAGGAGTGTTATCAAACAAAATTTGACACCGAGCCACATAAGGAGATATTAGGACAGGTGAAGAAGGTAGATTTTAAGGAGCGCCTTAATGGAGGAGAGAGAGGTAGAGAGGCAGAACTCTCTACCTAGTATGGGAATTCCAGAGCCTAGGGCCTAGGCAGCTGAAAACATGGCCGCCAATGGTGGAGCGATTAAAATCAGGGATGCGTAAGAGTCAAGAATTGGAGGAGTGCAGAGATCTCGGTGGGTTGTAGGGCTGGAGGAGGTTACAGAGATAGGGAGGGGTGAGGCCATGGAGGGAATTGAAAACAAGGATGAGAATTTTAAAATTGAGGCGTTCTCGGACCGGGAGCCAATGTAGGTCAGCGAGCACAGGGGTGATGGATAAACAGGACTTGGTGTGAGTTAGGATGCTGGCAGCAGAGTTTTGGACGAGCTCACGTTTATGGAAGGTGGAAGATGGGAGGCTGGCCAGGATAGCATTGGAATAGTCAAGTCTAGAGGTAACAAAGGCATGGATGAGGGTTTCAGCAGCAGATGAGCTCAGGCAGAGGCGGAGATGAGCGATGTTACGGAGGTGGATGTAAGAGATGAAGGTAAAGCCCAATTGCCCAATAATAACTAATTTTTAAAATCAACTGAGTAAAAGCACTCCCCATCCTTTGGACTTACACCAAAAAAGTCCACCTAACATGCACTGTTCTATCAAAATACGTTATTATTCACCGATATTTTTGTAAATTGTGACAAGTTTCCTGTCCCAGCTATGTCAGGCCTCCATCCCTCCAGGCTGCTCTGGTGACGTCACTGAGCCGGCTGTGTCCTGCTGTGACTCCGTTCGTTTTAATGTAGGCCACAACTTACAGCTTTCCTTCCCTTTTAAGTGAATGAATGCCTTCAGCCATTATATTAGAGCTGTAAAAGTTATCATTCTCACAGTTTTTTTATTCAACCATGGATCACTGCAGTCAGGCGGTTTGAACCTCTGCTCAATTCCCACTTGCACCTTTTATTTCAGTGATAGATTGCTAGGAAGCAAAATGCATTTCCAACCAAGTTCCCATGCAGAAACATTACCAGAGCCATCCATCCTGCAGTTCTGATAAACATCCAGTTATGTGATATTTTAATACTACTGGCAATAATCACAAAATTACGCAAACCTTAATATTACCTTGAACTCTGGTTAATAGGCATAGATCTGACTATAATTATCATTTGCATCTCACTCAGTGGAGTTATGTATTGAATGGTTTTCATTCATTTATAATGTTTAATCTGTGAAACTCACAATCACTAATGTGCATTTTTTTTATTTGTTCTGACCTATATTGGCTCCCAGTCCAGCAATGCCTTTTTAAAATTTTCATCCTGGTTTTCAAATCCCCCCTGGCCTCACCCCTTCCTATCTCTGTAATCTCCTCCAGCCCTCCAATCCTCCGAAGCCTCTGCGCTCCTCCAATTCTGCCTTCTTGTGCATCCGTGATTATCATCGCTCCACCATTGGCGGTCGCGCCTTCAGCTGCCTAGGCACTAAGCTCTGGAACTCCCTCCCTCGACCTCTCCACCTCTCTACCGCACTCTCCACCTTTAAGGCTACCCTTTTGGTCACCTGTCCTAATATCTCCTTATGTGGCTTGTGTAAAATCTTTTTGATAATCGCTCCTGTGAAGCCCCTTGGGACGTTTTACTACGTTAAAGGCGCTATATAAATGCAAGTTGATGTTGTTATAGGTGGCGCTGGCAAGATAGTATTTATTGCCCATCCCTAGGTGCTTTGAGGGCATTAAATGTCACCAGTTTGGAACTGGGATCACATGTAAGCTGGACTGGATAGGGTCCATTAGCGAACCAGTTGGGTTTTTTGCAACAAGATGGCAGGTGTTAGTTATTTTCAGGTGCTAGTCCACAGGTTCTTTTTTAAATTAAATTTCAACACAACTTGTCATGGTGGGATTTGAACTCCCAACGTCCAGGTTACTAGTCCAGTACCATAACCACTAAGTAACCATACCAGTAAAATCTGACTTCAGAGTCCCAATGCACAGTCTCTGACATTAAAAATCACTACTGTGCAATCGGACCGCACAATCCTTAATAATTTGGCCTCATAGTTCATAATGTTTACTCTCTGTATAATGTTGGGCTTCACAATCTTTTAAAAAGCAGTTCCTGACACCACAATCCCTTGTGCTCAATCTCTGACTGCTTCCTCACTTCTTGTGCACAGCCTCTAATCTAACAATCCCTCATGCTCAGTCTCTGAGAGCGCATGCACGCGCGCGCGCGCACACACACACACACACACACACACTGCACAATCCGTGACCTCAATCCCCAGCTCTCACCAACCCCCTTGCATGGAATGTTTTAATAAATCAAATCTTCATGTCACCATAATCCTAAAGCTTTCAGTTTCTATTTTTGTCAGGAATAAGTAGCTCGTTTCACAGAATCCTGTAATCTGTCAATGCATCTGCTTTCGGTCTCCAATATTCTCCGTGTGATTTATTTATTCTTACCTACAGAAATTCGTTGCTCTGTCTCGTAGGGCTGACCTACTTAAGGGGAAGAAGTAAACTGCATGGAGAAAACTGGATAGAAATATAAAAATCATAGAATTGTAAAGCACAGAAGGACCATTGTGTCCGTGCCAGCTCTTTGAAAGAGCTATCCAATTAGTCCCACTCCCCTGCTCTTTCCACATAGCCCTGCAATTTTTTCCCCTTCAAGTTTTTATCCAATTCCCTTTTGAAAGTTATTATTGAATCTGCTTCCACCACCTTTTCAGGCAGTGCATTCCAGATCATAACAACTCGTTGCGTAAAAAAAATTCTCCTCATCTCCCCTCTGGTTCTTTGCCAAGTACCTTAAATCTGTGTCCTCTGCTTACTGATCCTCCTGCTAATAGGAACAGTTTCTCCCTATCTACTCTGAGGCACTGAGTGCTTCTGAATTCAAATATGAAAGATTGGAACATAAAAAGGCACCCACCACCATCAAATGGAAAATAACTCTGCCTAAATATTTCACCTTTCAGTTTCATTTCTTGGTGCTTCTTTGGTCAGAAACAAAGTAGTTTGTAGCTCAAATACAGTTGTTACTTGAAACAAGCAAAGCATGTGAGATCATGAGTTATGGAACCTATTATCACTGGTGCCCTGTCCTGTAGAAACCTCTGAGGTGAAATGACTTTGTGATAATTGTCTTGTAAGATCATCGTAACAATGCATCCAATCAATCATAACTTACTGAGATGCTAAAAGCTGGCTAGCTAAGAGGTGTCCTCTACTGATAATTATAGACAGTCGCACTTCCTCGAAGAGACCGTAATATTGTTTGTCACAAATTTTAGGTTTTTTCCCATCAGATTTTTTTTGGGTTCAGCATCACTGTTGGTTCCGGTGAGTTGCAAACGTACATTGGTAGATGTAGTGAGTGGGCAAAACTGTGGCAGATGGAGTTAAAAGTGGGAATGTGTGAGGTCACCCACTTTGGACCTAAGAAAGGTAGACCAGAGTATTTTCTAAAATGTGAGAAGCTAGGAATTGCAGAGGAACAGAGATATTTAGGGATCCAAATACAGAAATCACTAAAAGCGAGTGGGCAGGTAAAAAGATAATTTAAAAGCTAATGGAAAGTTGGCTTTTTTTCTCAAGGGGGCTGGAATTCAAAGGGGTGGAAGTTATGTTACAGTTATATAAATGACTTTGTGATAATTGTCTTGTTAGGTCATCCTAACAATACATCCAATCAATCATAACTTACTGAAATGCGAAAAGCTGGCTAGCCAAGAGGTGTCCTCTACTGTTAGACCCCATTTAGAGTACTGCATTCAGTTCTGGGCACCGCAGCTCAGGAAGGATATATTGTTCTTGGAGGGGGTGCAGTGCAGAATTCACCAGAACAATACCGGGGTTAAAAGGTTTAAATTATGAGGACAGGTTGCATAGACTAGGCTTTTATTTCCTTGAGTACAGGAGATTAATGGCTGATCTAATTAAGGTGTTTAAGATAATTAATAGAGTTGATAGGGTAGATAGAGAGAAGTTAGTTCCTCTGGAGGGGGAGTCCAGAACAAAAGGGCATAACCTTAAAATTAGAGCTAGGCCATTCAGGGGTGATGTCAGGAAGCACTTCTTCACACAAAGGGGAGTGGAAATTTAGAACTCTCTCCCCACAAAGCTGTTGAGGATGGGGATCAACTGTAAATTTAAAAACTAAGATTGATAGATTTTTGATAGGCAAGGGTATTAAGGGTTACGGAACCAAGGCGGGTAGATGGAGTCAAGATACAGCTCAGTCATGATCTAATTGAATGGCGGAACAGGCTCGAGGGGCTGAATGACCTATTCCTGTTCCTATGTTCCAATGAGCACACCATCTTACGATCCTAAGCATACATTTTCTGCCCAATATTTAAACAAACGGTAACATGACCCAGGGCTCATTATAGAGAGCCCTTACTCAGTACACAGGGTAATGGAATGATTCAATGCTGCCTCAAGAATTCTCTTTACTGTACAGGTGGCGGACTGAATAAGCAGTCTACCGAGATGAGTCACAGGTTTTGAATCAATAAGTAGCTTATTTACATAAGATGTATGAATGAACAGTACACAGGTTACACAGTAGGAATACAAGTGTATATCAATAAATATATTTCTTTATACTCAGTTTATGAAAACAATGGCACAACTTGCTTTCTCTCGAAATCGTGAATGTAGGGTAGAAGACAACTTCCATTCGCTTAACCTAGCTCAAGCTTTAAAGTACAGGCAACCTTTGGCTACATTGCCTCCCTGTGAATTGCCTACTCCCTCCCCCCTTAAATCTGTGAGATTAAGGCCGGGAATTTCCACCGCACTTCTGGCGAAGTTACAGCTGCGGAGCAGGAGCAGCTCTGAGGAAATTCCCGGCCTAAATCCCTGCTGACCCAACTCCACCAAAAACGAGGACATGGTCCTTTCTTCAAGGGACTCAAAGAGCTATTGATCAAAAACACCAACCTGGTATGAAGGCCTACCCTTTGATGTTGTGCCAGAGGAGTCTTTCTGGATGCATTTGCTTTGTGAATGGAACAGAATGAAACCTTAGACAATCAGGTATCACAAGGGGAAATTTCTCATAATGCTGTAAAATGTTTGCGATTGTAACTATTGGAATTCGCTGCCCCCCCCACCTGAGATAACTAATTAATACTTCAAATTAGTCTTGTGTGAACCTAAATGAACTTGCATCTTGAGGACAATCCAATGGAGAAACAGACTGGTTTCAGGCTGATGGCTTACTATTAAAAAGCACACTGGAGTCCACTTTGATTTTTGGGCGATCAACCTCCGGAGCACACACCAGCCGTTTGCCCATACCCACGACCAAGAGGTGGCCGTAATTTTGAGGCACGGCCTCATTATATCAGGCCAGTGAGTTAAGGGGCACTAAACGGGTGTCCGGATTAAGGCTGGCCAATATCTGGCTGCCATCAAGGTAAGTGTGAGGGAGGGGGTTGTGAACGTGGAGGGGTTCCCAGGGTAACAGCAGCCCAGCGTATTTTGGTTGGGCCCGAAGAGGTACTCTTGCTCCTCCAGGACCCACAAAAGTAATATCAAACTTACCTCGGCTGAGCCTCTTCAGCTCTACCGCGCGTCAAGATGATCGGAGCCTGTACAGAGCACGCTCTGACTATTTCCAACTTAAAATGTCGATTGGGGTCCAGTGACATACTGAAATGGGCCTAGTGCCTGAAACAGGCAGCTGCTTTGGGCACTTAGTGGTAGGCCCCTTTCAAAATGGCGCCAGTCGCATCATAGGACCGTAGGAATTGCCAGATAAAAAAAGCCCACTGTCAATCTTGTTCGCCTTCTACCATCCTGGTAGTCGCATGATACAACGATAATGGAATGGTTGACAAATCATGGCAAACAATCTCTATCAATTAGTCTATAACAGACCCAAACATGAGGCGAGGAAAACCCCCAGTGGTGGAGAGCTTTGGGAACCATAGGTCCAAAGTCACCTGTTCCTCCCAGGCATGCTACACTTACCACAGGTCATGTCTCAAATTACTCATATACTGTATCCCAAAATGTTATTTTCTGAAAGCAAGCTATCTAATTTGTATTTGAATGAGTCAATACTATTTGCTTCCACTGTCTCCACAGGGAGCCTATTCCATAGATTTAGCACTCAATCACTGAAATAATGTTTCTGCAGATTAGTTTTAAATTTATCCCCCTTCAAAGGCCGGCTGTGTCCTCTAGTTCTACTATTCTGGACAAGGTGAAACTGCTTGTTATGGTGTACATTAGAATCCTAAAAACAGCAGTCATATCACCTCTCAACCTTCTCATTTCCAGTGAGAACATGCCCAATTTAAATAATTAATTGCATCATCTGGGTTAACGAGGCGGTAAGGCTACTGATCCCATTTTGAGGCCATTACCACCCAGTCAACGTCAGGTGAAACAAATTAAAATTGATCCCGCTCTGGGCAGCCTTCAGAATTAACTCCTTACATGTTTAATCCAGCAGTGTAGAAATATTATAAGTTAAAAAAAAACACCAGCAACACAGGCAAATACTTACAGATGTAAAGAAATTAAAACTACATTTATATAGCAGCAACCATTCGTAGACCAGCATCTGGGAATTGGGATGCTCAGATGACTTTAGGTCACACAGAGGTCAGTGACAAAGGAGTTCTGTACTTGCATACACATCTGCATAGCTTCACCGATCAAACATTTAATTTCTAATGCTAAGAGAGAGCAGGTGAGACCATTATTTCTTTTCTGAATATTAAAAAGATCTTAAACTTACTTTTCAAATCTTACAGGAGGTCCAGTGATGGGAGCTGGCTTCCTGAAAAGAGTTTTTGGGTGCTCAGAAGTTAGATTGGGACATGACCCCTGAGAACACTGTCACTTTTATATCCATGCGCACCTGAAACCATTTTATATCAATACTATAATGGCAGCATAGCTACCGCCAGAAATACAAATGCAAACTTCAATGGATAATTATTCAGTTTATGAATGTATATTAATAATGAATGCAACTAAACACATCTTCTAAAATAAAAACAGTTTGAAAGCTTATTATTGACCTTCTTGTCTATCTCAGCCTATCCTCAGTTTGGTAAGACACCAGCAATAAACATTCACAATTACTTAACTATTAGAAGTACAAGTTGGGGGAAAAAAATTATTCTCCTTCTTCAGCCCTACAACCCTTCGTGAACTCTGTGTTCCTCAAATTCTAACCTCTTGCACATCCCCAATTTGCTTCACCCCAACATTGGCGGCTGTGTCTTCAGCTGCCTAGGCCCCAAGCTCTGGAATTCCCTCCCTAAACCTCTTCGCCTCTCTCCCCTCCTTTAAGACACTCCTTGAAACCTATCTCTTTGACCAAGCTTTTGGTCACCTGTCCTAATATCTCCTCACGTGGCTCAGTGTCAAATTTTATTTGATTACGCTCCTGTGAAGCACCTTGGGATGTTTTACTACATTAAAGGTGCTATATAAATGTTGTTATTGCTATGTAAAGACCCAATGGATCAATGAATATTATAAATTATAGTAATTTATTGTGCATTTCTATCATAATTTATGATTCTAATATTATAAGTTGTTATACACACCCAATATGTGAATGATTCCAATATTCTATGATTAAGCAGAGTCAACATGGTATTCTGAAAGGCAGATCGTGTTTAACAAATCTATTAGAGTTTTTTGAGGATGTAAGTAGCAGGGTAGATAAGGGGGATCCAGTAGATGTAGTATATTTGGATTTTCAAACAGCATTCGATAAGGTGCCACACAAAAGCTCATTACACAAGATTAGGGCTCATAGGATTGCGGGTAATATATTAGCACGGATTGAGGATTGGGTAACGGATAGAAAACAGAGAGTAGGCATAAACGGGTTGTTTTCAGGTTGGCAAGGATCAGTGCTTGAGCCTCAGCTGTTTACAATCTAAAGCAATGACTTAGATGAGGGGACTGAGTGTGATGTATTCAAGTTTGTTGCCGATACAAAGTTAGATGGGAAAGTAAGCTGTGAGGAGGACACAAAGTGGGTGCAAAGGGATGTGGACAGATTAAGTGGGTGAGAAGGTGGCAAATGGAATATAAAGTGGGGAAATGTGAAATTATTCACTTTGATAGGAAGAATAGAAAAGCAGAATATTTTATAATAGATAGGGTCTAAGAAATGTTCGTAGTCAGAGGGATTTGGGTGCCCTTGTACATGAATCACAGAAAGTTAACATGCAGGTACAACATGCAATTAGGAAGGCAAATGGTATGTTAGCCTTTATTGCAAGTGGGTTGGAGTATAAGAGTAAGGTGGTCTTGCTGCAATTATATAGGGCTCTGGTGAGATCACACCTGGAGTACTGTGTACAGTTTTGGTCTACTTATCTAAGGAAGGACTTACGTGCCTTAGAGGGGGTGCAATGAATGTTCACTAGATTGATTCCTGGGATGAGAGGGTTGTCTTATGAGGAGAGATTGAGTAGAATGGGCCTATATTCTCTGGAGTTTAGAAGAATGAGAGGCGATCTCATTGAAATGTTTAAAATTCTTAGAGGGCTTGACAGGGTAGATGTTGAGAGGTTGTTTCCCCTGGCTGCAAAGTCTAGAACTAGAGGTCATAATCTCAGGATAAGGGTTGGCCATTTAGGACCGAGATGAGGAGGAATTTCTTCATTCAGAGGGTTGTGAATCTTTGGAATTCTCTACCCCAGAGGGCTGTGGATGCTCAGTTGTTGAGTATTTTCAAGACTTAGATCGATAGATATTTGGACACTAAGGGAATCAAGGGATATGGGGATCGGGCAGGAAAGTGGAGTTGAAGTAAAAGATCAGCCATGATCTTATTGAATGGCGGAGCAGGCTTCAGGGACCATATGGCCTACTCCTGCTTCTATTTCTTATGTTCTTATTCTGAATGCAAACTGCCTGGAAGAGAATAGAAAGACAGATAAGTATAGATGTTTTGGAGTCTGTGGAGTGGAGCACAGGCAGGGTACAGGGCCAGGGAGTGGAACAGAGTTGGGCTCCATATTAAAGGAATGTACTGAGCCCAAGAGAGTAGGGATATTGGGCCTGACAGCATGAAGGCTGGCCACTTGGAGTGAGTGGGAACTGGCAAGGGTTAGGAAGAGTAAAACCCACTGGCCTGAGGCCCCAGACTGTATCAACAACATTTAAAAAAAATAGTTTCAAATTATTTCAATCAATTTATTACATTTTGTTTTGAGTCAGTGACAGACTTTGATGGAGAAAATGAACCAGTGTTCATAAATAGATTTGATATGTTCATCGTGGGGCATTACCTTCGACAGATTATATGCAGAGAACAGTTCTAACATATTGCATTGCAAATTATTGAGATAAAATTCATTTGCATTCAGTTGAAGAAAAACACAATCAAAGTGTATCACTATCTGATGGATACAATGGTCCCAATATTTCACATCAGACTGCCCCATTAGCACGTATTTCCAAGGAATTATGGAGAGGAAGTTGGGATGGAATACTGTAACATGGGGTCTCCATCCCGGCACATAACCTACTTTTCCAGTGGGATGGGAGGAGGAAACTTTCATTTGAAATCGGTGCGAGCTTAATTAGCAAATGCGAATGATGTGGTAATGCCACTCTGATGCTTCCTGCATCTTTTTCCTATGTCTAGCCATGTCTATCGCAACAGAAAATGGCCAGTATGACCGGGTCTCCAAAGTTGCTAAGCTTAAGCAGGTCATATCAATAATATTAAAGGGCCAAAAAGGAACTTGTTTTAGCTGATTTGAGGCCCATTTTCCATAAATTATTTTTGTTTTTTTGTCCCTCTCCTGGCATGTAGTTTCTCACAAGTCTCTGTGTCAATTTAGTTCTTTTTTTCCCAATGTGTTTCCGAATGGGAATCTTCTTATATGAGGTCCCGTGTGTGGAGCCATGCAAAATTTACCCTGTACTAACCGGAGGAAAGCTGACTCGACCCTCCAACCCAAGAAGCAGAAAAACAGATATTTATTCAACAAAAAGAAAATTGAGGCAGATAGTCTTAACGCTCAAGTCATAAATAATCAATGGCATTATAACGATTATAGGGTGCACGTAATTTAACAGCAAGAATGTGTCTTAATGTTACCTTTAACTTAGAAAATGCCCTAAAGCACCTTACAGGGGGAAAAGAAAAGAGCTAATGCTAAGACATGGTGGGAGAGTTGGAAGACATGACCAAAAGCTTGATTGAATGGGTTTTAAGAAAGTTTTAAACTGTGGAAAGAGAAGTAAAGTTGTGGCAGAGTTCAGGGAGGGTGTTTGAGAGTAGGGCTCAGGTGGCTGAAGGGGTCTGCTGCCAATGATGAAGCAAAGAGTTGGGGTGGGGGGAGTACGCAAAGAAGAGAAGGCCTGAGTTGGAGGCCCAGCAATACTCAGAAGGAAAAGTAAGGCTGGAGGCGATTGCTGGGGTAGAGTGTGGTTAATCAGTGAAGATTGAAATGATGACTGAGTGGGACTCAATATGGGACAGGATATGAGTGACAGAGTTTTGGGTGAACTGGAGTTTATGGCAGGTGGAGGATGGGAGGCCAGCAAGGAAGGTGATATAGAGATTACGTTTAGAGATGAAAAAAGTATGAATAAGGATTTAAGTGGTGATGACAGTGAGATGGGGGCAGAGGCAGGCAATGTTGTGGTGGTAGAAGTATGTGGTTCTTGCTGATGGATAGGATATGGAGTTTGAAGCTCAGCTCCGGGTGTAACAGGATGCTAAGGTTTTTGCATAGCCTGATTCAGTATGAGCGCGTGACAAAGACATGGCGTTTATGGTTGAGGCTGAAATGCTGGCTTTGGTCATCCCAGTATTCATTTGAAGGAAATTTTGATTCATCCACAACTTGATGTCAGCCAAGCAGATTGACAATATGGAGGTGATTGTGCTGTCGAGGGAGGGGGTGAGATGTAGAGCAGGCTGGAAGTTGACCTGTGCTGGCAGGTGTTGTCACCGAGGAGCTTGTAGATGGTGGGGGTGGGTGGGAGGTGGGTCTAAGGAAAGATCCTCTGGAAGTGACTGTGAAGCCATTGCTGGTGGTGCGCTGGCTATGTTGGAACAGGTAGGAATAGAACCATGAAAGGGTAGTGCCATGTTCTAAACAGTAAAAGAGATGTGCTAAAGGAGGATGGAATGATCCATCATGTTGGGGAGGTTGAGGAAAAAACACCATATGTATCATGCATGAGTCACATCGAAAATAATTTGTGACTTTGAGCAGGGCAGTCTCAGTGCTGTGAGCAGGGTGGGAGCTGGACTGAAGGGATTTAAACAGGGAATTGTGGCACAGGTGGGCATAGAGCCAGGAGGGGAGAACACTTTTAAGAAGTTTGGAGAGAATGGGAAGGTTACAGATGGTTGGTAGTTGGAGACAATAAATGGGTCAAGGGTAGGCATTTTGAGGCGGGGTGGGTGTGGGGCAATGGCAGCAGTTTTGAAAGGGAAAAGGACAGTGCCTGAACAAATTAACATATCAACAACCATAGAACCATGAAAGTAATTGAATAATAAGGTTTGGACGGAGATCGAGGGATTAGGAGGTGGGTCTCATGACCTTGCAGGTGACAATAAATAGTGAATGCCAAACATAATCAATAGAAATTACAGATAAGGCAACAGCAAAGCAATGATTTTCAATCACACCAATGTAAACTCCTCGGGTATAGGGGCTGAGAATGTTTGGGCCAGATGTTCAATTCAAATTTCTTTGTTCCCTCTGCATGCCTTTTAATATTTTTCCTCATTAAGTGCAAATAGTTTTGATGCCAGAAATGGATTCTGAGACATGTGGATATTGTACTTTAATCTGGGGTTTGCCTTGTGCCTCAAGAATTCCGAGTATAATAAACCTCTGGTATATAGATGATTTGACATTCATTATTGTGCACCATTTGCAACAGCAAAAACAACACCTTTAACATGGTAAAACATTCCAAGGTGCTTCACAGGAGCATTATTAAACAAAATATAACACCGAGCCATATAGGAGATATTAGGACAGATGACCAAAACCTTGGTCAATGAGGTAGGTTTTAAGGAGCATCTTAAAGGAGGAGAGAGAGAGATAGAGAGGCGGGGAGGTTTATGGAGGGAATTCCAGAGCTTAGGGCCTACGCAGCTGAAGGCATGGCCGCCAATAGTGCGAAGGAAATTGGGGATGTGCAAGAGGCCAGAATTGGAGAAGTGCAGAGATCTTGGAGGGTTGTAGGGCTGGAGGAGGTTACAGAGGTAGGGAGGGGTGAGGCCACGGAGGGATTTGTAAACAGGAATTGGAATTTTAAAATCGAGGCGTTGCCAGTCAGGCAGCCAGTGTAGGTCAGCGAGCACAGGGGTGATGGGTGAACGGAATTGGTGTGAGTTAGGATACGGGCAGCAGAGTTTTGGATGAGCTCAAGTTTACTGATATCTAGTGCAGTGCCTGTCAGTGTTCATTAATACAATAAGGTTACATTATTATTTCCTGCTCTTTGAAAATAAAAATAATTTTGACCAATGACCAATAGTAATGTTGTTGTAGAAGCTGCCTATTAGGGGCTATAATTCTTGAGTACAGATTATCGTGATATCCAATGGTATCTGGTTGTGTGTGAATCTATTTCAGATCCTTACAATTTTTAAGGTGACTGATTCTGTTTGAAATGACAGATGTGAAATACATGGTGATGTTATCTTTCTCTAATTACAGGGGGTCTCCGTGTATGTACCCTGGCCAGCATTGGAATCAATTATCCCTTCCCTGGGTATTCAACTCAGTAGCACCTTGTTGATTTGGAATTTTTGGCTTGCAAGCTAGTTGTTGCTATTTACAAAAATGGCTTTGTGTGATAATGACATGGCAACAGAGAGCAGTCAGTAGAGAAACATTAAAGATGACAGCCAGTACTTCAAGTACCCCCCACCCAATGATTTTTATACAGTAGGAGCTTTTTAATGGGAACACCACCATAGCAATTAATACAAGCACGTTATTCAGCCATTAGCATTAGATACAATTAAAAGTGTGTATGGGTCCAGATCAGCAGTAACACACTCTATGAGGGACTACGAGTCAGTCATTATACCAGCCATAACAGCAGGTCTTCATTACGTGATGAGGTGTAAAACTATCCCACTGAGATCTTTGCAACTGATTTATTGTATGGCAATTGCAGGAGTTCATGCAAAATCTACTTCATCTACTTTTCAATCACGTCATCTCTACTTTACTTATTTATGAAAACCTAATCGGCTCTCATTATTACACGAAATGGAACACTCTCACTTTCTTTCCTAAAGCACAATAGGCATAGCCTATCACAATCGTACCACTCGTGTACTGAACGTCATTCCTCCAGGAATGCATATCATTTCTATAGATGGCTGTCATACCTATCCGCGATTACAGGCCAATGGAACCAGCTTTTACATCAGCAAGAAGTGTTTTCTGTTCTCCGTATCAGTTCCTCCGTTACAACAACTTGCATTTATATAGCACCTTTAACCCTAGAAAAACTTCCAATGTGCTTTACAGAGATGTAAGTAAACAAAATGGATACTGAGCTAAAGAAGGAGATATTAGGAGGGGTGTCCAAAAGCTTGGTCCAAGAGGAGAGTGTTAAGAAGGGTCTTAAAGGAGGTGAAGAGGCGGAGGGGTTTAGGGAGGTCATTCCATAGAGTGTGGGTTAAGTGTGTATTGTACTCGTGTGGCATTTCTAGTACTCATTTTTGGTTTGGACACCCAAAAATGGCAGATCTCCAGTAGGATGTCTTTTGATTGGTTTAAACAGGACTATGTTCTCGCATAGAGAAGATATTTTGGGGGAGAAACTGGATCGCGCTGGCCTGAACTGAGCACATTGAAGGATCCCTGCACCATAACAGGTCGGACTGAGGCTCGATCAAGATTGGACCTTGGACCTCGGACTTCATTTAAATTAGACCAACGAGCTGCGGACGCCTGCTGCGCAATCCCCAGGCGGTTTTCTAGCAAAGCAGACATCAATTTTGGGCAGCTGCGATGGCCGTAGCAGCCCTCAGGTAAGTCCTGGGGAGGGGGGAGGGGGAGGCAATGGGGAGACCAGCAGCAGTGTTTGGGACTGCTGTGGAGCAGGGAGGAGCAATCCTGCTCTTTCCGGCTCCATATTCGGGTATTTTTTGTAAAACTTACCTTTTTGGTGACAGCCTCAGGTGCTCCCCGTAAGGACCTCTGGTTAGGCCACGTGTAGATCCGCCTGTCCTGAATGCTGCCGGCCCAGTGCTGGCTGCATTAGAGGCAGCCCAATTTTGGGAAGGAATCCATAAAACAAATTTTATGCAAAGCGCCTAATGCCTGTTTCAGGCACGGGCCCTGGACGTCTACACTGGAGCCTTTACCAATGTGGCGTGTGGTGCACTTCTGGAGCAGAATATGCACGTGCACGCCACCCATCATCTTGGATGTTTAGATGCCCAATTTATGCCTGTAAAACGAGCAAGCACCAATGAATGTCTAGGCCTTCAAATGATTTCCCTCACCCAAGTCTGCCTTAAGATGAATAATACTACAGATTGAGATTAATTTTCCTTCAGAGGGGGGTTCCCCTTTGATGCTGATTTTTCTCTGCTGACTGCTAACTTAACAGCCCCATCACTATGCAGCTAAATGTTGTGCAGCAATTGCTGGTGACACAAGACCTTTAAAGGATCCATCTGAATAGGGCTACTTCCAGTTAAACAATTTATAACATGTATGGAAGAGGGAGTTTCTTTACACACTGAGGACGCTCCAAGATTTCAGCGTTCTCCCCATCTTAGGTTTTGCTGGTCTGATTTCTTCAGTATAATTTGCCTCAGATCTTCATCAGCTCTGGCAGTCTTCTAATAAAATGTAGCAGAATAAAGCTCAAAGGTTGCTCAGCACTCTGAGATGCATTAATTCTAATTTGGGCGATGCCCCAGCTCTCCAACCTTCCTGTCCCTGAACAACACCCCTGTGAATGTAGGCAAGAGCAGAGGAGCACACAAATTAATTAATCAAAGCCAAAGAGTTCCCATTGAATCTGGGCCAAGTCCAAATCTTTCCCTTGTCTTAAATCAATGCCAAACTGAAATCTTTGCTAACTTCTCAACAAGCATTTATTATAAATGAGCACAGCACAGTATCCGTTCGGTTCTAATGATCCACCCAAGTTTGGACACACCTGATGTTTAGGTAAGAATTTATGTTTATATTTATTTAATATTTTCATAAACTTTTTCATTCATGCCAGCCGTCTGTTTTTCATGCTGATGTATCATCCATGCCTTTGTTACCTCTACACTTGACTAGCCCAATGCTCTCCTGGCCAACCTCCCATCTTGCACCCTCCACAAATGTGAGCTCATCCAAAACTCTGCTACCCGTATCCCAATTCGCACCAAGTGTCATTCATCCATCACCCCTGTGCTCGCTGACCTACATTGGTTCCCGGTCCGGGAACACCTCGATTTTTTAATTCTCAACTTTGTTTTCAAATCCCTCCATGGCCTCACCCTCCCTCATCTCTGTAACCTCCTCCAACCGTACAGCCCTCCGAAATCTCTGCGCTCCTCCAATTCTTGCCTCTTGCACATTCCCGATTTTAATCGCTCCACCATTGGCAACCGAGCCTTCAGCTGCTTTGGCCCTAAGCTCTGGAATTCCCTCCTTAAACCTCTCCACCTCTCTACTGCTCTCTCCTCCTTTACGACGCTCCTTAACTCCTACCTCTTTGACCAAGCTTTTGGTCACCTGTCCTAATATCTCCATATGTGGCTTGGTGTCAAATTTTGTTTGATTATGCTCTTGTGAAGCGCCTTAGGATGTTTTACTATGTTAAAGACGCTATATAAATGCAAGTTGTTGTTGATGTCAGCATTTTAGGAGCTCAGTTCCATGTGTCAGCATTTCCTAACAAAATCAGCATGGGCCAGGGCTCTGTCCCCTCAACACCACTCTTACCTGAGACCCGCTGCTAACATAAGTGATTTGAGCCACTACATATTGTAGGAGGGATGTTCTCCTGAGAACAGGACAAGGGGACAAGTTTGGAGCAGCGTTTTGGGAGAGGAAGGAGAACGCCAACATCAGCTGAGAAGGAGTGAGGAGTTAGAGTGTCAGCATTAACTGAGCAGCTGGGGGGTAAGGGGGCGGAGTGGGGGGGGCAGTGTGGAGGGAGCCAGCTTGAACAGAGGAAGTTGGATGGGAAAATGAATGCCAGCTTGAATGAGGGACTTCAGTTATGTGGAGAGATCAGAGAAACTGGGATTGTTCTCTTTAGAGCAGAGAAAGTTAATGGGAGATTTAATAGAGGTGTTCAAAATTTTATGGGGTTTTGATAGAATAGATAAGGAGAAACTGTTTCCACTGGCAGGAGGGTCGGACACCACAGGACACAGATTTAAAGTAATCAGGAAAAGAACCAGAGCGGAGATGAGGAGAATTTTTTTTTGTACAGCGAGTTGCTGTGGTTTGGAATACACTTCCTGAAAGAGTGGTGGAAGCAGATTCATGAATAATTTTCAAAAGGGAATTGGATAATTACTTGAAAAGAAAAACATTGCAAGGCTGTGGGGAAAGAGCAGAGGAGCGTGGACTAATTGGATAGCTCATGGGCAAGATGGGCTGAATGGCCTCCTGCTGTGCTGTATGATTCAAAGATTCTATGATTCTATAAATGGGGAGAAGAATAGTGTCAGCTCTGATTGGCACTGATGCAACTTCTTACTCAAGCCTGAAACCTTATAACATTTATCTATTCACCACAGCAAATACCTTGACTAACATGAACTGGGAGTCTTGTACAGAATCCGCCACAGTAATGTAGATTCACTGGCTGGACATATGCTATCACTCATTCGAGCACTAGCCCAGAGTATATTCGACCTAGGGGGATTTAGAGTGCGAGCTGGAATGGAGTCACCGGATAATACACAGGCCTTGATTGAGCAGCTGATGGTGGTGGAGAAGCAGGGATTTGATGTCTGTGGAGGTCAGCTTGAGGATATGAAACATCATGGCACCTGCTTTTAAAAGAAGGATGCTTTCTGAGCTTCACACGTTGGTGCAGTTATTGGGGATTGTAGCTAGCAGCATGCTAGAGGTGGCCATTAACGAGAATGGAGTTCACTAGTTGCATGTGTGGCGCCTTGCATAGAAACATAGAAAAATTTACGGCAGGAAAGGAGGCCATTCGGCCCAACGTGTCTGTGCCGGTCGAAAAAGAGCTACCCAGCCTAATCCCACTTTCCAGCACTTGGTCCATAGCCTTGTAGGTTATGGCACTTCAGGTGCATATCCATGTATTTTTTAAATGTGGTGAGGGTTTCTGCCTCTACCACCCTTTCAGGTAGTGAGTTCCAGACCCCCCCCAACCTCTGGGTGAAAATAATTCCTCTGCTCCTCTCTAATCCTTCTACCAATTACTTTAAATCTATGCCCCCTGGTTATTGACCTCTCTGCTAAGGGAATTAGGTCCTTCCTATCCGCTCTATCCAGGCCCCTCATAATTTTATACACCTCAATTAAATCACCCCTCAGCCTCCTCTGTTCCAAAGAAAACAACCCCAGCCTATCCAATCTTTCCTCATAGCTAAAATTCTCCAGTCCTGGCAACATCCTCGTAAATCTGCTCTGTGGACAGGATGGTTTCAAAACACTCCAGTCCACCAAGGAGTATGTGGCAACTCCAAGGGACATCTGCAGAAATGCCCCCCATGCAGAGGTCCTGTGGCCAATCCATGCATCTTTTGTGAATGCTCAAACTGCTACCACCATAAAGACGTTGCATTCCAAGGTGGACTGGGCTATCTACTTCAGCTTTGACAGGCTTAAGAATTGGGTAAAGAGACCATGGGCAGAATTTCACTGATCTTATCGGTGCCATCATGTCTATTGGCACTCTGATTAATAACAATGGTGTAGTGGTCACCAGTAGCAGGGGCATGGATAGATGGAGTAAAAGATAGCAACACATCTGGATCTTCCTACCAATTCTCTCCCATATCTGCACATGTCTTAGAGAGCGTGAAAGCCTCCTTCATGAATTGAAGCCTCTAAAGGTCTATTGCTGTGACGAATGAAGGTACTTGCACCTGTGGATGCAGCTGTGAGGGTACTAATGGTGAGCACAAAGTGTCTCTGGTACATCTTGACCTGTCTAGCAGTCCTCTGTTGGTCCTCTTCCTCATCCAAAAAGTTCAAGTAAGATCAAGTAAACCCATTGTGCTACAAGTTGTGGATGTTAAAAAAAAAAGGTACAATTGCTCCTGATCATCTAAGTGGAAACAGGAAAAAAAAAATTAAAAGATAAAAGGTACAGAAATAGTCTTAAACCTTCATATATGGTGTTTTAAATCACTTTTATAAACGGCACCGTCCTGAGCAACCCTCGGCACCCATTTTATACGGTTTAGTAGATGAATCAGTGTTATATCAGCATGAACGTCAGCAAACTGTGCTCAATGAAATAATCTCATCATTGGCTCATTTCTTCTGGCAAACTAACGCGTTTCCTAGGACACTCAAAACTCCTACCCTGCAATCGAATGTGGTGCTCAATGGGCGGTGGTCTAGTGTAACATATCTGTACCCCTTTTTCTGATCTGTTTACGCCCATTTTATGCATGATTATCGAGCATAACAACTCGGAAATCTAGACTGCTGTCTCTCTATCAAATTTTGGAAAGGTGCCTGTCTGTATTGAGCATGTTTGCATCTGGGTCGATAGTTAAAAATTGCTAAAGCTGGCATGGAAGATAATGTTGTACAGCATTGTACTTGTATTTAATTGCAGATTGCAGCGTAAATGAGGGAAACGCTAATTTTAAATTGATCTCAATTTCACAGTTTGGACGTTACATTTTCCCGTCTTCTGACACACTCACTTCAACCAGTCAAGTTAAATGTGTTAAAGTGCTACTTTTTTAATTAAGCTGCTTTTCTCGGGTATTCCTAAAGTGCTTTGTAACTTGATGAGAAGATAAAGATGGTACTGTTGTTTTCCTGAGTGTTTTTAGATCCTGTTTGAGCTTAATCATTATTGCATTGAAAACTATTTGCATTTAGTAACATCTGAGCAGATAGATATGGGTGTCAATGAAATTTGAAAGAGAATATTTCTATTGATTTCTTCATCACACAGCACTGATAACGAGCTGAAATGTTAGTAGCCGTTCTATTGATGTTAATAAACATGCTGTTCACAAACAATTAAGCTGAATAAATGTAATGAATTATTCACGTCAAACTGATGTAGAGGAATAACAAAAGAGGTAATAATACCCCTGCTTTTTGTTCCTAGAACAGTTTGAAGACAGCATCGGGCTGATGGATTTTTTTTGTATCTGCTGGCCAGGTCAAGAGATTTGCCTAGACCTTGTACATAAACAGAGGCCTCGATTTTAACCCCTCCATTCCAATGAGACCCTGTTATTAAGATCGGCAGAGCCACCATGTCCCCGGCCTTGCCAGGTTCTTCGCCTGATTATGGGCTCCCCCGCACCCTCCCCGGCTCCCCGATTAACATCGGGGCCACAGATTCTAACCAAAAAATTGAAGGTTCGGGCAGATATTTTTCTTTATGATTAGTCTCTGTCATTAAGATTTCAGCCTCCTCACTCTTCTGTAATCTCATCCCCATCCCACCTTCAATTAGTGATGGCAGTTAGAGTTAAAAGGGACGAGTGGATAACTGTCAGCATCTGTGTTGGCTCCAGATTGTAATATGGTGAGCTTTTTTCTGCTTGAGGCACAATTTTTAATGATCGTTACTCTATACCAGTGTAATACCTTTCTACAGGCAAAAAAAGAGCCCATTTAGCACCTGAAATGGACATTTTTCACATGCTAATAATTCCACTCTAAGGGATCAAACTTAGTTATAAACCTAACATTAACTGGAACTGGACCAGTAATTTGACCCAGTTATGATGCTTTAGTTCAGTCACTTTAAAAGTAATGACAACTCCATGCACAGAGACTGATTGTTCCTTGCATATGCATCGTGCCATTTTCCTTATTTCATGGCAAGTTGTCCCATCATATGTCAAGTAGTTGATGTGGTGGCATGTCTATTCTATTCTTGGTATTCTAGTGGAGAGAAGGTGGCAGCTGTGTCATGATGTGTATAACCTTCTGTCCATGAGTGGTACCTCAATGGGGAATGGGGAGGGAGGTCTTTGGCAGTTATGCATACATCTGATCTGAAGTACCTTAGTCAAAAAGCAGTCATTGGAATCATTTTCCTTCGCATAAGTAAAATTGATCTGTAAAGTAACAGCACAGTTGCACTAATACTATGGTGCATCACTAGCAATTGCAGCCATTTTGACTGGCGTGCTGTACAGCATTAAAATAAAAATCTTTTTAATTCAAAAGTACCTGCATTTCAGACTCTCCAAACCAGAATCAGATCTTCATAAAACCATAAGCAACCTTGGAATAAGAGAAAGCTATTTGAACCATGAAGCCCACCTCAATTGCAGACTCTCCTACCCAGGATTCTCTTTGTACTCTCTTCCTAATCTTCATGTGAATCAAACAGGTTTATTAATGTCTATAACTCTCAATCCCCTTTCTTAACAGATATTGATTACAGTTAACCGATTTTTTTTTTTCATCCCCACTTTAAAAATATACCATTTCATATGCACTGCAAAAATTCAATTTCAGTGTGGATTTTGCTAGTCTTTTCTGATACAATTAAAGCAAAGGATAAAGTGTTACTATAGAAGCAGTGGGAACAGTGCTAACTATTGTATTGTCATAGTAACTGCAGCAACATTTATCTATCTATGTTTATGAGTGGTCCAGGGGCTCTGGGGCAGTATAAAAGAATGGGAAAATGGAGAAATGTGGAGTCAGGAGATATTTAACAGTAGAGACAAATGTTAATGGGGTCATTAACACAAAATGAAAGACAGATAACCAATTTAAAAAGGGTTTAAAGATCAGGAAATACAAATCATAAATTGGGAATTTCAGAAGGGAAGTCAAATATAAGCCAAATGGTAACCAAGTTGTGGAATAAGTTACCAAGAAGGACATTGAAGTGGTCAGTATAAATGGACTTGAGACAATTGGGTATGTTTCTGCAGAGTGATAGGATTGGGAGTTGGGGTGAAAGGGTGGGTAAGTGGGACTGATCTATGAAAAATGGCTGGTTTTGCTGGACCTAATGTTTCCGCTTCCTGTTTCGCAAAGGCCTAGGCCCCGAAATCCCTCCATTCAAGGAGGATAGAAAGAAGATTTCACTGGGGAGGGGCCAGGAATTTGAGGTAGAACCCAGTTCTATCAGGATTCATCCCCATTTACATTGGCCCTTTAAACCCGGGAGAGATCTGCCCTTATAAGGCCTTGGGGGGAGCACATGTCAGATTCTCACCGAGAACTGGCATGACTCCTACTGAAGGCCTTACGAAAGTCCAAAACCTTTACTAAGAAAAGGTTGTTGATCCCAAAGATGTTGGTTTGCTCCATTAGGAGCAGAAGGCTGAAGAACTGAAGCGTTTCAATGGGTCCTTGCTGGACATCCTCTCCACTGTTAGGGCAGCATGGCACCACTCAACATTCTGACTGGCAGTTCAGAGTGGGCATCACTTAAGTGCCCTTACAGGTGTGATTTGCCTGCCCCAGCCATGACCAAAGCCTTGCATCTGTGGGCATGGGGAGACTTGGGTTCTACTCCACTGTACAAAAAGCCAGGGGAAGAAATACAACAATGACTTGCATTTATAGAGCACCTTTAAGGTAATAAAATATCCCAAGGCGCTTCACAGGAGCATAATCAGACAACATTTGACATCGAGCCACATAAGGAGATATTAGAACAAGTGACCAAAAGCTTGGTAAAAGAGGTAGGTTTTAAGGAGCGTCTTAAAGGAGGAGAGAGAGGTGGAGAGGTTTAGGGAGGGAATTCCAGAACTTAGGGCCTATTCAGCTGAAGGCACGGCCGCCAATGGTGGAGCGATTAAAATCAAGGATGTGCAAGAGGCCAGAATTGGAGGAGCGCAGAGATCTCGGAGGGTTGTAGGGCTGGAGAGGTTACAGAGATAGGGAGGGGCGAGGCCATGGGTGGATTTGAAAACAAGGATGAAAATTTACAGGCCTCGAAATTATGCAGTGCAATGTTATCATACGAACACAAAGCATCTATGTTGCATTCTTTCGTCTGTTATTTTAACAACAGCATCTGCTGTGATGCAAGTCCAGCTTTTGATATAACTAAAACTATTTCCATAAGTCAGTTATTAAATGCATTTTATTTGATAAATAAATACAACTCAAAAAATATATCAAATCTCTGTTTGCCTATTTTGCTAATAATCTTACATTCAAACATACGAAGAATGATAGACAGGAAAAGGCTTATTGTTCCATCCAGCCAGCCCCATACAGTTGTGATGACTTGTGCATCACAATACATAAATTCCACTCCCCACCCCACCATGTAATCCCCTGGAAGAGGCAAAAAGCCAGATTAAAAACCCAGGCCAATTAGGGGGAGAAAAACTGGAAAATTCCTGTCCAAAATCCTTAGGTGATCGAAAACTAGTCCAGGAGACCTCTGTAACCCTGATTAATGTTACATTTATCTTTTTCTTTAAAACTTCTCTGTTTATCTGACCAATGGAAGAAAGGAGAGATAGTAGTTTTAGTTAATACTATTAAACACAATATCAAGTGTATAAAGCCCATGCTGCTGCACCAGATTGTCATAAAAGCACCAAATTTAACTGGACTCCTATCCATTGAGGGAGACACCAATATTGGTCTGGAAGGTTGAATACAGAGTGCAACCCTAAGGCTACTGAGTGTTGATCATTTTTCACTCTCTTATCTGCTTTCTGGTGTTTGCCACAGGAGGCACTTTATCAAGTATCATCCTGACAGCTCAGAAATACTAAAGGATTAAAGGCCATCAACAAGGTCTCAACCTTGGCTCAACGGTAACACTCTCGCCTCTGAGTCAGAAGGTTGTGGGTCCCACTGCAGTGACTTGAGCACAAAATCCAGGCTGACACGCCAGTGCAGTACTGAGGGAGTGCTGCATTGTTGGATATGCCGTCTTTCAAATGAGATGTTAAACTGAGGCCCCACCTGCTTTATCAGGTGGATGTAGAAGATCTCACCGCACTATCCGAGTTCTCCCCGGTGTCCTGGCTAAAATTTACCCCTCAACCAACGTCACTATAAAAGCTCTGGCTTTATCTCATTGCTGTTTGTGGGACCTTGTGCACAATTTGGCTGCCGTGTTTCTTACATTACAACAGTGACTACACTTCAAAAGTGCTTCATTGGCTGTAAAGCACTTTGGGGCTTCCGGAGGACGTCTTTCTTTTAACATCGTGAAAATAATGCGTGGCACAGCTTGAAACCTTTCATTGTCCGACCCTGACCATATGGTTTACATTATGATATTATAACACTGAATTAATCACAATCCCTCCATTAATTCAGGAACTTTAGTTCACAAAATTCTACCAACAGTGGTGTTTGCATTTGGCCTGTAATGATTACACATAGACCAGGACTGCTGATACCACAGATGCTTCAGATGGGCAGGATACACTAAATCAAACATGTCCCCAGATGCCATTTCATTATTTAAGAATATGTCCATCATCCATTTTTTTTATATTCATTTCTCCACTGATTCCAGTCTTCTCCTTTTGTAGAACTTATTTGTTTCTGTTCATAGAGTCACTGTCTGGGCCACTGGGGATGGAGAATAGCAGAACAACAGGACATAATTTCCAGCAAGATGAGGTCAGGTAGAAGTGATAACGGATGCGGTGGTGTATTTTAATGTGATTTGTGTCAATATAATGCAATACTTGGCAACACAAAGAAGGAAAAGGTTCGTAAAATACTTAATTATTTACTGTATTTAGATTATATTGCACGGGGGATATTTCCCAGAAATTTGTTAGCTTTGAAAATAAAAAAAGCAGAACATCTGAAATGATTACAATGCCAGTCAGGTGATGGTATCTACTTTGTGATTATATGTCCTATCATCTATTTATTCTGAGGACTGGTTGCATAGACTAGGCTTGTGTTCCCTTGAGTATAGAAGATTAAGGGGTGATCTAATTGAAATGTTTAAGATGATTAAAGGATTTGATAGGGTAGATAGAGAGAAACTAATTCCTCTAGAGGGGAGTCCAGAACAAGGGGGCATAACCTTAAGATTAGAGCTAGGCCGTTCAGGAGTCAGAAAGCATTTCTTCACACACAAGGTAGTGGAAATCTGGAACTCTCTCCCACAAAAAGCTGTTGTGGCTGGGGGTCAATTGAAAATTTCAAACCTGAGATTAATAGATTTTTGTTAGGTAAGGGTATTAAGGGTTATGGAACCAAGGTGACTAGATGGAGTTAAGATACCGATCAGCCACCATCTAATTGACTGGTGGAACAGGCTCGAGGGGCTGAATGTCCCACTCCTGTTCCTATGTTTCTATTTATTTGTGATTATAAGTCAGATTAGTGGTGACGATTTGCACATTTGGAAATGATTTTACTTGGATTGGAGTTGAGTGTTGTACCTAAAATACAGAAAAGTTGATGATACATTTTCTTGTGCTCTTTTTAGCAGAAGGAAGTCCTCAAGTTTACCCATAACCTATTGTTGATAATTACATAGCCAAGACAATGCACTTAGAAAATGAACAACTTAGGAACTGAAGGTAATAGCAAGAGTGCTGACATAGGGTGAGCTGAGGAACAACTGTTCCCAAGTGGTAAGTTTGAGGGTGAAATACTCCCAATATAGTGACCTATACAGGCCTGATTTGTCTGGGTTGTCCAATGTCCAATGTAACTGAGGTTCAGTTATTAACCATTGCCAGGTTCTCTGAAAATATTGTGCTGTTTATCCAGTCAGCAACACCATTTCCTCAACAACTGTTCGATGTGTATCAACACATTATGATAAAGTAATAGTATGTGTAGATAATCTTATACTCTAAACATTAACTTGGTCCTGGGACCATGGAGCAGCCGTCTGTCGAATACAGTTGGTCAGAGTTGAATAGTATGGGTTGCTATGTGGATTAATTCCCTTGGTTATTTTACGACATCAGGCAAACATTTTGCACACCTTGATCTTCTTGAAGGTCTTACCTCCTGATTGGTCCCTCCCTCAGAAAATTGAGCAGGTTGTTTTGTATCGATCATTATACGTCGTCTGTAGAGGGATGGATTTGGCAAGCGAATTGGCCTTTTCTTACTCCGTACTTACAGACAATGGTGGCACTGGTGGAATTGCAGCATTGCAATTGCACTTTCCTCACATTATCTCCGATTCTATACACTGCACCAGCAGATTAAAGTGCTGTAATTTCTCCATTTGTGTGTGAAAGTGTCACAATTTAAAATGTCAAAGAACCTTATGCACAGAATATCTGCTGATTCAGACATTTGTTCCACTAATCAGCTGAATGTACAATTTGCAGCAATTAGGAATATACGACAATATCTCACCCTTAAAAAATATTATCTGAAAAGCACATATTAATTGGTCTTTCCTCGAGCTGTCGCAGAAACTGCAATTTTATTCAGTTTTGCATGTTGAATTTTATAAGGTCCAGGGCACTTAACAGAAACAAAATATAGCACAGAATCATTACGGGTTTAAAAAGGAAATGAGGATTGCATTGAGTGCTCAACCGATTCAACTTCATTATACAGTAATAAACGCCCAATTCTTCGTTATTATCGTTAGTTTAGCGGTTTATTAACCGTATATAATGGATTTCTGCATTTATTAAATTAAGAAGTAGCATTTGATTTTCTGCTAATTGAGTAACGATATGGCAAACCATATTCCTAGTAAATCTAATTGGGTTCAGGTAAGACTTTCTCTGCCAAACTCATGTAAGCATGTGCTCGCTGACCTACATTGGTTCCCTGCCCAGCAACACCTTGCTTTTAAAATCTTCATCCTTATTTTCAAATCCCTGCATGGCCTTGACCCTCCCTATCTCTGTAGTGTCCTCCAGCCCTACAACCCTTCGAGATCTCAGCGCCCCTCCAAATCTGGTCTCGTGCACATTCCTCTACTATTGGCGGCCGTGCCTTCAACTGCCTAAACCCTAATCTCTGGAGTTCCCTCTCTAAACCTCTCCACCTCCCTACTTCTCTCTCCTCCTTTAAGACTCTCTTTAAAACCTACCTCTTTGACCAAGCTTTTGGTCACCTGTCCTAATATCTCCTTATGTGGCTCGGTGTCAAATTTCTGCTTGCTAACACTCCTGTGAAGTTCCTTGGGACGTTTTACTATGTTAAAGGTGTTCTATAAATGCAAGTTGTTTTTGTTTATATAAAGCTTTTATATAAGGAAGAAGGGTGCAATTATAATGATTTTTTATACATCAGTGCACAGTTTACCCATCAAATAAAGCAAAATGGAAATTGAATCTGAGTATAATACAGCAGTGACTGAAACATCCAGCCTGAGTAAATTAATAAAATACCATAAATAATAATATTACAAAGTAGAACTAATGTGATATATCCCTGTGAATCTTTTGCTGGGATACAGTTTCTGTAACTGTTGTGGTGATAACCTCTTTTGTTAAGCTCTTTATGTCAAGTCTGTCATGGTTTAGTTGTAAAGTAGGGTTACTGAATTACCTTTTGGCTAACTTTTATTTTCTTAATACTTCAGAAAGGTTACTTGTTAGTTATCTCCTTTTAAGGATCATAAGCTGAAGTTTCTCTATCTTTTCTATCTTTCCTCATATCACAATTCTGATTCCATGAATTAGAATCGTAGTATCATAGTATGTCACAGGACAGAAGAAGGCCATTCGGCCCATTATGCCTGTGCTAGCTCTTTGAGAGAGCTATCCAATTAGTCCCACGTCCCTGCTCATTCCCCATAGCCCTGCAATATTTTCCCTTCAAGTATTTATCCAATTCCTTTTTGAAAGTTATTATTGAATCTGATTCCACTACCCTGTCAGGCAGTGCATTTGAGATCCTAACCACGCTGTTTCTTTTGCCAATCACCTCAAACCTGTGTCCTCAGGTTACCGACCCTTCTGCCAACGGAAACAGTTTCTCCTTATTCACTCTATCAAAACCATTTGTGATTTTGAACACCTCTATCAAATCTCCTCTTAACCTTCTCTGCTCTAAGGAGTTTCTCCAGTCTCTCCACATAACTGAAGTCCCTCATCCCTGGTACCATTCTTTCGCACCTTCTCTAAGGTCTTGACATCCTTCCTAAAGTGTGGTGCCCAGAATTGAACACAATACTCCAGCTGAGGCCTAACCAGTATTTTATAAAGGTTTAGCATAACTTCCTTGCTTTTGTACTCTATACCTCTATAAATAAAGCTCAGGATCCAATTGTGGCTCTTTTCTGCACCGTTCCCTAGGCTTGAATGTTTCCATCATCTCTTGGGGACCAGAACGAGACACAGTACTCAAGCTATGGTCTGAACTATAAAGTTTAAGTAAGACTTCCTCTGACTCTGCTGCTACGCCTATCAACTTCAACCCTCCATTTGTCTTGTTGATTGATGATCCGAGTGATTAGACATGTTGAACACCCAGCCAACTAATGGAAAGAAAGAGAGAACTTTTTAAAAATTCGTTTATGGGATGTGGGCGTCACTGGCAAGGCCAGCATTTATTGCCCATCTCCAACTGCACTTGAAGGCGGCTCACCACCACCTTCTCTTGAACCGCTGCAGTCCATGTGGTGAAGATTCTCCCACAGTGCTGTTAGGAAGGAAGTTTCAGGATTTTGACCCAGCAACGATGAAGGAACGGCGATATATTTCCAATTCGGGATGGTGTGTGACTTGGAGGGGAACGTGCAGGTGGTGTTGTTCCCCTGTGCCTGCTGCCCTTGTCCTTCTAGGTGGTAGAGCTTGCGGGTTTGGGAGGTGCTGTCAAAGAAGCAATGGCGAGTTACTGCAGTGCATCTTGTATATGGTACGCACTGCAGCCAAGGTATGTCGGTAGTGAAGGGAGTGAATGTTTAGGGTGGTGGATGGGGTGCCAATCAAGTGGGCTGCTTTGTCCAGGATGGTGTCGAGATTCTTGAGTGTTGTTGGAGCTGCACTCATCCAGGCAAGTAGAGAGCATTCCATCACACTCCTGCTTTGTGCCTTGTAGATGATGGAAAGGCTTTGGGGAGTCAGGAGGTGAGTCACTCACTGCAGAATACCAAGCCTCTGACCTGCACTTGTAGCCACAGTATTTATGTGGCTGGTCCAGTTGAGTTTCTGGTCAATGGTGACCCCCAGGATGTTGATGGTGGGGGATTCGACGATGGTAATGCCTTTGAATGTCATGGGGAGGTGGTTAGACTCTCTCATTGGAGATGGTCATTGCCTGGCACTTATCTGGCGCGAATGTTACTTACCACTTATCAGCCCAAGCCTGGATGTTGTCCAGGTCTTGCTGCATGCGGGCTCAGACTGCTTCATTATCTGAGTGGTTGCGAATGTAACTGAACACTGTGTAATCATCAGCGAACATCCCCATTTCTGACCTTATGATGGAGGGATAGTCATTGATGAAGCAGCTGAAGATGGTTGGGCCTAGGACACTGCCCTGAGAAACTCCTGCAGCAATGTCCTGGGGCTGAGATGATTGGCCTCCAACAACCACTACCAACTTTCTTTGTGCTCGGTATGACTCCAGCCACTGGAGAGTTTTCCCCCTGATTCCCATTGACTTCAATTTTACTAGGGCTCCTTGGTGCCACACTCGGTCAAATGCTGCCTTGATGTCAAGGGCAGTCACTCTCACCTCACTTCTGAAATTCAGCTCTTTTGTCCATGTTTGGACCAAGGTTGTAATGAGGTCTGGAGCCGAGTGGTCCTGGCGGAACCCAAACTGAGCATCGGTGAGCAGGTTATTGGTGAGTAAGTGCCGCTTGATAGCACTGTCGACGACACCTTCCATCACTTTGCTGATGATCGAGAGTAGACTGATGGGGCGGTAATTGGCCGGAATGGATTTGTCCTGCTTTTTGTGGACAGGACATAACTGGGCAATTTTCCACATTGTCAGGTAGATGCCATTGTTGTAGCTGAACTGGAACAGCTTGGCTGGAGGCGCAGCTAGTTCTGGAGCACAAATCTTCAGCACTACAGCCGAGATGTTGTCGGGGCCCATAGCCTTTGCTGTATCCAGTGCACTCAGCCATTTCTTGATATCACGTGGAGTGAATCGAATAGGCTGAAGACTGGCTTTTGTGATGGTGGGGATATCGGGAGGAGGCCGAGATGGATCATCCACTCGGCACTTCTGGCTGAAGATGGTCGCAAACGCTTTAGCCTTGTCTTTTCCACTTGCATGCTGGAATCTGCCATCATTGATGATGGGGATGTTCACGAAGCCTCCTCCTCCCATTAGTTGTTTAATTGTCCACCATCATTCATGACTGGATGTGGCAGGACTGCAGAGCTTTGATCTGATCCATTATTTGTGGAATCGCTTAGCTCTGTCTATTGCATGTTGCTTCCGCTGTTTAGCATTCATGTAGCCCTGTGTTGTAGCTTCACCAAGTTGGCACCTCATTTTTAGGTACACCTGGTGCTGCCCCTGGCATGCTCTTCTACATTCCTCGTTGAACCAGGATTGATCCCCGGCTTGTTGGTAATTGTAGAGTGAGGAATATGCCAGGCCATGAGGTTACAGATTGTTCTGGAATACAATTCTGCTGCTGCTGATGGCCCACAGCGCCTCATGGATGCCCAGTTTTGAGTTGCTAGATCTGTTCTGAATCTATCCCATTTAGCATGGTGGTAGTGCCACACAACATGTTGGATGGTGTCCTCGGTGTGAAGATGGGACTTCGTCTCCACAAGGACTGTGCTGGTGTCACTCCTACCAATACTGTCATGGACAGATGCACCTGCGACAGGTAGATTGGTGAGGATGAGGTCACGTAGGTTTTTCCCTCAAGTTGGTTCACTCACCACCTGCTGCAGGCTCAGTCTGGCAGTTATGTCCTTCAGGACTCAGCCAGCTCGGTCAGTAGTGGTGCTACCGAGCCACTCTTGACATTGAAGTTCCCCACCCAGAGTACATTCTGTGCCCTTGCTACTCTCAGTGCTTCCTCCAAGTAGTGCTCAACATGGAGGAGGACTGGTTCATCAGCTGAGGGAGGACGGTAGGTGGTAATCAGCAGGAGGTTTCCTTGCCCATGTTTGACCTGATGCCATGAGATTTCATGGGGTCTGGAGTCGATGTTGAGGACTCCCAGGGTCACTCCCTCCTGACTGTATATCACTGTACTGCCACCTCTGGTGGGTCTGTCCTGCCGGTGGATTGGACATACCCAGGGATGGTGATGGAAGTGTCTGGGACGTTGGCTGAAAGATATGATTCTGTAAGTATGGCGATGTCAGGCTGTTGCTTGACTAGTCTGTGGGACAGCTCTCCCAATTTTGGCACAAGTCCCCAGATGTTAGTGAGGAGGACTTTGCAGGGTTGACTGGGCTTGGTTTGCCTTTCTCGTGTCCGGTGTCTAGTGGTCCGATGCCGGGTGGTCCGTCTGGTTTTATTCTTATTGTGACTTTCTGTAGCGAGATTGTACAACTGATTGGCTTGCTAGGCCATGTCAGAGGGCAATTAAGAATCAACCACATTGCTGTGGGTCTGGAGTCACATATAGGCCAGACCGGGTAAGGACGGCAGGTTTCCTTCCCTAAAGGGGATTAGTGAACCAGATGGGTTTTTTCAACAATCCGGTAGTTTCATGGCCACCATTACTGATACTAGCTTTTTTTTTATTCCAATAAAGATGCTTTTATATAGCATCTTTCATAACCTCAAGATGTCCCAAACTGCCTACAGCCAATGAAGTACTTTTTGAAATGTAGTCACTAACGTAATAAAGGAATGTATGCAGCCATTTTGTGCATCGCAAGGTCCTGCAAGCATCAATGACATAAATAACCAGACCTGTTTTTAGTAATGTTAGTTGAGAGATAAATATTGACCAGTATACCTGGAGAACTTCCTTTAGATCTATTTCAATTTCCTCCTTAGCTATTTGAACATCATGTAGAGTTCTTAGTTCGCCCATTATTACTTCTGTGTAGTACTTTACATTTTCTGCATTAACTTTCATCTATAATTGTTCTACCCATTTATATATTCTGTCTACGCCATTTTGTAGTTCCCTGGCTGCCTTCTCAGAATCAATTGACCAGTTTGCTTTCAGTTTATGCATCTCAGTTGCTAATGAAAATTAGAAACAGTTATGGTCTCAGCACTCCTTCTCACCCCAGATCACTCCCCTAAAAAGTACCCAGTTCCTGCCCTTCTTCCAATTTCCTATGAATTGGCAAGTTTTGCCAGCAATTTTAACACTTTAAGCTTAAGTAGCAGTTTTTCATTCTGAACTTTTTCAAAATCTTGGCATACCACCATGTTCTGGAGCTTTCCATAATCCTCTTGGGATGTCACCACCTCAATTTTTTTTTCACAAAGGTTGATCTTCCTCTTCTGAATCATTGCTCATTGCTCTTTGTTGGTTTTTCTCATCGGATATTGTTGAAGTATACTCCTAATAATCAGTTTCATTATTTCACCCAGTATCTATGTGAGACTGATGGTTTTGTTACATTTGCCTGGGTCTGTTTTGTGACATTTTTGAAAACAGGTAGTACCTTAGACAGTTTCCAATGTAGTAGTACCTTCCTTTGCCAGCATAGCTGCATAGCATAAAGGAATAGTTCTCCATACAGAAATTTTAAGTAAAAAAGCACATAAATTATCGAAATACAACACACAAGAGGGTAATTTTGTCTTTGTGAGATAGAGTAAAATGAGTTATAACAGGCCGACAGCCCAATTGATATTTCCCCCCCATTTTCATTTCCATTGAAGTCAAAAATGGGGAGAGATGTAAATCGAGCTGCTGATTCGCTATCACCTGTTTTACATGATCGCACAAAGTCAAAATCTCCCTTGGGGTACCTTAGCATTAAGTGTGAGTTGTTACAAAGACAAGATTAATTAGTCTTGTAGCTTTCAGACCAATGGTGGGTTGTGAATGTAAGGTCACAGCACATCCAATCCCAAATAGAGGTGTTGGTGGTAGCATTGTGATTTAGAGCCATTTACAGCCCAAGCTATAACCAACAAATGGGGTAATGTATCCGCCAGATTGAGCCAGTTTTATCAGCTCAATCCTCCCGAACCACTGTCAAAGGTCAGGGAAAACCAATCGTAAGTTTCGTCAAGCGTAAATCAAGCTCCCGTGATCTTTAATGCTGGTTCAAAAATCATTGTGCCTGAAGCCGGCTCTGCCCACAAAACTGGCCACGCCCCCAGTGCAAAATAACGAGGATGGTGAGTTTCCACCTATTGCACCTGTTTACGGTAGTTCGAGGAGGGTTTTCAAATTAAGCTCGTTTTCTTCGGCGCACAGGAATTAGTAGGCACATTTTAAATGTTTCTATATATTAAAAAATATTTAATTTTCTATGAAAACAGGTAGTACCTTAGACAGTTTCCAATGTAGTAGTTCAGTAAATGGTTCAGTATAGGTTTTTTAAAAATAAAACTGCACCAGGTTACCACTCTTAAATTCATCTTAAATACATCAATGAATATTTTTTAATGCAAAGAAGAAAAAATGATGAGGTTCTATTACATTCTATCAAGTCCGATTACATTCGATAGCAGCCAATTGCGCTGGTTCATGGAAGATTTTACGTTTGCGATTATGCAAATGCATTTTAGCGGAAACTTGAACTGTAAATTAACCAACGCAATTTCAATGGGAATTTGCCCCCAATTTGCTGATCACGCCCAAAGTGGAAACTCTGGCCCGATGTCATTAACATAACACTGTCCACTGCACTGATCGAAGTACTGACAGAGAACTGTTGAGATTCACTCACCATCCTTCTCCTCTCAATCAAGTTGACCTATGGATGAAAATATGATCATATCCTGACATTGGAGATGCTGGACATTAAAAGTTTCTAACTTTAAATCTGAAACTCTTCAAATATCCAAGGTGAAAATGGGAACTAAGGCCTAGAAATTTAATGCCGTGTTAAATTGTCATCGTGCTTATTTTCTGGCAGGTGCTGGGTTCAGATCCCAATAGAGGCTAAAGCAAACTTTAGATATAGGTGACCTTTGGAGTCCCGACAGGGGCATTGCCCTGTGGGTTATATTGCCCTTCAGATGGTATGTTCAGCGAAAGGTCTGAAAAAGACATTAAATAAACATTGAGGGACAGCACCTCCATCTTTCGTTTAGGCACTTTACAACCTTCCGGACTCAACATTGATTTCAATAACTTCAGATCATAACCACTGCTCCCATTTTTTCGGACAGCAAGTGCTGGTAATGGTTCTGCTGTTGCCATTTACAGCTACTCCTGACCAATCTTTTGTTTCGAAACCTGTCCCATTACCACCCTCCTTGCATTGCACCATCATCCCTTTGTCATTTAATCACTCATATCCTCTACCCTATCATGGACCTTTTTTGTTCTTTCCTCCCCTCCTCTCCCCCTCCCCCACCCCCCTTTCCCTGGCTCTGTACTTGCTCAAAAACTTTAACTCTTTTAACATCTTCCAGTTCTGACGAAAGGTCTTCGACCTGAAACGTTAACTCTGTTTCTTTTTCCGCAGATGCTGCCTGACTTGCTGAGCTTCTCCAGCATTTTCTGTTTTTATTTCAGATTTCCAGCATCTGCAGTAATTTGCTTTTGATTAAATAAATCATAGCATCTTCTGAAGCATAGCAGGCCTGATTATTATTAATTATAAATGAGTTTTATTTTAACATCAGAAGAATGACAATATTTCGAAAGAGATGAGTGTTCAGCCTGACATGTTTTACAGCTTTGGTAATTCTGGAATGCACTCTACAGTGAATATTTCATTCAGTTTGTTTTTATCTCTTATACAAAAGTAATCATGTCTCACCAAGCAGGCAATGCTTAACTTTTACTCAAATGGGGGAATCTGAATAGTATCAGGTGCTTTGCAAGTACCATCCATTGAGTAGTAACTCTTCCTGAGGAAGGAATGTTTGGATTTTATTTTTGGTCCCATTAATTCTCTCCCCAATTCTCTTGAAATGGACTCTCCTTGAGGTATAGTTTCACAGGTAGTGAGCACCCTCCCGTATCTTATCCACGAGAGACTATTATTCATGTGCGACCTAAGAGAGTGAGCATCGACCATGGGGTAAAGGGGGGAGCATTACAGTCAAGCCCGATCCAGTCCTCATTCCATGCTCACACGAGCGCATTCTACAACAGAAGTGACAGGAGAGTTACCAGAAAGAAGGAACCTTGGCTGATTCCATCCCCTCACCCTCTCTAGCTCAGGAACACTGACACAATTGTAGCAACCCTATCGCTGAGATCAGCAAGCTCATCTCAGACCAGGGACCAAACCTGGGACCATCCTAGTCTATAAGTTACATTCTACACTGAAGTTTACCAATGCAGCCATCCAGGGAGTTTTGTTCCTTAGACCAATATTCTCCCATTCCAAGGCATCCTGTTCCCATTATTTTGAGCCTGTCAGATAGTTGAGCAGGGAGATGTTTATGGATGCGGAATCTTCCTCTCTGTGATTATTGCCTAATAGTATTTTACCTCTGAAAGAAATGATTGCACTCGTTGCTGCCTCTCCATCTCCACTAAAATGGAGTGCGTCAGTACTGTGATGTGCTCTATTTAACACTCAAGATGACAGCTGGTGAAATTTGCCCAGTGAGAGAACTCAAACTCAGACTTTCCAATAAGGAAGTCACATGCTTAACTGGAGGTGCTTACTGTCCGTCCTATTTATCCTGCAACTCTCCCAAAAGGTTGAGAGATCAAACCCCAGTAAACTGAGATTTGAACTCATCTCTTTCCATTCATAACCTTTTGATAGTTCTGAGCCAGGATTGGCCTGAGACAGTAATCTCGCTTAAGTGGGAGGAAGAGAAGGCATGACAAAGGATTGGTATAAACCATCATGCATTCAATCTATTTATTGGGAGGGTTAGGTCAATCTGGTTTCTCGCACGTTTGATCAAACACAACACTAATCATAAATGTTGTTAAGATCAAACAGAATGCAATGGTGCGAGGTCTAAATTCCACATGTGCATCTGGACTTTTAGATTTCTATTAATTTCAGTACTTCCTTCCCTTCAAAGTCCCACTGTAAAATTCCAGCTATGCAAACATGTTTCTGAAGCCAGGAGAGAATATATTTTTAAAAAGAACATATCATTCGCTTTATCTGTGAGGAAAAAATCATTGGTCATGGGTGTGGCTCTTCACAAAACGTCTGAACGTTTATTGGAACTTTTACTGGTGTAATTAACAGTTCTGGACACACAGCCAAACGTATTCCGAATGAGTCTTACTTAAGAAAAGAACAGGTCTTTTTAGAAGGCAGCAATATAACTAATGCTTGAAATTCTTCATTCACAACTGAAATTGTAATATTTCAATTAGAAAAACGGGTCTGTGTAATTCAAAAAATTAACCTCAGATTCAACGTTAGGTTATGTCAGAAAACAAACCAAAAACTGTACTAATAATACCACCAAAATACACGACATGCTTCTCTGCAAGTGCAATTCAAACACACAGGCCCCGATTTTAACTCCCCCACCACCCCGCCGGCGGAAACCGAGAGGAGGGGCAGTTAAAATGAAGGCAGCGACTTACCCCTTCTGAGCCCACTGCCTTCCTGCCGTGTCCCGATGTTAACCTGCTCTTTTGAGCAGGCGAGCGAGACAGCCGACCCAAGCAGGCGGGGTCTTGTTTAAGTATGCAGATTGGGGCCCGAATTTCAATTTTAGTTGAAAGCCTGAGCGGGGCAGCAGTAACGGCTTCTCTGTCAGGCCAGACCTGCCAAGACATGGATTCTGGGCCAGAAGAGGCCCAGACAGGTAAGTTGTTGAATTTTATTTGAGGTGTCCTTGCGGGCCAGGAGAAGCAGGAGTGTTCCTCTGGGACTCACAAAGAAGCCCCTCAGGCTTCCCTGCGCCCCCCCTCGCCCCCCCACCCCCACCCTGCCCCACCCACCACTTACCTGACTGCCAGGGACCGATCCCCCAGGTCCCCAGCTGTGGCCTTCTGCCACCCGAATTCCCACTCCCACTCGCCAGCCAGATATTGGATCTCCACATCCTCGGACCCCTTGCACACCATACCTGCCCCCTCCCCCCACCCCCCCCCCCCCCCAACTAAAATCAGAGCCACAGATCACGTGTTGCTTTTTAAAATCAAGAAGCCAAGGACCAAGGCCCATGGTTTAGAACACTACCAAAGTGGAGAAGAATGGGGGTGAAGATAAGATAACTGAAGACATTGTAGTTAGGTGGTACTGAGCCTGGAGTTTACAAGGCCATTGTTTGCAGGAGGAAAGGAACATGGAAGTGAAGTGAAAGGTTCCACAAGTTGGAGATCCTTGGAAAGAATCAGTTAGAGTAGCACCTTGTGCAATGAGTCTTGCTTTGAACACAGTAAGAAAGCAAAATGCAAGACGACTGTGTAGGATGATATATTTAGAGCTTAGGCAAAACAAGAGGAGAAAGTTCAGATGACCCGCAGACCCTGTTTATAACATACACTTCATCTACAGCAGTGAAGTGATGGTGATATCCTCTAGTCCTCACTGGTCTAGGGTTAGTCTAACTTGATATACAATGTCACTCTCCATGGCCTTCCAATATTGCATTAATAGTGGATTTATTGCAATATGCTTCAGTACTATCTATATTATTTATCTCAATGCTGTTGCATTGACTTCTGACTGTTCCATTACTACTTCAAGGTTTTGGGCAAAAAAAATCTCTAAAAGACTTATGTTGGTTCTGTCATATTGTCTGTAAGATATAAAGATTCTATACAAAATGATACATCATTCAAATGGCCAAATTATGAGCTTGTCTGAAAACCATTATTTTACTCTTCCTTGGCAACAAAGTAACAAAATACCGTTTGGTCCTCTTTTTAATAAGCTGTCTTTGTAAGTGTGGAATTGTCAATATGCAATCATTTCTACCAAGTCTTCTCTCTGCATTAATAGGATCATATGAAGAATCATAAAGCTGGCAACATAAGCTTTTTAACAACAGACACTGCTTCATTTTTTTTTCTCATTCTGAGGGAAAATTCAATAATAATTTAGTCTAATTCAGGAAAAAATGTGCAGGGCTACGAGGATAGGACTGGGGAGTGGGACTAGCTGGATTGCTGTTGCATAGAGCCGGCGTGGACTCGATGGGCCGAATGACCTCCTTCCGTGCTGTAACTTTTCAATGATTCTATGATTTCTATAATGGCTGTTTAATGTGAGGCCTGCATAACTTGGTTAGATGCCGTTGACAAAGAATACCGATCATTGTTTTTAAATAAGTGTGATAACCAGTCATGCCCCAGAAATAAGCTAATATCCTCTTTGAATTTATTCTGAATCCTAATTAGAAGTGAGTTCAGAAAGAGACAAAAGCTGGTTGCATTTATGTGAAGTCAAACAGATTTGCTGTCGACTTGTTTTTCTATTGCAATGGCTAGTTTATTGATTAGTTTAGATGTTTTAATGACCTGTTTAGAAGGTGGCTTTAGTTGCTGTTTAGTTAGCAAGACTGGGGAGCTGCCAACAAGTTCGCAAAATAGTCCAGAAGAACGAAGTTGCATTTTTATAATACCTTATCACAGCTCCATCACGTCCCAAAGTGCTTTCCAACCAAATGAATTTGATTTGAAGAGTAATCACTATTGTTAAGAAGGTAAATGTGGCAGGCATTTGTGTACAGCAAGATCTCACTAATAGCAATTTAATGAATTACCAGATAATTGTTTTTGGTGGCGCTGATTGAGGGAGAAAAGTTGTCCAGGACACAAGGAGAAATCTCCAGTCTTCTTCGACTGGTGCAAGGAACAGAAGTAGGCCATCCAGCGCCTCAAGCCTTCTCCGCCATTCAATTAGATCATGATTGATCTGTACCTCAACTCCATTTATCAGCCATAGCTCCATATCCCTTAATATCCAAACCTGTCGTTCTCAGTCTTGCAAGCTCCATTTGTCCCAGCATCCACAGCCTTTTGGGGAGAGAATTCCAGATTTCTACTACCCTTGGGATCATCTGGGATCCTTTACATTCACTGAGCAGTCAGATGAGGCCTTGGTTTATGGTACCTCCAACACGGCAGCACTCCCTCAGTACTGCCGTTATAGGTACTGCCCAAAGGTAGGGGAGTCTATAACGAGGGGGCATAGATTTAAGGTGAGAGGGGAGAGATAGAAAAGGGTCCAGAGGGGCAATTTTTTCACTCAAAGGGTGGTGAGTGTCTGGAACGAGCTGCCAGAGGCAGTAGTAGAGGCGGGTACAATTTTGTCTTTTAAAAAGCATTTGGACAGTTACATGGGTAAGATGGGTATAGAGGGATATGGGCCAAGTGCAGGAAATTTGGACTAGCTTAGTGGTATAAACTGGGCGACATGGACATGTTGGGCCGAAGGGCCTGTTTCCATTTTGTAACTTCTATGATTCTATGATTCTATGCACTGAAGTTATTTACTTGTGCTCACACAGTGCAATAGTAATAATGAACATGCTAACACATTTCTATCAATTTCTGTATCAACTATTCTGATTAGCTGTTAACACATCAGCTAATGCTTTTATGAAAATAGAGGCAGGGGAATTTCACACAAAAACACTAGTGTGTTTGTTACTAATAACGTACAGTTGAATTTCAGTCATCAGGTATCAGGATGTTCCAGTTCTAATTACTTCACAGTTGTCGACAAACAGTAACAAAACAATTACTGATTCAGAGCTAGTCCATCAATAAAACATCAGGCGCATGTAAATGAAATACAGTTATAACTTTAATTATTTTGCCCAATTGATTCAATCTAGTCAACAAAGAAACGGAAATCAATTTCACATAAATAGGCTCAAAGTTTAGTTTTATTCTGAAATTCAAAATGTGTTTTTATAATACAATATCTATGTATTTATACACACACATATATACACACACACACATTCCTCCAGTCTCATTCATTTACATGTTACAGCTCTTCTCAGCCTCATTTGTTAACATACTTACACAAAGTGGAGATGGAGGCATTTTAGTGATAACTCCTTACAGAACTTTCTAAAATGATCTGAACTGAACTACTCAGTGGGGAAAGAAAGGAGATGTAACAGCACACCAAACCATGACTACATTTCTATTCTCGGGTGAGAGTCTGCTGTCCATCTATGACCAGACCTTTCCTTCAATTTTTATGATTCTTACAGTAATTATTTGTGTTTTGATCCTATTCTAAAAAGTTCTCTTTATTTTTTCTTCTACATTTGACTTTAGCTTTCTCCTGATTGTTGTTTAGACACCCTCCCCCATGTCATTACTTGGTCACGAGGGAAAGCTGCTTACAATCTCTATATATTTCTCTATGAACTTGTCCCTAACAGACACGTATACACATGTAGACATTATGCAATCAGTCCTGAATAGGTTTACAAGAGCAGACTGGGGTGACTCCTCTCCATCTGGTTATTCCCTCTATCCCTGTGGGAAAATGTCTCCGTTTCACTCAACGCCTCTTCCTAAATTCACTGTTGGAAAAGTGGCCACATGGAAAATAACACCCCTGAACCTCATTCTTTGACATTTGATTTCCATTTGGGCATCTTCCCCTTGAGTGGCTAAAAATACAGTCAAGGAAAAAAAAAATCTAAGGCCATGTACAAGCTGTGTTTGGAAACTTGTGACCTTTCCTAAGGAATTTCTAGACTCTCCTGCCTAATGAGGCCCTTTCTGCCCACTCGTCCCACCCCCCAACCCAGGATTGAAAACACAAGCTATACATTAAATGTGAGAAAGTTCCAGGTACAAAGAGTTAAGAATACATTCTTATCCAGAGTGTTAAGCAAAACAAATGTTCAGCCATTCGCGCTGCTTCTCTGCTAATCCATGTGCAGGGCTGCGATGCCAATGAGCTTGGAGAATACTCCCGGCTGCCTCCAGCACCCTGTCACTCTTCCGAATTGAAAGCGCCAGCAAAGTTCTGCAGACACGTGGGTTTTAATGAAGCAATAACGTGTGCCAAGCCTTTGATGGTTTTGTGACTCCAGGCTCTCTCTCTGAATATGCAATACGCAGGAGTACAGCAGCAAGTTATTAAAATGTGAGGAAAATGTCAGATTAGTAGGACGTGTAATGATGTTTTACTTACTGCTATTGATATTAACTGGTACAATGGCTGGTGAAGTGACAGGGATATGTAACAGTGCTTTACTTAATGCCAGCCCCAGTGACCTGTCAGACTCAGGCTAGAGAAGTAAAAGCAGAGCAAAGCAACATATACTTGGCTTGCCTCAACCTTTGAACCCAGCATTTGATCTACAACAGTTGTTGTGGTGAAGTCTGCGGAATCATAGACAACAGCAAAAAATATATGTAATGACTTGTATTAAAAGTAACAAATATAATAGCTACTCCACAAGGAATACTTTGGAATAATTTGCCATGTTGGAGGCATTGTACATGTGCTGTTAGGAAAATAGGAATAAGAGTAGGCCATTCAGCCCCTCAAGCCTGTTCCGCCATTCAATGAGATCATGGCTGCTCTGTATCCTAACTCCATTTATCCGCCTTGGCTCCATATCCCTTAATACCCGTGGCTAGCAAAAATCTATCGATCTCAGATTTAAAATTATTAATTGATTAGCATCTATTGCTCTTTGTGGGAGAGAGTTCCACACTCCTACCACCCATTGTGTGAAGAAGTGTTTCCTAACTTCTCTCCTGAATGGCCTGGCTCTGATTTCAAGGTTATGTCCCCTTGTCTTAGACTTCTCCATCAGCAGAAAAAGATTCTCTCTTATCTACCCTATGAATTCCTTTCAAAATTCTAAAAAACACAATCAAATCACCCCTTAACCTTCTATATTCCAGGGAATACAAGCCTAGTTTATGATGGGCCAGAAATTTCTCACCTGAGGGTGCCACTCCAGAATGGCGTCCTCTTCAACTGCCAGCAAATCGATTATGCAAGTTCACGAATGCGCAGTAAAACCCCCAAATCGTGAACTTGATCCCATTGGTTCACCGGCGGTTTGACAGGTACGAATTAAAGGGCCACCTACGCTGCAATCAATAAAATCATGAAACTCGAAGGGCCGAATGGCCTACTCCTGCTCCTATTTCCTATATCTTTCCTCATAATTTACCCCTTGGAGCCCTGGTAACATTCTGGGGAATCTGCGCTGCACTCCTTCCAAGGCCAGCATATCCTTTCTATTTTATTGAAGGGCTCCACGATTGTTTTAAATTGAAAACCATGCTTTAGAAAAGATGCTTAAGATTGTAACACAACCTTAGGGTTCAGCTTTAGCTTTGCTTGATGGTTTATGACAACTTGTTATCATAGTGCAGGTTAGCAAGGTCAGGGTGATAAATGAGTGGGGCCCAGTGTGGGTTAAGATGTGAGCAGTGGAGATCTGGGTGAGTTGGAGTTTATGTAGTGTAGAGCTCACTAGACCGGCAAGCCTGGAGCCTGGAGGTGACAGAGGCATTGATGAGGGTGTCAGCATGAAACAAAGACTTTCATTCTTACAACATCTTATCTCATATCTTACAAAATTTCCAAAAGCATTTCCCATCGAATACATAAAGTTTCCGGTGGGAGTCCATGTTGAGCTGAAGAAAGATCTGGGACATCCAAAACTCCACATCAACAAGGCAATAGGACAGCACAACAAAGGTCCTGGACTCAAGGGTATCATCAGCACAAACATGGAAATGAACTACATGGCTACAGATAATGTTGCCAAGAGGCAGTATGTAATGAGAAATAGGAGCAGGCCAAGGCTGGAACCATGGGACATGCCATATGGAAACACACAGGCGTGGAAGTGATCATTGCCGGAGAAATACTGACTACATTAGGAATAGAACCATGAAGGAATGGTGCCTTGGAGATGGAACACAGAGGAGATGTGGTGGAGAAAAGTGGAGTGGCCAACAATATTGAAGGCGGCAAAGAAGTCAAGGGGTGGATAATGTACTATAGGATATCATTGATGACTTTGACCATAGTGGTCTTGGTGCTATGGGTGGGCCAGAAAACAACCAGGAGAGATTTGAACAGGGAATAGTGGGCACAAAGTTATGTGGCAATGACACACGTAACCATGGAGAGGACGGCTAGGTTAGAGATGGAGTGAGGATAGTTAGAGAGAATGAAGAAGTCAAGGGTGGGTTTTTTAAAGAAGTGATAATGGCAGCAGTTTTGAAGAGGGCAGTTGATGATGTCAGCTCACATCATACTGAGAAGGGTTATTTGAATAATTCGAAGCTGGGTTGGGAGGGAGTCGAGGGGCAAGTGATGGGTCTCCTGGAGGATTCCTGAGAGGCGAACTGAGGATGACAGAAATGAATTTATTATTTTTATTGGAGAAAAGATCAAGAGGCCATGAGCTAGAAATTCAGCCATGTCGCGCCCATTGTTTTGGCACCAACTTGCGATAGATATTATCACATGCGCAAATACCAAACTCCTGCTGCATGTAAAGTAAGGAGAAAATGGATACAATCACATGCAACGCTGATTTAAAGTGATAGACACCATTTTGGATCTTAATGTTAACTCAACGCACAGTCTTAACCATGACCATCTGAACATATGTTAGAATGCCTGGAGGACCCCCCCCCACCAGTGCTATTTAAAGGGATTGTGCAGGATTTACAGGTTAGTTGCTGGATTATTGGTTCTAGCTGTCTATATATTTGTAACTGTTTTTGGAGGTCTCCTGTACTTGAATACTAGGATGTGGGGACATAGCCTAACATTTAGAGCCAGGATGTGCAGGAGTGAAGTTGGGAAACGCTGCTACACGCAAAGGGTGGGAGAAGTTTGGAACAATCTTCTACAAACGGCAGCTGATGCTAGCTCAATTGTGAATTCTAAATCTGAGATTGATAGATTTCTGTGAACCAAGGGTATTAAGAGATATGGGGTTAAGGCGGGTATATGGATTTAGGTCACAGGTCCACCATGATCTCATTGAATGGCGGAACAGGCTCGTGGGCTAAATGCTACTGTCGTTTGCTGCCTCCTGATATGCGCCACCTTCTCCCACAAGAAAGCGGGACGTGTGTCCGGGTGATGTACCTGTCATGGTTGAATAGCTGCCAGTGTGTGTGGTCTGAGAGTTGTGAGTGGGCGGCTTATAACTGTGGTAATGTGTAAGGGTGAGAGGAAGCATCTGATTGGAAGAGTTGCGTACTGAAGGAAAGAGTTTGTTGGTAGGTGGGTGATGGTAGGTGTCGTGCGTGGAGCAGTGGATGCGGCTCGTGGTGTAGTTGGTAGGAGATGCCACTTGCCAGTTGACCTCACTCACTGTGACCACTCGTGTCAAAGCATTGAACTTCTTCCTGCACTGCATCCATGTTCATGGTGCTGTGTGCCTGGCATTGACTTCGTCCCCCGCTGCCTCCCATTGCCTTTTTTGCAAATAGCAGGTACCGGCTACCTTTAAGAGATTTAAAGAGACATCCTCCCTTTAAGAGATTGGGGCTGCCCCTGCTGGTGGAAAGTGCGAATTGCATTGAATCCTCGTGTCAATGCTGATTTCCAACAATGCTTGAAGGTGAGGACTGAGGCCGGACGAAAGTCTGGTCCTACCTGCGCAGGGGCCTTCAGGCACGGGTTAATAGCGGATCGCACTATCTGTGCCCAAAAATAGACCTTATTCAATTTTTTCTCCCCCCCCAACCCCCCCACATGTTTCCAATCTTTGAAATGTTGAGGAGTACATTTAACATAGATTATTTATCTTAGACTTGATTGGCACCCCATCCACCACCCTAAACATTCACTCCCTTCACCACTGGCGCACAGTGGCTGCAGTGTGTACCATCCACAGGAAGCACTGCAGCAACTCGCCAAGGCTTCTTTGACAGCACCTCCCAAACCCACGACCTCTACCACCTAGAAGGACAAGAGCAGCAGGTATTTGGGAACAACATCACCTGCACGTTCCCCTCCAAGTCACACACCATCCCAACTTGGAAATATATCACCATTCCTTCATCGTCACTGGGTCAAAATCCTGGAACTCCCTTCCTAACAGCACTGTGGGAGAACCGTCACCACACGGACTGCAGCGGTTCAAGAAGGCGGCTCACCACCACCTTCTCAAGGGCAATTAGGGATAGGCAATAAATGCCGGCCTCACCAGCGACGCCCACATCCCATGAACGAATAAAAAAAAAATAGACTGCAATCACAGAACTACAAGATAAAATCAACAATCCTGAAGCAAAACTAAAGATTAACAGCAAATGTTCTCCCAACAGAGCATTGGATATATAAAGCACTCTCCTGGCAATAGCACTTGATGCTATGTCAAACAGTCCTTTAAAAACAAACTGGATGAATATTTGGTTAAGAACTGAATTGAAGGCTGCAAGGATAAAGACTGGCAAAGACGATTAAATCCTTTAAGGAACTTTACTTCCTGCACTGCTGGGAGCATGGAAATATCTGTCATATATAGAAAATTAGCTTGTAAATGTTGAACTGATCTCCTGCAGGTTTTCTTGATTACTTCAGGGGGTCAGGGAGAGATCTGATGGGGATTTATCCTGGAAATTTTACCTTTGGTTATTCATCGCCCTCAAGGGACAAAATGAGCTGGCGATAATATGTAAAGGGACAGGCTTCATGAACAAAATTATATTTTCTGAATGTACTTTTTGAAGACCCGATTAAACAATCTCCATTTTCATACACACAACTGCTGTTTAATCTTTAAAGGGATGGACTTTGCGCTTTTCTTTTTTTCCAGTCCTGTGCATATCTCTTTCCTCCTCCTCCGTAGGCAATGACTCTTTCAAAGCTACCATTCCAGTGCGGGTCTTTAGTACCTCAACCAAGTGTCCATTCACTATGTCTAAGCAAGACAGTGAATGACGGCAAACCATTAGACTATGGCAAAAATCATAGTCCTCAATTGGCTTCCACGTATGTGCACTTTCCAGCAAAGCCACAGGAAGTGGAAACTTTCATCGTTTTCCCCTCTCTAGCCCAGGGATACTGAGGCCAAATGATGTGCCTCTGTAACCACACTACGAGATACATTTACTCACTGAGCAATTGGGGGAACTTCCAATCCCTCATTTTTGTTGTACTGCCTTTGAAGACAAGAAATTCCAGCCATAACTTTTTTTTTAAAAATCGTGATACTTGCACACACATTGCTTGTGTATGCACAGTGTGTCTTTTACTTAGGTAACTATTTCTTCTATCGGTCCCTGAACAACAGCCATGGTGAGTAAGCATGAAGCTGGAGCGGCATGGCAATGGCAGCCATTTTGTTTGGGGGGTGAGGGGTTGAATGATTTGATTTGTAAGCCTGTGTGCATGTTTCCTGTTCAACACACAAAACAATAGCTTGTCTCAGCCTGAAAGATGAGGAAGTTGAAAGTTTGGGAGATTACACAACAGGTTTGCAAAAGGGACTTTGGATTTGTTTGGAAATAAGTACAAATCCAACCTTTTTTGTGAGTTAAAGGTGGCTAAAGTTATGGAAAATTAAACAGTTTTTGACGTTGCACACCCAGCGTTATCATCAAGCGCCTGGAAAATTGGACCTCATTGCACCCGTTTTACAAGCATCAAATGGGCACAGTGAGGGCCAATTTCAGGGACCTACATTCTACGCCCCAAAGATGTCTCACCCAATATTTTCAGGCATCTGGGGTGGTTGCATAAAACAGGTGTCTACCTGTAATCAGGTTGAGACTGCCAAACTTCCTTCATTTAGTAGGATCCTTTAACCAACAAGGATGTGAAGCTTTCTTCATGTCATCCTTGGGTTGGATTCAAATTCATATCCCAGTCATTAAAGGATATTGTTCCAATTCATTATGCCACCCAGTTCCTTCAGTACATACTGTAATTTGACAGCGGGCTTCCCAATGTGTATCACCCTCCATATATTTTAGAGTTTCTTCTTCATTCTAATTTATTTATCAGAAATATCGCTGCTTCTTTGCATGGAAAAAAATGAATGTTTTCTAAAAACAAATGCCATTAACCTCATGACATTATTCCCGTGCAAACAAAATTATCCTCTGCAAATTCCAAAAGGCACATCATCAAATGAGAGCGGGCACAATTCCCACAAGCTCTCCTCCACATGACCCCTGTTTTCTCCTGACAGCTGATAATTTGAAATGAACCTTCCGAGCTAAAGATAGTTCTGCCATTTCTCGACCTGCAAAAAAAAAACAGCCAAGATGGCGGCACCTTTGAAAACTTCCCAGTCGTTCCAGATTTCAATCTAACCCGTCGAGGACTTTGGCTCCTGAGAGGAATCGTTATCACCAGTGTTGCAAGCAGCTGTGAGGGTTTGATTTCACAGAGGTAGAACGAGCTCACAACCCGTTTCCTCTGTTTACCAGCTGTCCCATCTCCACTGAATACACACTCATTTCAATCTGAGCCAATGAATTAAAAATTCACGATGCAATTCCCTGTCTGACACTGGTTTTGCATTGAAGAACTAGATTCCCATTTGCAGGAGTCCATATGAAACCCAAGTGCGTACGATTCGAATCTAAATAAAATCTTAAATGACAACAGCCTGATAAATAAATAACTATTTTCAAGCAAACCAATGTAATTAATTGATACGAACAACAATGGGATTCTAATTACATGAAATATAAACTGTGCTATCATCACTCGCAGTGTTTGTGTTAAGAATCTAATGAGTTTTCTCTCTGTAAAACATAATCAGGGTGGAGAACAATGTTTTGCTCACCAGCGAGCCTTTGCTCTCAGTCATCCTACGTATTTCTAAACATACACATGTCGGCCACTGGCGAATGTCAAACAATTATGAGTATTTGAAAATCAGGCCTGAGCAAAAGGAAGCTAGTCGGACAAGCAGCTCTTGTTATAAACTGGACTAGTTTAATGTGACAGATTTGGTAGTGGGCAAAGAGAATGAGGCCAAAGCCAATCAATTTGGAAACACAGCTGAGAGAAAATGTTGGAAATGCACATCGGGACTGCCAACATCCGAAAGTGACTGTCTTTCAGATGAAACGTTAAACCAAGGACCTCAGGATGTCCCAAAGAGCTTTATTGCCAATGAAGTACTTTCAAAGGGTAGGAAACGTGGCAGTCAGTTTGCCCACTGCAAGGTCCCACAAACAGTAATGTAATAATGACCAGATAATTTGTGTTTTGTGGTGTTCGTTGAGGGATAAACATTGGAGGACACCGGGGAGAACTCCCCTACTCTTCAAATAGTGCCCTGGAATCTTTCTATCTCCAGCTCTGCCTGGCACATCACTCCCACCCCCATTCAATATTTTTTTCTCCAATGTCAGTGAAAAGGTCAGCATGAGGGCAATTCACTTTGTACACTCACGGACATTTTACACCAACATCAGTGAACAGAGAACATTATATTCAGATGTTACTCAGAATGGGAATTTGCCAATTTGGAGGGTAGGAGTGGGAACCGCAATAAACTGTTCATGATTCACATCATTAAACATTCAATTGTGTGTAAAAAAAAAAGTGATAATAAATTCAGAATGCATTCTTAGGAATATTATAATGAAACCTCTGGATTTCCTTTCTGTTCCCTGGAACAAGGATACAAGATGCAAGGGGGGTGAAATCGGATAGCCTGCCGGCATGAACTGGGCAGAGGGAATGATCTCTACACCTGGACGGGTAGGTCCGAAGTACACTCGATATTGGGCCTGAGGCCTCATTTAAATTAGACCGGCGAGCTGCGGGCACCAGGTAGGTCCTGGGGTGGGGTGAGGAGGCGCTCGGGTTAACCCCTACTGGCCCCACATTCAGTTAAGTATTTTTTTTTAAAATTACCCTTCTCGTGGCGGCCTCCAGTGGTCCCTTTAAGGACTGTTAGTTAGGCCGCATGTAGGCATGGTTACCTTGAACGCAGCCAGTCCGGCACTGGCTGTATTCAGGGCAGCCCAATTTCAGGTAAGGGTCCTGCAACAGGCGTTAGGCCCCCTATTTGCAAATGCAAAGGGCCTAATGCCAGTTTCGGGCATGAGCCCTGAAAGTCCATCCTTCAGCCTTTACCAATATGGCGGGTGGCGTGCTTCTAATGCGGAATGTGCACACCGCCTACCATATTGGACACATAGGCGCCCGTTTTACACCCTGTAAAAAAGTCACAGCGTCAATTAATTTCTAGGCGGAGAGGTTTTGTCATTCCCCATATATTCGTTAAATGCTCCAAACACTAATTACACACTTGTGTGCTCAACATGCTGCAAGGGGCAATCTATTTCTGAGTGCAATAACTTTGCTGACAATATCAATAGCCAGCTTATTCCTTATTGTGGTGTTTACAGACTCGAGAAAGTAGGGGGCATAATCTTAGAATAAGGGGCTGCTCTTTCAAAACTGAGATGAGGAGAAACTTCTTCACTCAGAGGGTGGTCGGTCTGTGGAATTTGCTGCCCCAGGAAGCTGTGGAAGCTACATCATTAGATAAATTTAAAACAGAAATAGACAGTTTTCTGGAAGTAAAGGGAATTAGGGGTTATGGGGAGCGGGCAGGAAATTGGACATGAAGCTGAGTTCGGATCGGTCAATGCCCTGTGGGTGGCGGAGAGGGCCCAGGGGCTATGTGGCCGGGTCCTGCTCCGACTTCTTGTGTTCTTTAGATTTGTGGTTGGGATCAGATCAGCCATGATCTTATTGAATGGCGGAGCAGGCTCGAGGGGCCGATTGGCCTACTCCTGCTCCAATTTCTTATGTTCTTATGTTCTTATGTTCTTATTAATTAGCATTACTTTAGCTTTTGTGAATATTAACTACAGGGAAAGCAGAGTTCTTTTTGCATAAAGTACCAAGAGTGGAGATCCCTCTAACGGCTTGGTGAGAAGTGCACTGTCTGGTTTTGGTACTGAGCCGTTGTAACCCAGAAAGTCTCAGGACTGACCCCTAGTTCCCACTGGGGTGGCATTAAGAAGACTTAAAATGGCCACATACCCTTTGTGTTCGACAAGGGGAAAATCAACCAGGGTTCCACTTCTGATTGCTGTTGGAAAATGCATGTATGTGGACATCAGGTAAGTGCAGAATCAGGCTTGGGTGCGGTGCTCCTCATGGAGGGATACTCACTGTCAAGGCCACTTGGATGAGGTTACATCAGGGTGCTTGAACCCATGGAATCATATCCCACTGGGGAGGGGGAGAGAGAATGTTGGAATGAATACATTGGCACTGCTAAAGGTTCCTCCAGCCTTCAAAGTTTTCTTCCAAATCCACATGTTTCTAGACTGATGTAAATTGAATCCATTCAAATTGTTGAGTTAATTCCAGTTCCAATTTAGGACGAAACCTTTACATAGTCTCAGAATCGGAATACGAAAGATAAGGCTCAAAGTTGCCTTTAAAGCTAACTGCACTGCTTAGAAAATCTGAATTTGATAACAATCAGAACTGTCCCGCTCACTCCCTGCAGTGCAGTCTCACAATAGGCAGCACTGATGAGAGATTATCAGCAATGCAGACCTGTTTTATACAATGCATCTGTCACTGAATAACGGGTAACTAAATCACTTCAATGGGAACAGTTCTCAATCAGTATTTAACATAAGAGGACTGGCATTTATAGATTGGAGAATCAAAAATAAAAAAAAGGCAAAATAGAATTGCAATGTGATTGCTAGCTGCAAATCATTACTCTACAGGCAAAAGGAACTTTCTGGAACATGGAAATGTAACAGGAGATTTCATTAGAGGAATGGAAAAAACAGTCAAGATTGAAGACTAAATTTTGTGCTAGGATTAGTTTATCAGAAATTCACTATAGGCCTGCCCAGAGCCGACACTGAGTTCAACTGAGTAATAACTGTAAATGTTTTGTGCTTTTCTTGGTCCCCTTGGTTAAATACAATGGGAACTGCATCTTCTCTGTTATGTACCATTTGCTGATAAACACCTTGACATTATATCACAAAGATTTACACTATGTGCAGAGTGACAAACTTTTTTTTCTTCCAATTCTTGTTCATTTTGAAGAGTTCTTAACAAAAAAGAGGAACTGGCTTAACAATTAGTAGACTGTCAGGTAAGGAAGACCACCAGTCAAGGATGAATAATATAGGATTATAAGATTGGACTTTCTGGAGCTTTGCTTGTTTTTAACTTTGGTGGTCAGGGAGAAACATTGCAGAACATTCTTTCAGGGTTGTGAGTAAGCTAGGTAAAATCTGTCAAAAAAGTGAACTGTACAAATAGGTTTGTGGAATCAGTGGATTTGATGGGCTGAATGGGCGTTTCCAATTTCATGTTTTCTTACACTCTTAGTGTTAAATATTCTACTGTTTCCTCACTTTATTTTGCATTAAAAGTTTGAAACCAGCCTTCACAATAGAGTATGAAATCAGCTCCAGACAGTTGCTGCACTGCATTTTTTATGAGAAGTGCTATTTTCACCAGGACAACTGCCAGAATATTTTGAATTCCATTTATTTCAGAATGTGGAAAGCTAAATTACTCCCTCCACCACTTTTAAATATATTAAATTTTAAGAAAACCCATTGAGGCACAGTATTTATTTATTTTATTGTGTGTCATAGAATCATAGAAAAATTACGGCACAGAAGGAGGCCATTCGGCCCATCATGTCCGCACCGGCCAAAAATGAGCCACCCAACCTAATCCCACTTTTCAACACTTGGTCCGTAGCCTTGTAGGTCACAGCACTTCAGGTGCACATTCAGATACTTTTTAAATGTGTTGAGGGTTTCTGCCTCTACCACCCTCTCATGCAGTGAGTTCCAGACCCCCACCACCCTCTGGGTGACAACATTTTTCCTCAGCTCCCCTCTAATCCTTCTACCAATTACTTCAAATCTATGCCCCCTGGTTATTGACCTCTCCGCTAATGGAAATAGGTCCTTCCTATCCACTCTATCTAGGCCCCTCATAATTTTGTACACCTCAATTAAATCACCCCTCAGCCTCCTCTGTTCTAAAGAGAACAAGCCCAGCTTATCCAATCTTTCCTCATAGCTAAAATTCTCCAGTCCTGGCAACATCCTCGTAAATCTCCTCTGTACCCTCTCTAGTGCAATTACATCCTTCCTGTAATGTGGTGACCAGAACTGTACACAGTACTCAAGCTATGGCCTAACCAATGTTTTCTACAGTTCCAGCATAACCTTCCTGCTCTTATATTCTATGCCTCAGCTAATAAAGGAAAGTATTCCATATGCCTTCTTAACCACCTTATTTACCTGTTCTGCTACCTTCAAGGATCTGTGGACATGCGCTCCAAGGTCCCTCATTTCCTCTACACCTTTCAGTATCTTCCCATTTATTGTGTATTCCCTTGCCTTCCCTAAATGCGTTACCTCACACTTCTCTGGATAGAATTCCATTTGCCACTTTTCTGCCCACCTGACAAGTCCATTGATATCTTTCTGCAGTCTATAGCTTTCCTCCTCACTATCAACCACATGGCTAATTTTTGTATCATCTGCAAACTTCTTAATCATGCCCCCTACATTTTTAAGTCCAAATCATTAATATATATCACAAAAAGCAAGGGACCTAGAACTGAGCCCTGCGGAACCCTACAGAAAACAGCCTTCCAGTCTCAAAAACACACATCGACCATTACCCTTTGCTTCCTGCCATTGAGCCAATTTTGGATCCAACTTGCCACTCTCCCTTGGATCCCATGGGCTTATACTTTGATCAGTCTGCCATGTGGGACCTTGTAAAAAGCCTTGCTAAAATCCATGTAGATTGCATCTAATACACTACCCTCATCGACCCTCCTTGTTACCTCCTCAAAAAATTCAATCAAGTTAGTCAGACATGACCTTCCCTTAACAATCCATGCTGTCTGTCCTTGATTACCCCGTGCCTTTCTAAGTGATGGTTTATCCTGTCCCTCAGAATTGATTCCAATAATTTGCCCACCACCCAGGTTTGACTGATTGTCCTGTAATTACTCAGTCTATCCCTCGCTTCCTTTTTAAACAATGGTACAATGTTAGCAGTCCTCCAATCCTTCGGCACCATGTCTGTATCTAGTGAGGATTGGAAAATGATGGTCAGCTTGTCTCAGTTGGTAGCCCTTGTAGCATTCTTGTCTCTTGTCCAAATTTTAGCTCAATATCATGGCACTTGATGCTATAACCTACACCAACACTCCACTGCAGTGCTGAGGAAGTGCCACAATGTTAAAAGATGCTGTCCTTCAGAGATGGTTAACCAGCTGCCCATTCTGGAGAAGTTCAGGTTGATGTAAAGAATACCACAACGTTATTCTAAGACCCAGAAGTTCTCCTGATGTTCAAACCAAAGTTCTGCATGTAACAAAATCAACAAAAAAAACAAGTTGACCAGTCATTCATGTCATGACTGTTTCTGGATCTTGCTGTGCACAAAATGGCTGCTGTGTTTGCCTACATAACAACAGATTTTACATGTCAAAATATTTCATTGTATATTAAATGCATCAACCATTTCTAAGAGATATAATAAGAAGCCAGATCATCCACCAGGCCCTACAAATCAGTGAAGTATTCACACAACAGGCACAAAGTTCGTCATTTTCCAACGGGGCTAATATCCAGCATTTCCAGAGATAGGTGTCATTACTTATTCATCGAAAGCTCCCTCTCCATATTAAGCTTTGTGCTGGGAGCTTGACAAAGGGGACAGGTGGGAAACTGCATAAACCAGCAGCCCATATACGGAATTAAATTAAATAAAGTCTAAGCAATAGAATCATATTCTCATAGTCGGTACTGCACAGGAGGAGGCCATTCGGCCCATCATACCTGTGCCAGTTCTTTGAAAGAGCTATCCAATTAGCCCTATTCCCCTGCTCTTTCCCCATAACCATGTATTTTATTTCCCTTCAAGTACTTACCTAATTCCCTCTTGAAAGTTACTATTGAATCTGCTTCCATTACCCTTTCAGGCAGGGCATTCCAGATCATAACAACTCGCTGCGTAAAAAAATGTTTCCTTATGTCGCCTCTGGCTCTTTTGCCGATCACCTTAAATCTGTATCCTTTGGTTACTGGCCCTTCTGCCACTGGAAATAGTTTCTCCTTATTTACTCTATCAAAACCATTCATGATCTTGAACACCTCTATCAAATCTCCCCTTAACCTTCTCTGTTCTAAGGAGAACAATCCCAGTTTCTCCACATAACTGAAGTCCCTTATTCCTGGTACCGTTCTAGTAAATCTCTTCTGCACCCTCTCTAAGGCCTTGACATCCTTCCTAAATGTGGTGCCCACAATTCATCACAATACTCCAGCTGGGGCTTAACCAGTATTTTATAAAGGTTTAGCATAACTTCCTTACTGTTGTACTATATGCCTCTATTTATAAAGCCAAGGATCCTGAATGCCTTTTTAACAGCCTTCTCAATTTGTCCTGCCAACTTCAAAGATTTGTATGTGTGCACCCCAGTTTTCTCTGTTCCTGCACCCCCTTTAAAATTGTACCATTTAGTTTATATTGCCTCTCCTCATTCTTCCTACCAAAATGTATCACTTCACTTTTCTCTGCGTTAAATCTCATCTGCCATGTGTCAGCCCATTTCACCAGTCTGTCTATGTCCTCCTGAATCTGGCTGTATCTCATCCCTCTTCCTGCAAGCACAAACAACAACATTGACCCTCATCGATTGATCGCACCTGTAAAGCCTATATCTGTGCTGTGATGGCTGGCAACTTCGTTGATGTCTTGATGGTCATCAGCACCATTCTTCAATTGACCTGGCCTGTTTATCCGTGGGATATCATGCAGACATTAAAAAAAAACCATCAGAGATAATTTTGACTTTTGGCGATATTGTAAAACGGACGACTTCAATGGAAAGGAAAGTCGGGAGATGTATATACTGGGAGGTCGATCCGATTTCGCCCATTTTACATTATCGCTTAAAGTTAAAATGACCCCCATCAAGTCTCTGCTCATTTTTCTTTAATTGCTGTGTCACTGCACCAGGTCCATAAAGAAGTAGTAGGTTAAGGATGGACCTTAAATTCAACGCCAGCCTGATTAATTATGACTTCAGTATGAGTTTATATGCCTGTATATTAATTTTAACACATTTATCCTCTCCCTTCCAGATTTTTCCCAGTAACTGGAATACACTTACTATTTTCCCAATCCTCATTCTTATCACTTGGTCAATATTTCCCATTTGCAGAATAGATGCAATTATACTCGTGTTCAATTCCTTCACCCTCTCTATTGATTCCGTTCCTGTTCACCCACTGCTGTTGGCATCACTTTTGTTCTTGATGCAATGATCCGTGCGCCAACCTGATTGCAAGTTTTTGCACAATGATGCAAAAAAAATTGTTGCATATTGTATATTCTGATTTTCCAGTGGAAAGATAACATTTTAAAATGCTCTCAGAAGTGGCAAAGAACGCTCAACATGTAACGATCCCAAAGGGGTCGAGACTATGTCTGTGCAATTGTCCTGGGGTTAGAAATGGCAGATAGTTACACGAGAAAGTAATATACATTATTAGGTAATTTATTTAAAAAAATTACAACCCCCTGCAGCAGAAAATGAAAAACATGCAATAGGATGTACAGAATAAAGAATGTGTCTGCAGTTAGCCCAAAGTATGTGCTGTACCATCTCTTCCAAGGCAACAGAATAACTAGTTTTCATTGCATCCCTCCATCTTCTCTTCCTGGGCATTCCCAGTGCTGTCACACGCATGGACACGCAGAATGCAATTTGGAAAACCTGTATCGATTAAACAATCTTTCAGGTATTTTCAGTCCATCTTTGAAATGGCTTTCTACAATTGCAAAGATTTTTTGGGGGTTTGGTCTGCACTAATGTGCAATTCGGGAACATGCCAGAGTTCTCATTAAACATCTCTTAGCAGCTGAAATTCATGGAGCAGGTAGTAATCTGCCCTACTTTGCATCCCCCTAGCTGTCACATTCATATCTCTGACTGGCTGTACATCTTGTATTAGAATTTATTGAACAGTAGGCAGAAAAAGAGCAATTTTGCCTTCTTCTTGCCTGAGTAAGGCCATGCAATGATTTAATACATGACAGTGTTGGACGAGATTCCCATCTGTCTGCCATTGCCTCAAGTTGTGCATTTAAAACAAGTTTAAATTGATCTGTTACGGAGAGTGATATATATAGGGAGAGAAATCCTTTGATATGCAAATCAAAATCTGACTACATATAAGCAGATGTGGTAATATAACCCTGTTTAAATGCTGCAAATTATAACTATTTAAGTGCAGCAAATAATAGCATGATGTTCAAAATTTAAAATTTGATTTTCATGTAATTGTACACATTTTCCACAACACAATTTTATTTTTCTATGTAAAGTAATTTGCTATTGTTTTATGTGAGGCAGTGCCTCTGGTGCCTTGCTTGCAATTCTTTGAAACCGTTTGATTTGCACATAAACAGACATTATCCATTACATATTAATCCAACTTTTACTTCCATGTGTGGGAAAACTTGCAAATGGAAGCTAGCATTAAATTTCCTTGAAATAATTGAAGAATGACCTTGCATAAATGGATTTTGTACAAATCTTCACCTTCATAACAAAATCCTCACCACTCGATTTTGTGACATTGTAATTATGCAGTGTTCTGGAAGTTGCATCATCATCAATGCAGTTTCTGAACTGTATCATACATCTGATGCAAATTTATTCACAAAAATTTCTAAATCTTAGTTATCTTTTCTTCTGAAGAAAACCTTGCATTCACACAACGCTTTTCATGATCTCAGCCAATGAAGTACTTTTGAATTGTAGTCACTGTTGTAATAGAGGAAACACAGCAGCCAATTTACACACAGCAAGGTTTCACATACAGCAATGTGATAATGACCAGATGATCTGTTTTAGTGATGTTGGTTGAGGGATAAACCAGGACCACAGAAGAATTCCCCTACTCTTCTTCAAAATAGTGCCACAGTATCTTTTACATCCACATGAGGGCAGACAGGGCTTCAGTTTAATGTCTCATCCGAAAGATGGCACCTCTGACAATGCAGCATTCCCTCAGTACTGCATTGGGGTGTCAGCCTAGATTTTGTGCTTAGGTCTTTGGACTGGGGCTCGAACCCATAGCCTTCTGATTTAGAGGTGAGAGTGCTATGCACTGTGCCACAGCTGACACCTAAACAGTCCCAACTTCTTTGTCAGGAAATGTGGCAAGTGGATGGGGTTCCAGGGACATTCAGAGAAGCATAGTGAATTTGCCAGATTTTGGGTCATTGCAGGTAGTATTTGATGGACAGTTCATGTATCTGCAACAAAAGCAGAAAATGCTGGAAACACTCAGCAAGTCAGGCACAGCGTTTATGGAGAGAAGTGACAATTTAACATGTCAGGCATAACCCTTCATCATGTATCTGCAGCATTGGCTTTTAGTACAGGTATCTATTTGTAGCATGAGTGAACAAGGAGGCTAAGGCACTAATATTACAACTGCACTTTGTTTTTTGTTTGTAAGCAGTCTATCGGAATCCTGAGCTAAGCACAAATACTTTCATCAGAATTACATATTCATCAGATTCATCGAAGACTGTAAGAAAAACAGAAAGTACTCAGCAGGTCACCCAACAACTGGAACAGAAAGAATTGTCAATGGTTCAGGTGATACCTGCATTAGTTCTGGCCAGTTCTGATGACTGGTCACACCCAAAATGTATTGCCAACAGTGACTACACTTCAAATGTACTTCATTAGTTGTAAAGTGCTTTGGGATGGTTTTGATGCTTTAAGATACTTTTGAGAGACAGGATAAGGCAATATATAAATGCAGGTATATCAATCAGGCATTGTTCAACCTGTTGTTCATTTCCAACATTTTCTATTTTGTATTTCAGATTTTCAAACATTCATTTTTTTCCCCATTTTACCTACACCTGTATTTTCTGTAGGTTCTACCTTTCTGTGTTGACAACAAGCAATTTGAATCTCACAAATAAATTCCATATTAATACGCAAGGGAAAAAAAGTGGTGAGAGGCAAGCAGCTGAATAATGAGCAACTTTCATTAATTTACTCAACATCTAATTAACACTTCCACTAAAGTAGCAAAGCTTTATTCATAGGTTGTTATTCTATCATCGTTTGATTGCAAGGAAACAAATGATTGAATTAATAATTTTTCTATAACCTCTTTGAGATATATCCTGCAGTAGTTGCAAGCCAATTAATAAACCGATAGCCTCAAAGAGCAAAGGTGATTAACCAAGTAACCCTTGTGTTTGTCGTTAACCAACAGTTTGCTAAACAGTGCGGCTCATGAAGCTCAGGCTATGAGTTATATATTATTTAACCTGTCCCTTCCCTTGCATTTGGTGTATTTCTTTCTCATTACTATCCCCGCAGGTGCGCTGTGCGTTCCTGCCTCTCTAGTTGCTTATTGGTACATTTTCTCAATGAATTAAAGAATTAATTACGTGCCACATGCTTTGTTGAGTAAACAGAACTGTTCTTAGTGCCAAGCAGGTGCCAGTGTTGGCTCCAAAATACAACATCCAGGCATTTACTGAAGCCAACCACTCTTACTGTTTGGCTCCCAAATATTTTTCCGAAGGCTTTATCAACCCAACGTACTCAGTGGAACTGAGACTACTACAGATTTTTTGGCTCTATAACAGAAAATTAATACGCATTATTGATCACTATAGTTCTCTTTTCCCTCTGGTTACTCAGTTACAGGGAGAGAGGTAAAGGGCACAATGCCACAAGCCCGAGTGGCTTTAACTTAAAGACTCAAAAGAAGCTTGAATCCGTTGACTGTATTTCACTGGACTTGGAACCAATTCAGCAATGCTTATTTTGACTCCTGGCACTGATGAAAATTTTACTTGACTTCAATTCCTCTACTGCACGTACACATGATATTGCAGGACAAGGAAGGTTTAGCATTTTTTTTCTCGTCTCTTGTTCGACTTTCCCAATGGTTCAAGTGTTAAAGAAGGTGAGGCGCTGAATCATTCAGGCCAGAAAGCTGTCACGTTGAATCTCCAACCTGTTACTGAGTTAGCTAAACTCAGCTGGGACAACAGCTGGGTTGCGATCTTACCCTCCATATCTTCAGATTAGGGAGACCAAATTCAACCATTCTTCTCTCTCCTGATTGCTATCCAATGACTCCTGCTGCGAGTGCATATACGTGCGGTTAAGTAGAGGGAGGATTAGTTTCAGCTGTAATTACCCCAATCGTGGCAAAATATACTGCTTGTAAGCATCTAGAGGAATGCCACGCCACGAGGTACCAGGGGATGTCACTTACCCATAGAACCAGACAACAACAACAACTTGCATTTATGTAGCACCTTTAATGTAATAAAATGTCCCAAGGTGCTTCACAGGAGCGTTATCAGACAAAATTTGACATCAAGCCATAGAAGGAGATATTAGGACAGGTGACCAAATGCTTAGTCAAAGAGGTAGGTTTTAAGTAGCATCTTAAAGGAGGTTGGAGAGATAGAGGGGTTTAGGGAGGGAAGTCCAGAACTTAGGGCTAGGCACTTGAAGGCATGACTGCCAATGGTGGAGCAATGAAAATCGGGGATGAGCAAGAGGCCAGAATTGGAGGAGCGTAGAGATCTCGGTGGGTTGTAGCGCTGGAGGAGGTTACAGAGTCACTGCTGTCAAAACATACACAGACAAAACAATTAGGGGTTCCTCTGCGTAAATTCAACCCAAATGTATCTCTGGGAGAGGTGAATGTTACAACTAAAATAGCTGCTGACCTGCAACAGAGCAGGTGCTTGCAGGCAAAGTGGAAGCAAAGGCTTCATTGGTATTATCCATGGCGCAGTTGGTAGTACTCTTGCCTCTGAGTTAGAAGGTTGTGGGTTCAAGTCCCACTCCAGAGACTTAACATAGACTGATATTCCAGTGCAGTCCTGAAGGAGTCTTTCTCTGTCAGAGGTGCTGTCTTTTGGATGAGACTTTAAACCAAGGTCCCATTAGCCCCCATGGGTGGATGTAAAAGAACCCACAGCACTATTTTGAAGAAGAGCAGCAGCGTTCTAGTCAATATTTATCTCTCAACCAACATTGCTAAAAAACAGATTATCTGGTCATTATCACATTGCTGTTTGTGGGGCCTTGCTATGTGCAAATTGACTGCTGTGTTTCGTACATTATAACAGTGACTACACTTCAAAAACTACTTTATTGGCTGTAAGGCACTTTGGGACATCCATTGGCCATGAAAGGTGGTATATAAATGCAAGTCCTTCTTCATAGAAGCATTATAATTCAATCCACAGAGTTATACCGACCAGGAGATCAGCTTTAACAGGGAGCATTACCTGCAATCCCAAATCTATCAGAACTTTTATTAACTTGAGTTCAGAGAACAATTGATCTACAAATATTACTATTATGGTACAGTCCATCAATGCCAAGTCATATATAAATCAAAAGGATATTCATTCCTTTAATATGCGGATATTATGTGACCACTAATACAGTATTATGAACTTTAATACTAGTTTCAGTGGGAGTAGCAATGATTCAATGTTACCAAACCCTTCCAAGGGGAGGCAAGGTTTGGTGACTGGGTGATGTGGGCTATGAGTTGCAGCTGGACCGCGTGATGCCCCTTCGTAACATGACCGAGGTACGGTACAACGAGTCCCATCCCCAAACCCAGAAGGACCATCAATCGAGTTGCAGGGGAGAAGTTCTATATAACATGTCAAAAGCAAAATACTGCGGATGCTGGCAATCTGAACTAAAAACAGAAAATGCTGGAAATACTCAGCAAGTCAGGCAGCATCTGTGGAGAAAGGAATAGAGTTAACGTTGACCTGAAATGTTAACTCTGTTTCTTTCTCCACAGTTGCTGCCTGTCTTGCTGAGTATTTCCAGCATTTTCTGTTTTTATTCGATATAACAAGAGTTGAATTTAGCATGGGATGTAAACAGGAGCTTTTTAATAACAATAAATACTGTAGTAGAGATGTATGGTGAAGAAGGAAAGGTGTAAGTTGGTTTAATGATTTCTTAAGTTTTGAGTTTTTGTTTCTCGTTACTAGAACCCACCCTCTCACCTCGTGAAACACTCTGCTTATTCAATAATTGTAGGTACGATCTGCTTTACTACGTCTCTCTGTGAAAGGCATAAAATTTTTATTTATGTTGTTCAGAACATTGGCGTAGAAATCCGTCTTAGGTGATCATGCAAAGCGGGCATTATTGAATTGACCGCCCGTTATACGCCAGTGGAAATGAATATCAGATAGGGTGTATAATGGGTGGCCAATTCAATAATGCTCGCTTTGCAGTGGTGTCTAAGGCAGATTTCTACCCCACTGTAATTTTGTCTATTTTCTAAAGCTAATTTTCCCACACAATATTTATTCGATAATTATATCTTGGCCAAGCTAATGAAATCACTACAGTGAATAAAAGATATCTTAAGCCACACTTGCCTGACTCCCATGCCCTTTGTGGAGGCCACTCTGGACAACCTAATCTATAAGACAAAAGGGAGTGAGACCTGCCCCAAGCTATGAGCTAATGCTATCCAGTTCTAATGTTTTTTTCTCCCTTTCTCATTCATGCCCATGTGAGCATACACACGACTGCACAGATCATATATGCGGTTAGTGTCTTGTAATGCAAACTCTGTTGGAAGGTGTTTCTTGAAGGCCGCATTATGAAAGTCAGTTTTCTGTCACTGCAGGCCTGCATTTCCACTGGGCTAGGCCAAGAAAGCACCTCAGAGCACCCCATGCCCTCTCTCCAACCTTTGCAAGCATCAGCACAGTTCTGGAGGCTGTGGGTAATAACCTTGAGGGTGATGCTCCAAGTGCATCATTGGACAGAGGGGCAAGCAGCTGATCATTATCAAGGACCACCTGTACTTTGCGAAATGAGGCAGCATGGTGAGATTGACAGTGTTAACTCTCATTGCCTGAAAAAGAGCCTCTCTCCTTTCCTGAATTACATCATAGAATCATGGAATCATAGAATGATGCACCACAGAAGGAGGCCAGTGCCGGCTCTTTGAAAGGGCTATCCAATTAGTCCACTCCCCTGCTCTTTCCACACAGCTCTGCTAATTTTTCCCCTTCAAGTATTTATCCAATTCCCTTTTGAAAGTTACTATTGAATCTACTTCCACCACCCTTTCAGACAGTGCTTTCCAGAGCATAACAATTCACTGCATAAAATTTTATTTCCTCATGTCACCTCTGGTTCTTTTGCCAATTACCTTAAATCTGCATCGTTTGGTTCTCAACCCATCTGCCACTGGAAACAGTTTCTCCCTATTTACTCTATCAAAACCCTTCATGATTTTGAACACCTCTATCAAACCTCCCCTTAACCTGCTCTGCTTTGCTCTAAGGAGAACAATCGCAGCTTCTCCAGTCTCTCCATGTAACTGATATCCCACACCCCTGGTACTATTCTAGTAAATCGCCTCTACATCTACAAATTCAGCGACTTAATGTGCAACTGAGACTAGCAGTCCCAAAACTGCATTCTTTGCATCTGGTTTAATGCTACCAGATGATACATATACCAGTTAACTGACTGTTTATCCACATGAGATGTGCGTGGTCAGCATCATTGCAGGTAAGTGAGGAGTGACAAGACTTCCAGCTAACTTTAAAAGACTGCTTCCAGCAGAAAACATGGATGATTTCATTTGGAACTAAAAGCACAAAGCATACCCTTATATTTTCTGCTAAGCAAGTCCTCATTTTATGTCCCCGCCACAAGGGAAATAAAAGGCAATTGCTGCGATAAAGTAGAGTGAGTTCTACTCTGCCTTTAAATTTGCCATATTCGAGGTAGACGTGTTTGACGCTGACAATTGATATCTAAAATGAAAAGTATAACATTTTATCCTTCGTTGAACAGCATATTTGCCAAAAAATGAACAGTTTATATTTACAGTACACACTCACTGAAAATGATATCTGTGGGAGAGATATGAGAATTGTGTTAAGGTTGGGGCCATTTTATATCATTTGTTTGTAATGAGGAAGCAACAACCATATGTGTTACTCAGTTCTGTGTGGTGTCTTATTTAAATTGCTGAATTCAAATTACTGCATCATTGATGTTGAATTACGAGTAAGCTGTAGGAACATAGGAATTGCTAGATGAAGAAAGATCAAGGTCCATCGAGTTCGCCATCTACCATCCTGGTAGTCACATGATGCAATGAGTTGTTGACTAATCATGGCAATCAATCAATTAGTCCACAACAGACCCAGATGTGAAGCAAGGAAAAAAAGTGTTGGAAAGCTTTGGGAACCACAGGTCCAAAGTCACGTTTTTCCTCCCAAGCCTGTTACACTTACCATATTTTATGCCTCAAATTACTCATACACTATATTGCAAAATGTTATTTTCTGTTTGTAAGAGAACATATTTTATCAATTAGCATTGTAGTGAGGGGTTTCTATATCACAGTATATATGCTGAAGTTAGCACAAAGTGTTATATTTCTGTTTGCGTTTTAACTAATATTTATGAAACACTGATAATGATGCTGATGTCAATTTGAAGGATGTAAAAGGGAGTTCCTTTAATTGTGCCCATCAGTCTGACAGTGTGCTTACAAAGAGAATAAACAAACAGGATACTATCAAATTAGTATAGTATCTACTTGCAGCTCAAGAAATCAACATTTTTTCAAAACAGTAGAAATCAGTTAGTGAGTCTACTCTGCTGTCATTTTTAGACACCTTCAGTCATCTAGCAGACATAATTGCAGCAGGCTGTGTGTACACACTTGAAGGCCCTTCCAAGATCTTTGATGATGTCATCAACCACATCAGAACTGTCTCTGTCATCAATTAACAGTGAGGTAAAAAGTGAAAGACAGAAAGCATGGGATAATTTGAAAATGAAGTAAATAATTAGTGAGTTTTCAGCAATCTGTTTATTTCCCCACATCACAGGTTAAAAGAACTGAGTACCTCTGTGGCTCATACTTTGGGTCTAAACTCTAAAATGCGCCTGTGATCGTTCTCAGTTCTTGGTCATTTTAGCTTAGACCTTCTTGGCAAAACAAAAACGCTTTGACTTTGTGGTCCTAAAGCTGCAATTCCCCTTATAGCTTAGTAAATTGATTAACAATACTCAATGGCAAGGAGACCATTACCAATGCTGTTTATTAATTGTTGCAAAAGATTTTTCCCATTTTGGTAAACATGGAAACATAGAAAATAGGAGTAGGAGTAGGCCATTCGGCCCTTCGAGCCTGCTCCACCATTCAATATGATCATGGCTGATCCTCTAGCTCAATACCATATTCCTGCTCTCTCCCCATACCCCTTGATGCCATTTGTGTCTAGAAATCTATCTAGCTCCTTCTTAAATATATTCAGTGACTTGGCCTCCGCAGCCTTCTGTGGTAGAGAATTCCATAGGTTCACCACCCTCTGAGTGAAGAAATTTCTCCTCATCTCAGTCCCAAACGTCCTACTCCATATCCTGAGACTGTGACCCCTCGTTCTGGACCCTCCAGCCAGGGGAAACATCCTCCCTGCATCCAGTCTGTCTAGCCCTGTCGGAATTTTATATGTTTCAATGAAATCCCCTCTCATTCTTCTAAACTCGAGTAAATACAAGCCGAGTCGACCCAATCTCTCCTCATACGACAGTCCTGCCATCCCAGGAATCAGTCTGGTGAACCTTCGCTGCACTCCCTCTATGGCAAGTATATCCTTTCTTAGGTAAGGAGACCAAAACTGCACACAATACTCCAGGTGTGGTCTCACCAAGGCCCTGTATAACTGCAGTAAGAAATCCTTGCTCCTGTACTCAAATCCTCTTGCAATGAAGGCCAACATACCATTTGCCTTCCTAACTGCTTGCTGCACCTGCATGTTTGCTTTCAGTGACTGGTGTACAAGGACACCCAGGTCCCTTTGTACATCAACATTCCCCAATCTATCACCATTTAAATAATACTCTGCCTTTCTGTCCAAAGTGGATAACTTCACATGTATCCACATTATACTGCATCTGCCATGTATTTGCCCACTCACTCAACTTGTCTAAATCGCCTTGAAGCCTCTTTGTATCCTCCTCACAACTCACGATCTCACCTAGTTTTGTGTCGTCAGCAAACTTGGAAATATTATATTGGTAGGTAAAGGGCTCCACTCTCCATGAAATATGTTTGCAACACATACCTACAAACATGTAATGTAAAGGCATACATCTTTTTCAAAATACATCTTCATATTATTTGCGGGTGATCTCGTCCTGACAGGAATCATCCACACCTCTTCTGCTTGCAAATATTTTTCCATAACAACAGAGTCCCTTCAAAAAGTCCAATGTGGTCTTGGGTTAAATCAGATTCCTTTTCTATAACGGTCCAACATTTCCTTCGCAGTACAACTTCAGGCATTACCTATTTCCACACTCAGCTTGAAAGGAGACCTCAGAAGTGACTTTGGGCTAGTGCATGATTTAAAACATATGTTAAGAGCGAGAGAAAGAAAGAAAGAAAGAAAGTCTTTAATTTCTATAGCGCCTTTCACAATCTCAGGACATCTCAAAGCGCTTTACAGCCAATGAAGTACTTTTTGAAATGTATTCACTGTTGTAATGTAGGAAATGCAGCAGTCAATTTGTGCACAGCAAAGTCCCATAAACAGCAATGAGCTAAATGACCAGATAGTCTGTTTTACGTGAGGGATAAATATTGGCCAGGACACTGGGTAGAACTCCCATGCTCTTCTTCGAAATAGTGCCATGGGATCTTTTACGTCCCTCCGAGAGGGCAGAATGGGCATCAGTTTAACGTCTCATCCAAAAGACAGATAAGACCTTATATAAGCACAGAAGAAAATAAGCTGTATTTGTTCTTTTCTGTTGACCCGAATGTTTCAGGACTGAACCTCATTTGATGGGTGGGTGACAGGGGAAATAAACTTATATCTAATTCAATGTCACAGTGCAGTAAAGGGCACAGCACTGATAAAAAAAACCCTAGCTTAAACTGACACTGTGTATCAAGGTCTGACCGACATGTTCTTGTGCACTATATTGATTTCTACACCACTAATTCTTTCTTTTCATTTATTCATTCTCGTCATATGAGCATCGCTGGCAAGGCTGGCATTTATTGCCCATCTCTAGTCACCCTTGAGAAGGTGGTGGGCCTTCTTCTTGTACTCCTACAAGGGACTCTCACAATGCTGCTAGTTAGGGAGATTCAGGATTTTGACACAGTGACGACGAAAGAACAGCGATGGATGTCCAAGTCAGGATGGACAATGCCAATAGATAACCCAGATGTCCAGGTCAGCGTCAGGTTACCATTTAGAGATTGATCTCAACTATATCAGAAAAAATAAAAGCTGCACCGTAGTGTTCATCGGCAAGTTTCACGCATATGGTCTACGTGTTATGGAGAGTATGTAGAGAGAGGAGTTGTAACATTCTATGGTTCTATAAAAGAAGGAAATTGAAAACAAAATTTCTACATGATCTGACGTGTTTTCTTTCCATATTATACTTAGTGTTGGCATAAATTTTACATTAGTCATGGGCTTACATGGTGAATTAAATAACAGTACCCCCACAGAAAAGGTCACATGGTACTTAATGAGTAAAGGTCGTGGCCACCAGGCTATGATGCTCCTAGAAGGAAGAATTGTATTGGAGCAGATACCCGCTGGAATGCTGGGAGTTTAGTATTTCATGTTGATTGGTTCTTTCTGTGCTATGATGGATATCATAGGCTATGGGGAAAGAGCAAGGGAGTGGGACTAATTGGATAGCTCTGTCAAAGAGCTGACACAGGCACAACGGGCTGGATGATTCTGTGATATACTGGGTGGAACTGATCTGGTCATCAATTTATGCTTCTGTGCCTCATGGGGATGACTAAGGACCTTGGCATCTAATAAAGTGACTGCGAAGAGCATGAAAGCATTAAAGATAACTGTCATACCCAATGCATCTTCCGTACATTAGGGGATGTTCACTTCTCCAAGGCTGTACTTAGTAAGAAATTTTGATAAAATGTATTTTAGAGTGTTCTTCACATTAGAAATCCAAGACACTAGCTTAGCCAGGATGGGATGGTATGGGTTCACACCTGTGATTCCTGTATAAAGAGCTTCCAAGTGCAATGCATGCCTGGGGGGGAGAAAGTTCAGGGCAAGCTCCGTGCAGTTTTCATACAGGACTGGAGGGGAAATCACAGTGAGAAGCACTCTGGATCACTGCTGTGCACATTATACCGACAATGTAAAAAGCAGCAGAAACTCCATTGCCAGACACATGGAGCAGACTCCTTTTTAGCCTCTTACTAGTGATGGGGATAGGGTTGCCAACCCTCCAGAATTGTCCTGGAGTTTCCAGGAATTAAAGATTAATCTCCTGGACTCTGCTGCGAGCAATCTGGGAGAAAAATCACAGGGACATTTAAAACATTGTCTTTTTTCATTGAACACATTCATTTATTAGTTATCAAAATATTGGAGACTGGAAAAAGACTGTTTGACTGGTTGGGGACGGTTGCAAGAGTGGGGGTGGGGGGGTCATGCAATGAAACCTCCAGGGATATGTCCAAGCAGAGTTGGTGACGCTAGATGGGGAGAAAGCAAAAAATACAGACCATTGGGGTGGAATCACATTGTGCGATAATGGTATACAAACACATAACAGACAAAGGACTTGCATATGGAAGTGTTAATCATTTCACGATGAAGTCATCAAGAATGTCACACATTATAAAGCAGGCAGTGCCAGGCATATATTGGCTAGATGGTATACATCTGACAGTCTATTTATACCCCTGTGAAAGATATTACTTAAAAAACAGTCCATTAAGCTAAATATTACAGATTACCACAATTAATAGTACGGATCTTTCCCTATAATCACAAACTAAGTAAATGAGTAATGTGATAATTGATGATAAAAATTATCCCACACATTTTACTGTTCATTTGATTTGAATTGTAATTGTGATGTTATGGGCAAGTTCATTATCTCCATTTCAATGCTACATGACTGATTATAGAAATGTTCTCCTGATATTAATTCACACAGTTTCTTCTTACTTCTGAAAACTCATTGTTCAATATGTTTACTGTGGTAAGTGACAATTTCTATTTATATAGCACCTTTCAAGTAACAACATAACCCAAGATGTATTGCAAAGGGAGTAATGGACATCTAGCAGCAAGTAGGGGAGATGTCAAGTGAGGTTACTGGAAAACGTGGTCAAGCAGATAAGTTTTGGAGGTGAGAAGAGAGGCTGCATGTGGAAGGGTTTGGGGACAAGGAAATTCCAGAGTGGAGAGGCACAGTGGCAGATTCCTTCACCGCCATTGGTGGAGTGTGGGGTGGGGGGATGGTGCTGTTGGGGTAGGTGACCCACGATAGACCAGAATGAAGGTTGCATGTTAAATCATAGGGCTCAATAAGAACGCAGAGGTAGATAGGCTGGATCGAAGCTGTGGAGGGATCTCAAGATTCTGAGCTGAGCTTCCAATCCCATCATAAAGACCACCTACTTCCACCTCCGTAACATTGCCTGCCTCCGCTCCTGCCTTAGCCCATCTGCTGCTGAAACCCTCATCCATGCCTTTGTCGCTTTCAGATTCAACTACTCCAATGCTCTCCTGGCTGGCCTCCCATCCGTCACCCTCTTAACTTCAACTCATCCAAAACTCTGCTGCCTGTACTTTATCCTGTATTAAGTCCCACTTACCTATCACCCGTGATTGCTGACCTACATTGGCTCCTGGTTCTCCAACGCCTCCAATTTAAAATTCTCATCCTTGTGTTTAAATCTCTTTGTTGCCTCCTCTAACCCGACAACCTCCCAGAACTATCCGTTCTTCTGATTTTAGCCTCTTGTGTGCCCCCCTCCCTTCATCCCATCATTGGTGGCTGTGCCTTCAGCCGTCTTCACCCTATGATCTGCACTTTCCTCCCTAAACCCCTCCGCTTGTCCACCACCCTCTCCTCCTTTAAGTCCTCTCTTTAAGCCCCCAACTTTGATATTCTTTGGCTTAGCATGTGATTATGCCTCTGTGAAGTACCTTGGAATGTTTTTCTACATCAAAGGCGCTATATAAATGCAAGTTGTTGTTGTGTACTCTAGTAAAATAAATATTTAAATCAATAAACATGATCACGCTAGACGTAAGGAGCTCAGTCCGCCCTATCTGGTCTATTATTGTTATGTTTGTTTTGGTTCTTAGAAGCTATGCTTTCCCTCATCTATATTTATTTTCTTTTTTTTAAATTAATTTTTACTCTGGCCTTGTGAGTGTTTTTAAACAGTAAGAGTTGTTTAAATCTTACTCCTCCACTCAGGATTTCTTAAATAAATAGGCCGCTGAACTTGGAAGATATAGTTTTATTTAACCTACTTAAACATAAATGCAACTACAATTTTACTAGCAATGATCTAAGACATACACAGGTTTGCCTAAACATCCAACCTTAATAGCTCTGCCAGGAGAAGGTGACCAGTCTTCCTCCTATCAGCACACATGCCATGGAGTTTTGAGAATTTTAACTAACTGGGGTCTTTGGCTGTTCTTATTTTGGGTTTGTACACCATCCCCACCCCCCTTTCGTTCTCCTTGGTGAGCTTTTGCGACACCATCATTTTCAATATAAAGATTTTGTTCCTCATTCTTATCTCATTCACCAATGGAGGCGTACAATCTCAAGGCCATTTCATCACAAGACGTTTCAGACCTTGAAGCTAATAACACACCCATGTTCCCATGAAATCAACAAGTCCGCAGTTTTCCAAAAGCTTTGTTTGTAGATTTAAGATATAAACACACCCAATGAGCCTTTGCCACCCTCGGTTAGCCTATTTCCCAAAGCATGCTGGATAATGGTACTGGATTACTTTCTCACAGGCCCCCTTTCTTTAACTGAGCTGGGTTGGCACCATTCTTTGCCTGTGAGTGATACCTGGGCCTCTGCAAATGCTGCTTTTGTGCTTGCTGCCAGGAGATGCAGGTAGATGACTCCCCCTTGAGATGAGAACTCATCGTCTGACGATTCACAGACACTTGTAATAATTGCTATCAGTGTATGGTGCACCACCTCACTATGCATTTCTATGTCAGCCTGTTCCATTACATGGATAAAAATACAGCCAATGTAATTTGAAGTGACGCTTGCTTTAATTAAAACCATCTTCCTGATAAGTATATAAAGCCAGCTGTATACTTAATTGTCATGTACTGGAATTGCCTACACAAAACGTGTGGAGCAAGTGTCATTTTAAGGTCTGGTCAGGATGCTCCAGGCATCATGAGTGTAGGGCAGACATGATGGACCAGCTGATCTTTTCCTGCCTGTAATTTTCTTCTGCTCATATGTGTAATTCTACAGTCCACAGCTCCAATATCAGTACTGTAAGTTCTGCTTGATGAATTGCTTGTAGTGATGGTGGTACTCACAAAACAGCACTCACGCACCACTTCCCCATTACCTGTTTATGACTCTTGTTAGACCTGTGGCTCCATGTTCAGAAGTGTTAATGGGAAGAAGTAACAGAACGCTACTGGGAGCAGGGGCTATCCTAACAGCCACAGAGCAAGGTGAATGGCTCTATTAAAACTGTAGGACCTGTGGCACTTCTTTCTCTTCCATTGGAGAAAGTGCTTGGCTTCCATTCAGTCACTGCCTAAAGAAGCAAATACTTTGGAGTGAATCATAGGTGCAGACCCTGGTCCTAATACTCCACGATGCTATGTGCTTCAGCATTCCTAAGAATGGCCCTAAAGTAAAACACAATTCGGCATTACACCACTCAATGAAAAGCCAGTGAATATTATTGTCTTTATAATGGAGGGCAACTGCCATAAAAGGCAAATGCAGAGCTCTTAAATTGATCTATTAATGTAAATGTAAAAGAGAAATTTCTAAAATAAAATCGTCACCAACCTCAGTATACTTTAATTAAATCTGTCCTCCTGATAAGTAAATGAAACCTGCTGCATATTTAACTGTCATGCACTGGAATTGCCAACGCCATTATTTTCCAATGTGTGGAGCAGGAGAAAGTTTCGAGTACCAGAAATCCACAAAAAGTATGTCAACCTACATGCGAAATATAACATGGATGCCAGTGAACTGTAAGTCAGGTTCCTTTGGACATGACACATTACACAATACAAAATTACCTCTTATTTAACAGGATTACTGTCACTGAAGCTTTTATCGTGGGCAAAATGACTAACTGGTGGAGGCACTATTGCCTGTTGCTATCAGTAATTGTCAAAATGATTGCCTAACAATTAACAGAATAAAAAGAAAACACGGCTGGTCTATATAAAATGTGTCTTTTATTATGTACGGAAAAAAATGGGAAGCAGAGAATGATCGCTTGGCTCAGAAATGAGAGATTCGAGCACAAAAATCAAAACTTGAGTAATTTTGTACTGGCGTTTTAAACTCAGAGCTGAGATTAGAGCCTTGAAAGCATGCCTATATATCCATGTTGTTTGTAGTATATAGGGTTAAGGAATGGTTTAATTCTGTTTGGTTCCCTTCTATTATGTGCAAGGGGCATCACAGAAGATGTTGTTGGCCACTGTGCTCTCAGATAGTCTACTTGTTCACAAGTAACAATTGTGGCTCGGTCACTGAGTACGAATCAATTGTTGATTCCTGGGAGATGATTGTATTTATCAAGCTTAACTTAATTGTATTACACGCACCTGCGGCCATTAATTATGAAGGTTTTTGATACGATAGACGTAGAGAAGATGTTTCCACTTGTGGGGGAGTCCAAAACTAGGAGTCATCAATATAAGATAGTCACTAATAAATCCAATAAGGAATTCAGGAGAAACTTCTTTACCCAGAGACTGGTTACAAGGTGCAACTCCCTATCACATGGAGTAATTGAGGTGAATAGCATAGATGCATTTAAGGGGAAGCTAGATAAGTACAGGAGGGAGAAAGGAATATGCAAATAGGGTGAGATGAAGTAGAGTGGGAGGAGGCTCATGTGGAGCATAAACACTGGCATGGACCAGTTGGGCTGAATGGCCTGTTTCTGTGTTGTAAATTCTATGTAATTCTATGTAAATGTTTCTCTCTGGGAAGAGAAGGGAATAGCAGCAATGCTGGTTCAACACAGTGTTGGAATGACTGCAGCTAATTCTTTAGCCAAAGTTACAGCAACACTTTGCAGAGGAGCTAATACCTGACACATGGAACATCGGTCGGGAAGCAATTTTCTTTTTCTATTTTAATTAGTGATCTTGAAGACTCCACCAGGAAATATTTGATTTTGAGAAACTGAGGAGAAGCTGTGAACTGATATGCCACCGGCACTGAGGGGAGGTGGCGAGCTTGCGTAGATGAGTTAACACCAGGGAATGCCCGACGATATAAGAGTCCATTCCATAGCAACATCATTAATACACACACACAAAAAAGGCGAGATAGCACCATTTTTTACCCCACCTTTTAATAAATGTCACAGATACACAAAGCAGCTTGTTGGATCAGAGTCAACTTTTTGTATATTTAAATCAGCAGCTGCTGCTATGATTGTTGCTATGGCAACTATTAACCACAATAGGGAACATGTCACAAGACTCTAATACACATATATATATTGCTTTTAAAACTCTTAAGGAAAAAATAATAAATCAACACAGATTTCTGTAGCACAAATGAGATATTTTTTCTCTTCACATACATTGACAGCTTTGCAGGTAGTGTCACAAGAAACCAAACTGCCTGGATGGTACATGTTTGGAATATCAGAGTTTAACAGAAGCTGGGATTGTACTCGATCCAGAAAGCACTTTGTGAGAAGGTTTGTTTGGTGTTATTTCCTTTCTCCAACACCCTCCTCCTGCCCCTGTCGCTTCCGTCTGCCGAGGGTTTAACACACTTCTGCTAATCTGATTGACAGGAAACATCAGGATGAGTAAATAGATTCTTGACCAAAAGCTGCACTTTGCCATCTAAAAGGAAATTCTTCTGTCTAATCTCATGACCCGGTGTACAATCTGAAGCAGCCAACTGCACAGAGAGCAGGATAAATAAAACAGTAGACATCGAAAAGATTCTATATCTCAAGTTCAAGGAACGGGTTGGAAAAACAGAGGCTGCCCCTTGTTATAATTTAATAAGTATATGCCCACGGCAGGCAGAGCTGGTGGATCTCTCGTAGAAGAGAGTATCAGATCGAATGAGCAGTCAGCGCAGCGTTTTAAAGAAGGTAGAAATTTTGCACTCCACACAATGCTGATCACCAAAGAAGGGATTAACTGCATGATATCAGCAACACAGAGATTTATTCTTAAACTCTCTGTTTTGGCCAGAACAGATAGAAGATGGTATCCACTCTTTGAGAATACTGAACAACACATGAGTCAACAATGGTCTCAATTTGCAATGGTATGTATCTGTATTTATTTCTCTTAGTACCATACCATGCTCTTTTCATTGTGTTAACTCTTCATGTACTTCTGTGTGTGCTTAGATACAAGTACATACTGCCTGCCGAATCTGAAATAGTACGTGATAGTTAGCGCATCAAAGAGCGGGTTGCACATTTTAGAAATGAACAAGTTAAGGTCCCTGATGGCTTAGTTGTTAACTATACTGCATAATTTGTGATTGAGTCAAACAGACCAGAAAGGTCTCAGGTTTGACCTGAATTTGTTCTGAATTAACTGATCTCAGCTGGAGTTATGGGAAGAAAAGTAGGGGGGCGGTGGTAAATCGGCTGGGATTTCTGTTCCTGATTGCTATCCAGTGTCCCCTGCAGGAGAGGGAACCTTTGTGAATGTCAGATTAGGTCAGTTAGTCTTGGCTGTGCTGCTTTCATGGGCAATTAGCTTTCCAACGGCTACTACCTAGACTTACACTTGAAAATGGTCACTTAGGCAAGGTAGCAGAGCATGCCCAGTGCCCTTGTTATCATATCCCAGCACTTTGAGGGGGAGGACAGGAAAGAAAACAAAAGTTAATCTTCTGAAAATTATTGGTTTTTTGGACATTCTTGTTTAAACAGCGAGTGCTAATGATACCACGGTGGAGTTGATTTTCAAGGAGATGCTGAGGTTAGGGAAGGCTAAATTAACACCAATGGTTACAGCTGTTAGCTTCAGAAACCTCAGCAATCATATTAATTTACAATAAATTAATTCCACGCGCTCTCTCACACGGTAACTCCTCTAACCAAGTTGCCTCAATGTCATGAGACTTTATCATTTAAAACATTTTTACATCAACAAACGGGGGCGGTGGGGGAGAAACATTTTTCAATTGTTTCTTTTCTAATTTATCTATTTTTTGTTGTTAATTTTATTTCCAAAGTCACTCAGTTATCCCTGTTCTTCAGGTTGTCTGGACTCTTACCTCTGTTACTTATATTAAGGGTTGCAGTTCATCATTACTGCACAATCAATATTTCCCATTTCAATGGTGTTCCATCAGCAAAGTTACAAATGAAACAGAAGCAATTCAATAACTCCCAAAATAATTACTGCACAGAGCACCCTGATGTAATTTGGACACCAAGGCTTATTAATGTTGGAAAGGCAGGGAGGGAGGGATTAAACATCTATAACACATATATTGGTCTTTGCCAAGCAAATTAGATTAATGGGTTAGAAAGCAAGAATAATAGCAAGAGTTTAGAATGCCGCCATATATCAAGGGACTCAAGATACAATGCTTTGTTATGCTATATTGTATTGTGCCTTTCATGTCCTCCTGCAGATCAATATTGATGATAAATAACATAGTTATATATTTAGGTTTTTACTCAAGATATTTTACTCCGTCTTAGACCATTCCCATGGGTGAGCCCTCACTCCCCATGATTTAGAGTATGCCTTTATTGTGCCCAATATCTAGGTCATTTTTAATGTAATCAATCACAAAATAGTAGCCACAATATCTCCCTGATCTGCCAGAATATGCATGATGCTACCCTTGTGATGTGAGCAAACATGTGATACCAATCATGTGACTGATAGAAGCACTATAACTAAAGGTTACTTGTTTGCACTGAGAAACCAGCCTGAATATATATCGCAAAATAAATATGTGGGAGGACTAGAAGGCAAAAATCAAATCAGGGGTTCAATATTCAAAGATTTGAGGTAAGATTACAGCTTAAAATTAGTTATTTTATATACACATGTGTATTATGCTGTGCTGGGGAATGGTTTTATTGAATACGAACTCCAGTTGACATGGCAAACACCATGGGCACCAACATCCACTGGAGTTGATGTCTCATGTTGTACACATTGAAAAATTGATACATCCAATGTTATCACTGTAGGTTCATTGAATGAATGATTGATAAACCACAACTGATTAATGAAAAATCATTTGTTTGATATATGCTGGAGAAGAGTAATCTAATCAAGAGCTACAGATGATATAACTGAGCATGTAAGCGAATCCCAAGTTGTTTCTAACTTGACCCTGAATCCTGAGGCGAGTTTTAATATATTGACAACGTTGTTATAGTGAGATATATACTGGCGCTGTCATATATCATGTTCTGCTGGCAATGTCAGCATATTTCATATTACAAACCATTGCCAATATATGTCACATTCTAACAGCAGTGCCATTATATATCACATTCTAACAGAACGTTGCAGATCTCTTTGAATGGCGGAACAGGCTTGAGGGGCTAAATGGCCGACTCCTGTTCCTATGTTCCTATATCACACTACAATAACAATGTCAGCATATATGACTATCTAGAAACATTGCTAGTACATATTATATTTCTGTAACATTGGCAGTGTGTATCACACTCTAATAGAATTACTAGTATAGATCACAGTCTAACAACATCACCAGTATAGATCAGTCTAATAGCATCACCAATATAGATTACAGTCTAATAACATTGCAATGAATATAATGCTGTTATTGTGTATATTTATATATATATATTAGCATTGCCACCGTCTATTACATTCCAATATATTGCATTCCAGTAACATTGCAAGTATATATCACATCCAACTAACATTGTCAATATATATCACATTGTACTCAGTGCCAGGATATGTCACAGTCTAATAGCATTGCCAGAATATATTTGCTCTGTGATAGCATTTTCAGTATGTATCGGATTCTAATAGCATTGCCAGCTTACATCATACTCCAGTAGCTTTGCCAGCATAAGTCTAAACATTGCCTGTATGCATTACATTCAGTAGCATTGCCAGCAGACGCATTTAATAACAATGGGCCAGAAATTGCTTGTAAAATAACAGCGAGCCTAACAACGCTCACCATTATCGATGGGCAAATCGAAGAGCAAGTTCCGACAACCGCACATGCACAGCTGAATGCCGAGATCTGGAACTTGCTCCTCCTGATTCCCTGCTGATCTGACAGCTTCACGTTAAAGGGATATCGCAGGCTTGAATTAATGGACCAGTGTGAACGTGCTCTCCTGCCCAGCTGGAAACTAATTAATCTCGCCAGAGAAAAAGTACGCTGAGTTAGATCAGGTCTAAACTAACTTTTAATGGCGTGGTAAGTATTAACAACTGACAAACAACCTGTCTAGCACTGAAAATTAACTTTTAATAATGTGGAGTCTCATGACTCCCGATTCTAAATGATTTTGGACATTTAAAAAAAAATTAATTAAAAAATTTTAAATTTTTATTTTTTCACTTTTTCTTTCTGTCTTTTTTTAATCTCAGTTTTACCTTTTCTTTATTTTGCTATCTCTATCTGATTTTATAGCATATTTACTAATCTTATCTGACACTTACTGGTTCTTAGTCTGCGCGATTTGTGAATGATCTTCACTTCCTGGCTTTCACAGCGTGGCTTGCTTCAAGTTGTTTGGTGAAGGGGACAGAGGGATCCTTTCCCCGCTCTCACAGCTCAGAGAAGCCCGGGATCGATCGCTGCCCTTCTTGCAGCTCTCAATTAAAGCAAGTTGGTGCCCAGAATCCGGCGAAAAGTTTGTGAGTGAGTTAATTACTTACGAGCGGCGGGCAACGTGTGTTCGCCACTCAGAGCAATTTCTGGCCCAATATCAGCTTTCATTACATCCCAATACCATTTCATGTCTTTATTACATACTGGCACCGCGATGAGAGTATGTCACATTAGAATGGAATTGACAGTAGATATTACACTCTAATAACCCTGCCAGTATATATCATGCTTCAATAATATTGCTGGTTTGTACTGGCTTGGTCAAACTCATCTGGGGCAGTGTTAAGGACATGACAGATGTCCTTTCGTCTTTGGGCTCAGCTATTAGAATCCGATACATACTGAAAATGCTATCACAGAGCAAATATATTCTGGCAATGCTATTAGACTGTGTTGTCCATGATGGTAATCCATTGACTCCTGCTTGAAAATGCAGGACATGATCAGGCTGTGTTGTGATGTTCCTCACATATGAAGAATAGTTACATGGCTGAGGTTCTAGAGGAAGATTGTGGAACTGTGCCCAGCTCCTTCAGTAGAGTTATTATTATTCACAGCGAGTTTTTATGATCTGGAATGCATTGCCTGAAAGGGTGGTGGAAGCAGATTCAATAATAACTTTCAATTGGATGAATACTTGAAGGGGAAAAATTTGCAGGGCTATGGGGAAGGGGAAAGGGCAGGGCAGCGTGACTAATTGGATAGCTCTTTCAAAGAGCCACCACATGCACAATGGGCCAAATTGCCTCTTTCTGTGCAGTATCATTCTGTGATTCTATAAGGTGAGGGGGAAAAAATACAGGCGTCTTTAAGAAGTCCACATTATGGTATTCATAAGATCACAGAATCATAAAATCGTACAACACAGCAGGAAACCTTTCGGCCCATCATGCCTGTGCTGGCTCTTTGAAAGTGCTATCCAATTAGTCCCACACCCCTTCTCTTTCCCCATAGCCCTGCAAATTTTTCCTTTTCAAGTATACATATATATGCATATATATATATATATATATTTCCTTTTTGAAAGTTACGATTGAATCTGCTGCCACCACCCTTCGAGGCAGCGCATTCCAGATCATAACAACTCGCTGCATAAAAATAAAAATCTCCTCATCTCCCCTCTGTTTCTTTTGCTGATTATCTCTGTATCCTCTGGATACCGATCCTCCTGCCAGTGGAAACAGTTTCTCTTTCTTTATTCTATCAAAACCCCTCATAATTTTGAACACCTCTATTAAATCTCCCCTTAACCTTCTCTGCTCTGAGGAGAACAATCTCAGCATCTCCTGTCTCTCCACATAACTGAAGAACTTCATCCCTGGTACCATTCTAGTAAATCTCCTCTGCACCTTCAGTCAGGCATAAACTGTCCCTAATTTGGCACTTAAGTAGTAATTGAATCACAGGCGTGTACTATTGGGAAATGAAAATGTCACGCTACATAGAAGGGAATACTTTTGTGATTGAGGTTAAGGCACACTGTTGGGGCAGAGTAGCAGGGGGGCTTTACTCTGTCCCAACAGCGTGCTTTAACCTGAATCTCAAAGGCAATCTCTATTGTTCTGGAGCTGACATGGGAGTTTTCGATGCTGATGCTGGGTGACAAGAGTGAATATTTTTTTTTAATCCTGACAACCTTCAGCTGATGAGCACAGAATTCACCTGAAAAAAACTTAAGAAAATATAATTTGACTGCAGCCTGATTTGGAAAAATAAAACTGCTGGTGCAGCATCGCCATGGGTAGCATAGCAGAATAATGTAAGTCAAAGAGCTGAATGACAGCTTCTGCACAAAACACAGTTAACGAGTCTCATTTTAAATGTGTGAAAAAAATCAAACAACAAAGTCTCATCAAATTAAAAGGAACCTGAACTGGCAGAGGGGCAGTGCACAGAGGAGAGCTGAGGTGACTAAAACGGGCCATTAGGTGAACTGAGAGTCTGTTCTAGTTCATATTGGTCTGATTATGGGGATACGTTTTTCCTCCCTTTCCGATTCACATCAGGTCTCCGCTGCAGGACTATGATCCCGAAAGGGAATGAAGAGGCTCTTGCATCATGTGAATGTAAATTAAATTAGCTGATTTGCATGTCATAATTTCAGCTGTCTTGTTGTTGTGAGTAAAATTACAAGGTCAACTGAACCCTGGCAAAGGTTAGTGGCCGATTGAAATTCTAACCCATCCTCCAAAAACGATGTCCGCACCAATCTCTCTATTCTCTTTCATTCTCCCTTCCAGTGCTGACAGAAAAGGAGATGCTATTTAGGCTGCTAGAACAGGTGTCTACCAGTCAACATCTGGGCAACAAAAGGCCCCAGATGACCACCCACTTACCCAATGAGTAGCCATTCTCCGTGGAGAAATTTCGATCAAAATATAGCCCCCCCCACCCTTCCTCTTCGTCTTCTTCTCCCCTCTCCCTCTCTCCTCTTTTCCCCATCTCTGTCCTCACCCCATCCCCAGTTCCCATTCCACCTTCCTATGCCGCATCTTCTTCTCCCTCTCTCCACTCTCAACTTATCTGCACTCATTGGCCCAAATATGACAGCTTCTAAAACAAACTAAAAGTAGAAAGAGTTGGGCACTCATCCACATTTTGGACAACACACCTCCTGATAGATTATTAAGAAACTACATTAGGTCCTAGGATAGACAGAGGTACGATGATGTCCAACATCCTTCTGTAATGGTCCAGATAAATTACAAATATTAAACATACAGGATGTGACATTGAACAGGCTGGGGCTTTTTTCTCTAGAAAAGAGAAGGCTGAGGGTGACCTAATAGAGGTCTTTAAAATTATGAAGAGTTTCAATAGGGTAGATCTAGAGAAAATGTTTCGGCTTGTGGGAGAGTCCAAAACTAGGGGTCATAAATATAAGATGGTCACTAATAAATCCAATAGGAATTCAGGAGAAACTTATTTCCCCAGAGAGTGGTTAGAATGTGGAACTTGCTACCACATGGAGTAGTTGAAGCGAATAATATAGATGCGTTTAAGGGGAAGTGAGAGATAAAGGAATAGAAGGTTGTGCTGATAGAGTTAGATGAAGTAGGGTGGGAGGAGGTTCGTGTGGAGCATAAACACCGGCATAGACCAGTTGGGCCGAATGGCTGGTTTGTGCACAGTAAAGTAAATGTGATTGTAAAATGCTATTTGGAAAAATGTTAAGAATTAAAGAACTCTGGAATAATGAACATTAATTGCAGTGTATTATATAACAGCTTGGTAAATGTATCTAATGGAATAATTAGTTAGATTACAGACATAGGAGAGAAGATGGGATGTTGAGGTGCTTAAGTAATCCCTATGTGACTTCACACTCCATACCTCTGTGACGTCCTTCAGCCCTACATCTCAGCCTGTTCCCCACAAATTTCTGACTCTAGCCTCCTTTGCAACCTTTCTCCTGCTGCTCCTCTTCGATTGTTAGTCGTCAGCTATTTTGGCGCCAATCTCCAGAACTCTCTCCCGAAGCCTTGCTACTTTAGAAACCTCCACAAGCCTATCTTCTTGACCATTCATTTGGCCATCGCTCCGAATTCCTCTACTACTGCTTGTTCCTTTTGCATGTTTTATTACATTAAAGGTGCTATATGAATGCAACTTCTTGTAAACTTCTAATTAACCTGACAACAGTCCTGGACCTGGTCCCGTCCCTTCCTATTGCCATGGTGATGGACTCTGACTGGTAAGTGCAGAATACTGCTATTTCTAGGCAGTGCTTTCTGGCAGAAAAAAAACTGGATAAATACATAAATACAAAGTTCAATATTCACTTGCTTGCTCTTATTTTCTTTTGAGGTCAGCAATGGGATATGGACTACCTTTTTCCCTGCCCAAAACCAGATCAATCAATCACTTCCCGAACTAACTGTACGGGATGTATCATGCTGAATGTCTGAACTAGAATGATATTTGTTGATCAGAACATGCAGAATATCAGAGGCAAAATAAATCTTGCTCTAAGCTCACACACAGCTCTGTGTCAAATTCTGTGCCACAGAGCCACAAATCCAGACTATTTAATCTTATGCACAGTAAACAGTGCATTTTTGTTTTTAATTAATTAATCTCTTTGCAGTCCAGAACCGGACATTTCAGCCCCAATTTTAACTCAGGGTGAGAGGTCAGCTTGCTGACGTGAAGCCCGGGCGATTTTAACTCCCGGGCCTTATTACTATACTCCAGGCCTGACTCCTACCCAAAGCAGACGGGAATGAGCTGGAGGCTGGCAGGGGGGAATGGTGCGTGCGTGGTGGGAGGCTGTCAACGGAGGCCAGTGGGAACAGTCCCTGGCAGTCAGGTAACTGCATTGGGTGGAGGGGGTTGGGAGGGATCAGACGTGATCACGGTTGTGGGAGAGGGATAGAAACCCGGGGCATTGAGAGGCCCAATGTTTCCTTGTAGGACCACTCCAGCTCCTCCTGGTCCACAAGAAAATCTTAAAAAAATTAAACTCACCTACCTCCTGTGACTCAACTGCTGCTTGGCGCCTAGTGTTCCTGACTACGTGTTAAAATGGTATCTTCATCTGAATTACGTCATCCAACGCCAACATTTGCATTTTCATGAGGCCCTCGCCTGCCTGCAGGGAAGGCCTCACGTGCCTCCCTCATCATCCCGGGAGTTAAAATTGCAGCCAGCACGAATACAGCGTCAGACCAGAGGGCAGGATGCTGTCTCTATTATAACCCCACCCCCGTCCTGTTCTCACTGGGCGAGGGGGGCTTAAAATTAGCCCTTTAATGTCACATCTTCAAGTTATTGCTCAGACAGCCTGAAAACCGGGTTGTGATTCAAAACTAGTCATCTACAGGAGATATAGCCAATGCTTCGTTGCTCTAGTTTTCTACAGCTAATGGCTTGAGCACGGCCCCATGCCAACAGGAAAAGTAGGGACTGATGTTGCCCTGTGTGCAAATGGTAATGTGAGAGAAATGAGTTATGTTTGAAGTTGAGAGGAAATATTCCAGTCATCTACTCATGTTTGTGATTGCTTAAGATTCTAGCAGCTTGTAGGCTGGACTGTCTGAACAACAAACCTGGTTTAGCCATGTGGAACCAGAATTATTGAGAAGTTCTAAGCTGCCTCTATTGGGTATTATGATTCATGATAGTTTATACCATTTTAGAGTTATACCATAGTTTAGAGGTGTCAGCCGTGGCTCAGTGGGTAGCACTCTCACCTCTGAGGCAGAACGGTCATGGGTTCAAGTGCCACTTCAGAGCCTTGAGCACAAAATCGAGGCTGACACTCCAGTGCAGTACCAAAGGAGTGCTGCACTGTCAGAGGTGCCGTCTTTTGGATGAGATGTTAAACCGAGGCCCTGTCTCCACACTCAGGTGGACGTAAAAGATCCCTTGGCACTATTTTCGAAGAAAAGCAGGGGAGTCCTCCCGGGTGTCCTGACCAATATTTATCCCTCAACTAACATCACTCAAAATCAGGTTATCTGGTCATTATGACAATTACTGTATGTGGGACCTTGCTGTGCGCACATTGGCTGCCGCGTTTCCTACATTACAACGGTGACTGTACTTCAAAAGTACATCATTGGATGCTTTGGGACATCCTGAATTTGTGAAAGGTGCTATATAAATGCAATTTATTTCTTCATTCTTTTCTTAACAATGTGTACAAGAAGTAGAGGGTTAACTCTCTCAAGTTAAAAGCACATAGAAGTTACAACATGGAAACAGGCCCTTCGGCCCAACATGTCCATGTCGCCCAGTTTATACCACTAAGCTAGTCCCAATTGCCTGCACTTGGCCCATATCCCTCCATACCCATCTTACCCATGTAACTGTCCAAATGCTTTTTAAAAGACAAAATTGTACCCGCCTCTACTACTGCCTCTGGCAGCTCGTTCCAGACACTCACCACCCTTTGAGTGAAAAAATTGCCCCTCTGGACCCTTTTGTATCTCTCCCCTCTCACCTTAAATCTATGCCCCCTCGTTATAGACTCCCCTACCTTTGGGAAAAGATTTTGACTATCTACCTTATCTATGCCCCTCATTATTTTATAGACTTCTATAAGATCACCCCTTAACCTCCTACTCTCCAGGGAAAAAAGTCCCAGTCTGTCTAACCTCTCCCTGTAAGTCAAACCATCAAGTCCCGGTAGCATCCTAGTAAATCTTTTCTGCACTCTTTCTAGTTTAATAATATCCTTTCTGTAATAGGGTGACCAGAACTGTACACAGTACTCCAAGTGTGGCCTCACCAATGCCCTGTACAACTTCAACAAGACATCCCAACTCCTGCATTCAATGTTCTGACCAATGAAACCAAGCATGCTGAATGCCTTCTTCACTACCCTATCCACCTGTGACTCCACTTTCAAGGAGCTATGAATCTGTACTCCCAGATCTCTTTGTTCTATAACTCTCCCCAACGCCCTACCATTAACGGAGTATGTCCTGGCCCGATTCGATCTACCAAAATGCATCACCTCACATTTATCTAAATTAAACTCCATCTGCCATTCATCGGCTCACTGGCCCAATTTATCAAGATCCCGTTGCAATCCTAGATAACCTTCTTCACTGTCCACAATGCCACCAATCTTGGTGTCATCTGCAAACTTACTAACCATGCCTCCTAAATTCTCATCCAAATCATTAATATAAATAACAAATAACAGCGGACCCAGCACCGATCCCTGAGGCACACCGCTGGACACAGGCATCCAGTTTGAAAAACAACCCTCCACAACCACCCTCTGTCTTCTGTCGTCAAGCCAATTTTGTATCCAATTGGCTACCTCACCTTGGATCCCATGAGATTTAACCTTATGTAACAACCTACCATGCGGTACCTTGTCAAATGCTTTGCTGAAGTCCATGTAGACCACGTCTACTGCACAGCCCTCATCTATCTTCTTGGTTACCCCTTCAAAAAACTCAATCAAATTCGTGAGACATGATTTTCCTCTCACAAAACCATGCTGACTGTTCCTAATTAGTCCCTGCCTCTCCAAATGCCTGTAGATCCTGTCCCTCAGAATACCCTCTAACAACTTACCCACTACAGATGTCAGGCTCACTGGTCTGTAATTCCCAGGCTTTTCCTTGCCGCGCTTCTTAAACAAAGGCACAACATTTGCTACCCTCCAATCTTCAGGCACCTCACCTGTAGCGGTGGATGATTCAAATATCTCTGCTAGGGGACCCGCAATTTCCTCCCTAACCTCCCATAACGTCCTGGGATACATTTCATCAGGTCCCGGAGATTTATCTACCTTGATGCGCGTTAAGACTTCCAGCACCTCCCTCTCTGTAATATGTACACTCCTCAAGACATCACTATTTATTTCCCCAAGTTCCCTAACATCCATGCCTTTCTCAACCGTAAATACCGATGTGAAATATTCATTCAGGATCTCACCCATCTCTTGTGGTTCCGCACATAGATGACCTTGTTGATCCTTAAGAGGCCCTACTCTCTCCCTAGTTACCCTTTTGCCCTTTATGTATTTGTAGAAGCTCTTTGGATTCACCTTTGCCTGATCTGCCAAAGCAATCTCATATCCCCTTTTTGCCCTCCTGATTTCTCTCTTAACTCTACTCCGGCAATCTCTATACTCTTCAAGGGATCCACTTGATCCCAGCTGCCTATGCATGTCATATGCCTCCTTCTTATTTTTGACTAGTGCCTCAATCTCCCGAGTCATCCAAGGTTCCCTACTTCTACCAGCCTTGCCCTTCACTTTATAAGGAATGTGCTTACCCTGAACCCTGGTTAACACACTTTTGAAAGCCTCCCACTTACCAGACGTCCCTTTGCCTGCCAACCGACTCTCCCAATCAACTTCTGAAAGTTCCTGTCTAATACCATGAAAATTGGCCTTTCCCCAATTTAGAATTTTAACTTTTCGGCCAGACCTATCCTTCTCCATAGCTATCTTAAAACTAATGGAATTATGATCACTGGTCCCAAAGTGATCCCTCACTAACACTTCTGTCACCTGCCCTTCCTTATTTCCCAAGAGGAGGTCAAGTTTTGCCCCCTCTCTAGTCGGGCCATCCACATACTGAATGAGAAATTCCTCCTGAATACACTCAACAAATTTCTCTCCATCCAAGCCCCTAATGCTATGGCTGTCCCAGTCAATGTTGGGAAAGTTAAAGTCCCCTACTATTACCACCCTATTTTTCTTGCAGCTGTCTGTAATCTCCTTACATATTTGCTCCTCAATTTCCCGTTGACTATTTGGGGGTCTGTAGTACAATCCTATCAAAGTGATCTCTCCCTTCTTATTTTTCAGTTCTACCCATATAGACTCAGTGGGCGAACCCTCGGATATATCCCCTCTCACTACTGCCGTGATGTTCTCCCTAATCAAGAACGCAACTCCCCCTCCTCTCTTACCTCCTGCTCTATCTTTCCTATAGCATCTGTACCCTGGAACATTGAGCTGCCAGTCCTGCCCCTCCCTTAGCCATGTTTCAGTAATAGCTATAACATCCCAGTCCCATGTACCCATCCATGCCCTGAGTTCATCTGCCTTGCCCATCAGACTTCTTGCATTGAAATAAATGCAGTTTAATCTAGACTTCCCTTGGTCTTTGCCCTGCTTTCTCAGACCATCTGTCCGGTCATGTTCTGTACACTCTCCCTTACTGCCTTTTGTTTCTGTCACCACTTTATTTCCCACTGACTTCCTGCATCAGTTCCCATCCCCCTGCCACATTAGTTTAAACCCTCCCCAACAGCACTGGCAAACACTCCCCCTAGGACATTGGTTCCAGTCCTGCCCAGATGCAGACTGTCCAATTTGTACTGGTCCCCCCTCCCCCAGAACCGGTTCCAATGGCCCAGGAATTTGAATCCCTCCCTCTTGCACCATCTCTCAAGCCACGTATTCTTCTTAGCTATCCTGTCATTCCTACTCTGACTAGCCCGTGGCACTGGTAGCAATCCTGAGATTACTACCTTTGAGGTCCTACTCTTTAGTTTAACTCCTAACTCCCTAAATTCAGCTTGTAGGACCTCATCCTGTTTTTTACCTATATCGTTGGTGCCTATATGCACCACGACAACTGGCTGTTCACCCTCCCCCTCCAGAATGTCCTGCAGCCGCTCCGAGACATCCTTGACCCTTGCACCAGGGAGGCAACATACCATCCTGGAGTCTCGGTTGCGTCCGCAGAAACGCCTGTCTATTCCCCTTACAATCGAGTCCCCTATCACTATAGCTCTGCCACTCTTTTTCCTGCCCTCCTGTGCAGCAGAGCCAGCCACGGTGCCATGAACCTGGCCACTGCCACCTTCCCCTGGTGAGCCATCTCCCCCAACAGTATCCAAAACGGTATACCTGTTTTGGAGGGAGATGACCGCAGGGGACCCCTGCACTGCCTTCCTACTCTTCCTCTGTCTGTTGGTCACCCATTCACTATCTCCCTCAGTAATTTTTATCTGCGGTGTGACCAACTCACTGAACGTGCTATCCACGACTTTCTCAGCATCGCGGATGCTCCAAAGTGAGTCCATCCGCAGCTCCAGAGCCGTCAAGCGGTCAAACAATAGCTGCAGCTGGACACACTTCCCGCAGGTGAAGGAATCAGGGATACAGGAAGGAGCCCTGAATTCCCACATCCCACAAGAGGAACATGACACGGCCCTGGGATCTCCTGCCATGACTTAACCCTTAAATTAGCTTAAGAACAACTACAATGTCAAGAGAAAAAAAAAGGAAAGAAAAACTACTTACCACTCCCTTTAAGGAGTTTACTCCTTTAAATTGTTCTCAATTTAGAGAATGTTAACTACACTAGGGACCTTGATTCACTAAAAAATAAACGCTACTTCCTATAAGACCTGCAGACCTTCCCTTTCCTTTTACTTCAGTTACTGTCGATAAGTAGAAATACTCACCTGAACCTACTCACCAATCAGGTGCCTCCCCTGTGTCGCGTCCCGATCTGATTCCTGACGTCACTTCGAACTCGGTCGCAGCTCCGCTCGGCTCGGCTCCTCTCAGCGCTCTGAAATCCCGCCTATTATCGGACCCTCCCTCCGCTCGGCTCGGCTCCTCTCAGCTGTTCTCAGCGCTCTGAAATCCCGCCTATTATCGGACGCTCCCTCCGCTCGGCTCGGCTCCTCTCAGCTGTTCTCAGCGCTCTGAAATCCCGCCTTTTATCGGACGCTCCCTCCGCTCGGCTCGGCTCCTCTCAGCGCTCTGAAATCCCGCCTTTTATCGGACGCTCCCTCCGCTCGGCTCCTCTCAGCTGTTCTCAGCGCTCTGAAATCCCGCCTTTTATCGGACGCTCCCTCCGCTCGGCTCCTCTCAGCTGTACTCAGCGCTCTGAAATCCTGCCTTTTATCGGAAGCTCCCTCCGCTCCGCTCAGCTGTTCTCAGCGCTCTGAAATCCCGCCTTTTATCGGACGCTCCCTCCGCTCGGCTCCTCTCAGCGCTCTGAAATCCCGCCTTTTATCGGACGCTCCCTCCGCTCGGCTCCTCTCAGCGCTCTGAAATCCCGCCTATTATCGGACCCTCCCTCCGCTCGGCTCGGCTCCTCTCAGCTGTTCTCAGCGCTCTGAAATCCCGCCTATTATCTGACGCTCCCTCCGCTCGGCTCGGCTCCTCTCAGCTGTTCTCAGCGCTCTGAAATCCCGCCTATTATCGGACGCTCCCTCCGCTCGGCTCGGCTCCTCTCAGCTGTTCTCAGCGCTCTGAAATCCCGCCTTTTATCGGACGCTCCCTCCGCTCGGCTCGGCATAAGGTTCAGCCTTGCGTAGCCCTGTGTAAATGGATCTGACTAAGATGCTATTATTATAGGCATGCATTAGAGTTGCTGGAATAGATTTTCACAACTAGTCGAAGTATAGTTACTGAAGTGCCAGGCACCAGGAATGTGCATTGTGAGGATGATGTGCCTAGTATGAGGTGACTGAATAGCTGGTTCCATTCCATGTGAAGTGCCTGCTTTTCCCCGCATTATAACAAAACGCTTCTGTTTGTCTTTTAACACTGTCAGAACTTGGTAATGAAAGGAAGAGGACAGGTCATGATAAAAACAGCGATGAAACATATGATTAAAAACTTGTCCTGGGTGAAAGACACTTTGGAGACCATACTAGATTTGCATTATAATTTTAATATAAATGTTAATTCAAAATGTACACGAAGTATGAATTCTATTTCCATGTATCATTAATATTGAGCATCATGCACAGGATGAACTCCAGGAGACATGCCTATTGGACATACAGAGACATGTTGGACATGTACAATTGGGCAAAATAACCAGAGGCGACATGAGGAGAATTTTTTTTTAGGGAGCGAGTTTTTATGAACTGCCCGAATGCGTGGTGGAAGCAGATTCAATATTAACTTTCAAAAAGGAATTGGATAAATACTTGAAGGGGAAAAATTTGCAGGGCTTTTGGGAAAGGGCAGGGGATTGGGACTAATTGGATAGCTCTTTCAAAGAGCCGGCACAGGCAGGCTGGGCCGAATGGCCTCCTTCAGTGCTGTATCAATCTATGATTCTGTTCTATGATTCTATAACTAGACCCAGGGTATGTCTGTATTTACATGCACAGTGACAAAATTCTTTCTCTTTCACCTTTGCTTTAAACAGGTTTTATCCCATTCCAAATCCAAACCATTTAGTGCGCTGCTACGTGCTGTATCCTGACATGCATTTGTCATAATCATCGTTTAACAGCATTGAAATACATTATGGATGTAAAATACAGATGTGACATCTGCTTCGACCGCTATCATTGCACTGGTGAGGAAGGAATTGCTTCTGTCTGTGTGGACAGGCTGATTTAAAACATCTGCACGTGTATGATTGACTGATGGATGATATTTCATACTGACCATGATCCCACACACGCACACAGGAGGGTTTCAAAGTGAAAGGTGATAACAGTGGCACAGACTCACATTGCATGAAAAGTCTTTCTTGTTAACTTTGGGTGCAAGCTTGTAATTCATCTGGTGAAGTACTGGCCCAAATTTCACTGGAGCAGGGCATCTTGCGTGTGCCCGATTAGCTGGACTTTTTCCCTCAAGCTTCAGCTCAAAAACTCTTTGCCCCGTAAGTTGCTGGAAGTGTGAGCTGATAACAGGGGAAATGGGGCATCTGGGACCTTGGTGAACAACGGGCCAAACAGTGTATCTCCTTAACTAATGAGATTAAAGGATTGAAAAATAAACAGAGGAAGGACTGAGAAGGAGGGTGAATTAGAGTGGGTGAATTCAATGTCAAATCAGGTACAGAAAGAGAAATAAAGAGAGGGAAAGAAAGATTGGATTAAGAGGGAGAGAAAAAAAGGGACAGAAAGGAAATTAAGATAAAAATTTAACATTTTAAAAATCTCCAACAACAATTCACTGCCTGTAGGAATGAGGCTCCACACTTTTAATTGTTCACTTTCTGGCCAGAGACGTTGATTGGCAGTCATTAACAATTATCACGTCGTTAAAAGGGTACTTCCGTTGTTAATTACTAGACTTTACTTTCTACGACGAGTTTAATGGACAATTAATGTGCAAATGCAGCAACTTCATAAAGCTCACCAGGAGGTTAATTGCGAGATGCCGTTTACATGAAACTAATGGCGGAGCGGTGCAAATCGGTTAGCAACTTGTGGTGATTGGCAATTCCTGGGCTATCTCTTCCTCGTCGCAAGTTGCTGGCTGATTTGCAAGCCGTTATTTTTTCAGCCCAATGCTTTTTTTTTGTGTGTGGGGCAGGTGAACTTTTTACTCATCAAGGTAAAGGATGCTGAGATTATTAATATTTCTCCAATAAGTGCACTATGTCAACATTAAACAGTTGGGCTTGGTATTGGCTCATAACTCCCAGCTCAGAAGAGCAAGCCCTTTTGCACGAATGTTAACATTTCCATTTCCTAAACCAGTCACCATGCGGTATCTCTTAGTGGCTCTGACAAATTTAGTGCCAATTAGTGCTGAATTGTGAGCTGTTTCATGCTGTGCACTCAAGCTCAGTTAGCATCCTTGCAGCTGACAGAGAGAAGAGACTTTCATCACATACAAGTCTTGCTGGATTCAAATTCAGAGGTTTAAGAGTGAGAGGAGAAACCTAGAGCTCAGTGTTGACATTTCTTTTCTGCAAGTGCCCTTCGGGTAAATGCTCACTAGTTTTCACCTGCCTCAATTAACAAAGGAGTGTATACCATCCTCTAATTTTAATACTGCCAAATTATTTAAATTCCAGGGTTAAAATATGGCATCCTGTTATGGTGCCAAAATCTATAGTATGTATTTGCAAAGCAGCATTCTTACCCTCTCAGAACAGGGGTTAGAGTGCCTGATTCTGCTTCAAATTGACGCCATTCACCCGCCACAGAAAGGGATCTTCCATCAGCGATGGCTGGTTTGAACCCCAAGGCCTAGAAACTGCTTTGCTCTGACCTGCCGGCTCGAACTGCTCCAGGAACGGTCCCTGCGCCGGAACGGGTAGGCCCGAGGCCCACCCGATTTGGGCCTCGGGTCTAGTTTCATGAGACCAGCAAGCTGCAGACGCCAGCCGGCCATTCTCAGGCAGCTCGCCGGCGAAGGGAATTTCAATTTCTTAGCTGTTGTGTGGCCTGCAGTGGCCTTCAGGTAAGTCCCAGGAGAGGGAGAGAGGGGCAAGTGATCTGGAGGGAGGTGTGGCGGCTGAGCGGGGACTAGCAACGGTCTTCGTCACTGCAGTGGACCCACATTCAGATAAGTATTTTAATTGGTGGCTTCCAGTGGTCACTTTAAGGACCGCTGGTTAGGCAACATGTAGATCACACTTTTGACAGCTTTTGGACACTTTCTTTTCCACCCCTAAAATTATGCATAATTTTAAAGGGGCAACAATAATTATATGTTTGGGGAGGGAGAGCTGGGCATCGCACATAATTGATGCTTTTCAATGTGTTTTATGTTAAAGCCTCGTAAGCTTATAAACAAATGGAGAGAAAAAGCTCTGACAAGCGCTAGTTTGAGAAGATCGTGTGCTTTGACAACTGAGTTGTCGAGAACTTTCAGCTGTGACAGAAAGGACTCGATTTGCAAGTGTTGCTCAGCACTCAAATCAGACTCTTTTGCTCTGAGATGCAGATGTTGGAACAGGAGTAATATCTAGTGTCCATGTTTCAGAGAGCAACGTGAACTTTGCATACACCACTACTGAGTTCAACACTGACACTCAAAGTGTCTCCATTCTCCTGCAAATTCAGCAACTGATTTTCAATCACTTTTTGTTTTGACCTTGTTCTGGTAAAACTCCTCCTCATCTTCCTTCTAAACTACAGGGGAATATGAACAAAGCCCCTCTCCCAAAAGAATGCAGGGAACACACTCTCCGTCTCTCTAGTGCACAAGCCAATATGGATGCAACCCTCTCCTGCTAGTCTTTCGGAAGTACAAATGTGCCTCACCCCACTGAACCAACTGGGAGATTGGAGGCCCTTTGCCCCTTTGGCATAAAAGTCTAAAGGGGCACTGGAGGGCAACATAGAGTTCCAGTAGCATTTTATTTCCAGTTAACACTGTGACAGGACAGCATGTTAGATCATCAAGGAAGCAGGACATGCATCTTTGATCACCATACCACTGATCGTCCCAATCTTATTCATGTTTATTGGGAGAGGAAAGGAAGAAAAATTAAAGGAACAGTTCTCCCGAAGTTGGTGGACCATCCTTCCTAACAACTGGCAAAACTTAGCCGATGTAGTGTATGGACCAGAGTTACTATGGGGAAAATAGAGAGATTCAGATCCCAAAATCGTTTTTTAAAAGTTACTACATTGTGTATTAGAATGGGGTTAGCACCTAGAAGTAGGGAAAATTTAGCACAGAAGAAAATTGGTCTCACCTTATCTGTTAGCTCTTCAACTAGACCTATCTACTCTAGTCCCAATTCTCTGCCTCTCCTTGTGATTTATTATATTCTCCCTTTTGAAATATTTATCTAATTTCCTTTAAAACTATGTTATAGTCTTTGTTTCAATAGCCACTTGTGGTAAAGCATTCCAAGTTCTAATAGCCTCTGTGTAGGGGTGAAATCTTCTACCTCCCCCCCCCCCCCCCCACCCTTTATTCCTCTAGTGAGCCCATGACCCCTTGTTACTGATTTGACAATCTTTTACAATTGTTGGAGTTAGGAGAAGAAGGGTGGGTGGAGGCTTGTGTGGAGCATAAACACCGGCAAGGACCTGTTGGGCCGAATGGACTGTTTCTGTGCTGTACGTTCTATGTAATTCTATGTAATCTGGCAAACCTTTGCAAGATCACTCTTAACGTTCTCTGTTTCAATTAAGAAGCCTGGTTTTTTCAGCCTTTCTTCCAATCTATAACTTCTCATTCCTGGTATAATTTTGGTGAATGTTTCGCTATATGCTTTCGATGGCTCTAATTTCTTTCCATAAATGGAATTATGACAATAATCCAACCGGACCTAACTACTGTTTTGAGCAAATTTAACAACGCTTCCTTGCTTTTATATTCAAGCCCTTAATCCCATTTGTTTTACTGGACTTTTCAAGCCGTACTTCCACCTTTAACAAATAATATGCCAGCAGTCCAACGTTCTCAAAACACCCTATTTTGTGTTTAAAAAAAAACCACACACACACATACACGAACACACACATGCGAACAAGGATCACACACACATACAAAGAACACACACACATACAAAGAACACACACACAGGAAAAAGATAGTGGCCCAGAATTTTCTGGAGCGGGGCATCTCACGGCGTGCCCCATTTTAGCTTTTTTTTAACTGCACCCTTCAGCGTGACAATTTTTTGCCCTACAAATTGCTGGAAGTGCGAGCTGGTTACTGGGCAACGGGGCATCTGGGACCTTGGTGAATCACGGGTCCAATAGTCTATCTCCTAAACCATTAAGGTTTAAGGATTGCGAAAGAAACAGAGAAACGAGGGAGAAGGAAATAGGGTGAATTAGAGTCAAATTTAGATCGAAAAAGAGAAATAAAGAGAGGGGAAGAAAAACTGGATTAAGAAAGAGAGAAAAAAGAGATAGAAAGGAAAAGTAAGAAAAAAATTTAAATAAAAAAAAACCTCTAGGAAAAGTTTACCACCTGCAAGAATGAGACTCCATAGTTTCAATTGTTCCATTCCGGGCCTCCAAGGTTGAGTGCCATTGCAGAAACATAAACGTTGTCATTAAAAAGGTCCTTATGTCGTTTCTGTGGCAAGTTTAATGCATATTTACTGCGCAAATGCAGCAATTTCTTGAAATTCACGGGGAGGTTGAAGGTGAGCTGTCGTTTTCATGAGGGAAATGGCGGAGCGGCGCAAAACATCCAGCAACTTCTGGCGATTCACAACTCATGACGTATCTCTTCCTCACCACAAATTTCTAGGCTTTTTACACACTAATAATGGCGTGCACATTAAACATGCCGTTGTTTCCCCAGCAAATTCTGGGCCATAGAATAACCTGTTAAGTGCTACGGTGGGAATCAGGAAATGGTTAAAGGGCAGAAGTGATATACACAGCAGTCACAAGGAGGCATGGTGAGAGAAATCAAAGAAATAAAAAGGCATTTACAAGGCACTGAGATTGAAAGAACAGAAAGACTTGCATTTATACAGTGCCATTCACGACCTCAGGACACCCCAAAGGACTTTACAGTCAACAAAGTACTTTTGAAGTGTAGTCACTGTTGTAATGTAGGAAACACAGCAGCCAATTTACGCACAGAAAGGTCCCACAAAACGCAATGTATGTCAATGAGATTGGCAGGAAATTTGGGTGTAAATAGACATCGACAAAATGGGTGCACGAATGAGTGTAATTTCAGGTGTAACTTGGCGGTTACGTCCCCACAGGAAATTCCATCCCCCAGGTGGAAACTTCATTTGCAAACACTGTCCAACAACAACTTGCCTTTAATGTAGTAAAACATCCCAAAGCGCTTCACAGAAGCTTTCATCAAACAAAATTTGACACCGAGCCACATAAGGAGATATTAGGACAGGTGACCAATAGCTTGTTCAAAGAGGTAGGTTTTAAGCAGCGTCTTAAAGGAGGAGAGAGAGGCGGAGAGGTTTAGGGAGTGAATTCCAGAATTTAGCACACTCAAAGAGCATTGAAGTTACGGGCCCAACTTGACTCGCTACAGGGACTTGGCACTATGTGACTAACTGACAGCTGGGGGAACGTAGTGACTTCACAGGCCTGAAGGCAACTCATTAACGTCGGCATCTTCTCACCCTGTGAGTGGCAGGCAAGTCCTGTGTGTTCAAACTTTACTCCGAACAACTGTCAGCTCGGATTTTATTAGGAGGTCAGACCTCTTCATGACTATTCTGAAGCAAAAGAACAAATGTTCTCCACAGGCGGTGCCTGCAAAATAAATTATTTCTGCATCTTTACTTGAAAGATTTTTTTTTTTGTAAAGGTAGGAGACTATTTTTTTTATGAATGATGAATTTGGAAATTTCTGCCAAGTTTAATTACAGTGAACGAAGAGATAGTGTCTTATTTTATTGCTGAGTTTTGTATGAGAATGCTGCAGTACCTACACCTGTTCAATAATTAAACAGTTTAGGTACAGAACATGTTGACAATTTACTGACACCTGGGAGCTTGCAACTTGCGCATGTCTCAATGTCAATTCCTGTGTATTTAAATTGTAAACTGGGAAAGACATGTTATCCTCTCACACATCAGAGGAGACAGTGCTTGAGAACAGGTCAGTTCATATCGACCCTGTGTCCTCACAGTGTGCCTCACCCTTGTGGGAAATTAGGTTCAAATCTACCACAGAATAATACAGCCAGAAATTAATCTCTCACCGATAGCTATTAAGGGTTAGAAATGAAATGAGATTGGTGCCTTTAGACCTCTTTTGTCTCCCATTGAATACATATATGCAGTACAGCAGCGGCCTTATTCTGACAGTCTCTGCTCTAAGAATATAAAGGTTTTCTGGGACGCTACAGGTGAAGCTGCGTTGTGTAGCATTGGGGTGAGCTGGTATCCATTGTGCCCAACTTCTTGTAGGAGTACTATCAAAAAAGAAAATGACTGTTTGATGTAGTTTTTAAAAACATGGGTGAGGGGGAAGATTTCCTTAGTTGCTATGTGTTATCATCATCAAATATTAGGAAGATCGCCTATGTTCAATATTTCACACTAAATCTTAAAAGCTTTCTAAAAGAATGGGTTTCCAATGTTTCAAAGGAAATCTCTGCAGTCTTGCTAACACAAAGCAAGCAGAGGAAATCTTCCTCCAGCATGTCAGAAAACAAGACAAGATCTGTCCTTGAACAGTGCTGGTATCAAGTGATTGTACGTTTCTTTATGCCAATACTTTGAGTTAAAAATAAGGCTCCCGTATCTCTGTTTGAGGCACACTGGTACATAATATGCTTGTGCCTTTTATCAATAAACTCTAATCATTTTCTTATAGTCTAAAGCGTTCTGTTTGATATACATTGGCGTTCACTTGTTGCTTTGCAGGCCAGCTCCCAGCAGTTTTCTTTTAATCAGTTTTTCCAAACATTTGCACGTAAGCCTAGAAATTGTTGTCGTTGTGCTATTCAGGGGTTAACCAAAACCACCACCTTTTGGTGTGGCTCACCAGAAGTTTTCGGTAGTGACTGGTTACCCATAACCTTGCTGTTTTCTGTCTGTGTGCTGAAATGTGGACTTATATCTGCTATGTGACGAAAAGGAAGAAGCACGAATCTGTTTAATGAGCTGTGAACTGCAATTAGGAGACAGGTGTGCAGCTGAACTAATGTTGTACAGGCAAAGGTAGATGGTTACTCAGCAAAATTACTGTGGAATTAGGCATTATAGAGTGAAATGAGATAATTTTATAGACCAGGTACTACAAATCCTATTGCAAGAAGCCAAGGGAGAGAAGACACACAATTTATGGGAATGGTGACCACCTTGGTTTATAATTTCCACAGTGAGAACACTTAATTCTCTGCACTCCTTGGATTATGAAAACAATAAAGGCGCAACCCACTTTCTCTCTACACCTGAACCCTTTGGAAGAAGATTGTCTTCTTTGGCTGAAGCCATTGAAGCTAAGCTCATTCATACTTTAAAATACAGACAGCCTTTTCTGATGGCTGCTAAACCACAGATAACTAAGAGTAAGACTGTCCAGAGCACTGTCCCCTTTGGACAGTTGGAGACCCTGCCCATTGAGGTGTCAATCACAGAGGGTCCCAAACTGTGCCCCACCCTTAGTACTCTGGTTAGACAGTATACCTCTCATGAGTTAATTAAATCAGAATGACTATTCACCAAAATTGATTGGAGATCATCTTTATTGATGGCCTAAGATGCTCATCACTGAATGTGACCATTTCAGGTAAGTTACCTTAGAGGTTTCCATCGTTCACAGGTTCAACATTTTGTATACCCAAGCAGTGACTGTGCAGTTGAGTCTAGGGTTGAGCTACTGTAATGCCTCCCATGAGAAACCGCGGGTGACATAGGTTTAACCCCTTACATGCTGCATCTAGGAGAAATATTGCAACTTCTCAGAAACAAAGTACATGTACCAAGCAGCAACACTTTGCCAACTGAGGCTGCCAACATTCATACATTACAAAACCGAGGAAATAATTGTGACTAGGTCAATTGAAAATTTCAAAACTGAGATTGATAGATTTTTGTTGAGCAAGGGTATTAAGGGTTACGGAACCAAGGCGGGTAGATGGAGATAAGGTACAGATCAGCCATGATCGAATTGAATGGTAGGCCATTCAGCCCATCGAATTGAAGGCTCGATGGGCTGAATGGCCTACTCCTGTTCCTGTGTTCATTCCTATCAATGCCCTGTGCCTGATTTGTGTATTTATTTGTCATTTTATTTTGTTACAATATAGCAGGAACCCACCATAAGGTAGCACTATATGCTATATGAGGACCTGAGCAAGAAAGTGTCTACCAACCTGCCAAAGAGTGAAGGCATTTTCTAGGTAATTCAAGTGACAGCTATTTGTACAGTTGACATATGCTCCTCATACCAGAAATCTGATCTAGGACCTAATTTGTAACAGTGCCATTGAGCCTAGTACTCGCCAACTGTATGGCCAGCTGTTACAGTAACCATCTGGAGAACTATTTCAAAGTTAAGTGGGCTGAGAGTGGTAGAACACATTTTAAAACATGCTCGTTAAATTTGGGTCTGTATCTGATCCCTGCTCTGTCATCATGTAAATCTCTTCTTGTTTCTGTCCCCTCTCTTCATGTCTCACACAGTTTCTATCTTTCTTTCTTTCTTCTCTCTGTATGTATGCATTTCTTTCATTATGTCTGATTCACTGTCTCTTATGCACTTTCTCACTCGATTTCTTTCTCACTCAAGTATTGCGTATGTCTATAAAAGTAACACCTTGAAAATAGTGTTACATTGAGTTTACAGCATAGAAACAGACCATTTGGCTCAACTGGTCTACGCCGGCATTTATGGTCCACATGAGCCTCCTCCCACCCCTATTTATCTAACCCTATCAGCATACCCTTCTATTCCTTTCTCCCTCATGTGCTTATCGAGCTTCCCCTTGAATATATCTATGCTATTTGCTCAACCACTCCTTGTGGTAGCACATTCCACATTCTTACCACTCTTTGGATAAAGAAGATTCTCCTGAATTCCCTATTGGATTTATTAGTGACTATCTTATATTTATGACCTCTAGTTTTGGACTCCCCACAAGTGGAAACATTTTCTCTATGTCTACCCTATCAAACCCTTTCATTATAAGAACATAAGGCCATAAGAAGTAGGAGCAGGAGTAGGCCATACGGCGTCTCGTACCTGCTCCGCCATTCAATTAGATCATGGCTGATCTTCGGCCTCAACTCCACTTTCCTGCTCGATTCCCATAGTCCTTGATTTCCTCAGAGTCCAAAAATCTATCGATCTCAGACTTGAATATATTCAACGACTCAGCATCCACAGCCCTCTGGGGTAGAGAATTCCAAAGATTTGCAACCCTCTGAATGAAGAAATTTTTCCTCATCTCTGTCCTAAATGGCCGGCCCCTTATCCTGAGCCGATGCCCCTAGTTCTAGACTCTCCAGCCAGGGGAAATAGGTTCTCAGCATCTACCCTGTCAAGCCCCCTCAGAATCTTATATGTTCAATTAGATCACCTCTCATTCTTATTAACGCCAGAGAGTATAGGCCCATTCTACCCAATCTCTCCACATAGGACAACCCTCTCATCCCAGGAATCAATCGAGTGAACCTTTGTTGCACCGCCTCTAAGACAAGTATATCCTTCCTTGAGTAAGGAGACCAAAACTGTACACAGTACTCCAGGTGTGGTCTCACCAAAGCCCTGTACAATTGCAGCAAGACTTCCTTACTCTTGTACTCCAACCCCCTTGCAATAAAGGCCAATATACCATTTGCCCTCCTAATTGCTTGCTGTACCCGCTTGTTAACTTTCTGTGTTGCATGTACAAGGACACCGAAATCCCTCTGAACACCAACATTTAATAGTTTCTCATCATTTCAAAAATATTCTGTTTTTCTATTCTTTCTACCGAAGTGAATCACCTCACATTTCCCCACATTATACTCCAACTGCCACCTTCTTGCCCACTCACTTAACCTGTCTATATCCCTCTGCAGACTCTTTGGGATCAATCTCAACCCTCAAGAACGGTGGGTTGAGGATGGGCAGACAGTGAAAATGCTAAGTTTCCAGAGTGGGACCGCATCTCAGCTCCAACACGCCCACTTCTGGGTTTAACCCAGGCAGATTTGTCTACGTGTGGAGGCAGACGCCCCCACTTAAGGCTGATGGGCCAATACTTAAAAGGGCAATATACCTCATTGGGATACTTAAAATTTTGTGTATTGGATAATTAAAACAAATTTAACCTTACCTGTTTGGGTTTCCCATTGCCTCCGAATCACGTCAGGTGAAAGCAGGCAGAAAGGGCTGGATCCATGAGGTGAGTGACTTTATTGCAATGCTTGTGAGCTCGGAGGGGCAGGAGTGCTAATATTTAACCTCATTCACGTAAATGACAATGATACACTCGATGTGTATGTCATAAAAATACCAACACAATTCAAAGTAATGATGATATTCAAAAAGCCCCAAGGTAAAGGAATATTATTATTAATAGCATATAACACTGACATTCTGAATTAATTTTTAGTGCACTTTTTCAAAGTGGGAATGCTTACATTTTGACAGATCTCACAATCGGCATGAGTAAATCCCCAAAGTAAATTTCACGGTCACAACAATGCAAACTGAAATATTTGTGAATTTTCTACCTCCTTCCCTCAGGATTTTTCAAATGTCATTAATACTTGGATGTACATCAGTGTTCTTACCACAGATACATTTAAATCATATTACCGGGTACGGTAGCATAGTGCTTATGTTACTGGACTAATAATCCGGAGTCATGATTTCAAATCCCGCCACGGCAGCTGGGGAATTTAAATTCAATTATTTGAACAAAATCTGGAATAAAAATACTAGTACCAGTAATGGTGGCCATGAAACAACCGGATTGTCGTAAAAACCCATCTGGTTCACTAATGTCCTTCAGGGAAGGAAACCTGCCGTCCTTACCCAGTCTGGCCTATATGTGACTCCAGACCCACAGCAATGTGGTTGATTCTTAATTGCCCTCTGAAATGGCCTAGCAAGCCATTCAGTTGTAAAATCTCGCTAAAAAAAAGTCACCATAAGAATAAAACCGGACGGACCACTAGGCACCAGACACGACAAAGGCAAACCAAGCCCAGTCGACCCTGCAGAGTCCTCCTCACTAACATCTGGGGACTTGTGCCGAAATTGGGAGAGCTGTCTCACAGACTAGTCAAGCAACAGCCTGACATAGCCATACTCACAGAATCATACCTTTCAGCCAATGTCCCAGACTCTTCCAATACCATCCCTGGGGATGTCCTGTCCCACCAGCAGGACAGACCCGCCAGAGGTGGCGGTACAGTGATATACCATCAGGAGGGAGTGGCCCTGGGAGTCCTCAACATTGACTCTGGACCCCATGAACTCTCATGGTATCAGGTCAAACAGGGGCAAGGAAACCTCCTGCTGATTACCACCTACCGCCCTCCCTCAGCTGATGAAACAGTCCTCCTCCATGTTGAACATCTCTTGGAGGAAGCACTGAGGGTAGCAAGAGCACAGAATGTACTCTGGGTAGGGGACTTCAATGTCCATCACCAAGAGTGGCTCAGTAGCACCGCTGCTGGCCGAGTCCTGAAGGACATAGGTGCCAGACTAGGCCTGCGGCAGGTGGTGAGCGAACCAACACGAGGGAAAAATTTACTTGACCTCATCCTCACCAATCTACCTGTTGCAAATGCATCTGTCCATGACAGTATTGGTAGGAGTGACCACCGCACAGTCCTTGTGGAGACGAAGTCCCATCTTCGCACTGAAGATACCACCCAACGTGTTGTGTGGCACTACCACCGTGCTAAATGGGATAGATTTAGCAGCTCAAAACTGGGCATCCATGAGGCGCCGTGGGCCATCAGCAGCAGCAGAATTGTATTCCAGCACAATCTGTAACCACATGGCCCGGCACATTCCTCACTCTACCATTACCAACAAGCCAGGGGGTCAACCCTGGTTCAATGAGGAGTGTAGAAGAGCATGCCAGGAGCAGCACCAGGCGTACCTAAAAACGAGATGCCAACCTGGTGAAGCTACAACTCAGGACTGCACGCATGCGAAACAGCGGAAGCAAAATGCTATAAATAGAGCTAAGCGATTCCACAACCAACGGATCAGATCCAAGCTCTGCAGTCCTGCCACATCCAGTCGAGAATGGTGATGGACAATTAAACAACTAATGGGAGGAGGAGGCTCTGTAAACATCCCCATCCTCAATGATGGCGGAGTCCAGCACGTGAGTGCAAAAGACAAGGCTGAAGCATTTGCAACCATCTTCAGCCAGAAGTGCCGAGTGGATGATCCATCTCGGCTGCCTCCTGATATCCCCACCATCACAGAAGCCAGTCTTCAGTCAATTCGATTCACTCCATGTGATATCAAGAAACGGCTGAATGCACTGGATACAGCAAAGGCTATGGGCCCCGACAACATCCCAGCTGTAGTGCTGAAGACTTGTGCTCCAGAACTAGCTGCGCCTCTAGCCAAGCTGTTCCAGTACAGCTACAACACTGGCATCTACCCGACAATGTGGAAAATTGCCCAGGTATGTCCTGTCCACAAAAAGCAGGACAAATCCAATCCGGCCACTTACCAACAAGGAGCAATCATCAGCAAAGTGATAGAAGGTTTCGTCGACAGTGCTATCAAGCGGCACTTACTCACCAATAACCTGCTCACCAATGCTCAGTTTGGGTTCCGCCAGGACCACTTGTCTCCAGACCTCATTACAGCCTTGGTCCAAACATTGACAAAAGAGCTGAATTCCAGAGGTGAGGTGAGAGTGACTGCCCTTGACATTAAGGCAGCATTTAACCGAGTGTGGCACCAAGGAGCCCTAGTAAAATTGAAGTCAATGGGAATCAGGGGGCAATCTCTCCAGTGGCTGGGTCATACCTAGCACAAAGGAAGATGGTAGTGGTTGTTGGAGGCCAATCATCTCAGCCCCAGGACATTGCTGCAGGAGTTCCTCAGGGCAGTGTCCTAGGCCCAACCATCTTCAGCTGCTTCATCAATGACCTTCCCTCCATCATAAGGTCAGAAATGGGGATGTTCGCTGATGATTGCAGTGTTCAGTTCCATTCGCAACCCCTCAAATAATGAAGCAGTCTGAACCGCATGCAGCAAGACCTGGACAACATCCAGGCTTGGGCTGATAAGTGGCAAGAAACATTCGCGCCAGACAAGTGCCAGGCAATGACCATCTCCAACAAGAGAGTTTAACCACCTCCTCTTGACATTCAACGACATTACCATCGCCGAATCCCCCATCATCAACATCCTGGGGGTCACAATTGACCAGAAACTTAACTGGACCAGCCATATACATACTGTGGCTACAAGAGCAGGTCAGAGGCTGGGTATTCTGTGGTGAGTGACTCACCTCCTGACTACCCAAAGCCTTTCCACCATCTACAAGGCACAAGTCAGGAGTGTGATGGAATACTCTCCACTTGCCTGGATGAGTGCAGCTCCAACAACACTCAAGAAGCTGGACACCATCCAGGACAAAGCAGCCCGCTTGATTGGCACCCCATCCACCACCCTAAACATTCACTCCCTTCATCACCGGCGCACTGTGGCTGCAGTGTGTACCATCCACAGGATGCATTGCAGCAACTCACCAAGGCTTCTTCGACAGCACCTCCCAAACCCACGACCTCAACCACCTAGAAGGACAAGAGCAGCAGGCACATGGAAACAACACCACCTGCACGTTCCCCTCCAAGTCACACACCAACCCGACTTGGAAGTATATCGCCGTTCCTTCATCATCACTGGGTTGCAGCGGTTCAAGAAGGCGGCTCACCTCCACCTTCTCAAGGACAATTAGGTATGGGCAATAAATGTCGGCCTCGCCAGCGACGCCCACATCCCATGAACGAATGAAAAAAAATCACTATTATTGAATTAATTAGTCAGGATGAAATTTCTAAGTTTGAAGTTCCTGTGAAAGGTTTCATGGAAAGCGAAGAATATAACAGTGAATGCTGCATGGGATCTGACTCTTACCGATTATAGCTTTGTAGGAGTAAAACCAACTCACTCAGCATGTGGTCTTAAAGCAGTTTTTTTTTGGGAGACCAGAGCCCAGAAATTCTTCTTTGTCTCAAAAAGCTCTACAACCAATGGACTACTTTTGAAGTATAGTCACCATTGTTATGTAGGTAAATGCAGCAGTCAATTTGTGCACGGCAAGGTCCCACACACGGCAAGTGAATGAATGACTGGATAATCTGTTTTTGGCAGTGTTGGCCCACGATAGTACCATGAAGCCAGAAGGAGCACTCCTGCTCCTCCTAGATCCACATTCAGGTAAGTTTAAAAACAATAAAAATTTATCTCTTTTTCAGCGGCCTCCAGCGGTCCCTTTAAATAGTTTCTCTGCATCTATCCTGTTGAATCCCTTCATCATCCGGCACAGGCTCGACGGGCCGAATGGCCTCCTTCTGTGCTGTAATGGTTCTATGATTCTATGATCACTTTAAAGAACTCAATTAGATCATCCCTTAACCTTCTAAACTCAAGGGAATACAAGCCAAGTTTATGCAACCTGTCCTCATAATTTAAGCCCCGGTATCATTCTGGTGAATCTGCACGGCATTCTTTCCAAGGCCAATATATCTTTCCTGAGGTGCAGTGCCCAAAACTGAATGCAATACTCCAGATGGGGCCTGACCAAAGCCTCTATACAATTGAAGTATAACTTCCCCTCCCCTTTGTATTCCAGCCCCCTTGAGATAAAGGTCAACATTCCATTAGCCTTTTTGATTTCTCTTTGTTACTGTCCACTAGCTTTTGGTGATTTGTGTACATCGACATCCAATCTTGGATATACAACTCATTCCTTCATCCAAGTCATTGATAAATATGGTGAAAAGCTGAGGCTCCAGTACAGATCCCTAGGGAACACCACTTGTCACATTCTGCCAATCAGATATTACTGTCCAATGTGTTCTTTTTCTGCACATACCATTGCAACTGTAACTGGAAAATGCAAGGTTGAAAATGTTATTGAGAGGCCTCCTTAACTGGTCATTTAACGAGCTCAACTGCAGTTACCCATTAGCATCTCCATTATTATTTCAGACACCAGGAAGGAATTTTGAACAATATGCAAACCAGGGGCAAACATCATGCTATTGTAATATTGTTAATGACTCATTCTCATCTCTGAATCAAAAGGTTGTGGGGTCAAGCCTTACTTCAGGACTTGAGCTCATAAACAGACACTCAAGCACAGTGCTGAGTTAGTGCTGCATTGTCAGAAATACCTTCCTTCGGATTGAAGCGAGAGCCTGCTTTCCTATTCTGGTGGTCCAGGTGGACATTAATGATCCCAGGCACTCTATGAAGAAAGTCATGGGCAACGTTCCTCCCTAATCAACATCATCAAAAACCAATTTACTGGCCATTCTGTTCTCTTTGCTGATCATGGTTTTTTGTATGCTCAAAATGGCTGCTTTGAACATAACATAAGAATGTAAGAAATAGGAGCACGAGTAGAACATAAGGCCCCTCGAGCCTGCTGCACCATTCAATAAGATCATGGCTGATCTTTGACCTCAACTCCACTTTCCTGCCTGATCCCCATATCCCTTGATTCCCTTAGAGTCCAAAAATCTATCGATCTCAGTCTTGAATATACTCAACGACTGAGCATCCACAATCCTCTGGGGTAGAGAATTCCAAAGATTCACAACCCTCTGAGTGAAGAAATTCCTCCTCATCTCAGTCCTAAATGTCCGATCCCTTATCCTGAGATTATGTCCCCTAGTTCTAGACTGTCCAGCCGGGGGGAAACATCCTCTCAGCATCTACCCTGATAAGCTCTCTTAGAATCTTATATGTCTCAATGAGATCACCTCTCATTCTCCAGAGAGTATAGGCCCATTCTACTCAATCTTTCCTCATAGGACAACCCTCTCATCCAATCGTTTGCCTACTTAATAGTAATCACTTGAGTTCAAAAATAATTCATTGCATGTGAAGTGCTTTTAGATGTTTCTGGGAGAATCAATAAGGTGCTTTGTGAATCTAAATCTTTTATTTACTGCTCAGAGCAAAATTTCCTCCGCCTTAACTCTCGCTTTGCCCGTGGAGTTAAATTGTCCTATGGAGTCATTTCTGGTCACAAATAGCATGGACCTTGCTGTCTTATTTGCACTGTAGGTACATTAACATTGATTGTTGTTTGATACTATAAAGGAAGAAGTGTTCCAGAAACCCTGATGTGCTCATTCACTGGGCACACTTATGTTAACACACATTTTGAGATTGCACACTAAAAATGCAAATTGTAGCCTTCAAATGTCACACTTGTAACGACAGAAACATTATTATTCTGACTATATTATTATTATGACCATATCAAACAATATATTCCTATTCAATCTTTCCAGTTCAAAATCAAACGGCAACTTTATTTTGTTCAAAGAGATTAGATTTTATTTAGACAAAATTATGTACAACTATAATATGCCAACAAACAGCCATGCATTCATATCTAGCATAAAGGAAATTGCACCTAGCAGGAGGTGAATAAATTCATTCGAAATGTGAAACTGTGAATTTAAAATCTTGGCAAAACAAATCAGTTTGAAGGCCGGCACAATTTGTAAAAGTGAAAGGAGCTCTACAATGTGGAACATTAGGTTATATTGAAAAAGACACAGCAATTTAAGGCAGGATAGCCATGTGTGATTTCAAGGAATAAAAGGTACAAGTCATATAGTGTACTTAATATTCAAAACTGTGGAACTCCTTTCCTGTCCTCTACAATCTTAGGGCTTTTAAAAGCCAAGCTTAGCATTTCTTAACCCATACTATTTGATTTACTTTCGGTTCTTTCTTACTCTTTTGAATGTTGGCAGTATCCTGCGCTCTGTGTCTTAAAGCTAGATTTATTATTAATAATATATATATATATATATATACATACACGTGTAGATAAAATCGTTGTGACTTCCTGTTTGTCACACTTGGTGTTTTCTGTTGTTTTATTCTCTATTCCACCCAATTACAAAATCATTTCCACAGATTTCCAAACTCTAAAAGGGAGCTGGAAGATTTGTGATATTGAATAACAATAGAAGCTAATGATTTGCTTGGAATACCTATAATAGATCATCCTCGAGTGAAACATCACCCCCGCCTCCATTGTCCACTATCGACTATCTCCTTACACTCCTCTCCCCTGCCCCCTCCACTCTCACCTCCTACAACAAGTGTGAGGAGCTCATAGACTTCTTTGTGACTAAGATTGAGATCAACTGTCCAGCTGCTTCTGATGCTTCCCCCGTTTCCCACCAAACCAAACATCCCCCCAGGATCACCCCGCCCAAGCCTTGAACCCACATCTTTCTCTAGTTTCTCTCCTATCTCCTGCACACCCTCTTTGAGCTCATCTTATTCATGAGACCCACCTCCTGCTCGCTTGACACTATCCCCACTAAACTACTGACCATCCAACTTCCCATCCTGGTCACCATGCTAGCTCACATTGTAAATGGTTTCCTGTCTTCAGTTATCACCCTCACTTTCAGAACTGCCATCAACCTTTCTGTCCTTGGAAACATACCACCCCATCTCCATCTCCCTTTCATCTCTAAAGTTCTTAAATGTGTTGTCACCTTCCAAATAATCCATGTGCATCTTTCCTGTACCTCCATGTTTCAATCTCTCCAATTAGGTTTCCATCCCTGCCACAGTACTGAAACGCCCCTAATCAAAGTCACAAATGACATAGTACAATATCCTCTACCTCTCATCATCCTCTACCTCTCTGCATCCTTTGATATGGTCAACCACACCATCCTCCTCCAACACCTCTTCTCTGTTGTCCAGCTCAGTGGGATTGTCCTCACCTGGTTCCACTCTTACTTATCAGATTGCAGCCGGAGCACCTCCAGCAATGGCTTCTCTTCCCACCCTTGCACTGTTTCCTCCAGAGTCCCTCAAGCACCTGTCCTTAGCCCTCTGCTCTTCCTCATCTACCTGCTGTCCCTTGGCAACATCACCTGTAGACGTGGGATCAGTTATCACATGTAGACTGATGACACCTTGCTCTACCCCTCCACCACCTCTGTGTTGTCAGCCTCCTTGTCTGACATTCAGTTTTGGATGAGCTACAATTTCCTCCAGTTAAACGTTGCAAAAATCGAAGCCATTGGCTTCGATCTCAGCCACAAATTCTGTACCCTTGATACCAATTCCATCCCCTCCCCGACCATTGTCTCAGATTGAACCAGACTGTTCACAATCTCGCTGTCCTATTTGACCTTGAGCTAAGCTTTGGACCACATATACTCTCCATCACAAAGGCTGCCTACTTCCACCTCCATAACATCGCCTGCCTCTGCTTCAACTCATTTCCTGCTGAAACCCTCATCCATACCTTTGTCACCTCCAGACATGACTATTTCAATACTGTCCTGGCCAGCCACCCATTCTCCATCCACTGTAAAATTTAGCTTTTCCAAAACCCTGCTGCCCCTATTCCATCCTGCACTAGGCCCCACTCAATTATCACCCATGCCCTTGCTGACCCATATTGACTCCTGGTTCCCCAAAAGCTCCAATTTAAAATCCTGAGCCTTGTGTTAATACCCTTCATAGCCTTGCCCCTCCCTAATTTCTGTAACCTCCACCCATCCTACAATCTCCTTGAACTTTCTGTTGCTCTGATGTTGAGTAGGGGGCCCCTCCCTTTGAACTATGCAATCTGCAGCTGTGCCTTCAGCTGCCTGGGCCCCCTACTCTGGAATTCCCTCCTGATAGCCTGCCACCTCCTTCTCGATCATTAAGACCCTCCTTAAAACCCATCTCTTTGGTCAAGCTATTGGTCACCCATCATGATATCTCTTTTTTCTCAGGTGTCCGTTTTTGTCTGATTATGCCTCTGTGAAGTATCTTGCGATTTTCTTTTTCGTTAAAGGCGCTTTATAAATGTGACTTGTTGTTGTTTGTTAGATTTCATGCTGGATGGAATAAACACTGCATTTTTCTAGAAATGTTTTGGTGAAATTTGAAATTTGTGTTCAATCAATGCAAAGAAGCATCAAGTAGTCTTATGTCAGGTGGTGCACTGTTGGTTGCAGACTAAAACTCTCGCCACTCCCACTCAATAATATGCCTCAGCCCCAACCTCAGAAAAGCATCCCAAAGCACCAATACGATATTTTCATTTCCCACACTAGCCTATCTGAAAGAGAATAACAATGACATAGAATTTACAGCACAGAAACAGGCCATTCGACCCAACAGGTCTATGCCGGTGTTTATGCTCCACACGAGCCTCCGTCCACTTTACTTCATCCCACCCTATTTGCATATCTTTCTATTCCTTTCTCCCTCATGTACGTATCTAGCTCCCCCTTAAATGCAAATCAACTGATGCCAAACTAAGGACAGATTTGTGCTGAAGGCTAATGTCCATTGAGAACTCTGTTGAGGCAGCTGAAAAGCATCATACCCAGCATAGAGGGGAGAGTTTCACTGCATCAGTCTGGGCTATATCCAAATGCAGATCCTGACATGCTAATCTACTGTGGCACCTAGTTATCCAGATCATAGCTTTTAGTTCTCTAACCTTCCTTGGCAATAGTTCCAGCCTTTATTTTCTTTCAAACCATTTATTTCCTCACCTTCTCCCTTGATAAGTTAGTTAAGCTTCCGACAAAGAAGCTCTGAATAAACTGATTTTCGAAAGGAGAAAGTGGTTAACAATTTCCTTTGACTCCAGTATTGATACTGGAGCAATGTGCCTCGAGTTAAGATACAATGAATTGGAACAGAATGGGACAGGTTTCAGTTCTGGGACTGAAGTCTCATAACCAGTGATAGGTCAGAAGCCAAGACAACGAACAATTGATGGGAAAAACATGGCAAGAATGCTTTTATTACTGAAAGGAGCATTGTCACCAGGGGCTTCTATCTTGTAAGGCAGATACTCCCAGATGAACACACTGCAAGTTCAGCATATTGAAGATGACAATGAGTATGTAGCAGTTCTGCAACCATAATAAATATGTCATTGCACAGGTTCCTTCAAAGGAAAGCCTATTTAATAACTTACGGTTTTGAAAAACATTCTTTGAAAAATAATCCACCATCGTAATGAGAAAAGGTCAACAAGCATATTGCCTTTGATGAACCTATCTACACTGTCATGACGTCCAACTAGTATTTAACTCCCTGAGGGAGATGAATAACCACTGGTAAAATTTGCAAGATGAAACTATAAAATTCCTTTCTCACTGAAAGAAAACTAAACAGAATCTTTGAAATAACCTTACGCTCTCCAAGTGTACCAATGTTTACATGCAGGAATTTGGCACTAGCAGGTTAGAAATTCCAAAAACTTTAAAAATAACAATGCAGTTAAAGCATGCTAGGGAATGGATTGCTGTCACATATATTTACAACACAATTATGCTGTGTGATAATAGCCTAGAAGTACCTAATAGCTGCCAATTTTGAAGTGCAATGTATATATCGGGTGGAGGGAGCAATTGCAATACCCACCCAATGCAGCTAGGGAGGGGCGTGAACTGTTTTGATGGTCAGTCTCATTTGAATGGAGGTGGTGAGCTGCCAGGGCAGTCCGAGGGCTGATAGGCAGCTCGCCAACCTGGGGGCGCAGGAAATCTGGCAGCCCACCTGTGGAGTTGAGCCGGCAGAAATCGATTAAAGGGGAGGGCCCAGGCCCATTATGGGGAGGGGAGGACAGCAGATAGGAAAGCTAATGTTTGGGGAGAATTTAGCGAGGCACAGGAAGAGCAATCACGCCATAAAAATCTTCACCAAACTTATTTAAGTCTCCAAACATGGCATCCAGCAATCCTTTTAAGGGACGTTGGTGGTGACCGTTTTCTGATCTAGGGCAGCAGGTGAGTCCTGCACTGCGGAGGTGGGCAACACATGTTCACAGACTAAAATGGCATCAGGGATCAATCTACACCATAGGACCCCCCCCCCCCCAATGTGAATGGCCTAATGAGGTTCCCACTCGTTTCTAGCAGGAACACTGGCTGCCAAGGAGCACTTGAAAATGACAGCGGGGGGGTCCCGGGGGTGGGGGGTGGGGGCAGGTAAGATGGTAAGTGCTCCTTTGCGATTTTGGTCTCGCTATCACCCCACTCCCATTGGAAAACAGGGCAGTAGAAAGACCAAATTCAGACCCTATATGTTTCCCCCTTTGACTATTTTAGAGGCTGTTTAAAATGAAACAGTTTCTCTAAAAATATGGGCCCACCATTGGTCCCTTGCCAGGTTCTTCTTATGGCTTTATCTATCTGCACTTGTACTTTTGAGGGATTATGGATTTGCTCCTTTTCTCCATTCCCTTCAGCCTCTTGAGTTTATGCTTCATTCACACATCAGATGCCACACTTTGTATAAAACAACTAAACAAATCATATGCAACAAAAAAGAAAGTCAGTCAATTCCTAAAGATAGAAAGAACTTGTATTTATATTGCGCCTTTTATGACCTCAGGACGTCCCAAAGAACTTTACAGCCAATGAAGTACTTTTGAAGTGTAGTCGCTGTTGTAATGTAGGAAACACAACAGCTAATTTGCGCACAGCAAGCTCCCACAAACAGCAATGTGATAATAACCAGATAATCTATTTTAGTCATGTTGGTTGAGGGATAAATATTGGCCGGGGCATCCAAGGGAACTCCCCAGCTCTTCTTCTAAATAGTGCCATAGGATCTTTCATGTCCACCTGTGATGGGAAAACAGGGCCTGGATTTAACGTCTCATCCAAAGGACGGTGCAGTGCTCCCTCAGTACTGCACTCAAGTGTCAGGTGGCTCCTGAGATTGAACAAAATGGCAGCCAACTAAATCTTGTTACACGTTACCAGAAACTAAACGGAGATGAGATATAGTGATCACATGGTTGCCCAGGTCCCATGAGCCAATCAGTTGGCTGGAAATGGGCAGAAAGTGGCACAGTATACATCATAATTTTGTAAAGTTAAATATTTTTAAATCACAGCTTTATTAGCAATTGCTGGTAACAAAAACATACTTTTTGGTTTCCCCACCCCCCGAACAAAAACTGAACGATATCTCTGTCGCTTTGAAGCTGTGATATTTCGAGTTCCCTACTGAGGTAGAAATTTAAACAGTTAATAATTTATTTTTGGAGCAATAAGCATTTAAGTTATGTGGACTATGAGGCTAATACAAAAGTAGTGATAGTGCTTCTGTAGTTGAATGAATTTGCCAAATAAGGGAGTACATCATATTGTATAAGGGGGAGATAATTGATAAATTAGTCAAACTTAGAGAGGATAAAACCCCTGGTCCAGATGGATTGCATCCGCGCATAATAAAAGAAGCAAGGGAAGAGATAGCAGTGGCACTATTATATATTTATTAAAAATCATTGCAAAAGGGAATAGTGCCAGAGGACTGGCAGGCAGCTAATATGATTCCTGTATTTAAAAAGGGAGATGGAACAAGACCAGAGAACTATAGACCAGTTAGCTTAATGTTAGTGGTAGGAAAAATAATGGAATCTTTACTCAAAGATGTAATAGAAAAACAGCTGGAAACCGAAAATATAATAGAGATTGGTCAGCACGGATTTCAAAAGGGAAGGTTATGCTTGACCAACCTTATTGAATTCTTTGAAGGAGTAACAGAAAGAGTAGATGTAATATATTTGAATATATAAGAGTAATGTAGTAGATGTAATATATTTGAATTTTCAAAAGGCCTTCGATAAGGCACCGCATAGCAGTGTCATGACTAAGGTCAAAGCCTGTGGAGTCAGGAGACAAGTAACAGAATGGATAGAAAGCTGGCTGAAAAACAGAAAACAGAGAGTTGGGATTAAAGGTATTTACTCAGAATGGGGGAAGGTGGGAAGTGGTGTTCCACAGGGATCAGTGCTGGGACCACTGTTGTTCATCATTTAGGTAAATGATTTGGACTCGGGAATTGGAAGTACAATTTGCGGATGGCATCAAATTGGGGGAATAGTTAATACTGAGAAAGACACATTCACAAATCATTAAAAGTAGCAACGCAGGTTAACAAGGCCATAAAAATGCAAACAAAGCACTAGGGTTCATTTCTAGAGCAATAGAATTGAAAAGCAGAAAAGTTATGTTAAACTTGTGTAGAACCTTAGTTAGACCACACTTAGAGTACTGTGCACAGTTCTGGTTACCATATCACAAAAAGGATATAGGGACACTGCAAAAAAGATTTACAAGGATGATACCAGAACTGAGAGGTTATAATTATCAGGAAAGATTGAACAGACTGGTGACCTGTTCTTTAGAAAAGAGAAGGCTGAGGGGTGACCTAATAAACGTCTTTAAAATTATGAAGGGTAGACATAGAGAAAATGTTTCCGCTCGTCGGGGAATCCAAAGCCAATGGTCATAAATAAAGGTTAGTCACTAATACATTCAACAACGACTTCAGGAGAAACTTCTTTACCCAGAGAGTGGTTAGAATGTGGAACTTGCTACCACACGGAGTAGTTGAAGTGTATAGCATAGATGCATTAAAGGGGAACCATATAAGTACATAATGGAGAAAGGAATAGGAAGTTTTACTGATAAGATTAGATGAAGTAGGGTGGGAGGAGGCTCATGTGCAGCATAAACACCGGCATAGACCAGTTGGGGCGAATGGCCCGTTTCTGTGCTGTAAAATTCTATATAATCCTCTAAAGAGCCTAATCAGTAATGTGGGCCTTTTTCCACCTTACTCCCTCCATCATTATAACCTCTCAGTTCTGGTATCATCCTTGTAAATCTTTTTTGCAACTTCTCCAGTGTCCCTATATCCTTTTAGTAATGTGGTAACCAGAACTGTGCACAGTACTCTAAGTGTGGTCTAACTAAGGATCTCTACAAGTTTAACATAACTTCTCTGCTTTTCAATTCCATTGCTCTAGAAATGAACCCTAGTGCTTTGTTTGCATTTTTATGGCCTTGTTAACCTGCGTTGCTACTTTTAATGATTTGTGAATCTGAGTCTTCCTTAAAATTAACTATTCCCCCCATTTGATGTCATCCACAAATTTTGAAATTGTACTTCCGATTCCTGAGTCCAAATCGTTCACGTAAATGGTGAACAACATTGGTCTCAGCACTGATCCCAGCATTTGTGTATTCCACAGCTGGATTGGCACTAAACATCATTTGTAGTTATAGCGTGTCTATCAAAGGTGTTAATGAGTGATTTAGCACCCTTACTGAGTTTTTTTATCTGATTGGCTGCTCAGTTGTGAGTTGGTTTGTAACACTTTGGAGCTCTAAGGAGTGTGCATTAAATAAATCTGTGAGTTTCCTGTAAGTGAAAGAAAAAAATATCTTTTGTTTAATGCACAAATTGAATCCATTTTGTGACTGACATTTTAGATTTTCATAGTTCAAAGAGGTCAAGGTGAACAGTTTGGTACTGAGACATTCAGATCCCAATTTCAAATCCAGGATGAATTAATCATTCTTGGTCGGGGCAGTGACAGATGCTAAAATTGGCTTCAGCAAGCTTGGGCTGGGGAAGAGGAAAAGATATCTGCTAGGATTTCTTCTATTAATCAATAGACAATAACCCCTGCTGATCAAGTGCACCTATATAATGTCAACACCCCCCACCCCCGTTCCAATAGCCAGCCAAAACTTATCACCTAGCTTTATAAATGAAGAGTGACATTTGGTGATGTAGCTCTGGGTTGCCAGTATCCATGAACTGTTCCACAGGATAAATTGATGCCTTCAGGATAAGTATGAGACAAAAGAAAGACTTGAACTTGTATAGCACCTTTTACAACCTGAAGACGTCTCAAAGCACCTTACAGCTAATGAAGTATTTTTGAAATGTAGTCACTGTTGTAATGTAGGAAACGTGGCAGCCAATTTGCACACAGCAAGCTCGCACAAACTTCCATGAGAGAATGACTAGAAAGTCAGATTCAGCGATGTTGGTTGAGGGATAAATATTGGCCAGGACATTGGGGAGAACTCACCTGATCATCTTCGAATAGTGCCATGGGATCTTTTACGTCCATCTGAGAGGGCAGACAGGGCCTTGATTTAATGTCTCATCCAAAAGATGACACCTCCGCCAGTGCAGTACTCCCTCATTACTGCACTGGAAGTGTCAGCCTGGATTTTGTACTCAAGGCTCTGGGGTGGGATTTGAACCCACAACCTTTTGGTTCAGAGGCGTGAGTGTTACCCACTGAGCCACACAGAATAACAGCCACAAAATATGATTTTTAATTCCTCATGTTCTTCTAAATGCACTGATAATTCAGTGGTTTAAGATAAGATTTAAGATGGAAGTCAGAGGATATGCCAGATTTTTAAAAAATTCTTTCAAAATATTCAACACATGCAGTGACTTTGATTGTGATTTCTAGAAAATGTTTTCTGACAGCAACAGAAACAAGGACATGGCTACTTGGCTCCAAAACGAAGATGGCACTGATGCATCAACTGAGTCCTGCTACCTTCAGTCCTACTCTGCCAAGAAAATCTGTCCTTGATCAGGCTTTCTATAGGCCCCACTGATAAAAGCAACAAATTTACAAAATCTTCATACCACTGACCAATGGTTCAGCGATACAAATTAAGTAACTACAGAAAACACATATTTTTGCACCAAAAGTTGAGTTTTGGGGGTAAAAATTCATGTTGGGCTGCAGAGTACAACGGGCGATGTCGCCCGATATATGCCTGCCCAATATTCAGTTCATTGAAGTCAATGAAAGATCGGGCTGGGCATTTAACGGGCGGCCGACGCAATACCGCCCGTTTTGCACTATCTACCCCTTGATGTCTTACGGAGAAATTCGGTAGGTGACCTTGGCTATATTTATTGTACTGAATTCAAAACTATTGCATTGAAATGTTGAGCTAAGATCAGGAATTGTGTACAAAGGAAGACATTGGGAAGTAGTTTAGTACATTGGCATTCTAATACTTGGATCAGATATTCCTTTTATCTGGGTTGGCTGCAACAAATATGCTTTTGGGGGACTGTAATCCCACAGAGAGACCTATAAAAACAACTAAACAGAGCTCTTACTGAGACTGATTGGCAAATGCAGCAACTGACTCAGCCTTCATTCAATCACACCACAGTCAAGAAATCAGGCAAATGTCCATTGAAAAGGACTCACTGAATTAATAATCAGGGGAGTGGGTGGCACCTTTAATCACAACATTGCTCATTCATCTGTGACACGTGGGCTTATGTCCAGTTCAAGCAGATGGGATGAAAGTCTCCCTTCACTGACAGCTGTACAGGTTCTGCTTAGAAGGAATTCTCAATGGAGGTAAGCCGCAGCACAAAAATACCCTTAAAATCACAGGCACTAACTCAGTGATGCTACTCAGAAAGATAAGCTGAGAGCTTTTCAAATAGAAATGCTGCACTATCACAGTGGGGAGGAGGTTGGAATTGTTCAAGGATTGTGGTGGGGGGGGGGGGTCACATCATATTGTCAGGGAATTGTTATCAGGAGCTGTTCATTACAATCAACGCCCTGCTGTATCTAACTGACAGAGGCTTGATTGTGGTGCGGAATGGAGAATTCCCCAAACTGTTTCTTCTAACCCGATGAATACATGCACAGAATAAAGAATATCCAATAAATAAAATTATTTTGGAGTTTACATTTCAGCAATCTTATTTCAGAGTGGGTAATAGAGAAGTTAATAGTTAAGATCGGCGTAGTTTCCCACTAATCATAGAATCATAGAAAGTTATGGCACAGAAGGAGGCCATTCGGCCCATCATGTCTGTGCCAGCTGAAAAAGAGCTATCCGGCTTAATCCCACTTTCCAGCACTTGGTCCGTAGCCCTGTAGGTTACGACACTTCAAGTGCACATCCAAGTACTTTTTAAATGAGTTGAGGGTTTTTACCTCTACCACCCTTTCAGGCAGTGAGATCCAAACCCCACCACCCTCTGGGTAAAAAGAATTCTCCTCTGCTGTCCTCTAATCCTTCTACCAATCACTTCAAATCTATGCCCCCTGGTCACTGACCCCTCTGCCAAGGGAAATAGGTCCTTCCTATCCACTCTATCTAGTCCCATCATAATTTTATATACGTCAATTAAATCTCCCCTCAGCCTCCTTTGTTCCACAGAAAATAACCCCAGCCTATCCAATCTTTTGTCATAGCTAAAATTCTCCAGTCCTGGCAACATCCTCATAAATCTCCTCTGTATCCTCTCTAGTGCAATCACATCTTTCCTGTAATGTGGTGACCAGAACTGAACGCAGTACTAAAGCTATGGCCTAACCAATGTTTTTTACAGTTTCAGCATAACCTCCCTGCTCTTATATTCTATGCCTTAGCTAGTAAAGGAAAGTATACTGTTTGCCTTTTTAACCACCTTATCTACCTGTCCTGCTATCTTCAGGGATCTGTGGACATGCACTCCAAGGTCCCTCACTTCCTCTACCCCTCTCAGTATCCTTCCATTTATTGTGTATTCCCATGCCTTGTTTGCCCTCTGCAAATGTATCTCTGAATTGAATTCCATTTGCCACTTTTCTACCTACCTGACCAGTCCATTGATATCTTCCTACAGTCAACTTTCCTCCTCACTATCAACCACATGGTCCAAATCATTAATATATACCACAAAAAACAAGGGACCTAGTAATGACTAGTGCGGGACCCCACTGGAAACAGCCTTCCAGGGGCAAAAACACCCGTCGACCATTACCCTTTGCTTCCTGCCGCTAAGCCAATTTTGGATCCAACTAGCCACTTTCCTTTGGCTCCCTTGGGCTTTTACTTTTTTGACCAGTCTGCCATGTGGGACCTTGTCAAAAGCCTTGCTAAAATCTATGTACACTACATCAAACATGTTACCCTCATCGGCCCTCCTTGTTACCGGCTCAAAAAATTCAATAAAGTTAGTCAGACACGACCTTCCTTTAACAAATCCATGCTGACTGTCCTTGATTAACCTATGCCTTTCTAAATGACGATTTATGCTGTCCCTCAGGATCAATTCCAATAACTTGCCCACCACCGAGGTTAAACTGATTGGCCTATAATTACTCGATCTATCTCTTTCTGCCTTTTTAAACAACAATACAGTGTTAGCAGTCCTCCAATCCTTCGGCACCATGCCTGTAGCCAGGGAGGATTGGAAAATGATGGAAAATGAGATACACCACATCCCCTAATAAAATGATCACATCTCCTAATATCGGTGCTATTTCTCCTGAATGGAGACTGAAAATATGTATTTATTACTGTACTATTTTAAACATTACCATGGAATCCCTTGATGCAAATTCAACAAAGGATAAGTGAGTTAGAATATTAAGCTTTGACTCCTGGATCCGAATTCAAATCCAACTTGAAATGATGAGATCCAGTTCTCTTTAGTGACCGTAATGGTTCGAAATTAGCTGGAGAGTTCTTCAGCTAATATCACATTTCAGGTTTTTTGGCCATTTTTCCGCAGAAAGAATCCAGATATGATTTGTTCAATATACTTTTGAAGGGGTTAAATTCACAGGATAGCCGGGCTAGCAGGTGTGTCTTGGTTGTCAGATGGGGCATCAGAAACCAGCATCCTGGAGACAATGACAGAATGTTGGACATTCCAGTGACCATTCACACTCATTCCTGCAGGACAACCCTATTCATTTGAACTCAGCAAAATTCATTGCCAAGTTAGGCTGGTGGACTCCACTCTTGATGGGGAAGTAGTTGATTTTGTCTAAAAGCTAACACTTCAGTCAGGCTACTATTTTAGGAAAAAAAAGACACCAAAAAGGAGTCAGTGAAAACAGAACAGCACATGCACTCAGGCATCAAACGAGTGCGGAAGAAGTTTGGTTCTGCCCCAAGACTGTTGAACAAAGTGCAGAAAGATTATGAAATTAAGTAAGATGACCCATCAGTTTGGGGGTAACATGGCGCTTTCTTTATTTTGTATCGTTACTTGACTGTTCATACCTTGCGCTCGGCACATTTTAATTTACTGTGGAATAAAGCAGCTTGCGATTTGAAGCAAACGTCGCCTCATTTAGTGTTGGCTTGGGAGCCTCTCGGAGAGATTGATTAAGCACACGTGCAAAAGACATGGAGATCCAGTTCAGATCCCAAGGGGCGCTTCATTGTTACGCTCCCGTTACTGTACGGGTAAAAGAAAGACTTGCATTTATATGGTGCCTTTCTCAACCTCAGGACATCTCAAAGCACTTTATAGCCAATGAAGTACTTTTTTGCAGTGTAGTCACTGTTTTAATGTGGGAAATACAGTAACCAATTTGCACCACAGCAAGTTCCCACAAACAGCAATGTGATAATGACCAGATGATCTGTTTTAGTTATGGTTGAGGGATAAGTGTTGGCTTGGACACCAGGGAGAATTCCACTGCTCTTCTCTTCGAAATAGTGCCTCGGGATTTTTTAATGTCCATTTAAGAGGGCAGACAAGGCCTTCGTTTTAACATCTCATCCACTTCTGACCATGCAGCATTCCTTCAGTATTGCACTGGAGTATGAGTCAGGATTTTGTTCTCAAGTCCCTGGAGTGAGACTTGAACCCACAAGCTTCTGCTGTCAGAGGGGTGAGTGTTACCCACTGAGCCACAGCTGAAGTACAGGGCTGCATGAGTCAATTCCCATAAGGGAAAGGCGCTCAAACCATTTACAGGTGCGACTGATGCCACGGAACTGAGAAGGTATTTAATGCAGACCCAAATTCATAGCAAGGTAACATCACTCCACGAAACTGACTAAAATTCAATGCTAGTTGGCATTAAATTGACAATTTCAGACAGATAAGGATGGCTAGTGTGTGAAATGGATTTCAGTAGGGGGTATTCTCTTCAGAGTTGAATTAAGTTAATACATTGTGGAGAAAAGTCTCCAGCATTTCTAGAATGTTCTGTTTTTATTTCAGATTTTCAACCACTTGAAATGTTATTCATTGTATCTCTGAAGTTAAGGGATATTGTTGAAGCACAGAGAGGAAGCTTTATTAATCAGTGCTGTATTTGTTCTGGGAGTGCTTCATGCTGACAATAGATGCCAAAAGTGGAAAACTCTTTCATTCCCCAACTCTGGCGTTTCTCGCCTTGATGAATTGAAAAGTTCACTTTTGTTTATAAATTGAACTATGATTTTTTTTAAATCCCAGTGTTGACAAATCATAAATAAGTTTAAGTCTGTAATCTCCAAAAAGCTGTTGAGGCTGGAGGTCAATTGAAAATTTCAATATTGAGAATGATAGACTTTTTAGGCAAGGGTATTATGGGTTACAAAACAGATGGAGTTACGATGCAGATCAGGCATGATCTAATTGAATGGCGGAACAGGCTCGAGGGCAGAATGGCCTACTCCTGTTCTTATGTTCCTATGTAAATGTTAAGATAGACAATAGATCCCTCATTAATGGTAATATTCATTTAAAATAATATTAGTATATTACTTCATTCCTTATTCACTCCAAATGGGGGACAGCTATTGGAACAAATCATTGATTGAGATCATGTTGTGTGCTATTAGTGACAAACTCATTAATGCATTTTTACCAATATTGACCAGCACAATTTCATCTTGTAAGACTGGGGGTTGATGCTTTTTAGGTGCTATTCTTAGATGTCATTTCAACTTCTTCTTCATTAGCTTGGCAACCAGGTGTAAATTCCTATTGTACAAAAGCAACAGCAAGAGTCAACAAAGTATTGTGACATTTTTAAGAAGGGTGTTAATAACATGTTTAACATTAAAGGGAAGTAAGCTGGCATGACTGTCTAAGCACAGTGTGTATAATCTCCTGCAGTTGCCATACAACACAGCTCAATGTGCCAATTTTATACTCTCTTATCACCTAATGGAAGCCTGCTGTTAGAGATGGATTAATAGTACATAATAGAATATTCTGGAAAGAATTTTCCCAGTAATCAACTTTAGATTAAATTCTGACAATTAATTGTTCAGTGCTGATATTTTGTGTATCCACTCTGTGGAGTATGACTCTGACTATCTCAACCCCCAAGAAAGCAAACAAACCGGAAACAAAAGTGCCCTACAATCTCCTAAATATACATTACAAGAGTAATAGATAAAATAACACTAAGGTGAGCTCATTTCAAGGTCCAAATGACAATAAACAGCTCGAGCTTCACTCTCATGAGTGACTTATGACATCAACTGATGCCCTCTGAGATTATTTGCTTGTAATCATTTGCACCTTTTCATTATTCTCTCTCTCTCTCTCTCTCTATATATATATATATATATATCAATTAAGAAGAGAAAAGCAATTGCATTTATATAGCACCTTTCACAACCTCAGGATATCCCAAAGCGCTTTACAGCCAATGAAGTACTTTTGAAGTATAGACACTGTTGAATGGTAAATCATAATGATCAATATTAAACACTCATCAATATTCTTTTGACAACATCAGTAGGCATTGAAACATTTTTAGGAATGTTATGAATTCAGCATGCAGCACACGTCAAGTGACATGAAGAAAAAGTGATACAAAAACAGAATGAAGAATTCCACAAATCTTAAAATGGTATCAAAATGTTGAATACTACTGGATTTCCTTGGTGCCCTTCATGGTAAGTCAGAGGATGCAGTGTGTTATGAGGATTATATTATGTAACATTCAGTTTATTGTTTTGCTGCTGATGTGTAAGTGTGCGTCCCTTAAAGGCTGTTAAGGTGTAATTCTTTTTTCTTGAAGTCAGTGCTTGAGCCAAGATCAGGCTGACTCTCTTTTTTAAAGAATTGTTTTTTAAGTGTGGCACAGAAAATAAATTTCCCTACATGCAGGCGTGATGGATATACAATATTACTAACAGATCTTCCATTACTCCTGCTTACAGTAAGTCTGAGGTTTATGCTATTTTACAAAAATTATACAGTCTTCACCACTAACACCATCACCACTTATCCCGGACAGCTGCCTATATCGAGCAAATGGTGCGAACCATTTACCAGTACCATAGGCATCAATTACAAAGGCGTCACTTAAACCGTATTTAGCGGGCGGGTATTTCGGGCAGTTCAAGTAGCTGTTGGGGGTCACCATCCGTCTGCCCCTCTCCACTGCCGTTCGCCCTGCAGCACTGGCCTAATGTACATTGGTAAAAAAAGGAATCTAGTTGAGTATCTTCTTTAGAGAATTCAAGACTTTCTGACCAACTGTACTCGGCAGATATATTTCCTTCTTTGAATCGTCCCCTTATTAAACGTTGATTTCTGAGACATTAACGGTGGCAACGTTTCAGGAACTTCGAAACTGACCAGCGGCTTTCGAGCCAAAGTTGCTTACAGGCCTCACAATACTCTCAGCTGGCCCATAGAGCTCGGCGATATTCCTTACACTTGCAATGACGTCTTATTAAAAGTGATGGCACTGGCATTATATTGGGATCTCACCTGCCATAAAGTCTATCAAATGTTATACCGGCCATCATTTATAGTGGGCCAATCACGTTCGCACAAGCGCACCCCGCTATAAGTGGCGGGGACCGTACTGTATAATGCGCAATTCTGCTGCTCAAACATTGTTAATTGTATGATTTATATCAATTAGTGTTAATTGTATTCAGGTGGTGGGTATCAATTGGGAACCCTCTTGTATCCTTTTTATAGGACAGCTTATCTAGGGTGTGGTGTGTGTATAAGAGGAATCTCTGTGAATAAAGGTTAGGAAGCAACTAAAGACCAGGCTCTAGTGTTCTATCCTTCACCACATGCCTATCCAATTTTAACAATATAGGTGTGTGTGTTGCTTTAAGACTATGAGGTGTGAATGCTCGACATTCCAGGAATCAATCGTTAAGTCGGTTCCAGATTAAACTGGCTTTCATTCTCTTTGATTTAAAAAGTGTTTCATGCCACAACTCTTATTGTGAAGCAAACAGAAGCTGAGGTGAGGAAATTTTGCAGATTGTAAAGTGGTTCGTCAGTTTTAGGTGCAGGTCAGAAGCTACCAGTATTAAGATAACTGGCTTTTTTTAAAAAAAGATTGTAACAGTGTGTGATGTCTGGAGTTTGACACCTGTGCTGACAGGTGTAGCATTTTTGATTAAAAGCAGATCTCCTGTGCTGTACTGAATGGGGGAGGCAATATTTTCCAACAACAGGGCTGTTATTTCATGTAATGCACAATATGTATCAAGGCTAGGACAGAAAATGCTGGAAACACTCAGTATTTTGTTTTTCTATTGTCGGGGCACTGGTTTACAGTGATTGAATAGGTCAAATTTTGTTTTTTTTTAAACTAGTGCTTTTTGGGGATTGAATCCAACAACACTTATATATTCTTTTACCAACGTATTTAATGGCCATACTTCTAGTAGAGAGGGAGAGGGGTGGTCAGTGTTTTGTAGCATTGCGGGAAGGTACCAGCATCTAGCAGTAGCATGAATGGAGGATTCCAGGGTGTGGCAGCTATGGGTGGGGGTAGGTTGATGGGATTAGAGTGCATCAGAACTGGAGAGGGGAAGATTCCTGAAGTGTGCATATACTGAAAGAGACAGAGTCCTGAGGCATGGTAGTACTGGCAATGGAGTCCCATGTCTAGCAATATTATGGAGGCGGAGGGCTACGTCTGGAGGCATTGGGAAGGAAGCACTAGGAGGCGGTCTCATCATCTGGAGCCATGGGGCAGAAAGTTCTGTGGCTGTGGGAGCATGGGGAGGAGGTTTCCAAGGCCTGAGAGAATTGGGAAGCTGGATCCAGGAGTCTGTGAACATTTAACAGTGAGATTCCCAGGTCCCAGTAACATTCAGGAGGGGTACACTCCCCCCGTGCAGTCTCCCTCCACCCCCCCCCACCTCCGTGCGGTCTCCCTCCACCCCACCCCCCTCCGTGCGGTCTCCCTCCACCCCCCCCCCCCCTCCGTGCAGTCTCCCTCCACCCCCCCCCACCTCCGTGCGGTCTCCCTCCACCCCACCCCCCTCCGTGCGGTCTCCCTCCACCCCCCCACCCCGTGCGGTCTCCCTCCACCCCCCCCCCACCTCCGTGCGGTCTCCCTCCACCCCCCCCCACCTCCGTGCGGTCTCCCTCCACCCCACCCCCCTCCGTGCGGTCTCCCTCCACCCCCCCCCCCTCCGTGCGGTCTCCCTCCACCCCCCCACCCCGTGCGGTCTCCCTCCACCCCCCCCCCCCACCGGTGCAGTCTCCCCCCACCCCCCGTGCAGTTTCCCATGATTGAAAATAGCTGATGAGACAATTGTTTAAAAGGGTGTTGCGGCCCGCTGCTACAATCTGTTTAACTTTGAAAACTTCCTTTAATTATGGAAGGGCTACGCATCAGCTGCTTGTGAACCACCCAGTGCCCATCCTTCCCAGTGCCAGGCCACCTCTGCCAGCTTTCTTTTTTATTCGTTCATGGGATGTGGGCATCGCTGGCAAGGCCGGCATTTATTGCCCATCCCTAATTGCCCTTGAGAAGGTGGTGGTGAGCCGCCTTCTTGAACCGCTGCAGTCCGTGTGGTGACGGTTCTCCCACAGTGCTGTTAGGAAGGGAGTTCCAGGATTTTGACCCAGCGACGATGAAGGAACGGTGATATATTTCCAAGTCGGGATGGTCTGTGACTTGGAGGGGAACGTGCAGGTGGTGTTGTTCCCATGCGCCTGCTGCCCTTGTCCTTCTAGGTGGTAGTGGTTACGGGTTTGGGAGGTGCTGTCGAAGAAGCCTTGGCGAGTTGTCCTCAGCTGATTTCTGATAGGTGATAGCCTGCAAGTGCTGTATCCTGCAGTTACCAGGAGATGCATCTCACTTGCTCTAATGAAAACTGTAAAGAAAATCAGTGCCTCAAGGCAGTCAGATCAGCAGTAGTGGGCCAGGGAATGCAGATTGAAGCACTGACAGGATGTCTCTTGCAACCTGTGCGACAGACGCCATTTGCCTATTTTAACTATATTTATTTTTTTTTGGCATAAGGCGACACCTGGGGAATGAGGCTGACTCACAACTGAACATCTCACATCTAGGATTAGCCCAGTGTTGACAACTATGTTTCAGCCGTTTTATGTATTTTAAGTCCTTCAGAAATCACTGCCTGGACTCGCTCTCCATTATTGTTGACACACACTGGGGGGTGTGACAGGTTGACAGTCTGTCACATGTATGAGGACAGTGTTTATTGTCAATTGAGATTGCACGTGCTGAGATCAGTCCATCAAAGCGCTGTATTTTCATGATGCTAGATTTTTTTTTGGTTGCATTTTCCAGTTTCTTAAGTTTGAATCCTTTAATACGATACTGTTACTGGTATAGGAAAAAAATATTCATGAGGCACAGCGCAAATGTCCAACGTGCCTCACAGGCTAGCATAAACTAGTTTTAAAGCTAGCCTCTAATGACTTAAGATGATAAATATTTTATGAAAGTTTGTAAATAACTCAGATTTTTAATACTTGCTCATTTCCTATTCAAATGAATGGGTATTTGACCCCATCGGCTATAATCTAGATTAGACTTGAACTGATTGCTGTGAGCTAATCATTTGCTGCTCTCCTTTACAGCAGTGACTCATTAGAAAGTTAGGAAATTGTTAAGATCTCTCCCATTCACACAAGTGCTTGAAAATGGAGGTTGACTTTAACCCTGAGTGGGTTTCGGGCAGACAGGGGAAGGGAGAGCATGAAATGCATTTGCTGGCCTAAATTGGAGGGCTGGATATTTTAACTCAAAGGCCTCATTTTAAATGCCGCCCAGTCCATTTCCCATCTAGAACGGGCGGGAAGATTGGCGCAGAGTGACTGCGGCAGGAAAAAAATCAGGCGTGCACTCCTGCTCCTCCTGGCCCCGCAAAAGAAAGGACCTTGGAGGGCATCCTCTGTCTGCAGGCCAGCCTCAGACATGCTTCAGCCTGGCGGGAAAAGCCTTCCACCGCTCAGGCACCATTTAAAATCCAATCGGGCTCCCATTGATGTAATAGGACCCTAATTTGCATCAATTCATGAGACCCTCGCCTGCTTAAGGTGGGCCGTCTCATCCACCTGCAGAACGCTGCAGGTTAAAATCGGGAATGTATGACGTGGAAGGGACAAGTTCCGAATGAATAAGTAACCGTCTCATTTTTAACTGCCTACCTGGCCGATTTCCTCCAGGCCCATGGGGTTAACCTAATGACCCCGATGTCTTTTTACCGTGACAAACTACTCAAACACAACTTGTTTTTTTTCTGGTTCAAATGGCACAAAATATCAGCAACTAACCAAAATCAGATGCAGCCGTCAAGGTTCAAACACACACATTGTCTGAGATATCATCTTCTACTGTTGGACACCATAAAAAGCAGCCTTAAAACTTCACAGTCCTGTCACATCCTGTTTGCGTCACTTGTTTTAGCGACGTGGTGTGAGTTAGGTTCATGCTGTTTGTTAAGGTTTGTTAAGGTTGCAGTGCACTGCCATCTAACCTTAGCCCTGCTGTGGGAGGTAGAGGAGTCTAATGACAGAGTAGCACTGGCAGAGACTTGTGAAGAGAGAGTGTGGGCCTGTTCAATCAGCTGGGGTGCGGTACGTGACATGTGGACATCTAAGACTAGAAATTGCTGTAGCATAAAGATTTGTGCCAGCAAAAAATCCAGCAGTACTGGCCAGCAATTTGGGGAGCCTGTTATCTCACTCCATTACCACTCACCAGTTGCCTGTCAGGAAATCACTGAAGCGTTTGCAGCTCACAGTGTGTTATAGCACCTTTACAGTGCAGTAGTTATATTCGTTAGGAAAGAAGGAAAGACTCGCATTTATATAGAGGCTTTCACCACCTCAGGTCGTCCCAAAGCGCTTTACAACCAATAAAGTACTTTTGAAGTGTAATCACGGTTGTAATGTAGGAAACGCTCCAACAAACAGCAATGAAATAAATAACCAGATTGTCTGTTTTAGACATTGGTTGAGATATAATTGTTAGCCAGGACACTGGGAGAACTCCGCTGCTCTTCTTCAAAATAGTGGCGTGGGAACTTTTATGTCCACCTGATAGGGCAGACTTGGCCTCGGTTTAATGTCTCATTGGAAAGACGGCACCTCCAACAGTGCAGCACTCCCTCAGTGCTGCACCGGAGTGTCAGCCTAGATTTTTTGCTCAAGTCTCTGGAGTGGGACTTGAACCAACAGCTTTCTGACTCAGAGGAGAGAGTGTGACCACTAAGCCACGTCTGACACAATTATTGCTCGTCAGGGTGAGGGTGGGACTCACAAAATCCTAATTCTACATGCATTGCTTCTATGATGTGCTAATTCTAACCATATTAAACAGGAGTTACAGCTCAGGCAGGTTCTCATGTCTGGAATCACAAGGGAACTGCAACAATTTCACAGTTTTTGCTGATGGAAAGTAATTATAATGGGGATTGCTTTCTGTGCTCCCAATATTTGGTTTAGTGGAGGAGGACGAGTAAGAAGCGAGAAAATAAGAACATTTTTTTTTTATTCGTTCACGGGATGTGGGCGTCGCTGGCAAGGCCGGCATTTATTGCCCATCCCTAATTGCCCTCGAGAAGGTGGTGGTGAGCCGCCTTCTTGAACCGCTGCAGTCCGTGTGGTGACGGTTCTCCCACAGTGCTGTTAGGAAGGGAGTTCCAGGATTTTGACCCAGCGACAATGAAGGAACGGCGATATATTTCCAAGTCGGGATGGTGTGTGACTTGGAGGGGAACGTGCAGGTGGTGTTGTTCCCATGCGCCTGCTGCCCTTGTCCTTCTAGGTGGTAGAGGTCGCGGGTTTGGGAGGTGCTGTCGAAGAAGCCTTGGCGAGTTGCTGCAGTGCATCCTGTGGATGGTGCACACTGCAGCCACAGTGCGCCGGTGGTGAAGGGAGTGAATGTTTAGGGTGGTGGATGGGGTGCCAATCAAGCGGGCTGCTTTATCTTGGATGGTGTCGAGCTTCTTGAGTGTTGTTGGAGCTGCACTCATCCAGGCAAGTGGAGAGTATTCCATCACACTCCTGACTTGTGCCTTGTAGATGGTGGAAAGGCTTTGGGGAGTCAGGAGGTGAGTCACTCGCCGCAGAATACCCAGCCTCTGACCTGCTCTCGTAGCCACAGTATTTATATGGCTGGTCCAGTTAAGTTTCTGGTCAATGGTGACCCCCAGGATGTTGATGGTGGGGGATTCGGCGATGGTAATGCCGTTGAATGTCAAGGGGAGGTGGTTAGACTCTCTCTTGTTGGAGATGGTCATTGCCTGGCACTTATCTGGCGCGAATGTTACTTGCCACTTATCAGCCCAAGCCTGGATGTTGTCCAGGTCTTGCTGCATGCAGGCTCGGACTGCTTCATTATCTGAGGGGTTGCGAATGGAACTGAACACTGTGCAGTCATCAGCGAACATCCCCATTTCTGACCTTATGATGGAGGGAAGGTCATTGATGAAGCAGCTGAAGATGGTTGGGCCTAGGACACTGCCCTGAGGAACTCCTGCAGCAATGCCCTGGGGCTGAGATGATTGGCCTCCAACAACCACTACCATCTTCCTTTGTGCTAGGTATGACTCCAGCCACTGGAGAGCTTTCCCCCTGATTCCCATTGACTTCAATTTTACTAGGGCTCCTTGGTGCCACACTCGGTCAAATGCTGCCTTGATGTCAAGGGCAGTCACTCTCACCTCACCTCTGGAATTCAGCTCTTTTGTCCATGTTTGGACCAAGGCTGTAATGAGGTCTGGAGCCGAGTGGTCCTGGCGGAACCCAAACTGAGCATCGGTGAGCAGGTTATTGGTGAGTAAGTGCCGCTTGATAGCACTGTCGACGACACCTTCCATCACTTTGCTGATGATTGAGAGTGGACTGATGGGACGGTAATTGGCAATTGGCCGGATTGGATTTGTCCTGCTTTTTGTGGACAGGACATACCTGGGCAATTTTCCACATTGTCGGGTGGATGCCAGTGTTGTCGCTGTACTGGAACAGTCTTGGCTAGAGGCGCAGCTAGTTCTGGAGCACAAGTCTTCAGCACTACAGCTGGGATGTTGACAGGGCCCATAGCCTTTGCTGTATCCAGTGCACTCAGCCGTTTCTTGATATCACGTGGAGTGAATCGAATTGGCCGAAGACTGGCTTCCGTGATGGTGGGGATATCGGGAGGAGGCTGAGATGGATTATCCACTCGGCACTTCTGGCTGAAGATGGTTGCAAACGCTTCAGCCTTGTCTTTTGCACTCACGTGCTGGACTCCGCCATCATTGAGAATGGGGATGTTTGCAGAGCCTCCTCCTCCCGTTAGTTGTTTAATTGTCCACCACCATTCACGACTGGATGTGGCAGGACTGCAGAGCTTTGATCTGATCCGTTGGTTGTGGAATCGCTTAGCTCTGTCTATAGCATGATGCTTCCGCTGTTTAGCATGCATGTAGTCCTGACTTGTAGCTTCACCAGGTTGGCACCTCATTTTTAGGTACGCCTGGTGCTGCTCCTGGCATGCTCTTCTACACTCCTCATTGAACCAGGGTTGATCCCCTGGCTTGTTGGTAATGGTAGAGTGAGGAATATGCCAGGCCATGAGGTTACAGATTGTGCTGGAATACAATTCTGCTGCTGCTGATGGCCCACAGCGCCTCATGGATGCCCAGTTTTGAGCTGCTCGATCTGTTCTGAATCTATCCCATTTAGCACGGTGGTAGTGCCACACAACACGTTGGATGGTGTCCTCAGTGCGAAGACGGGATTTCATCTCCACGAGGACTGTGCGGTGGTCACTCCTACCAATACTGTCATGGACAGATGCATTTGTGACAGGTAGATTGGTGAGGATGAGGTCAAGTAAGTTTTTCCCTCGTGTTGGTTCGCTCACCACCTGCCGCAGGCCCAGTCTAGCAGCTATGTCCTTCAGGACTCGGCCAGCTCGGTCAGTAGTGGTGCTACCGAGCCACTCTTGGTGATGGACATTGAAGTCCCCCACCCAGAGTACATTTTGTGCCCTTGCTGCCCTCAGTGCTTCCTCCAAGTGGTGTTCAACATGGAGGAGGACTGATTCATCAGCTGTGGGAGGACGGTAGGTGGTAATCAGCAGGAGGTTTCCTTGCCCATATTTGACCTGATGCCATGAGATTTCATGGGGTCCAGAGTCAATGTTGAGGACTCCCAGGGCCACTCCCTCCTGACTGTATATCACTGTACCGCCACCTCTGGTGGGTCTGTCCTGCCGGTGGGACAGGACATACCCAGGGATGGTGATGGAAGAGTCTGGGACGTTGGCTGAAAGATATGATTCTGTGAGTATGGCTATGTCAGGCTGTTGCTTGACTAGTCTGTGGGACAGCTCTCCCACATTTGGCACAAGTCCCCAGATGTTAGTAAGGAGGACCTTGCAGGGTCGACTGGGCTTGGTGTTTTGCCGTTGTCGTGTCCGGTGCCTAGTGGTCCGATGCCGGGTGGTCCGTCCGGTTTTATTCTTATTATGACTTTTCGTACCGAGATTTTACAACTGAATGGCTTGCTCGGCCATTTCAGAGGGCAATTAAGAATCAACCACATTGCTGTGGGTCTGGAGTCACATATAGGCCAGACCGGGTAAGGGCGGCAGGCTTCCTTCCCTAAAGGACATTAGTGAACCAGATGGGTTTTTACGACAATCCGGTAGTTTCATGGCCATCATTACTGATACTGGTATTTTAATTCCAGATTTTTTTATTTAATTAATTGAATTTTTAATTAATTAATTGAATTTAAATTCGCCAGCTGCCGTGGCGGGATTTGAACTCATGACTCTGGATTTTAGTCCAGGCCTCTGGATTACTCGCCCAGTAACATAACCACTATGCTACCGTACCCGGTAGCATAAGAACATAAGAAATAGGAGCAGGAGTAGGCCAATCGGCCCCTCAAGCCTGCTCCGCCATTCAATAAGATCATGGCTGATCTGGTCCTAACCTCAAATCTAAAATCATGTCCAATTTCCTGCCCGCTCCCCGTAACCCCTAATTCCCTTTACTTCTAGGAAACTGTCTATTTCTGTTTTAAATTTATTTAATGATGTAGCTTCCACAGCTTCCTGGGGCAGCAAATTCCACAGACCTACCACCCTCTGAGTGAAGAAGTTTCTCCTCATCTCAGTTTTGAAAGAGCAGCCCCTTATCCTAAGTTTATGCCCCCTCGTTCTAGTTTCACCCATCCTTGGGAATATCCTTACCGCATCCACCCGATCAAGCCCCTTCACAATCTTATATGTTTCAATAAGATCGCCTCTCATTCTTCTGAACTCCAATGAGTAGAGTCCCAATCTACTCAACCTCTCCTCATATGTCCGCCCCCTCATCCCCAGGATTAACCGAGTGAACCTTCTTTGTACTGCCTCGAGAGCAAGTATGTCTTTTCTTAAGTATGGACAGCAAAACTGTATGCAGTATTCCAGGTGCGGTCTCACCAATACCTTATATAACTGCAGCAATACCTCCCTGTTTTTATATTCTATCCCCCGAGCAATAAAAGCCAACATTCCGTTGGCCTTCTTGATCACCTGCTGCACCTGCATACTAACCTTTTGAAGGGCTGCTTGACATGTCAAATGGCACCAAAGGTCTCCAGATCAACTGCTGTGCCACCCAGGCAGGCTACAGCCCCAGCCTCAGTGACCTGCCAATGGCTGAAGATCATTGTCTCCAGAGGCCCAGGTTTAGTAGGGAGGCAGTTACAGAGCTGTGGCATCTGTTTCAGAAAGGTTTGTGGAAAGAATGGAACATCACTCTGATATTTTTCACACCTCTGTTTACTCTGCACATGTTCCACATTCTGCCCACTTCTACACATATTGTTTATTTGCAGCATCCTGTGCATTTTTCCACATTCTGTACATTGTTTCACTTCCTGTATAGCTTTCACGTTTTCTACATCCAGTTTATTTTTCCACACCCTGAACTCTTACACATATCCTGTACTTTAACGACACTGTGCACATTATCGATATCATTCATATCGAAATTGTGTACATTATCCATATGCTGTACCTCATCAATATTGTGTATATTTTCTATTTCCTGCACATTTTCTATATCCTGTGCAGTAGCCATATCCTATATACAACAACTTGCATTTATATAGCACCTATAGCATAGCAAAAACATCCCAAGGCGCTTCACAGGTGTGTAATCAGACAAAATTTGACACCAAGCCACATAAAGAGAGATCAGGACACGTGACCAAAAGCTTGGTCAAAGAGGTAGGTTTTAAGGAGCATCGTAAAGAAGAAGAGAGAAGCGGAAAGGTTTAGGGAGGGAATTCCAGAGCTTAGTGCCTAGGCAGCTGAAGGCATGGCCGCCAATGGTGGGTTGATGAAAATTGGGAAGAATTGGAGGAGTGCAGAGATCTCGGAGGGTTGTAGGGCTGGAGGAGATTATAGAGATAGGGAGGGGCGAGGCCATGGATGGATTTGAAAACAAGGATGAGGATTTTCAAATTGAGGCATTGCTGGATTGGGAGCCAAAGTAGGTCAGCGAGCACAGGGGTGATGGGTAAACAGGACTTGGTGTGAGTTACGATATGGGCAGCAGAGTTTTGGATGATCTTAAGTTTATGGAGGATGGAAGGTGCGAGGCCGGCCAGGAGAGCATTGGAATAGTCGAGTCCAGAGGAAGCAAAGGGGTGGATGAGGGTTTCAGCAGCAAATGAGCTGAGGCAGGGGTGGAGACGGGCAATGATAGGGAGTTATTACTGTTACAGATCTCATGCATTCTGTACATCCTATACATTTTACAATCCCAGTGCAACAATATTTGGATCTCTTATATAAACATTTGAGAGTTATCCAAATCCTCCCCTGATGTGTTATAATGCCCACCCTGTAGTTTACCCAGTTTTTCTGTATTATTCATATGCCGTTTGTTATTCACTTTCTGTAGATATCCCTTTTTTACTGATATTTTTCTTATGTTTATCCTTTATATTATCTGCATCTTCTGCACGTTTGCATACACTGCTTTAATGTGCAGAAATCAGACTTCCCTGTCACAAGGGTTTAGAGGTTTCTAAGCAGTACAGTGGTCGCAGAGCAATTAAGCAAGGTCCTAGATGCTAGGTAGTTTCATTGCTTTCTTGTGTGCCTTAGTGTTACTCTTTCTTGACTGCAGCATTTGCCTGACATGTAATGTTCAAAGAAAACTGTCAACTTGAAAGAAACGTTTAATTAACTACATGTTAACTCTTGAAGGTGTGATAATTCATCAGAACACCCTAACATTCACAGAATAGGATCAACCTCACTGTTAGCCCACTGTTTAAGCTGCTTTTATATTGTGCTTAGTGCTGTACTTGGCATTTACACTGTCAAAACCAGCACCCTATAACCTCCTCCAGTCCCACAACCCTCCGAGATCTCTGCACTCCTCCAATTCTGGCCTCTTGCGCATCCTCGATTTTCATCGCTCCACCATTGGTGGCCATGTCTTCAGCTGCCTAGCTCCTAAGATCTGGAATTCCCTCCCTAAACCTCGCTATCTCTCTCTCTCCTCCTTTTAATGTAAACAATCTTACAACACCAAGTTATAGTCCAACAATTTTATTTGAAAATCACAAGCTTTCGGAGGCTTCCTCCTTCGTCAGGTGAATTTCCTGACATTCACCTGACGAAGAAGGAAGCCTCCGAAAGCTTGTGATTTTCAAATAAAATTGTTGGACTATAACTTGGTGTTGTAAGATTGTTTACATTTGTCAACCCCAGTCCATCACCGGCATCTCCACATCCTCCTTTTAAGACACTCCTTAAAATCTACCTCACCTGTCCTAATATCTCTTTATGTGGCTCGGTATGAAATTTTGTTTGATAACGCTCCTGTGAAGCACCTTGGAAAGTTATACTACGTTAAAGGCGCTATGTAAATGCAAATTGTTGTTGTTGTTGTATTAGTCCCATTGGCACCAGCATGTGTATCTCAATCAAACAATGTCAACACCAAAGTAAAGTTACTGGATTTGCTAACAGCCAGGCAAACCCAGTAAAAAGAAATGGATCTGGCACAGCGCTAGAGGAAAATAAAACACATAAAGAGACAATAACCAACCTGCTCTACTCTTCAAATGCTTCTGTGTGACAAGGTAACAGGACTCGTTCTAAGCCATTTTGTATCAGCCGTGGTTCAGATCAGATTCTGGATACCAGTGTCCTGAGCCAGCTCTTAGCATTTACACTGCCAAATCCAGCACCCTTCTCTCTTCGGAGACTGGTATATATTGTTTTCCATTGGTTCTACTGTCCTGCCACCAGGAACAGGGGCAGGTTGAGAAGATGTTGTCACTGAGCCCAAGATTTAGGGAAGTTATGGAGCAGATTGCATTGTGGCAGGGAGAAAAAAATCCCTCACTTGTCTGCTCTAGAACTTCGTATATCACAGTGCAATCTTTCACTGAAGACCATCCTATCATCAAATGGAGGCCCATCAATTGACAAGACAGAAATACTGGGAACCAGCTGATGGACTCCATTCTCCTGGAATCCAATCTAAACAAGCCCCAGTATAGAAAAAGTTTTAAAGGGGTTATTCAATCGCAAGCTGTCGGATTTTTAAAATTCATTCATGGGATGTGGGCGTCGCTGGCAAGGTCACCATTTATTGCCCATCCCTAATTACCCTTGGGAAGGTGGTGGTGAGCTGCCTTCTTGAACCACTGCAGTTCCTGTGGTGAAGGTACACCCACAGTGCTGTTAGGAAGGGAGTTCCAGGATTTTGACCCAGCGACGATATATTTCCAAATCAGGATGGTGTGTGACTTGGAGGGCAACGTGCAGTTGGTGGTGTTCCCATGCATCTGCTGCCCTTGTCCTTCTAGGTGTTAAAGGCCGCGGGTTTGGGAAGTGCTGTCAAAGAAGCCCTGGTGAGTTGCTGCAGTGCATCTTGTAGATGGTACACCCTGCAGCCATGGTGCGCCGCTGGTAGAGGAGTGAATGTTTAAGGTGGTGGATGGGGTGCCAATCAAGCGGGCTGCTTTGTCCTGGATGGTGTCGAGCTTCTTGAGTGTTGTTGGAGCTGCACTCATCCAGGCAAATGGAGAGTGTTCCATTACATTCCTGACTTGTGCTTTGTAGATGGTGGAAAGGCTTTGGGGAGTCAGGAAGTGAGTCACTCACTGCAGAATAACCAGCCTCTGACCTGCTCTTGTAGCCACAGTATTTATATGGTTGGTCCAGTTAAGTTTCTGGTTAATGGTTACCCGCAGGATGTTGATGGCGGGGAATTCGGCGATGATAATGCCATTGAATGTCAAGGGGAGGTGGTTAGAGTCTCTCTTATTGGAGCTGGTCATTGACTGGCGCTTGTCTGGCACGAATGTCACTTGCCACTTATCAGCCCAAGCCTGGATGTTGTCCAGGTCTTGCTGCATACGGGCACAAGCTGCTTCATTATCTGAGGGGTTGTGAATGGAACTGAACACTGTGCAATCATCAATGATCATCCCCACTTCCGATCTTATGATGGAGGGAAGGTCATTGATGAAGCAGCTGAAGATGGTTGGGCCTCGGACACTGCCTTTAATGCAAAATGGATTTTGGCTTCATTGTGTTATTTTGCAGGGACGTTAATAGGCAAAGATGCAGCAGTCTTTTGCAAACTAACAACTTTCAGTTTGACAAGCTGAATCTACCCAAGACATTTTCACTTCTCCTGATTTGAGCTGGTTTCTTTTTAGTTAGTTCGTCTAAAAAAATTGCTTGATGTTTGAAAAAAAACAAATCAAGAAAATGACATTGCAACTTTAATGGCCATGGAGAAATCTTGATAGCTGAACTCAAATATTCTCCTGAATATTTACTGTTTATACATTGTTAGCAGGATCAACAACTTCTCTAATAAAACCCAATATCAACGACTTCTCCAATAAAACTACATCAGGCTGATGCACATTGCTGAATGTGTGGACTGGGATGCCAGGGAATAATTACATCAGCGTGCTGAATGCAAAGCCCCCACATCTGATGGACTGTTCCATACCCAGCAGTCCCATTGGTTAATTAGAGAAAGACAAAGAACTATAGCTAGACCATTAACCCCACATCCCCCAAAAAACAAATGCAGATTCAAAAGAAAATCTGCACCATCAATTCTCTTCCCAAAACAAATGAGTGTCAGGTAGAGCATAAACGGAAAACTAGAAGTGTGTAAAACGCAAAAATACCAAGATAAGATTTCATTTTAATCAAGCAGGCCCAAATTGAATAGGTTACAGTTGGTGGGAGAGATTTACATGCTTCAAGGTGCATTGTCGAAATGTACAATGAGTATAGTCTCCTACCCTACAATGTGCTTGCACTGTTTACCTGGTCTGGTTGTCCTGTTTGGATGTGGAGTTGTTGTTAGAATGCAATGTGCAATCGTAAAGTATTGGGGTGAATTTTTCTTTTCAGCCTCCAACTGTAAGAGCTCAGTGGGGCATAAGTGCCTAAGGCAAATTTGGGCACAAGCTTTCACGTGATTTTCTTCCCATTCATTTTCATGAAAAAAAGATCACGTGCAGTGTGTGCTTAAGTTTGCAATAAGTGCTTAAGCCCTGCCATGCCTTTGTGCCCAACACTGAAAAGGAAAATCCATCCCATTATGTTTATCCGCAGTGTTTAATAACAGTGGTGGGTCCCTAGAAAAAGATCTATCAAACTTCCAAGCAATATGACAAAAAAATTTCCCTTTCTGGATGACTAACATCATGTTATCTCACCAGCGAGCACCAAAGAGTTTTATATTGGTTGATGGTTGTTCCCCCTGACACTTCAGCTTTGCATGTGTCCTTGCCCCAGAGCACCATGTTCAAGCAGGTCTGATGGTGGCTAATTCTCTCTCGGTTGCTTGGTTTATGTACATCCATGCTATCAAAATCCAGACTGACACTACATTGCAGCACTGAGGGAGTGCCGCACTGTAGGAGGTGCCGTCTTTCAGATGGACGCTAAACTGAGGTCCCATCTGCCCTCTCAGGTGGATGTAAAAATCCCACGACACTATTTCGAAGAAGAGCAGAGGAGTTCTCCCGGTCGCCTGGCCACTATTTATCCCTCAACCAACATCACTAAAAAACAGATTATCAGGTCATTTATCTCATTGATGTTTGTGGGAGCTTGCTGTGCGCAAATTGGCTGCCACATTTCCTACATTACAACAGTGACCACACTTCAAAAGCACTTCATTGGCTATAAAGCGCTTTGGGATGTCCTGAAGTCGTGAAAGGCGCTATATAAATGCAAGTCTTTCTTTTATCTTGAAGAGGATTGTAGAGAATATGTGAGAGACAGCAAGGCATCACCGAGAAGGAAGAGAACTTGGGGCCAGAGCCAGAAGAAAATGAAGAAAATGGCAGCCAGATGAAGATCAAAGTAAAGAAGCCAGGGCAGCTGGAAGAAAGACAGCAGAGATGAATGGCAGCAGGTCACAGGAAAAAAAAAGGTCAGAAAGGCAGCTGCAGTCAGGAGAAAGCAATGCCTGAACCAAGCCAAAGAAAGATGGACAGATCGGCACTTGGAGTAAAGTGAGCACAATTGGTCTTTTAAACACCACACGCCATCTAGAAGACTTTTGCCCAGCAGCATTTTCAAAATCCAGGAATAAGCATCTTAGATGTGAACAGTCGCATTTTAAAAATGCCCCGAAAATGGCATTTCTCTGTGCAAATTCACAAATAAATTGCAAATCTGCAGCAGGATGCTCGCCGTGCCCAGTTTGTATGTGATGGACTGTGTGCGTGAATGACAGAGAGAGAAAACATTTGCAAGGAATTCTAGTCTTTATTCACTGATCCTACACTCTCAGCAGGGAGTCTGACTTGAATGTAATTGCAAGTCAGGGAACAGTGTAATAGTCATATCTCGAACCCACATCCCTGTTGAGCAAAGCAGAATTTGCCCATCTATTTAGTTGGCCGTGCTTTATGCCACAAAACCTCAGGTTAAAAGCACTTTGGGAGTACACACTTTCTCAAACACCTTCTGATTTGACATTGCTAAATCCCACTCCTGTTACATATTACATAGAATTATAAAGAGTCTGCAGCACAGAAACAGACCCAACTGGTCTATGCCGGCGTTTATGCTCCACACGAGCGTCCTCCCACCCCTCTTCATCTCCCCTATCATCAGTGATACAAATAATATGCTGCATGCAATATAAAACATGATAACAAGGAGCGACCAAGACTACTATCTTTATAACATCAATATAATTCAATCTAATCAATTCCAAATTTTAAACCAATAAAAAAGCTACAGGTAGCAAATATCTTACATTTTTATCAAAGAAAATTATTTCAAAACATTTTTTTAAAATTCAGGTTCTGAACCTAATTTTTACTGATAACACCAGTATGAGCACTTAATAATCTCTCAGTCCAGTACAAGTTTTTCCTTGAAAGCATAAATTGTCATGCGGATAAAGATTTGTGATGTTTATTCACAAGTCTTTCATATATGATTCGCTTATCCTCAAATCTTTATTTAATAACTCCCAATTTTGGACACAATTTAAAGATACCTTGTTGTAGCATTATTATACATTGTAACTTATGGAAGTTTCTTGATTGGCTTGTCTGGACTGTGCAATTATGTTGCAGTTACAGCACCAGGATGGATTTATGCGACTGAAATTTACTGATATACTCTGTCAACTCTACTCGAGTTTGGAACAGAACATCCTGATTTGAGCACCTATCTCCTTCCGCGCCCTCCCTCCCCCCACTGACCGTCACTTACCTAATTGGAGCCAACCTCCTTGTTCTCTTTTCCTCACCTTCATCTCCCCTCCCTCCTGTCTGTCCTCCTTCATCTTCTCCCCTTCCTCTCTTCTTCATCCTCTCCTACTCTTCTTTCCCCTCCCTCCTCCATTAATTCCTCCCCTTTCCCCTCCATCTCCCTACCTGTCAGCTCCCTCGCACTCTCCGAACCTCTCCCACCCTCCTCTTGCCCTTCCTTTGTCCTCCTATCTGCCTCCTTCCCCCTCCACCCTTCTTTGTACAATCAATTATTCCATACCCTCCAACCCTGCTTAACCTGAAGACTATACTTGATCTGGGCTCTCCACGTTCAATGCCATGGGACATTGACTACTCTTATTAAATTATGATGACTTTGCAGCAAAAGATGCAAAATTAATGGATTCTGCTTTCTTAATGTTTTGTTCATGCTCCTGATTTACACAACCATCTCATTAATTTGGGCCAGAATTTGCTGCCAAAATAAAGGCACGTTTAATGGCACTTGCCGTTATTAATGTATAAATCGACCAGCAACTTGTGGCGAGGAAGAGATACCGCGTGAGTTGCAAATCGCCACAAGTTGCCCAATGATTTGCGCCGTTTCGCTGTTAGCCTCGCGAAAACGGCAGCTCACCTTCAACCTACCTGTGCATTGAGAAATTGCTGCATTTGCAAAATAATTGCCAATTAAACGGGCCTCAGGAAGTTAGGGCTGACACTTAACAAGGTCCCAGCTGCCCCATTGCCCTCGCCACGCCATTATAAGCTCGCACTTATAAAAATTTGCAGCGCAAAAAAATGTTTGAGCTGAAGGGTGAGGGGAAATAGTTGAACTAACAGGGCACGCCGCGAGATGCCCCACTTCAGCAAATTCTGGACCACATAGTGATCCTGGGGATGAAGGTCAGTATTTTGCACAGCTCTCCACCACACCCCTCCTTACCCAGCTCAAAATTCTCTCTCTCCTGCCTGCATGCTCTACAGGAGCTTCCTAAGCGGTGAGCACTCTGGACCATTGGTAACTTTTAAACTTTTTCTGTGGTTAAAACTTTCTTTTGTGGGTTGAGGGGTGGATATATTTTGAAATTGAACATTAAGGGCTGAATTTTCTTTATGGGGTTCATTTTCCTGCATCAGAGGTCATTAATAATACAGGACCACTGCTGAAGCAGTAGAAAGACAGTGACGGATAAAAATAAAAAGAATATTACTGTTCGCAATAGTTTTTTAAAATAATGAAAGATGTAGATTAAATATACAAGTAATAGCTATACTTAACATTTTTAATGCAGAGGTAGGAGAAGGAAATGTTGTGGGTGAATCTGTTCTAGATGGAGTGGGCTTGATGGGTCAAATAAGTTGTATTAGTACAGAAATTAGTAATAAGTGATTTCCTTTGAATTAATTTGGCATGTGTGGCTTCAGCATTCAATCTGTGTGAGTGCCATTATTTCAGTGTATACCTCATACAAATTGATGTTATCACTTAAACATCAATTAAGTGAAATCAGGTCAAGTTAAAACAATCCAGAGGCTAGCCATGTAATTAATGTGAGCATCTTTTATGAAGCAGATGCTAATGTTTGCACAAGTAGTGTGCTTCCATGTAGTACAACTGGTGTCATTTACATTTCCTGCACTACTTCAGTGTCAAGTGTCTCGAATTCATAGAATCATAAAAACTTACAACAAAGAAGGAGGCCATTCAGCCCATCATGCTTATGCTGGCTCCTTGAAAGAGCTATCCAATTAGTCCCACTCCCCTGCTCTTTCCCCATGGCCGTGCAAGTTTTTCCTTTTCAAGTATTTATCCAATTCCCTTTTGAAAGTTACTATTGAATCTGCTTCCACCACCCCTGAGGCAGTGGATTCCAGTTCATAATAACTCTCACTGCATAAAAAATTAAATTCTCTTCATCTCCCCTCAGGTTCTTTTGCCAATTATTTTATTCTGGGTGAAAACTAGTAATATTCAAACTAATGAAGGCAAGTAAATTCAAATGTCAGCCAAAGCTTGTACTTGAGTCAATGACCTTCTGGTTGAGATTAAAAGTCTGGGGGAAAAAATTTGATAGGGGCCATTTTTGGGTGTAGGTAGTGAGATGTGCTATTACCCCTGCGCAAGCAGGACACAAGTTTCCACCCACCTGCAATCAGCGTTCCTTTCCAGGTCTTGCATGTGGAATCAATGCAATTCACACTTTCCACCACCAGAGGGAGCTCAATCTCTTAAAGGGAGGATGTTTCTTAGAAATCTCTTAAAAGGTAGCTGGTACCTGTTATTTGCTGAAAATAACAGTCTACTGTCTGCACGGAGTCTGAATGGAGATCAGACATCGCGCACACAAAATATAGATGCAGGTCCCATCCCTATGTTTACACATTGATGAATTATGTTAAAACATTGAATAAAGGTTGTGCACTACTAAATGCCACATGCTCCAATCTGCATGCCAGACGTCACCAATCTGCCACTCTGAGTTGGTACCAGGCCTGCGAGAGTGCATCTCTGCTGATGCACTAGAGACCTTGGGTGCAAGAGGTGGACAGAAGGAGGGACATCCTATATCCACATGGGGGGTGGCGGGGGGGTGGGGGGCGCCAAAAGACCCTCCAGACATATACTCAAAAGACAGTGGGGGATGAAATCAATGCTAGGTGCACAACATCATGAACATGGATGCAATGCAGGAACAAGTTCAATGCCTTTACATGAGTGGTCAAGGTGAGTGAGGTCAACTGTCAAGTGGTGTCTCCTACCAACTGCACCACGCACTACATCCCCATCGCCCACATACCAACAAACTCTTTCCATCAGTACTTAACTCTGCCAATCAGATACTAAGGCCAACTGTGGTACTCTACTGGTGCGCTAGCTGAGATCGGCTAACTTACAACAGACCAGAGTTTGAACCCAAGGTGTTCCTGGTACATGTAGTTCAGCTACTCACTGAGTAAATCCGTGGAGGCATAGGAGGAGCTTCAGAAACAAATTTAATCTTGGGGAGAAGGTTATTGATCAGCTAAATGGAGAATCTCAGCCACTGATGTCGATTATGATAAAGAAAGGCCTTATATATTAGAACAGATCAGAGAACTTTTACATTTTATATAAAGGTTAAACATGAAAGACTTGCATTTACATAGCACCTTTCACAACCTCAGGATGTACTTTACAGCCAATTAACTACGTTTGAAGTGTAGCCACTATAGTAATGTTGTAGGAACCAACACCTGCATAGGTGTTGAAGTGCCGTAACCTACAGGGCTACGGACCAAGTGCTGGAATGTGGGAATAAGCTGGATAGCTCTTTTTCGGCTGGCACGGACACGATGGGCCGTAATTCTATAAGGGTTAAGCAAGGAATATTGCAATGAGAATGGTCTTATCACAGGTATAAGAACTTATCTCCCATTGTATAAATCAACCTCTGAGCCCTTTAATGAGACCAATCTCCTTGTAATCACTCCCACCCACTCATCAATCAGTGTGAAGTGACAGATATTCAGTTTGTTTTTTATGTACTTGGTATAAGGTGTAATATGTTAACTACATATCCTGACTGCCATGGCAACCAGAACAGAAGGTCAAGGTAATACAAAAGGATCAAACAAAAATGACTAATGATATTTAGCTTGTGCCTAAACTGCTACTCCGCTTTCATTGGTCATAATTAACTTGTTTTGCTGGCACTGACAGTTGAACAGTACGATAATATACGTTACAAATGGCTGGATTTATCAGTAGACTCTTTGGCCTAGAAATTGAGTTGCATAGCATTCATTTTTCAGGCGCTACATGGCCTCCTAAGACGCCAAAATGGTGGGCAGGAAGCATGCCACTTATCGTATTGGGTAGGACAGTATTTGAATTCAGGAAACATTGGGTTTAACCAGCTAAAACGATTTGAAAGATAAAGCACGAGAGAGAAAGAAAAAGCGTTTATATTAGATGAAGTACATAGAAATTACAACATGGAAACATGTTGTTTGGTCTAACCAGCAGCTTATCACAGCTCTCAGAAATGCCCAAAGCCTATCACATGCAATGAATTACATTATGCAGTTACTATTTAACTAAATAATAAATACTTAGAAAGAAAGAATTTGCATTTATATAATACCTTTCATGACCTCACAAAGTCCCAAAGCACTTCACAGCCAATGAAGTAGTTTTGAAATGTAAGCAAATGCAGCAGCCAATTTGCACACAGCAAAATCTCATAGCCAGCAATGAGATAAATGACCAAATAATCTGTTCTTTGGTGTTGTTGATTGAGAAAATATTGGCCAGGACACTAGGAGAACTGCCCTGCTTTTCTTCAAATAGTGCTGTGGGATCTTCTATGTCCACCTGAGGGCACACAGGGCCTCGGCTTAATGTCTCATCTGAAAGATGGCACCTCCAACAGTAAAGCACTCCCTCAGTACTTCGCTGAAGTGTTAGCCTAGATCACGTGCTCCGTTATTGGTGATGGGGTTTGAACGCACGACCTTCTAACTCAGAGGCAAGAGTGCCACCACCGAGCCAAGGCTGACACTTAAAACTATTGTAAATGTTTCATCACTCATGGAACTTATTTCAATGAATTGAATGTGATACGGGTCACTAAAGGTACAATCTTCATGGACGTTGACACCCATAAGCAGAGAAGATTAAGTACTCTCTGTGGAGCAATATAAAAATGGTACCATCATACTAGAGCCATAGCATACTGATGTTGATGTTTCTGGGTTTTATTGGCTTTCCATCTGGAATGGAGCTTTCAAGTGGTAATTATTGTGTTCAATCACTGTTGTGCATCCCCGATTTCCTTCACCCTACCATTGGCGGCCATGCCTTCAGCTGTGTAGGCCCCAAGCTCTGGAATTCCCTCCCTAAACCTGTCTGATAACACTCCTGTGAAGCACCTTGGGACATTTTATTATGTTAAAGGCACTATATAAATGCAAGTTATCATTGTTAACACTAACAATTAGGGTGAATTGATTAATAATTATCAATTAACTAATTGATTAGTAATAAGGGGTGCTTTTGCACTACCCTTCAATGCATAACAAGATTCAAACACTAGCTACACAACTGTCATTTGTGCTAAATACAATGATCAGCAAAGCAGGCTGCTGCACCAGTATAACTATGTCGAGCAAAAATATGAATTCGTGTCAGTTTAGCGCTTGATGATATCCTGCCAAATACAGCTGTAACAGCATTTGATTATGTGTCGGAGGGGAGAAATCCTTTTGCCTTTGTCTCGGACAGCTCATCGCATAGTTCCAGTGATAGGCACAGACTCTGCAGAAACAATCCTCAGTGGTCTTGTTAAGTTACTCAGTTCTGGTCTACCACGTGATAGGTCTCACGCTCCAACATCTGCTTCTCCCTCATAATCATTCATAAGATTGTGTTTCTCTGTGATTAAAACTGCAGTTTAGCGTTATTAATTGTGCAACCATCAGTATGTACCCACAAAATGGCCTACTCCTGTTCCTATATAAAACTAAGTATTATGGTACAGCTGCGCTGGGGATTCCAGATGTGCCAACTCTCCATTAGTTGCACTGAACTCTATGGTGTTACTATTCCCTGAGAAGGATATTATGTGCCAGTGAAAATTAAAAAAAACAATATCACATTTGTGATGTAATTTGGCAATCTGTAGTACCTGATGTCTTGTGGAGGAAGTTTAAAGCACTGTTCTACAATGACTGCAGAATAAACTAAATATTTGCACCATGTGACCATGTGTTCCAACTGTCCTTCACTTGAAAGACAATAAAAATCACAATTCGGTTTACATCTCTTTGGTTTGTGAGTGAGAAGTCATTCACATTCAAGAATCAGTTGAATTATTAAATGCAGTGGCCTATTTTTTTTTAATCCAGTCCAGGATCACTTGGCGTTAAACTTCAAAGCAAATCATTATCCTACAATTTTCACATTGTGGGTCTAATGCATAACCCCCATGCACAATGTATGGTAAAACAGCCTAGCTCTTGACAACTGAACATGCCCATCCCCTAATGGTGGCCATGATGTGGAGATGGTGGTTAAAACAGATGCTCTGACATTAATTCATTACAGAATGCATTCTGGCAAACTTTACTAGCATGGAAGGGTATGGGTCTATCAAATGAACATAGAATCATGGAATGATGCAACAGGGAAGGAGGCCATTCGGCCCATCGTGACTGTGCTGGCTCTTTAGTAGAGCCTATCTACTTAGTCCCACTCCCCTGCTCTTTCCCATAGTCCTGTAAATTCTTTCCCTGCAAATATTTATCCAATTCCCTTTTGAAAGCTACTGCTGAATCTGCTAGCACCACCCTTTCAGGCAGTGCATTCCAGATCACAACAATTCGCTGAGTAAACATTTTTTTCCTCATGTTGCCTTTGGTTCTTTTGCCAATGGACAAGGACAGCATTCCGGCTGTTACCGACAAAGATAGTAGGCAATGAGCACGTTTGGTGTCTAGCAGCAATAGCACCTGCACCAGATGATGAAAAGCTGCTTGCAGTTCCTAATTCTTTCTTTTTCAATGCACTGGAGAAGCTGGGCTTAGAGCAGAAAAGGTTGAGGAGAGATTTAATAGAGACATTCAAAATCATGAAGGGTTTTGATAGAGTAAATAAGGAGAAACTGTTGCCACTGGCAGGAGGGTTGGTAACCAGAGGAATCAGAATTAAGGTAATTGGAAAAAGAACCAGGCGGGAGATGAGGAGAGTGTTTTTTTATGCAGCAAGTTGTTATGATCTGGAATGCACTGCCTGAGAGGATGGTGGGAGCAGGTTCCGTAGTAACTTTTGAAAGGGTAAACATTTGAAGGAGAGAAAATATCAGGGCTATGGGGAAAGAGCAGGGGAGTGTGACTAATTTGATAGCTCTTTCAAAGAGCTGGCACAGGCATGATGGGCTGAACTGCTTCCTTCTGTGCTGTAAGATTCTACAAGTGGAGTCTGAATAAACAAAAACACCACTTTACTCAGGAATGAGAATTTCTGAAAAATTATCAGCAGGCTGTTTGCCCGTGGCAAGTATCACAACCAAATCCAATCTTCTGTTTGCCCAATACGCACACTTCCATATTTCCCAGCAGGGTTCATGGGCTGGTTTTTTTTAATTTCAAAATATGCTTTATTCATAAAATTTGTAAAGGTACAGACAATCCAATCCAAGTAATGCTTCAAACAGTACAATACAGGTCATACAATTTGCTATGATACATACAGTATTATTGAATGGGCCTGGTACAATCAATACAGTTATGCACCATGCATTGTACATATAGTTCATGGTGTACAAGACAAAGTGGGTGGCCTTTCCCCATAGAGTCTTTACGTTGGTCTCACCTCGCCTCAGTGCGTCCCACAGCACGTACTCCTGCACCTTGGAGTGTGGACAGCACTTTCAGCTGGAAGACCAGCATGTTTCGGGCGGATCAAAGGGCCTCCTTCACCAAGTTGATGGTCTTCCAGCCGCAGGTGATATCTGTCTCGGTGTGCGTCCCGTGGAACAGTCTGTAGAGCACAGCGTCCTGTGTAGCCGAACAATTTGGGATGAACCGGGACAGATACCAAAGCATCTCTCTCCACACCCTCTGCGCAAAGGGACAACCCATCAGGAGGTGGAAGACAGTCTCCCCCCCGACCACAGCCTCGAGGGCAGCTCGCGGTGGCGCTGAGGTTCCGTGCATGTTGGAAAGACTGCACCGGGAGGGCCTTTCTCCTCACCATCCAGGTTACATCCTGGTGTCAGTTAGTCAGTTCCGGCGATGAGACATTCTGCCAAATGGCATCGACCGTCTGATTGGGGAAGAAACCGATCAAGTTCACCCTATCAGTTCCTTGCAGGACTCTGAGAACGTTTCGTGTCGACCACTGTCTGATGGCCTTGTGGTCGAAGGTGTTCCTCCTCAGAAACTCCTCCACCTGGGACAGATTGGGGAGGGGGACAGTCCACTTGGATGGGACGTCCTGCGCCTGCTGGCCAGCGAGGCCAGACCCAGCCTTCTCAGTGAGTTGGACAGGTAGAAACCCAGCACGTAGTGACACTTGGTGTTTGCGTACTGGGGCTCTACTCATATCCTGAGGCAGCCACACACAAAGGTGGCCATCAGGATCGGAGAGGCATTGGGGATGCTGTTCCCCTCTTTGTCTGGGGGCTTGTACATGGTGGCCCTGCGGACATGTTCTATCTTGGACCTCCAGACAAAGTGGAAGATAGCTCGGGTGACTGTGACACTGGAGTTGTAGGGAATGGGCCAGACCCTGGCCACGGAGAGCAACACCACGAGTACCTCACACCTTATCACCAGGTTCCTGCTGATTATGGAGAGGGATCGCCCCACCCACATACCAACCTTCTGTTTGGCCTTGGTGACCCACTCCGCCCGGTTCTTTGTGCAGGCCTGGGCCCCCCCCCCAACCAGATCCCCAGCACCTTCAGGTAGTCAGACCTGATGGTGAAGGGGACAAGGGATCAGGCCTCCCACCTGCCAAAGAGCGAGGCTTGCTGGCCCTTCGCCTCTTGGAGTTCCTCCCCGACATCGACTCCCATCGACTGCAGCTGGAGCAGATCCTGCATGCTTTTCTGGAGTTCTGACACTTCCTTCTGTCTCTGCCTTGCCTTCTGAACACCTTTGAGGATGAAGAACCTCTTGATGTTGGCCTTGATCGCTTCCCACCAGTGCACTGTGGAATCGAAGAGGGGTTTCACGATTCTCCAACCTGTGTAATCCTTCTTTAGTTCCTCGATGCTCTCCAGGGTCAACAGTCTCACGCTCAGCTTCCATACCCCCTGCCCACCCTCTGGTCCTCCAGCGATTGACAGTCAGCCAGTAGGAGGCAGTGGTCAGAGAGGAACACCGGCTGGACGTCGGTGGATCTGACCTTGAGCGTTGGAGACACAAAAAGGAAGCCTTTCCTGGAACGGACGGACCCATCTGGCCTGGACCAGGTGTATCTCTGCGGTGCTCCATCTGCAGGGTCGCTGAAGACATCGCAAAGCTTTGCGTCTTTCACCACCTCTATCAGGAGTTTGGACGTGGTGTCCAGTATATCGCTACCCCTCTGGATCATCCAGCCACATCGATGATGCAGTTAAAGTCTCCAGCGAGAACGATTGGTCTGGAGGTCGCCAGCAGTATTGGGAGGTGCTGGAAGACCTCCACCAGCTTGCTCTTGAGGATCGGAGCTTACACGTTGATCAGTCAGAGTGAGGCATTCTTGAACAGACTGTCTGCTATGAGCAGGCGGCCCCCCACCACCTCCTTAACCTCGGTGATGGTGAATTAACCTCCTCGCAGCAGAATCCCCAGGCCCAAAGAACGACTATCGTTGCCTCCCGACCAGATCGACTGCCCGTGAGTCCACATGCATGACCACTGCTGGTAGTTGCTGAGGTGTGGGATCCTGCACTCCTGCAAGAACTGTAGGTCCCTCTTGACCGTGGACAGGTAGTCCAGAGTCGTAGCATACCGCGTAGTCGATTTGACGCTACGCACGTTTATGGATCCAATTTTTAAATACATTTTAAAAGTACAAAGGAAAACAGAAACATTCAGGTCTTATTATTTCATCAGTCCGAGGTCTACGTTACCACCCATTTGGGACCCCCGGTCCAGAGTCCGCATTTGTGTGGTATGCAGGAACTTCTGGATAGTCCTTAAGCTGAGGAAGGAGGCCTGACCTCCATTGGCGGAGGGTCCTCGCTTGGGGGTCGATGGCGGGGTCTCGTGGGGTGGTGTGTCCGTGAGATCCACAACCAGTTCCGGTTCCTCATCCATCGCCGGTGGTTCACTCCCTGCGTCCGTCATGGTGCTCCCAGTTGCCCAGAGTTGGGGGACCTCGCTCTCCACGTTGCTACTCCCGGTTGCCCAGAGTTGGGGGACCTCGCTCTCCACGTTGCTACTCCCGGTTGCCCAGAGTTGGGGGACCTCGCTCTCCGCGTTGCTACTCCCGGTTGCCCAGAGTTGGGGGACCTCGCTCTCCGCGTTGCTACTCCCGGTTGCCCAGAGTTGGGGGACCTCGCTCTCCACGTTGCTACTCCCGGTTGCCCAGAGTTGGGGGACCTCGCTCTCCACGTTGCTACTCCCGGTTGCCCAGAGTTGGGGGACCTCGCTCTCCACGTTGCTACTCCCGGTTGCCCAGAGTTGGGGGACCTCGCTCTCCACGTTGCTACTCCCGGTTGCCCAGAGTTGGGGGACCTCGCTCTCCACGTTGCTACTCCTGGTTGCCCAGAGTTGGGGGACCTCGCTCTCCACATTGCTACTCCCGGTTGCCCAGAGTTGGGGGACCTCGCTCTCCACATTGCTACTCCCGGTTGCCCAGAGTTGGGGGACCTCGCTCTCCGCGTTGCTACTCCCGGTTGCCCAGAGTTGGGGGACCTCGCTCTCCGTGTTGCTACTCCCGGTTGCCCAGAGTTGGGGGACCTCGCTCTCCACATTGCTACTCCCGGTTGCCCAGAGTTGGGGGACCTCGCTCTCCACGTTGCTACTCCTGGTTGCCCAGAGTTGGGGGACCTTGCTCTCCGCATTGCTGCTCCCGGTTGCCCAGAGTTGGGGTGCGCTGGGCGTATCACTGCTCCCGGTGCCCTGGAGCTGAGTGCTGCTGCTCCCAGGTTCCTGGAGTTGGACCGCATTGTCGGTGTCACTGATCATCGTCGCGTTTTGCCTTTTCCTTTGATGAAAGTGGGGTTTCCTCCCCTTTCCTTGGTCGTCATCCGAGGAGTGGCCCCTGTTGTCCGTTGGGGACCCTAAGCTCCTCTTGTTGCTGGCCGCACCTTTGGCTTCATGGACTAGTGCTTATGACTGCCTACACTGGTAGAATTTTTTTCTCCCAGTTCTAGGCTGGGGATACTGAAGCCAATTGTAGCATCCACTGTTGGCTGGTTGAATATTATTTGGGTTTTTAAAAAAAAGTAATATATGTTATTGTACTTTCAAATGTAAAATGAAACAGCCAAACTACATGTTTCATGTAGACAAACAAATTAGTTTTGGTTGAGGGTATGACCTAGATGCAAATTACTTTTTTACTTTGGTGGGGGATGCTAAGGCTAAAGCCTCATTCAAGAATCCTTATATGGACATAAATACGTTAATCCTATTCCCAAAGCTTTATCTAGGGACATTGTTATAATGGACCCCTCAATTCTGTCTTAGACTCCCATTGGGTTGCTTGTTGGAATGACACATGCATTGATGTACAGCAGTCAAGGGAATTGTGAATAGTGTAGTCTCATTAGAAAATCTTTTTAAAAAGCTTTAAAGCTCCTTCAAGATGAAAGATTTAATAAGAAGAGACTCGCGAGGATTTATTAAGACAGGGCATGAAATCTGCAGTGACCCAGCATGCTCTCCTTCAGGCATCTGTCAAAGAATGAGGCAAATGGCCTTCAGGTGAAAGTAGTTTTTATTTGTAGCCATCCACTGCACCATAAACTGATGTCTTGTCTCTGTAATGCATATTGGTATTTTATCCATGAGAATACAACATAAATTGGTTCAGCCAGATTGCTATAGTATACGCTTTGTGCAGCTTAAATCATAGCCTGCTCTTTTAAGAACCTGTCCATTTGCTGTTATTTATTGGGCAGATATGTCAGGCAGCACAGGACAGCTGTGCGTTGCATTCGGCTCGCAGTTTCCGCACCTGGAGGACAACGACGATCTGAAGATAAAACACAGCGCTGATGAAAACCTAAGAGATGTGAACGAACACTAAAGCCACACAGTTGATGCTTCGTTAAAGCCAGTGAATTAAAACCTTATGTTTTAGGGTATTGTCAACAAACTGCGCTATTGCCATGTGCAAGCTTAGACACTTGATGCCAACATTAGTAAGGATCACCTGCAGTTGCCGAGAAGGCTGACAGTCACCAGAAGACCGACTGCTGTTAGACCGAGTAATGAACAGGAATAGCGGATTTCAGTTACGCAGGCACCATCACCTGCCTCTGTCAAAAATAAAATCGAATCTCATATAATTGGCGATCCCTTATAATGTGACAACAGTTTGCTTTTCCAAATCATAAACTGCAGAGAATTTCAAAACGATGTTTAAAATCCGTGAAGTGAATCATCAGTTTCTGAGGGTCTGCCTTCAAGTAACCTTACATTTGTAGGGGTTCTTTGCTCTGTTGTTCAGAATACAAAAAGTTAGGGATCAAGTGAGAGACTGTAGTTATTTTCTAACTTTGAAGACTTTAATTTGACATACAGACACAACAGGTTTTAACCAGAAAGAAAGTAGTAGCTTCTCATACAACCTTTTTCTAGCGAGTACGACTACAGGCAAAGGATTGATCAAATCCTTTGTTCTTGGGAAAATAAGAAGATTCCTCTTCTACGCCATCTTGGCCTGATGTTGTCTGTGGTTCTCCTGAAAACCCTTGTAGAATGGGCTATTTTATAAGTTTTTCCTTCAAAATCTGCTGTTGAACATCATACCATATTTAAATTGTTTTCCAATTCTAGTACTAAAGAATTTCTTATCAGTTTCCAGGCCTTGGTTCCTGTTTTTGCAACTGTCAGCATTGTTTCTTCTTAGCAAAGTCAATTATGCTGACATGTCCTACCTATCCATCCTGCCAGTATTATAGTAAACACATCCATGATCCTTTGCAGGACATGTCAATGGCCTAATTTCGAGCATTCCGATTTTGCTCAAGTTGACAATTCTGTGTTCTTTTACCAAGTAAACAAGGGTTTCAAGTCCATTCTTTTAGTTTTCTTTAAAAATAAGTGTTAAAAGTCCACATCAACAAGTCTAAAATCCTTCACATTGAACACACCTCATGGTTTATATGGATTTCTCAGTACCAAGGCTACTGAACCATCTTTGAAACGTTGTGCTGGTTTGCAATGGCTCACTGCTTCAAACCTGCACATCTTGCGTGTTCACCAAAAACTGTGATTCCCTGGAGTAAGTAAAATGGCACAGGAGGAATTTCAAGAGCCTGATGGGTTGAGGTTAGGTGTCAACAGGCAATGAAAATGTACTCTGTGGTGCGAGCAGAATCCATAATAATAGCATTAAACTGGGAAGTGGATAATTATTTGAAAAAGAACAATGTAAAAAGGATTTTGGAAAGGAGCCAAGGAGATGGCACTAAATGGCTAGCTCTTGGCTTGGGTGTGATGGGCTGAATGGCTGCCTTTTGTGTTGTAAAATCCTATGGTTCTAAAATGGACTCATTCAGAAATATTTCAACATTTTATTTCATTGATACTTTGTGAGGCCTTCCTTTTTTGCGTAAAGTTGCAGTTTAATAACGGGGGTAAAATTCAACTTTGGTGGGCCCGATTGTCCTTTCCACTGAAGTCAACGGAAAGCAAAATTGTATGGGGCGTATAACAGGCTGCCGGTCCGCTACCGCCCATTCTCTGCCCCCGCCCCCCCCCCCCCCCCCCCCCCGCCCAGCCAGAGTTGAATTCTACCCCCAGCATGTTTTAACTTGAGAAATCTAGGTCAAAGACCAAGGGTCACAAAGGGGGGAAAGAGTAGGAGAGAAGACATGTTAGAGCAGGTCAGAGGCTGGGTATTCTGCGGCGAGTGACTCACCTCCTGACTCCCCAAATCCTTTCCACCATCTACACGGCACAAGTCAAGAGTGTGATGGAATACTCTCCACTTGCCTGGATGAGTGCAGCTCCAACAACACTCAAGAAGCTCGACACCATCCAAGATAAAGCAGCCCGCTTGATTGGCACCCCATCCACCACCCTAAACATTCACTCCCTTCACCACCGGCGCACAGTGGCTGCAGTGTGTACCATCCACAGGATGCACTGCAGCAATTCGCCAAGGCTTCTTCGACAGCACCTCCTAAACCCGCGATCTCTACCACTTAGAAGGACAAGAGCAGCAGGCACATTGGAACAACACCACTTGCCCGTTCCCCTCCAAGTCACACACCATCCCGACTTGGAAATATATCGCCGTTCCTTCATTGTCGCTGGGTCAAAATCCTGAAACTCCCTTCCTAACAGCACTGTGGGAGAACCGTCACCACACGGACTGCAGCGGTTCAAGAAGGCGGCTCACCACCACCTTCTCAAGGGCAATTATGGATGGGCAATATATGCTGGCCTCGCCAGCGATGCACACATCCCATGAACAAATTTTTAAAAAGAGTCATAGTGGTTCGATAACGCCTACCATGGGCTTTACACACCTGTAGATTGTATGAAGGAAAGGAAGACCAAAGCAGATGGGGGGTTGTACAAACTTAAGGCCCTGTGAAGAATGAGTTGGCGTAAGAGACTGTACAATGAAGTTTTGATTTCAACACGGTGTGGGTAGATTTTGACCAGTGTGAAACGGGTGACAGCGAATCACCAGCCCATTTTATATCTCTCCATATTCCTAAAAAAAAATGACAAAGATTGGCCAAACAGGACCTTCCTCTTCTGAGTCATTGCTCATTGCTTTTTGTTGGTTATTCCCATAGCATATTATTCAAATTATCCATTATTTTACCCAGTATCAATGTGAGACTGATGGTTTTGTAGTTGCCTGGGTCTATTTTGTTATCTTTATAAGAAAAAAATTAAGAAAATATAGAAATACAACAAAGAGGGGTAATTTTGACTTTGTGCGATAGTGTAAAACGAGTGATAGCGAATAGGCAGCCCATTTTATATTTCTCCTGATTGAAGTCAATGAAAAGAAAAATCTGGAGAGATGTAAAATGGGCGCCGATTCGCTATATCCTGTTTTACACTGTTGCACAAAATCAAAATTAACCTCCGTTACTAAATTAAATGAGAGCAGGTTATGAAGCAGTGGGAAAAGAATTCCCTTGTGCACTATATGTAAAAAATTTGAAGACTCATTTAAAAAGATGGGGTTTATGATTTAATTTACACAAAGCTTACAGAGGAAAGCTTCCATCCAGCTGAAGTGTCTTACACTAGAGTAGCAAGCAATTCTTGCAATTTTTGTTTTGTAAATTCAGAGCGCACTTTTTCCATCAGTGGTTTTAAATATGTAAGGGTGGAGTTTCTGCTAGATTGGGTTAGTATCATCACCACAATCCGGCTGAATCAGCGCAAAAGATCGAGGAATTTCAATGTATGCAGGGCGTGAATTCCGTCCAATGTAATTAGAGTTTCCGCGATCTTTTGCGCTGGGTCTAAAATCATTGCGCTGCAGCTGGTCCCGCCAAGAAAACTGGCCACGCCCCCAAACGAAGTAACGAGGATGGTGAGTTTCCGCCGATTGAGGCCATTCGAGGAGGGTTTTCAAATTAAACTAGTTTTCTTAGGCGCACAGGCACCAGTAGGCACGTTTGAAACGTTTTTACATATTAAAATATATTTAATTTACTAAGAAACTGACTAGTGTACACCAATGAAACTAGTAAATGGTTCAGTGATTTAAAATCAGGTTACTCATAGGTGGAGGACTGGACACTCTTGTTAAAAATGCTTATTTTTTGTGACAGACCCATTTTCAACTGTGTCAATAAAACTGCACCGTTACCACCCCTAAATACATCAACGAATATTTTTTATTGCAAAGAAAAACAAATAAACGGTTACGCTCTGTTAAGCTGTTGGATTGCGTTCATTCACGGAAGATTTTACATTTGTGATTAAGTTATTGCATTTTAGCAGAAACTCGGCAGAAACTGTAACCCAGCCAACGCAATTTTTGGGTGCAATTTGTGCCCAATTGCCCATTGCCCCCAAAGCGGAAACTCCGTCCCATACTTGTTCCAGTTTACATAATACGTTTTGGAATACCAATGCTGAGAGAAGTCAGGAAACTGGAGAAAGGGAGAGTTCATGAGATCTTTTGTGTTGTAATTCTGTGAGTAGCCAGAGTTGCCACTGTAGAGCAAATTGTACTGCAGCAAAGCAGAGATGCATTGGCAGGTATATCAATAAATCTAGGATTCTGAGGTGGGAAGGAGAGTGGGCGGGGTGGGGGGTGGGGGGAGAGAAGTTAATAATCCTGAATATGTAAGAAAGGTAACATTGAATTTTAAATAGAATCAAAAATCAAAAAAAAATTAAAATTGGTTTAAGGATCAAACAGAATTGAAAGTAAAAACAAGTAATTGTATCATTCTGTTGTAAAACCAATGATGTTTCTGTCTGCTTGGAAAGCTGTTGCTGAAAGTTAATATTTTATTTGTATTCTGTGAATTGCAGTGTTTCCCCAACAAGAATTGGGATGTTATTATTGCATTGCACACAAATTTGTTGTTTCTTATAGCTTTCATTTCTGTGAAAATTTGATGTTACCAATAGACCTATGTATATTTATATGGAGAGCTAAGATGGGTACAAGTGCACGTCAGGCAAACATGGGACTGAAGGAACAGAGTCAAGAACTGGAGCTCATGAGAATGGATAGAAAGCAACACACTCCAAGCAAGGCTTGAGATTCAAACACAGACAGATGAAGTGCAATAGAGTTAGAGAAAGTACAATACAATGGAGAGAGCTGAGCAATGTGCAAAATGAACATGCAATGGAATGACATTCAATGAATAAAAAAGAATTAAGGGTAAAAACAAAGAGTACGTGTCAGGAATTTCTTGGGAGAGATTTTCCAGTCAGTGGAAATACTAAGTTGCTGTGCAGGGGCTGGGAAATTATGTGTTTCCTTGCAGAAATTGCACTACGCTGGCAAAAAGTGTACTGTCACATTTTGTGGCTTTTAGGCCAGCATAAAGTGCTCTTGTACTTTTTGTGTGGAAGCTCTATTAATTTATGCAATCTTATGTAAAAGTATAAATAAAAAGAAAGACTTGCATTTATATAGCATCTTTCATGACCTCAGGATTTTCCAAAGCGTTTACAGCCAATGAAGTACTTTTGAAGTGCAGTCAATGTTGTAATGTAGGAAAAGCGGCAGTCAATTTGTACATAGCAAGGTCCCACAAACAGCAATGAGATAATAACCAAATAATCTGTTTTAGTGATGTTGGTTGATGGATAAATATTGTCCAGGACAATGGGGAGAACACCCCTGCTCTTCTTCGAATAGTGCCATGGGATCTTTAACATCCATGTGAGAGGGCAGAAGGGGCCTCGATTTAACGTCCTACCTGAAAGATGGCATCTCTGACAGTGCAGCACTCCCTCAGTACTTCACTGGAGTGTCACCCTAGATTTTGTGCTAAAGTCTCTGGAGTGGGGCTTGAACATATTAAGATGAGTCTTTGCACAATTTACCATTCTTTTTTGAAAGAATTGTGCAGTACTGTGCAAAATGCATACATGCAGTGAGGACAAAGGGAAGTTTACACTCAGAAAGAAGCTCTTAAAGGTACAATTGGTTTTTGGGAATTTTGTTTTGTTTGTTGGTTTGCTTTTGTACTGCTGGGTGCTTTTTCTTTGTCTTGGTTTTCTAATCCGAACGTGTAGAAAATGTTTATGTTAATAGAACAGCAGCTGAATATTTTCCCCCAAAATCAATGAAGAGGTAACTGTAAATGAAGCATTCAAAAGAATCAGCACAATAGGGAAATTCAGAAAGAAGAGGTGATCCAAAATAGAAGGAATCATCTATGCCAATCATATGGCCATCTGGGCAGCCAGCTGCTGGTACCCCTCTGGCATCATCATGGTGCTGTGAATCAAGTAGAGCCAAGCATTCAAGCTCACTAACTGTATCCTCCAAGGAATGTGTAACAGTACTGCTATGTGCAAATGTGCAGTGAGAGGGGCACAGGGTGCTGTGAGGTGCTCTCTTGTTCTGGGCACTGGCATTGCTGGCAAGATCCTCTAGCACATCACATAAGTGAGAGAAGAGGAACCTGTTTTAGAATGCCAAGATAAACCTTCAGATGGAGCTTGATACTGTACGATATTTTTCTGGTAGTGCATGAACCTTGTGTGTCAGTGACTGAGAAGGGAAGGAAGGCACAGAAAGAGTAGGATGGTAGTCGCCCTGAGTGTAAGGCAGTTCTGAGGTTTCGCCTTCTTCAATTCTCGTATAGGCAAAGATATTGATGGCCTGCTCAAAATGAGACAATGGCTTGTCATGTCTGGGTCCAGCCACAATTCGGGTCTGTTCCCTTATATTATAAGTCATCATGTCCTACAAGGAGCGAGGTAGTCATGAGATCGTAAGTTTAAGCAGCACCATGTGTCCAATTAGAAGCCCATCCAGTGCATCAGTAACTGGCCATGCTTCATGTGACTTGGCTGTGTTAGAATGATGTGCAGTGTGTGAAGTCCTTTTAAGATGTCAGTATGCCAAGAGCATCAGTTGTAAGTTGCAGCTTGAATGTGTGCCCTGCTGAACTGAGGAAATGCATGATAAGGAATGAAAGAGCAATAAGAATGTCTGGCATGGGATAGCAGTATATGCAGTAAGTTGCCAGGGAACACTTGTGACAAGCAATAAAAGGCTGGGCCATCCGCCTGGTAGATGTCTCTGTTGGGTAGACTTACCTTGTTAGATTTAATAAGTCTGTCAACTTTTTCCACATCTGTTTACAGGTCATTTACAGCATTGAGCCTGGATGCCATCTCCTGCCTGGCATACTGCACTGCCCTCCTCTGGGGAGGGTACTCATAAATGCCAAATGGGGTAATCCTCTTAGGTCCCACCTCATGCAGCAGCATCACCATTTTTCCATTGATCAAACAGGGGTTTGGGATGTTGCACTGCCTCATCATTTATCACCATTCACCCTTCACCCCTGTGCTCGCTGACCTACATGGGCTTCCAATCCAGCAACTCCTCAAATTTAAAATTCTCATCCTTGATTTCAAATCCCTCCATAGCCTCACCCCTCCCTATCTCTGTAACCTCCTCCAGCCCTACAACCCTCTGTGATCCAATGTGCTCCTCCGATCCTGGCCTCTTGCGCACGCCTGATTTTCTTCGCTCCACCATTGGCGGCCGTGCTTTCAGCTGCCTTGGCCCTAAGCTCAGGAATTCCCTCCCTAAACCTCTCCGCCTCTCTACCACTCTCTCCTCCTTTAAGATGCTCCTTATAACCTATGCCTTTGACCAAGCTTTTGGTCACCTGTCCTAATATCTCTTTATGCGGCTCGGTGTCAAATTTTGTTTGATAATCGGTCCTGTGAAGCACCTTACAATATTTTACTATGTTAAGGGCGATACATAAATGCAAATTGTTGTTGTTATTGGAAAACTCCATTTTACATCTCCACATTTCCATTTCTATTGACTGGTTATTTAGCTGAAAACTTTTGACCCAGCAGTAAGGGCTACATTTGATTACTTACTTTTAAGTGGCTTCCATTTAAATAGCTGCTGCACCCCTTGACATTGCTGCAGCAATGCACAACACTGCATCCCTTCATTGTGCAAACTCCCAGCACTACACACATGCCAGGCTGGGTGCTTGCACGGAATATTAGGAACATGAAATTTAGCACACGATTGGCCATCTTCAACTCGGATAGTGGCAAAACCCAAACTGCTCCGTTCCTGCCGACCTCAGAAAATCCACCTGCTTATATTTCTCAGCCTTCTTCCCCTTGTCTATCAAGCCAATCAAATCAAATTAACTGAATTGGTGCCCTTACTGTTGGACTTCAGGGCCTGGTCAATTAAAGGGAAACATTGATCTTTCACCTCAAGACCTGGGTTCAAAGGCAAAGCAGTGGAAGGGGCAATGGCTTATTCTCTGTTATGACTGTTCATGGTCATAAAAACAGTGAGAAACCTAAATACATGAACCTTGCACTATTTGAGATATCAGGAATGCCATTAGGAATGACAACTCACAATTGGCAACCAATTTATGGTTCATCCTTGCACAAGCCAGCAACAACTGCACATGTGTGTGACGGAGTGAAAACAGTGTCTAATACTGAGGGGAATGACTTGCCTCTCTGTTTTGAATGACAGGCAGATACTTTAACCAATCTCGGGAAGCTTGTACCGTGGGATGTGTCGAAATGCCCTGTAAAAAATCTTACAAAATCAGCACTGTGCTTAGTGAGTTATCATAGAAAGGTTACAGCAAGGAAGGAGGCCATTCGGCCCATCGAGTTATGCTCTTTAACTGTCTCCAGTGTTCTAAGGCAAAGGGCACTGCCTCCTCAGATTTTCAGAATATTCTGTTGACATAAATATATCATAAATAAAATTGGAGAGTTCTAAAATTTGGGGATCCCACCAATCAGCTCCCTTGTAAGATTCCTTTTATTGTGCTAAAAATAAAGCCCCATCCGAAACACTATTTTATAAAACGTGTACCAAATAGGTTCTGTATTAAGTCTGTCAGAGACTGTGTAAGTATCCGAAACCTTACACACACAAGCTATTTCCATGACAGTATCACATACTGATGCTCCCTTTTTAAAGTATGTATTGACAATGTATCACAAGTGTAGGCATAACATACCCTGGAAAATAATGATGATATTACATCATAAATTAAAATAGAATTTAAATAATTGCATACTTACCCATTACATGTCCTCTGTTTGTTATAATTGCTAAGAGTAGTGACTTTATTGTTTTAACTTTGTTTGACAGTAAGTAGATAATGGATGTTCTGAAGCACAAAAGGTTGAATGGGAACAAACAACTTGAGCAATCTTTTCCATCATTCTACCTCCCAGCTTCCCTGCTTTATGTACGAATCTATTCATTAATTGTGCAGTTTGATTTTTGTTTATGTGTGTGATACAGGGAGCAATTTTTTTTGTTCGGACTGGCAAGGATTAGATGCTACGGTTAGCAGTCATGCTGTTTTCTTTCTGGCAGTGATGGTAGAGATGTGCTTCTATCAGATTTCCAGTTACATCGAAACTACAGCGCAGAAACAGGCCATTCGGCCCAACTGGTCTATGCCAGCGTTTATGCTCCACACGAGCCTCCTCCCTACTTCATCTACCCCTATCAGCATACCTTTCTATTCCTTTCTCCCTCATGCTTATCTAGCTTCCCCTTAAATTCATCTGTGCTGTTTGCCTCAACCACTCCTTGTGGTAGCACGTTCCACATTCTTACCACTCTTTGGATAAAGAAGATTCTCCTGAATTCCCTATTGGATTTATTAGTGACTATCTTATATTTATGACCTCTAGTTTTGGTCTCCCCCACAAGTGGAAAAATTTTCTCTATGTCTACCCTATCAAACCCTTTCATTATCTTAAAGATCTCTATCAGGCCACCCCTCAGCCTTCTTTTTTTCTAGAGAAAAGAGCCCCAGCCTCTTCAGCCTTTCCTGATTAGGATATCCTCTCAGTTCTAGCATCATCCTTGTGAATCTTTTTTGCATCCTCTCCAATGCCTCTCTATCCTTTCTATAATATGGAGACCAGAACTGTGTACAGTACTCCAAGTGTGGTCTAACCAAGTTACACCTGGTTGCCAAACGATAGCAGTGGGAAGTTACTTCAATGGCAATTCTACTGACCCGCCTTCTTATTACTCGATTTATATTTCACTGATTGGTACATACTTTCTCATTTTCTCTTTTTTTTCCCCTCCCATCTCTTTCCCAAGCCACACACAATCTATAACCGAAAGGGTAAGAGAATAGACCTATTACCCACTCCTAGTTCTCTGCCAAATATCACTTTCAACCAGTCACTATTGCGTGTGAGAGTTACTCAGGAATCATTAGCTTCTCCTTTGCAGTCACAAAGATGTATTGGGTTGGAATTGTGATGAGTAATATTAGCAGCAAATTAGTAGCAAATGTTCAAAGAGCAGTGTTAACGGAGTATCGATTTGGTTGGTGTCTTTCGTACATAAAAACATAAGCATGAGGGAGATTATTGATTTTTGTTATGTTTATCATTCCTGGAGGAATGATTGACAGTGCCAAAGTACCTTTATTTTGTGAATTTCTTTATGCTTATCAAAGTGAGAAATGTCAATAATGGGTAATGAAACTTTTGCAATTTTGGATCCTGTTTCAGCATCAACCATTCCCAGGTTCCAAGTATAGCATGTATAGTACAGTAAAGCTCCCTTTGCACTGCTCAACAATGAGCCTTAATTACACTCTTAGAAATGAGTGTGTGAAAGATCCACAATTACAGTATCCGATTTTTCCTTAAATAAATCCAGGGTTTTTCCCTTTGTTGTTCTACCTGAAAGTCAATTCTTTGTGCAAATAATAACTTCCTGACATCAGCCCTAAATTTCCCTTTTATTAGTGTGAACCTATAACCTTTGTCCTGCTCTTTCAAGTCAGTTTGAAGTAATTTTACCTTTGACCCTCCTGCCACAAACCTCATAAACCTGCCATCGATTTCATCCGCCTCCTCGGCTGTTGTCTTTTCACAACCTCAGCATTCTATTCAACCCCGAGCTGAGCATCTGACGCCATATCCTCTCCATCTCCTGCCTCTGTAACATCACCTGCCTATGCCCATCTGCTGTCGACACCCTCATCCGAACCTTTGTGAGCTCCAGACTAGACTATTCTAATTTTCTCCTGGTCAGCCTCCCATCTTCCATACTCTGTAAACTTCAGCTCATTCAAAACACTGCTGCCCATTTCTTAGCCTGCACCAAGTCCTGCTCATCCTTCATCCCTGTACTTGTTAACCTACATTGGCTCTGCGCCCCCCCCAACCCACCCCCCCACCAATGCCTCCAATTTAAAATTCTCATACTCTTGTTTAAATCCATTCATGGCCTTGTCCCTCCTTATCGCTGTAACCTTCTCAAGCCCTGCAACCCCCCAGAACTTTTGCATTTCTACTCCCCTTCACCCACCATTCCACCATTGACAGTCGTGCTTTCAGCCATCTAGGTACCAGGCTCTGAAATTCCCTCCTTAAACCTTTTATCTCTGCACCTCCCTGTCCTCCTTTAAGACCCTCCTTAAAAACTTGTCTCTTTGAACAAACATTTGGTCACCTGTCCTAATAACTCTTTCTTTAGCTTTGCATTCATTTCTTATTAGACGTAAGATTATCGTAGATAACTGATAAGATCATCTCTCAGAAGTTTCCTTTGAAGGATAAATGGAGTTCAGGTACACCTCAGCCATGAGATAATTGAATGGGGGAACAGGCTCGAGGGGCTGAATGGCCTATTCCTATTCCTATATTAAATCAGAAAATTTCAGGTTTCTCCAGACTTCGAACACTAGAAGTCAGCCTCATGAGTCTTGTGCTGCGCTTAAATGTCTCGCTTGCATCTTGGTGGCCAGATGTGGACACAGTACTCAAGGCGTGGTCTGACCAGAGGCCTACTCTGACTTTGTACTCTTTTGCCTATATAATTTAGCATTCTATTTGCCTTGCTGATTGTTGCTCTGCATGTTGAGTATCGAGTCTCTCCATTTCATCCTTAACTATTTGAACACCATTCTTGGAGTGCGTATGTTGTCAATTTTTCTTCCTATTTGCTGTACTTAACACTTATCCATTTTGGTTTTGCTGGCTGTCCTGCTCACAGAACATGTTATATGGTTTGTGCAATTTATTTACTATTTTCTGAGCTGCTTCCAAGAACAACAGTTGGCATTTATATAGCAAAATGCCCAAGGTGCTTCAGAAATAAGTGTATGGAAAATGGATGCCAAGCGAGGAAGGGAGAGATTAGGAGGGCTGACCAGAAGCTCAGTCAAAGCATTGGTCACAGGGATTTTAAAGGTAAAGAGGCAGAGAGGTTTAGAGAGGCAGTTTCAAATTGTAGGACCGAGACAGCTGGGCTCACATGATTGTAGAGTATATGGATAGGGTGAAACAGGAAAGGGTAGATTCACTAAGAGCTGGAATCAGAGCAATGGAGCATTTGACTAATTTATTGTTTCTGAACCCAAGTCATTGACGCAAATTAGAAACAGTAGTGACCCCATACCAATCCTTGGGACATCCAACTCAAACCATATCCCACAATATCAACTTCATTGTTAACTTCGTCTAAAAGGCCTTCATTGAGTGGATACTTATACCTGGATAAATTCCTTCCCTCCCAACATAACTCATTTAATTGTTTTGTACCAATCTATCAATTTCTTATGTGCTTAACTAATAGCTTTTTATTTGACTGACTGTCTTCGACTATATATATATATATATATATATATATACAAACACATACAGATGTACACAAAAAAAGCTGAAGTTTCTATTTCTTATCAGACCTGCTCACCAGTTGTCAGCTGTACAGATGCAGTCCTTTAGATTCATTAGTTGCTACGGGCCATCGCTAAATAACTGCCACACGAATATTGAGAGAAGATCTTTAATTCTTCTGTTCAAGGGAAATTATTTCACTTCAATGAATTCAGAAGTCTGGTGGTGCTGATATGCAGAGAGGCCTGTCACCGAGAATTTTATTTCTGAGGCATGAGAAGTCTGTTCTTGTTTCCATTTATTCTTCTGTTTCTGCCTTAGTGCTATATCATTCATAAAATCTAGATATCCAAGTGTTTATTGTCACTGCCATCTGCGTTCATTGTTGTTCTCCTCCACTTTGCTCATGTCCTGCTCAAATAACAGGAGTAACAAGAATCTTTGCTGCCGCACACTGGTCTTTATTTCAAATCTCTTTGTCCTTTCCTCTACTTTAACATAGCATTCCATTCTAGAATTTCTTAATGATGTTTATCTGTTCCAGACGACTTCTTGCAGTGTCAAATTTATCCAGGTATAAGTATCCACTCAATGAAGGCCTTTTAGACGAAGTTAACGATGAAGTTGATATTGTGGGAGATGGTTTTTGAGCAGTGCTCCTCCTGTATGAGCATTTAATTAATATGCACATGATTGCATGTCTTTTCTTCTGCAGTCAAAGTCGAGTAGAGTGGTTTAAGTATTCTTCAGCACAGGTGTTACATTTTCTATGTCTTGTAATGTATTCTAGTCCTTAAAGAGGAAAGATAGTCGAAGTGTCGGGTAGTTCTACATTGGCTGTCAGGCTACACCCAATTCCCAACCCCGTTGCAATTAATAGAAAGGCTGCAACATGCATGGGGCCTCCCTGGAGTACCTGGTGACACGAAAACCTGAAGTAAATGGTCTGTATTGAGATAAAGTGTTTTTTTTCAATGAGGTTATAATCTATTTTTTTGAATGGATTGCAATGAGGGAGTACTTTCAAAAAGTGTAGCCCTTTATATTTTCCTCATCCTTTAAGCATGAACTCCTGTTAGGCTATGGCATGGAGCTATCCAAGTCTCCCTCCAGTGCTTGCCTTCTGCTGTTGCACCACGAAGTTTGCGGCTGAAGCAATATTGCTGAATTACTCAGGCTGAACCAAATGGAAATGGGACAAGATGAGGTGAGTGTTGGCCCTCACGCTTCAGCTGATGTCTTTTGATGACATTGTTAGCTTTCCAATGATGGGAAAGATTACAAATGCATTAAAAAGGCAGCTTAAAGGATAAATGGTGCATTTACCCAGTTGTAAAACTGTAGTTCAATCTCAGTACTACCTTCAATCGGATTTATTGGCCCAGAATTTGCTGGAGTGGGGCATTTCACGGCATGCCCTGTTAGTTAGACTTGTTCCTGCAACCTTCACCTCAAAAACCTTTTGCTCGCAAAGTTGTCAGAAGTAATGTCGTGTTGAGGACAACAGGGCATCTGGAACCTTGATGAATAATGGGACAAACAGTGTATCTCCTTAACCAATGAGATTAAAGGATTGAGAAATAAACAGAGGAAGGACTGAGAAGGAGGGTGAATTCAATGTCAAATCAGGTACAGAAAGAGAAATAAAAAGAGGGAAAGAAAGATTAATTTGAGAGAGAGAAAAGAGAGACAAAAAGGCAAAGAAAGAAAAAAATGTTTAATTTAAATTTGACATTTTTAAAATCTCTAGCAACAATTTGCAACCTGAAGGAATGAGACTCCACACTTTTAATTGTTCACTTTCTAGGCAAGAGAGGTAGATTGGCAGTCATTAATAACTATCATGTCATTAAAAGGATACTTACGCTATTAATTACTAGACTTAACTTTCTGCAACGAGTTTAATGGGTAACAATTGTGCAAATGTAGCAAATTCATGAAAATCATGAGGAGATTAAGGGCGAGATATCATTTTTGTGAAGTTAACAGCGGAGCGGTGCAAATCAGCCAGCACCTTGTGGCAATTTTCAATTCACGGCGTATCTCTTCCTTGCCATAAATTGCTGGCCGATTTGCACATTATTAGCAGCGTGCGTCGTTCAGACGCCATTATTTTTTCATCAAATTCTTGGTCTTTATTTATTTATTCCTACCCACATCAAAGGCACTGTGCTCATACTGCACTTACCCACACCAAGGGCTATTATGAATTAAAGGAAGATACCAATAATGGAAGGATTAATGTAGGCTGAGGAATTGTGGCATTTTTCTGCAGTGGTCATCTCAATGTATAAGGATCCTCTGTGATTTGTCAGTGAAAGTAATTGAATATTAAATGTCTTTACTATGAGTGAAATATTCATTTTGATGTGAAAATGTGTCTCTTTTCTAGTCTTGAAGGATTTTTGTGATAAACAATATCTAATGCAGGTAGCCATGGATGCAGTTTTGAACCTGCAGTCCCTGTGCATTAAGTCCTAGGTATCAGCTGTCCCATCATGGGGAAAATGCCTATTCCACCCTAAGAAGCACTTCAGAAGTTAAGGGGAAACAATTAGAAGGTGAGTCACTGCAGAGTGCTCAACCACACTCCCAGCAGCCAGTTACAAATTGGCATTGGCAAAAGTGTTGGAGCAAATCGAGTGGTCCACCTCTTGGCTTGATAGTGGTATGTGACACAAAGAGACCTTAATAAACGGAGAGGGGAATAACTACCAAATAACTTACCCCACCTCAAAGTGTTTCATTCAAAATGCAGCGACTGCTGTTATTTAGGCAAATGCAGCAGCCATTCTATGCCAGCAAGATCCCACACACAGGAATGAGATGAATGAAGAGATAGCGGTGGAAATTCGTCGGCTTCCGATTTCTGTTGACTTCAATGGAAATTAAATTCGGGAGAGATGTTAAACGGGCTGCTGAGTTGCTATGACTCATTTCACACTATCGCACAAAGTCAAAATCTACCCCCAGTGTTTCTTTCCTTCTACAATCTGTAGGCTTTTGAAACCCAAGCCAATGTCGCCAAATTACTTCAGTTTTCAGTCTATGTGGTGTCCTTCATTGTGGACCTGGGCCCTTTAGTTTGGTTTTTCAGTGTAAGAAAAAACTCCTAAGATTTAGTTCCTAAAATCTCTCTTACTCCTGTTCCACTGCCCCTGGATAAAAAGGTGGAGATAGCAAAATGCGTATACATGGAGCTTTCTTAGCGAATACTATTTAAATTCAACTTTATTTACTTTAATGAACCACAGTCTATAAATACATGTCCTAAAAATGTTACTATAAGGTCCATTATATAGAAATTCAATTCAAAATGTGCTAGGATTCATTTAAAAAGTTGGAACAATAATTAGTACATCAGGGGGGCAGAAAAGCTGATGCATTAGCTTCTCTCACAGACTTCACACAGACTGATTATGATTAAGCCACACTACAGATAGTGGTCAGGATAGATCCCAGGACGTAAAATTCTAAAGCTTGAGTGAGATTTTCATTATTCTAATATATTGTTCAGGTCATTTCAGGATTATCCCTTTCTTGGCCTTCCTTTTTAAACAACCACAACATCAACTTGTATTTATATAGTGCCTTTAATGTAGTAAACCGTCCCAACGCACTTCACAGGAGACATTATCAAACAAAATGTGACACCGAGCCATATAGAGATATTAGGAAAAGTGACCAAAAGCTCGGTCAAAGAGGTAGCCTTCCAGGAGTGTCTTAAAGGAGGAGCCAGAGGCAGAGAAGCAGAGAGGTTTAAGGAGGAAACGCCAGAGTTTAGGGCCTAGGCAGCTGCAGGCAAGGACGCCAATGGTGGAGCGAAGAAAATCGGGGATGCGCAAGAGGCCAGGATTGGAGGAGCACAGAGATCTTGGAGGGTTGTGGAGCTGGAGGTTACAGAGATAGGGAGGGGCGAAACCTCCTTTACTTATAGATCTCACCATTCCACAACATAGAAGTCAGGTTAGATGACTTTTTCCTGAACCTCTGGTAACAGAATCACATGACAGACCTCAAAGCTATGCACAAAAGGTGGTTTGGATTACCTCAGTTCCATTCCTTTTTGTAGGGCAGTAGCTGTTTGATAAATCCCTGTAATGGCCAGGTTCAGATTGGGAGCTGACCACATAGGGAGCAAACTTGTGTCCCGTCATCCCATGCCACAGCTCTGGAAACACTAACATATTGTGACAATGACCTACCCACTTATATGAGCTTTTAATTTAACTACTTTGTTTTGAAAGGGACAGTGAGATACAGCAAATTGTCACTCCTGAGTTTTATGATGTTATTTGAAAGGGAAGAATTGTTTGTCTATCAAGATTGTAAGTCATTTGTAAAAAGTTGACAGGTATCACTGATGATGGTAATGCTTGCCTTTAACATGAGAACATAAAGTCCAGACCCATCAACCCAGTCCATCTTATTCTTGGACTTCCTCTCCCTTGACGACCACCAACTCTTAATCTCCAACTCTAAGGAACGCTAAATTCCTTAACCCTACCTTCCCTGAAAATAATCAAGCCATGCTACGAGAAAATCTTTGTCATTTTAAATCCTAAAGAGGGGTTGTTACATAAATTTTCCAAATTTTTCCATTTCCAAAATATGAAGAGTTTGAAGTGCTAATGTTTCCATGCCTGCTCACTCATCAAAAACTCTTCGGAGCATCTGGAGTTCTTTATATTTCACTAATAAGCAAGATCATCATAGATCACTGTGGAATGCAACCTTGAATATTCTATTCCATCACGCTGTATGTTCTCTGCAAAAAGAATGTAGAATATAGTGAATATTGTGGAATATAGTATGTAGTACTAATATAAAGAACAAGGAATACTCCAGCAGTAGCTAACAGCAATAACCTAAGAGGCTCATATAACATCATAAACCTCGGAAGAGACATTGAGTAGATGGCCTCTTCGCTCTGTGTTGCTGATATACAATGACGTGCACAGAGAAGGACCAGTTATATAATCACTGCAACTTAACTGAATGCTAAATAAGAGCTGATTACTGGTCAGCAATCCAGCCAGTATATACTGTACAGTTTACAGTATATTCTTGGTGATCTGATGCTAAAACAAAAACAGCAAATGCTGGAAACGCACAGTAGGTCAATCACCACCTGGAAGCGAAATATCGATTGATGCATCGATATGAACCTTCTGACTAACATGCTGTGCATTCCCAGCAACTTCTGTTCTTATGTCCGATTTCCAGCATTGATGGTGTTCATAAATCTGCTCCTAAATACCTATGTGGTGGTGTGGGAGATAAAGGTGCACTGTGGTGATGCCATAGACACTGAGGGGTCACGTTTCCGCTTGTTTCCCTCAGTTATATCAGCGCGATCCGGGCAAAATCGGCCGAACCAGAGCAATAGATCGGGAAATTTTTGAACGTGAGTTACGCCCAAAACCACTAACGTTCGTGTTTTCCGCGATCTTTTTCGCTGGTTCAAGATTCAATTCGCCCGGATCAGGCCCCGCCCACAAAACAGGCCACGCCCCCGGATCAAAATTGTGAGGTTTGGCCGATTGCGCTGGTTGGGGAAGGCTCTGCAAATTGGGCTCATTTCCTTAGGCGCACGGGCACTAGTAGGCACATTTTAAAAGTTTTTTCATATCAAAATATATTAATTAACTGAGAAACTGACTAGTGTACACCAATGAAACTATTAAATGGTTCAGTATAGTTTTTTTTTAAGTCATTTTCAGTGATTTTAAATCAGATTACTCACAGGCGGAGGACTGGATACCCTTTTAAAAATGCTTATTTTCATTTATAAACCCATTTTCAGCTGTATTAATAAAACTGCACCAAGTTACCACTCTTAAATACATCAAGGAATGCTTCTTAATGGAAAAAAAAGAAACGATTATGTTCTATTATATGCTGCCTGATTGCACTGGTTCATGGATGATTTCACGTTTGTGATTATGCTAATGAATTTTAGCGGAAACTTGAAGTGTAACCTAACCAATGCAATATCAAGCGCATTCTGGTCGCAATTTCCTGATTGCACCCAAAGCAGAAACTCTACCCCCGAGTGCCTTCTCACTGTTATTTTCATTCCTATTTCATGTACCCGATGCCACCTATCTTGTGCTTAAAGTGTGCATAATGGTTAAAAAAAAATGTAAATATTATTTTTTATCATTACTGCGTATGTTAAAACAAATATCTGGCAGAGAACTTCAGCAGTACTTCAACCGCATTGATCTGCTGACATTCAGAACCAGCTCAGGCTCCGGCTGTTGTGATTTATGACATTATCAGGATTCCTTGATTGAATTATTGTTTTGTGGCGCAACACCAGCCACCAATCATTGTCTGTCTATCACATTTGCCATCGTGTATGAGTGTATTTCTTATATGTCCAATTTAAAGGGGCAGTGCCTTCAGGAAAACTTGGTGGGCAAACCTTTCTTTCCAGACGAGCCAGAACAGCCATGTCTCATTTTGGTCACCATGGCAATGCACACAAGTGATGCAGTGATGTGTCTTAATGTTTATATCATATTTATGTGGTTGCAAGAACAACAAAACATTTGACATATTTTCCATGCAGGCCTCCCTGCCCTTTAAAACAATATAGAATTCGGCTGCTCTTTTACAATTTTGTTTTAGAATGGATGAGAATTGTGATGCCAGAAGAATTCTGATAGTTTTATGCTGTTGCACTAATTAATACTGGACTGAAAATATCAGTACCACCATCAGGTAGGAACTAAAATCTAGACTCACAGATCAGTAGGGGCACTTGTAATGCAGCAGTTCAGTTCATTAGTTCGTATGAATCCTTAACCCACTAGAGTGAAGCCCAAGTGAGATTATTTGGCAACAATTTCAAAAAATACTCTCCGTCTTTCACTTCTCCTTTCGCACCAAACGATCCACAGTCAAGAGGAAAGGCAGGTAACCTGCTACCGGGTTCCTGCTAGGCGCCTGTCTGCTACTGAGGCGATTGGCGGGAGCTGTGTGGGAGCAGCCTTGGATGGCTATCTCTAGCCTTTGGCGTTTCCTTCCCGTACCTACAACAGATTTGATGGAATGGTTGAGATCGGAAATCGACAAGCAGCGAATGAAGGACACAAAACAGACTCCTGTTCATAAGGTCTGATATATTACTTATGCTGGTCATTGCACGGACTTTCAAGTTAATGTCCTCCCACTTTGAGGCACAATGGTCTGCCAAGGCTTGAGCTTATACATGTTAGAAAATGGACTAGATGGACTGTAGTCTTTTTTCGTCTAGCAATTCCTACACACATCTTATCCAGGTCCTGACATCGCACCAATGCCAATCTCTCATTGTTTATAATATTTACCACTTGTATCTTTATTTGGATGTTGTACACTTATGGAGGTTTGTGTCTCACACATCGCAATCCCTTATTGACATAAATTCATGCCATGGGCCAAATGATCAGTAAAAGAGATCAATTTTGCAGTGATATATATTGGCTTGTTCTCCACCATCGTGTTTGGAATGTGATAGGAAGAAGTGAAGGGCAGAAGGCAGTATCGTTTTAAAGGTTCAGGTTATGAGCATAATAATTTTATAAATGTCTTCTGAAACCTTACTACCAGACTCTTAAAAAAAATATGCATAGGATACCATGGAACCTTAGAAGTTTACAGCATTGTGTCTGTGCCAGCTCTTTGAAAGAAACAATCCAATGCTAATCACACTCTCCCATTCTCTCCCCATAGCCCAATATCTTTCTCTGCTTCAAATATTTATCCAATTTTCCCTTAATAGATGCAATGGTCTCTGCCTCAACCATTCGCTTTGGGAAAGAATTTCATGCTCCGACAATCTTTCACATAAAGACATTTCCCCTAATCTCTCTCCTTACACTCAAATTGATGACCCCTTGTCACTGACTGCTCAACCAGAGGAAATAACCTATTCACTGCATCTAAACCCTATATAATTTTTAAAAATCACTATTAATTCTGCTCTTGTGTTTTCTGTGTCAGTGGAAATGGTCCCAATGTGTTAAATCTGTCCTTATAAGTTTCTTAGTGCTGGTGTCATACAGGCAAATCGACTCTGTGTGCTTATTGCAAGTTTTAGGTTTTCCTTAGATCATAATATGATTAGGCAGAGTCAACATGGTTTTATGAAAGGGAAATCAATTTGACAAATTTATTAGAGTTTTTTGAGGATGTAACTAGGGGGAAGATAAAGGGGAAGCAGTGGATGTAGTATATTTGGATTTTCAAAAGACATTCAATAAGGTGCCACATTAAAGGTTGTTACACAAGATAAGGGCCCATGGGGTTGGGGGTAATATATTAGCATGGATAGAGGATTGGTTAAAGGACAGAAAATAGAGATTAGGGATAAACGGGTCATTTTCAGGTTGACAGGCTGTAACTAGTGGGGTGCCGCAAGGATCAGTGCTTGGGCCTCAGCTATTTACAATCTATGTTAGTGACTTAGATGAAGTAATGTATCCAAGTTTGCTGATGATACAAAGCTAGGTGGGAAAGTGAGCTGTGAGGAGGACACAAGGAGTCTGCAAAGGGATATAGACAGGTTAAGTGAGCGGGCAAGATGGTGGCAGATGGAGTATAATGTGGGGAAATATGAGGTTATTCACTTTGGTAGGAAGAATGAGAAAGTGGAATACTTTTTAAATGGTGAAAAACTATTAAATGTTGCTGTTCAGAGAGATTTGGGTGTCCTCGTACAAGAAACACAAAAAGTTAGATTACAGGTACAGCAAGCAATTAGGGAGGCAAATGGCATGTTGGCTTTTATTACAAGAGGGTTGGAGTACATGAGTAAGGAAGTCCTGCTGCAATTGTACAGGGCTTTGGTGATACCACACCTGGAGTACTGTACACAGTTTTAGTCTTCTTATCTAATGAAGGATATACTAGCCTTAGAGGTTGTCCAACGAAGGTTCACTAGATTGATTCTTGGGATTAGAGGGTTGTCCTATGATGGGAGATTGAGTAAAATGGGCCTATATTCTCTGGAGTTTAGAAGAATGAGAGGTGATCTCATTGAAACATACAAGATTCTAAGGAGCTTGACAGGGTAAATGCTGAGAGGTTGTTTCCCCTGGCTGAACTAGGGAGCATAGTCTCAGGATAAGTGGTCAGCCATTTAGAACTGAGGTGAAGAGGAATTTCTTCAGGCAGTGGGTTGTGAATCTTTAGCATTCTCTACTCCAAAGGGCTGTGGATGCTGAGTCGTTGAGTATATTCAAGACTGAGATAAATAGATTTTTGGACGGTAGGGGAATCAAGGGATATGGGGATCGAGTGGGAATGTGGAGTTGAGGTGGAAAATCAGCCATGATTTTATTGAATGGTGGAGCAGGCTCAAGGGGCCTTATGGCCTACTCCTGCTCCTATTTCTTAAGTTCTTATATATTCTGTTGGTACTCCTCTAAGTGTTCTCACTGTGTTACATTCAGGAGAGTGCCCAGTGTCCAATTATGAAATAGCATAACCCAGGGGTATAACAATAGAACCTTCTTATGAGCTGAAATGGATATTAGGGGGTAAAAGCAGTGCAATGAGGCTCAATTGTGGGGAACAATGTCCTGCGCCCCAAGAACATCTGTAAAAAGTCCTACCCGAAATTGGGTTAGGCCATTTTTCAGGCATCCCTGGCGGCTGCCTAATACAGGCGTTAGGCTCCTTACATATTAAATCAGGAACCTAATTTGCCAGTTTTAGGTTCACTCACCACCTTCAGCTGCTTCATCTAGGACCTTCCCTCTATCATAAGGTCAGAAATGGGGATGTTCGCTGATGATTGCACAGAGTTCAGTTCCATTCGCAACCCCTCAGATAATGAAGCAGTCCGAGCCCGCATGCAGCAAGACCTGGACAACGTCCAGGCTTGGGCTTATAAGTGGCAAGTAACATTCGCGCCAGACAAGTGCCAGGCAATGACCATCTCCAACAAGAGAGAGTCTAACCACCTCCCCTTGAAATTCAACGGCATTACCATTGCCGAATCCCCCACCATCAACATCCTGGGGGTCACCATTGACCTGAAACTTAACTGGACCAGCAACATCAATACTGTGGCTACAAGAGCAGGTCAGAGGCTGGGTATTCTGCGGTGAGTGACTCACCTCCTGACTCCCCAAAGCCTTTCCACCATCTACAAGGCACAAGTCAGGAGTGTGATGGAATACTCTCCACTTGCCTGGATGAGTGCAGCTCCAACAACACTCAAGAAGCTCGACACCATCCAGGACAAAGCAGCCTGCTTAATTGGCTCCCCATCCACCACCCTAAACATTCACTCCCTTCACCACTGGCGCACTGTGGCTGCAGTGTATACCATCCACAGGATGCACTGCAGCAACTCGCCAAGGCTTCTTCGACAGCAGCTCCCAAACCCGCGACCTCTACCACCTAGAAGGACAAGAGCAGCAGGCACATGGGAACAACACCACCTGCACGTTCCCCTCCAAGTCACACACCATCCCGACTTGGAAATATATCGCCGTTCCTTCATCGTCGCTGGGTCAAAATCCTGGAACTCCCTTCCTAACAGCACTGTGGGAGAACCTTCACCACACGGACTGCAGCGGTTCAAGAAGGCGGCTCACCACCACCTTCTCAAGGGCAATTAGGGATGGGCAATAAATGCCGGCCTCGCCAGCGACGCCCACATCCCATGAACGAATAAAAAAAAACTCTCCAAAATTGGTCTGCAATGGGTGCCTGCCCCACTCAGAATTATTCAGCTGCCGCCAACGAATGGTCACTTATTAAAAAATGTTTTTGAAAATGTTCCTGTGGAGCCAGGAGGTGCAGAAGTGCTCCTCTCAGCTCCACCGTCCTCCTGAGGGCTGGTGCAAGACCACAATTGAACCCCCTCCATTGTCCTCCCCAACTGGGGTTTACCTGAGGGTCGCTGACGGCAAGGCAGGTGGCCCGAAATTCGAGAGACCCGGCACTTCAGGCACCGGCAGCTTGCCCAAATTATTTAGACGAGTCTCGAGGCCCAATTTTGGGCCGGCCTCAGGCCTCCTGATTTGGACATGTATCATAGCTGCATCACCACTTTCACGCCTGAAACCAGGCACCAATGTACCTTTTGCACATGCCCTCCTCCAATCTTTCTCAAGGTGGACTGTCGCACTTGGTGAGATGAGGCTAGATGTGAATTGTTAAGCTGCTTTATTTCATGGACAGCAAGTGAACACATTAGGTAACAGTCAAAACAAGTTCCACTTACTAAGCTCAATCTCACTTTTCTTCTTGAAAAAATGGGGAAAAAATAATAAACCATCCACCCTGTCCCCTTCATGTTATGATTTATTTGATTTTTTTTGCACACCTTCCTTCCAGACAACTTCTCACTCCAAGAAACTGACCTCATGCACTTTTCTTTCCTGTTCCCACCCATGGGGCTATGCCTTTTATTCTCTTGTTTAAAAATTTGACTACTCAGGTGTCCCTTTTGTCGCCTTGCCTGAGTTCTCAGCCAAGGGGCGGGCTAAGATGCTAACTTTCTCCCTTTTATTAATTTATCAGTCGGCCCATCAATTTAATAAAGAGCTGCTTCTCATCCTCCCCCCCCCACCCCCGCCCCCGTGCCTTGGGGTGTAGGTTTAAAGAAAACATTTCCTGCAAGCCTTCCTGGTTTATGGGCTTGAGGTGACCCTCAGTGTACCAGTTTAAAATAGACTGTGAGCTGTGACAATTGCTGGCCCATCTATCTTTAATACACATCTTCAATGCTGCGACGTATGACTTTTTAAAAACCTGTGCAAATTCACTTGATTTTAGAACACAACATTTAACGTAAATCCCTTTCATGAAGAAAAAAACAGGTCAAATATCCCAGAATGTGATAACATACTCTATGGCTGTAACGTCCTTTTTATAATGGCACCACCCAAAACTGCACACAGTACTCCAACTGAGGCCTAACCAATGTTTTTTGTATGATTTTGTCATTACCTCTTGTACTCTATACCCTTAATTATAAAACCCAAAACGCTGTTGGCTTTTTTATTGCTTTGTCTACCTGCACTCGCATTTTCAGAAAATTCTGCATTGGAATCCTATGGTGTCTCTGTTCATCCACTCCCTTCAGTATCTTTCCATTGAGTCTATACTCCCATTCCATGTTTTTCCTTCCAAAATGTATTACCTCGCACTTATCCACATTAAATTCCATCTGCCTGCTTATTCGGCTAACCTATGCCTTCCTGAAGCCTTTTACAGTCTTCCTCACTGCTTGCCGAACACCCTTCTTGTAAATCATCAGCAAAATGCCCATCCAAATCATCAATATATACTGAGAAAGAACGTGGACCCAGTACTGACCTCAGGGGTAAGCCACTTCCTAGCCTCCTCCAACTCGACCAACAGCCATTTATCCTATTCCTTAGTTTCCTATCCATCAACCAACTTTCTATCAGAGCTGGCAGAGTGTACTGGATCAACCATAGCATGGTGCCACAGGGCAAAGAGGTGTGTTCGATGCTTCAGAATCTCCCACATTACTTAATTCCCAATTTCAGCCACGTTGATACGGGAAAAGCCAATAAAAGGCCAGGGACCATCTCACAGAAAGTTTCAGAGGAAGAGTCCAACACAGTTTGCTCTTATGTACATTCTAACAGCTGACTCAAGAACTGCATTGAGATGGCCACTTGCCCATCTTCTTAATTATGAAGGGAGTGTAACAAGAAGATCAAATTTGGGAAAGTGTCAAAAATACCTGAAAAGTATATTTTTAATGCAATTAAGTTTGTCACTCACCATTTAAGATGAGCTAAGTCACAGGTGATCATAGATCAGTTGCGGATTTTTGAGGTAGAGCTGAGCAGTGCAGTGCTGAAGTCCATGGAGTGGATCTTGAACCCGCAACCTTCTGACTCTGAGGCGAGAGTGGTACTTACCGAGCCATGGCTGACACGGTTACAGCACGTAACAGGTTGTTCCAGGCACTTGTGACACCACTAGTGCAAGGTTAAAGAAACAAAGAACAAACTTGCATTTATATAGCGCCTTTCACAACCTCAGAACATCCCAAAGCGCTTTACAGCCAATTAAGTACTTTTGAAGAGTAATCACTGTTGTAGTGTAGGAAATGCGGCAGTCAATTTGTGCACAGCAAGATCCCACAAACAGCAATGTGATACTGACCATATAATCTGTTTTAGCGATGCCGGAAGAAGGATAAATAATGGCCAGGACACTGGGGAGAACTACCCTGCGCTTCTTTGAAATAATGCCATGGGATCTTTTATGTCGACCTGTGAGAGCAGAGCTGGCCTCGGTTCAGTGTCTCATCTGAAAGACAGCACCTCCAACAGTGCAGCACTCCCTCAGTAATCCACGGAAGTGTCAGCCTAGAATTTGTGCTGAAGTCCATGGAGTGGCATTTGAACCCACAACCTCGGACTCTGAGGCGAGAGTGCTATTCACCAAGCCATGGCTGACATAGTTACAGGATTTGTAGTTTAATGCAGGATTGTCAATGCTGTAAATGTATAAAAGAGTTGTATCTAACGGCACACAGTATCTTCCATTTTACTCTTTTTTTATTTTATATTTCAAAATAAACACTGGTGGGGAATTGGAATTATGTGATTCCCATCTTTTCATTAGGACAGTTAGGGCATTGAGAGACACAGCTGTATAATATGTACGATTAATTACTTTGTCAATCAACACATATCATGCTAGCTGCAGCATGTCTCCATGTTGATCCAGTAGACTTAGTGATTAGTTTTTCTGCCATCCTGACTCTCTGTCTGTCAGGTAATATTTTGTTGCTTCAATTTCTCCCTTCCACAGTACAAAAGCTTGTCATCTCATAGGAGATCCTCTCACCTCTGGTGTCTATCCTTTCTCTATTGCAACCTATCTTGCCTTTCTGTGTCTTACGATACCAGAACTGAGAGGGTACAACTATCAGGAAAGACTGAACAGGCTGGGGCCCTTTTCTCTAGAAAATAGAAGGCTGAGGGGGGAACGTGATAGAGGTCTTTAAAATGATGTAGGGGTTTGATAGGAAACATAGAAACATAGAAAATAGGAGCAAGAGGAGGCCATTTGGCCCTTCGGGCCTGCTCCACCATTCAAAATGATCATGGCTGATCATCTAACTCAGTACCTGTTCCCGCTTTTTCCCCATATCCCTTGACCCCTTTAGCATTAAGAAATATATCTATCTCCTTCTTGAATACATCTAATGACTTGGCCTCCACAGCCTTCTGTGGTAGAGAATTCCACAGGTTCACCACCCTCTGAGTGAAGAAATTTCTCCTCATCTCGGTTCTAAATGGCATACCCCGTATCCTGAGACTGTGACCCCTGGTTCTGGACTCCCCAGCCATTGGGAACATCCTCCCTGCATCTAGTCTGTCTACTCATGTTAGAATTTTATATGTTTCGTGAGATCACCTCTCATTCTTCTAAAGTCTGGTGAATATAGGCCTAGTCGACCCAATCTCTCCTCATACGTCAGTCCTGCCATCCCAGGAATCAGTCTGATAAACCTTCGTTGCACTCCCTCCATGGCAAGGACATCCTTCCTCAATTACAGAGACCTAAACTGCACACAATACTCCAGATGTGGTCTCACCAAGGCCCTGTATAACTGCAGAAAGACATCCCTGCTCCTGTACTCAAATCCTCTTGCAATGAAGGTCAACATACCATTCGCCTTCCTAACTGCTTGCTGCACCTGAATGCTCGCTTTCAGCGTCTGGTGTACAAGGACACCCAGGTCTCGTTGCACCTCCCCTTTTCCCAATCTATCACCATTCAGATAATAATCTGCCTTTCTGTTTTTACAACCAAAGTGGATAACCTCACATTTATCCACATTATACTGCATCTGCCATGTTCTTGCCCACTCACCCAACTTGTCTAAATCACATTGCATCCTCCTCACAGCTCACATTCCACCCCAG